>NC_134415.1:42200052-42857992 GCF_030867145.1 Opisthocomus hoazin | reverse complement strand
TCTAGGGACATGGCTGCAGAGATCTCCTGCTGTTCCAGTGTGCTTCAAATGGACTCCATTTGTGAGCCTCACTCTTCAGCCCCACCATCTACTGATCTGTGCTGCTATGGGGAGAAGTAGCAACATGACAGCTTAAGCAGTGGTGGTGTTTTCTGCCAATTTACAGGTAAAGCAGGCAATTTATGAGTTAACATTCATTTTGGAGTTGATCGTTCATGAAACTCAGTATTATTCTGGGAACACGTGGGGAAAAACATAGCAACAATACAGTAAATACGGAGGTCTTAAAAACTCAGCTTATTCTTATCTAGGGCTCCAGCCATCACTGTGATCTAATCATAAATGTATTCTTCTTGCATGCGGTCACTGCAGGGCAAAGCTGAAGTTGTTTTGGTTTCCATACTTCAACATATTTGGGCTTCTTTTATATTTAATGCTGAACTTCCTCCTGAGTTTGGGATGTTTGTTTTTAGGATCTTTCCCAAATCCTTGGAATGCTGAACTCTGACGTTGCTAACATAAAATGCAGGTTTCAGTTTGTGATCTCTCTAGCTGAGCCTTTTCCAGAGACATGGGAGAGGAGAGGAGAGGAGAGGAGAGGAGAGGAGAGGAGAGGAGAGGAGAGGAGAGGAGAGGAGAGGAGAGGAGAGGAGAGGAGAGGAGAGGAGAGGAGAGGAGAGAGAGGAGGAGAGGAGAGGAGAGGAGAGGAGAGGAGAGGAGAGAAGAGAAGAGGAGAGAAGAGAGAGAGAGGAGAGGAGAGGAGAGGAGAGGAGAGGAGAGGAGAGGAGAGGAGAGGAGAGGAGAGGAGAGGAGAGGAGAGGAGAGGAGAGGAGAGGAGAGGAGAGAGAGAAGGAGAGGAGAGGAGAGGAGAGGAGAGGAGAGGAGAGGAGAGGAGAGGAGAGGAGAAGAGAAGAGAAGAGAAGAGAAGAGAAGAGAAGAGAAGAGAAGAGAAGAGAAGAGAAGAGAAGAGAAGAGAAGAGAAGAGAAGAGAAGAGAGAAGAGAAGAGAAGAGAAGAGAAGAGAAGAGAAGAGAAGAGAAGAAAGAGAAGAGAAGAGAAGAGAAGAGAAGAGAAGAGAAGAGAAGAGAAGAGAAGAGAAGAGAAGAGAAGAGAAGAGAAGAGAAGAGAAGAGAAGAGAAGAGAAGAGAAGAGAAGAGAAGAGAAGAGAAGAGGCATGCATTTCACTCTGGAAAACTCCGCATCAGTTTACTTATGCAGAAAGGTGGGCATAAGTAGAAGCAAGATACTCACAGAACTGAGATACCAGAGAATGTCAGGATTTGGGTAAAGGGGCAGCAGGAAGACATATGCCCCAGAATAGTTTGGGTTCCACTGAGCTTAACAATGACTGATGACTTGTCTGTAAATAGCCAAAGAGGGCAAACACTCGGGAACTTCTTTGGCAAAGCTGTTTGGTATAGATTTACCCCTATCCGGCTGAGAGATTCAGTGCTTGGGTTGTTTTACTCCATATAATTATACTGTATTGAGCAGTGTGTAAAGCCTTTCTCCTACCCTCAGTCTCCCAGTGCTTTCAAGCCCCTCATCCTTTGCAGGATGAGTTTCACCAGGTGTTTTGTCCCTGGGATGTTTTCGAGGTTATCCAACAGACCTCTGTGTGCCCTGTAGGTCGCAGGTTAATGCCACATGACACCACTGTACACCATTTCCTGCTCTTCCAGAGAGTTGTCCTCGCTTTCATTGGAACATCAAATTGGCTTTTCTTTCCCTATTACATAAGCGAAATCAGGAAACTAGAGGAAAACATGAAAATGGAAAAAAAACAAAACATGGAAATTGCAAGTATGTGGCCTGCAAAACTTTTGCTGCCTTTCTCTCCCCCCACCAAGGCTTACTTGAGTCCCTGTTGGAAACTTCTGCATATTAAATGTTCCCTTTTTGCTTTCTTCTCTACCTTGAGGTGTATTGGACACCCTTTTGTTGCACCATCACCAGAACAGGGTTGTGGTCTCCTCTTTGTCAGCTAGATGGGTCCCTGCAGACTGCCTGGAGAGCAATGTGCAAGGAGACAAATGGCATGCCTCCACCCTGGGCTACCTGTACAGCCACTAACTCACTAGCAGATGGGCTGGGATCCTTTGATGCAATCTACCTGAAAACACTTCTCCAGGCAGCTAGGTCTTCCAGGCGACAGGGAGATCTCACTGAGATGCTGAGTTTTATTTGTAAAGTTCAACAAGCATTAGGAAGCAACGGACAGGACAAGAGCTTAGTGGAGGTGATGGAGAGGCCTGGCCCACAGTGATTTGGGCAGGGCTTCAGCATGTCAGGCCTCAGGCAGAAGCCTGAAGAGTCCTGAGGGAGCCAAGGAGACATGCTTGTCCACTTGAGGAAGCTCTGACCACTCTTAGGCTTTCTTCAGGGCCCTAGGGCTTGATGGACCAGTCTTATCTCTTGCCCTACAACCTCTTCACCCTTCCAAATCAGCTTGCTTTGATGCCTGTTTCCAAAAGTAGCAACCATGCATCAAGGTTTAGGCTTTAGTGTGGGAATAGGGAGTCCATCTCTTTGAAAAAGCCCCCTCCCATGCTGATTGCTAGCACCTGCGATTGCCATATCTGCACACTGAAACAAGGAAGCAAAACCAACGTGACATCTACTTTCCCAGCATCTAATTCTCAGTTCATTGTTTTTGCTGCAGTTTGGCAAGCGTGATATTAGAAATACCCCGTGTTATCTTTCTGGCTTACAGTAAGGCTTCAAGTAGAGATTCTGTGCTTCTACACTAGACACAGCAATAAACATTTGGATTTTCTGCTAGTGCGTTGAGACTGCCAACATGTACACAGTAAAAGTAAACCCTTCCTGTGGCCAGAGACCACAACATGCTAGTGATCCATGGTATTAGCCTGTTATTTAGTGAGTCATTGTCACTGCTCAGAAACACACAGAGTCGAATAAGTTGCTAACAATAACACTGGATGTGAGAGACAAGTGTTTGTTTTACTCTCGTGTAACTTCTTCCATATGGTCCTTTAAAGCATGTTAAATGTTAAGTCACTTTGCCCTGCCAACTATTATTTCAAGATGACCTCCCGGATTTAGCCTTCTTTTCAGAGCACAGCAGTTTGAAGCAAGACTCTGAAAGCATCTCCTGTCTAGGATAAATGTCCAGTTCAGGAGCAAGACAGATGTTCTGGATTGCCTTATCTTTACCTGAATAAGCAGGTCTCTGTTTTTATTCATTATTCAGAACAGTGATGTCTGCCACTGCTCTACTGCCTGCTGTGACACCTTTCAGATGTGAGCCCCAGGTTATACCAATGTTCTGGCACAGGGCAGAAGCCATATCCTGACCGAGGTGCTAATATAGGTTTAACTTCTAGCATTTACCTCCTGTATGTGTTTTTCCAAGTTGCTGATGAGCCAATTCTTTGTGGAAAACTTCTAGCAGGTTTTGCAAATCTTCTTGGTAGTGTTAATTCACGGGCAAAATACTGCAAAAAGAGAGATATGGAGCTGTGAAAGATGTCCTTCTTGCACTCTCTGGCTGCATTACTCAAAGGTTTCACACAATAAGCTCCAGCACTACAGTGCTTCTGTGATGTCCTGCAGTTGTGTTCCTGTCATGTTCTGTACTGAGCCTAGTCCACCGCACAGCTTGGAAAACAAGTGCATTAAAAAGTTTCTCTCATTTTGAAACACTTTTTGCCACTGGTTATGGAAAATAGGTGCTCTAAGAAGCATCTTTCTCAATAACTGAGAGATTTGCCTTTTGGATTGAGTTGATTTGATCTGAAGGGAATTTCTGAGAACAAGAGTAACTGATACTTAGAGCATTTTAGAGCCTTGCTGATAACCTCATCCTTCCCCTCAAGTGTGACACATCTCCAGCTTAACCTAGACAAAAGATTTAATCTTGAAGCTTCTCTGCTGTGAGTGTGTATGAGGATCTCTGTGAACTTGTGGGGGAGAACAGTGTATAGAAAGCATGCACATTTTCTTATCAGAGAAGAGAAAACTTTGTACTGCCTGTCATTGAAAATCTGCTTAGTGGGTAACGATTTGTCTGTTCAGCTACTTATCATTGGCTAAGATTCAGAACAAATAATGAGTATTCTAGAAGAACGAGTCAGTCTCTTTCTAGACACTTGAGAATCTCCATTATAAATCACCGAAGACTCACCTGAGGATCCATAATTCAGTGACATTCCTCGCATTTTTATAGACTGGGGCAAGCCTGTCTAGATGTGCACCTTGCTTCATGTGTGCCTGGAAAGTGCCTTCATGTGTTAAAATGCCTGAAGGTGTACCTCCATGAACATTAGAAAACATTTGGCCCTTGACCCTTAATTTCAATGTTCATATCTTAAAAATAACAGCCAGACTATTTTTAAGTATGCTTTGATGCACAGACCTAGAGGAATGCTACAAAACAGGACAAGTTTGTAAGCATTACAAGCTGTGCCACTATTCATGTTTTCTAGACATTTTCTGTCCCTGTTGATAGAAACATACCCAGTTTTAACATTCTTCTCTTTGAAACAGACAGTCTGATTATCTTGAAACGTGCCTTGATGTATGCAGCCTACGGAAAATTACAGAACAAGACAAGTTTGAAGACTCTAACCTTAATAAAGCTGATGTTTTGCCAGCACAAATTCCCTGCCTTCATCCTGAGTTGTAACTTCATTTCTTGTCTTTGGAGTGGATTTTATTTGATGTGTGTCCTTTCTTTTATAGCTATGACTTGTGCAGAGTTTTCACTTTAGCTGCTGCTTTTCCTCCAAAACCATTTGCAGGAAGTCACTGTGGTGACTCAGGCTCTTTCAAGAGCTGGAGGTGTGCTGAACATGGCAGATGTTAGTGGCCTCATTGACTCCAGATACAGCCACGTGCGTGTGTAGCTCATTTGTCGCACGGTTCCCTGTATTAGTCCTCAGCTATTGAACTCCTATGGTGCCAATGTCTATGTTTAAGATCCTCTGTAGAGTCAGTCAGGAGAAATGGGGACTTGAAAGACGGAGTCAGGCTGTCAAGGAACGGAAGGGCTGTGTGGTTAGGCAATACCTTTCAAGGGTTTCCTGCCCAGTCGCAGGGAAACAGCTCTCATTAATTCCAAAGCACATAGATTCCCTCCTGATCATGAAGGCAAGCTGGACACAAGAAAGGTGGAAACAGTAGGCTTATTGTCCTGCTTCAAACTGTCATAATTGAGCACAGGGCTGATCAACAGCCCCAAAATCAGTCCTGAGTACATCACTTGCTTTACCTTACATTCTGGTTTTGCGCCTTTTATTCTTCTCAGGTTCTGCTTCTTAATCAGATCTCTCTTCTCCCAGAAAAGCCACCCACCTGTATTTACTTTTCCCTTACTGGACTCAGGTTTCCCGACTTCATACACTTATTTGGTACTCACAGTATGGTTGCCTTGGTAATTTCTACCTCAGTCGGCAATTAAACTAGTACCCCGCTTTTGTCATATGCAGTGTTTCTCTTTTCTACCATTATTCACGCTGCTGTCTAGTTAGTGTAACTACTGGTCAAGGATGTCAGCTGGATGTGTGTTACTCCTCTGCTTATGGTCTGCAGCTGCTGGTAGCTTCTCATACCCTTACTTCATGTTGTACCTTGTATAGCCATAAGTCAGGGTTAACCAAAGACATTATTTTTCCTTTGCTATAAGGAGTGCCCAAGTGTACCCTTGTGCTGTTTTCTCATTAGTGTTGCAGTTTGATCAGGGCAGGCCATTTGTCTGCAGACCTCAACTTGCAGTTCACAGTGGGACAGGGTCCCAGCAGGGCAAGTGAAAAGGACTGCCATGGCAGAAAGAATGTTTCCAACCCAAGCCTTCCTGTGCCGCCAGCTCCTGAGAGCATTTGAGTAAACTTCAAGCTTCCTATGACTGAGCACAAAAATCTAATGGAAGAGGCTGCTAGGTGAGTTAAATGCCTATGAGCCTGGAACAAACCTTGGCAGGATAAAACCCAAGTGGGTTATATCACAGGCTTCGGAGCAGCAACAACCTCTATTTCCCAGTGTCCCACTGGCTAAATGGCTCATCCACCCAGGAAATTGGCCGTCAGCCTGGAACCAAGGTTGGTCTGTTCCCAGGTTGCATGAGCTTGGATAGCATGCTACCTACACCTGGTCTCCCATTGCAGCCTAATTTCCAGTGCTCTGACTGTTTTCCTACACCAAATCTTTGTTCAAAGCCTAAAGTCAGCTTTTCTTTTCTTTCACTCTGCTAACCACAACAGTAGTTTTCTTTTTATGATGTGCTGAATGTCTCCTGATTGTTCATCTCTCAGATGCATCTTCCTGATGAAATGATGCTGAGCTAGGTCACCTACACCTGATCTGAACTCAACAGAGGTTTGCTCATCCTGAGCTTAAAACCTTTCCACGACATAGACTTCTCCCTCTCTACAGACAATCCAGCTGCCTTCACCATTACTCTCACAGCAATAGAAAGCTGTTCCTCATGTCAAACTTCAGTCTCTCTGCCTGTAGTTTAACCTCCTGACATCTTATCAACAGTAGGAGTGGGAAATGTCTATTCTTTCAGATTTGCAAGGTTATATGCCTTCTCTTGACTTGACAGTCTGCATTCCTGCAATGTTTCCTCTTGAATCACGTCTTCTAGACCTCTCGCTTCTCTTACTTCTTCCCATTGGTGGCTCTGCAGCTGTTGCCTGCCTTTTGGCTGCCGCTGGCCATGTAAATGCAGCTATTGACTCCGGAGTCTACCGATGGCAAATAAAATGCCAGATACTGTTAACAGCCCTGGCACAAATACCAAAATACCACACTGGTGTCTTGAGGTGAAGGGGCCAGAAACTTTCTTAGTGACTGAGTTGCAGATGGAAGAGAGCTGAATGCAGAGGATAGCCTGTATTCCCATCAGCCCTGCTAAGACATTGGTCTACTAAATGTACAGCTGCCTACTTACCAGTGGACTGGTTCCACTGCCAGATCTCTGCTCTCTCCCCATACAGTCATGCCTTCCCATCACTGTCATTCCCTCTGTACCTGCCACTGCACTGTCTGCACTGCTAGAGCAGGAGGCACAGCAGCAGGTGAACTCAGATGCTTGAATCCCCAAGTCCCTGCTCTGGCCTGTCTCCCTTATCTCCAGCCTACACACATATAAACACCACTGCAGCCTTGTGCAGTCTTGTGTTCCTGAACTGACAGCTACACTCAGGAAATTGTCTCACCCACTGAAGAGCCGGGAGCACTCGCAGAGGAGAAGGAGTTCATCTGAATAAGCAGAAATGCAGAGGGAAGAAGTCAGAGCTTGCACAATCTGCATTAGGAAACATCTGCATGCACACACACACATCCATGTCCCTCCTGCACACACAAACATGGGGATACAGCCTCTGAACCTAAACAGTTTTGCTAGAAGCTGGGAACAGCTTCCCATGAGAGCAGATTTTTATAAGAGATTTCAGGATTTCTAACCACAAGGAAGGTGGCAAAGGAGTGTCTTCAATCATTCTAAAGCATCATCACAATCCAGAAAGCCATGAAAAAGTCATTCAGCTCAGGGCAGCTTTCAAACAGGCCGTGTTTGAAATTCCAGGCGGGGAGCAGACTGGCACGTGACAGCATGGGGAATTTGAAAGGAGAATCCAGTCTCACGAGTGATGCAATTGCATTTCTCAAAAATGTTCAGCAAAAACCCAAACCCATAACCATTAAGTAATCCGGAAGTTAAATCTGGTTTTCTTATCTTTCTCTCTTTTTTTGGTTAAATTCTCTTTACATGCAGGGCTTCAATTACTATGTTTAGGACATGCAGCATTGGTTACTGTCTCACCGTTGCTTGAGCATGCAGCACAGAGAAGACAAGCATTTTTGGTCTATACATCTTCAGAAGTGCAAACAGAGAAAACTGTGCCAAAATAGTAAGACCTGTGCGTGTGCCACTGGGAGTCTCTGTCCATTGGACTCACATCTAAGCTGTGGGGAGAGAAGGGAACTGGGATAAGAACCGTATCGCTGCCTCAGCTGTTCCAGTGACAGAGTCAGCCAGGAAGAATGGCAGATACTTTCTCCAAGGTGCCTTGCGGAAGACTGAGGAGCACAGAAATTCCCAGTCACATGGGTCCTTGTAGCCTAAAATTGACTGCTGCATGCTTATAATGGCAGGTAGCATGTTCCTTGGCTCTGCACTATCACTGGGACTCAAGGGCTAACCTCTGGCAGAGCTGGTCAGTGCTGGAGGGACACCTAATAAGGCAAGGCCACTTGGAGGTGAAATGAGGCAGAGCTGAGGCAGAGGTTGGTAAAGTCAAAGCGGCAAGGAAGCAAGGAAGATTTCTGACCACGCTCCAGGCACATTAGAGCCCATTACTGTGAAGACAAGTTTCCCTTTAAGAAAAGTCGTTTCACATCCTCTTGCCTAATGGGCTTGTTTTTTGCAAGGTGTTCCAGCAGCTTTCTTGACCTGGAATAGATAAATAAGGTGCTTTATGCAGCTGAGGTCAGTCACCTCTAACTTTTAATAAAAAAGTCAATTTTCCCTGGTATACCCAGCCTCACTCAGGCCTGGCAAACAGAGGGTACAGAGGAGGCCAAATCACCTTCACAACTGGGGGCCTCAGCCAGAGTCATGCACTGCATCTGATTCACCCTTTGTCTCCCACTGACAGCAACAGAAACCTTGCACACATATGAAATGAGGAATATGGCCTCATGTGACACCAGAGCTGCTGAGGAAGCATTACAGTCCTCAGTTCGCAGGACACAGCTCCCAAATCTTACCACTTAGTCATGGTATTCGCACTTCTGGGTTTTTCTTTAATTCCCAGCTCCTGGAGTTGTGTGATTACATATAACTATTTCATCTCTCTCACTTTTTTAACTTACTTCTGTTTACTCAGTAAACTGGAAAGCATCAAACCTTTAGGTTTCAAAAGCAGAAGGCAAATCCAGAGAACTCAATGTTTCTTGCTTTTTAATTCTGGATTGGGGGAGGATTTTTCTTTCAGCCAATTTTTTGCAAGGCTAGGATAGCCTTGGGATGGTAATGAAAAGAGCTGGAGTGTCAAGTGGTGAGTGCTAGTGCCTGCTTGGTTGTAGTGCTGCCCTGGGGCAGGCACACTGCAGTTCCATGGCCCCTTGCAGGACGCTTGTCTTGAGGCAGCAGAGTCTCTAGGCTATTGCTTTCACTGGAAAATGCATTTCAGTTGACCTTGCATCTGCATTTTTAGTTTCTCTATTCTGCAGTTTTGTAAAAGCAAAACAAAGCTGCACTTTTTTTTGTGGGAAAAGATGCTAAGGGACAGGCAGTTCAGCAGGGGACATCTGGTCCTTCATTTTCCAGGGACCCAGGCTAGGAACTAGTTTTTGCCTGTGAAATGGGGACAGGAGTGAGATGCTAGTATTACCATGTGCTGCTGTTGAGACAAATGATAGCTGTCAGAAGGCTTTTGAGTTTCTAGCCCTTCGAGAAGAGTAAGGAGACAGTTTGCACCTTGTACATCTCTTACATTAAGCCCAGATGCTGAAGTAAGTCTGTGCACATACTGAATTTTTCCTGTATATCCCTGATGACCAGAAAGCAGTTTTTTCAAAAAGAAGAGTGAGATTCTGATGCAGGATTTGAAGAGAAGAGTGTGTGGCTTGTTTTGCAGACTAGATGTCTGCAAAATACATGCAGGTCTCCCCATTTCCAAGCTCCCTAAATTCATGCCCAGACCCCATAACCAGTTCGGCTTTCAACTCCCACGTGGCAGGTGCTTTCCAGTGCAAATACTCTTTTCTGTCTGCCACACACAAGCAGTGCTCTGCAAAATTTGGCCAGTCAATGCTTCTTCTAGGAAAACTCTCTCCCACGCTGTTAAATGCTATGCTCATCAATTAGTGCTTTGGATTTGTTGTTTAAACCTGCATAAAACACAACATAGAGCACTGACTTGGGGGGAAGCTCGAAAGCAGCACAAGCATGGTTTCTCCAGTTACCTCTGTGGGCTCCCAAAGCATTGCTGTGCGAGCAAACCATATGCTGCCAATTTTTCACAGGCATGCCAAAACATCCCATTGAGCACCGCCTTCTCCCCAGGGTATAGTCTTTACTCTTGGTTTTCTGGGGGTAGAAGACACCTTCCACATGCGAGACCTCTGGCTGGCTCATAGGCAACTGTCATGAGCTCAGACCTCCCTGGGATCATTAGGGCTTAGACCGTACCAGCTGCTTGGAAACAGCTAAGAAGGCACTGCCTGGAGAGCTCAAAAAGAACTGTATGATGTCCAGCACACAGAATTGCTCTTCCTAGTCCCTGCTGTGTCCCACTTCATTGGCCGCATTTCTAAATGGCTGATTTATCCTCCTAACAGGAAAGGCAAGTCTGAAGGTGACAGTGAAAGTGAATGCTCAAATTGCTGGAAACTATGCTTCTGAGCATCTTTTTTAGAAACACCATTCTCAGGCATCTCCAGGTCTCTGCCAAGAACATGCAGAGGAGAGCCAGAGAAGGTTCAGCAAGCACACACTCAAGTCTGCTGCAGTGAGGAGCAAAGACAGATGGATGGCAAGCCAGAGGTGACATCCCATCTGCTCCTGCAGCATCTCTCTGGCATCTCCTGAGAGACTGAAGGAAAACCATGACCAGAGATAACTAACCAATGAGGACTCACTGGTTATCCTCCAGCATTATCTGAATCCACAAAAGCTGGATCAGAGACCAAAGCCCACTGAGGAGATGTCCCAAACAGGTCCAAGAAAGGGTGGTAGGACAGCTACTCAGAGGTGAGCATGCTGTAGCTGAGCTGAAGACTGACCTTGCCCTGACCACTTGTCTCTTTTACAAGGAATATAAGGCAGGAATTTTTCAAGCAAAAAATACCTGTGTCCCCCTCCTCTGAAATGAGCGGAATCTCGGATGTCTTTTTTCACGAGGCGTTGAGCAGAGAATTGGCCTGCACCGTTTCTGTCCTGTGCTCAAGACTCCACAGTCCACTAACCCCATTCTTTGCAGGGAGGAATTGTCTTTCTGCTCTGCATATGCAGACAATACCCAGAAACCTCCTCCAGCAACTGCAGAGAGATGCAGGCTGCTGTCAGAGAGAGCTGTGGGTGTGCATGAATGAATGAATGAATGAACCATTCGTTAGCACTGGCATGAGAATCTCCATGATTTTGAGACTACTAATTAGTGGTTGTAAGCACGTTTGCAATGGTAGGTGTTCACTTGCATGACTGCAAAGCGAGACCGGGAGGGAAAGGTAGCTGGAGCAAACTGCTGCCTCTCCCAGAACAGCCCATGCTGCGATCGTGATGAAGCATAGATGTGGTCACACCATGATAAACTTGCTGTGTCAGGACATGAGCAGTCTTGTTGCATTTTCGCCTGGAGCACGAGGCAGAACACAGGAGCATTTTCTCAGCTTGTCCAGCAGATTTCACAGCCCATGCAGAGCTCTATGCTGCTACAGCTACCACTTCAGCTAGCTAGGCTGAGAAAAAGCAGTGTGAACCATAGCCACTGCAGTGTGGAGCAGTCCTATAACACAGTATCTCCTCTCATCATTTGGGCTCACTGTATCCCCTGCTCCCTGACTTTCACGCTTTCTTTCAGAGCCCAACTCCACCTTTCTCTTGGAGACTCTGAAAGCTGAAGGTCTGAATGTGCCTGGAAAGGCGTGTGTGAGGGACTGGGGAGTGGGGAACATCTCCCAACCTCCTAGCCACATGTCTCTCCTAACCAGTCACTTTTCAAGCAGACGAAAGCTGCTCTGAGGTGTGGGTGGGATAATGCTGCATCTCTGCTTCAGCTTTTCTGTCCCAGTGCCATTAAGGCCGGGTGATACGAAGGGTTCATACGCATGGACTAATAAGCATCACCACAGACACTGACAAACACTTGTTTTCTTCAGCTCCCCTCAAATGTCACAAAAATCCTCAGCTAAGCAGCCTTTCTGAAAGTCTCAGCAGGAGACACTGGGAGACAGGAAAATGCACTGCAAGCTGCAGAGAGAGGTGGGCTGGGAGGAACTGGGGACCTGCCTGACTCTTCAGAAAGCAGCTCACCAGTGGATCCCCATTAGCAGAACTAATGTCTTGGTGTTCCAGAGGAGTTGTGTACCATATTCAGTGGAAAAGCTAGGAAGTAGGTCAGCAACGTAACTGAGGGAAAGAGGGAGCTTTAGGGAGAACTTCATGGCTGACAGCTAATTAAAATCTGAGTTCCACTGCTTACTCTTGAAATGATTAGATTTCAGTGAGCAGGGTGAAAAGCAACAGCAGGGATTGTGTTTGCTGCAACCATGCCAGTTTTTTCTGCTCACGCTATCCATTTGCCATGCCAGCTTGTGCAGTGCCTTGCATCCTGCAGCCAGTGCCAAACCAAATGCCACCGATAGACATCCACTCTTCTGCTCAGGTCCTGATCAGAGCACAGCACTGTGCATGCTGTGCACCTTTAGTTGTGCTCATTGCTCGTCAATGGCCCTGCTGGGAGAACTTGAGTCCCATCAAAGTACCACACATGGCCATATGTATTCTTCCCTCCTCTGAAGAATTTTAAATCAAAAGAGGTGAGACAGACAATCAGAGTTAGCTACTGGACACAAAACCACTAAAACCAAATTCTAATTTGGAAATGCCTTTCATCCCTTGTGTAGGCAATAAGCTCTTAAAGTGAGACCAAAACTAAATAACGTCAGTAACAGCTGCAACAATAATAACAAGTAGCTGGTTTGTTGGTTGGGCAGCTCATCACAAAGACATTGCCCATGTCTTATACCTCATCTTGAACAGAAAAATTTAGTTTTCCATCTCTGCTGAAGGACAAGGTGATGCAAAAAATCTTAACAAAAAAAAAAAAAAAGGAAAGAAAGGAAGAAAGGCATGAATGAAATCCAAAGGTAGAATTCTGGCTTTCTGTCTTGCCAGTGGTGACAAAAATTACAGGCACAGCCGACAAGAGCAGAAGGAGAAGGTGTAAGAGGGTGCAGGAGCTAGAATAATGGCTCTGCTTCTCCACGGTTCTTGATGCACCTGAGGGTCTGGGCGTAGCAGGCTACCCAAGGTCACTGGGTACTTGCAGCTACTAGTGTTAGAGTTATTAGCTTTGGTCCTATTTTAAGTTCCTAAAACCACAGAGTTTTGCCTGGAGGGTGGGACAATGGGTTCATCTGCTCCTTGCTGGAGCCAGTGAAGGGTGGAGGAGTCGTTCAGCCATGGTGAAAGGGGAATTGCCCACAGGAAGGACGCTTGGGCCAGCCTGAGGTGCAGCAAGTCCTTCTGCGCCAGGCTGCTGGCTTCCTGCAGCACCTCCCCAACCCCGCTGACCCGAACAGGAGGCTCTGTGGGTGCAGGGGCTGACCTGGACAGATGCAGGGGCAGTTCCCAGGAGGGCCCTAGATGACCCATATGCCCCTTGCCTGTCACCCCATGGCCCCCGCTGTTCTCTGCAAACACCAGAGCGCTGCTGATGAGAGAGGGGTGTGAACCTCATGCCAGGGCACCTTGCGATGCTCCTGGCCTCCCGCCTCCCCATAGCAGCCATGGGTAACCCTGTGGGGCACGGTGACAGACGCAGCAAGGCACTCCTTGCACCCCCCCTTCTGCTTCCCTCCTCGCCATCTCTCCCGCGGCTTGCTCCCTCCCGCAGGGTGCGGGTGGGGTCGGGCTGGCCCCAGCAGGCTGCAGGACGGGCAGGGCTGGGGACAGGCAGAGCATGGATGCGGAGTGTCCCGGGCAGAGCAGGGCAGGGCAGGGCTGGGGTCAGGCAGAGCATGGATGCCGAGTGTCCCGGGCAGGGCAGGGCAGGGCTGGGGTCAGGCAGGGCAGGGCTGGGGGCTGCCCCAGGCGGGGCGGGCAGGGCTGCTGGGGGTGGGTCCGCCACCAGCCCTGCCTTTCAAAGTCCCTCGCTCCGAGGCGGAAACCGGGAAATATTTCCAGCAGGAGGAGGAGGAGGAGGAGGAAGAGGAGGAGGGCTGGCGGGTTTCTCCCTGCCCGCGCGGCGCCGCGGAGGGATGCGGAGTGAGGGGAGGCTGCCTGCGGGGCGGGCCGGCTGAGCGCATCCCCGGGGCTCGGTGTGCGTGTGCGCGCGTGTGTGCGGTGTGCGTGTGTGTGCGCGCTCCCTCCATCCATCCCTCCGTCCCTCCCTCCCTTCTCCCTCCCGCCCGCCCGCCGCCGCCGCGCCGCAGCCGCGCACCGGGGCTCCGCCGCCCGCCCCGCGCCCCGCCGCGATGCCCCGCCGCTGCTGAGCCGGCCCCGCTCCTGCCCCCCGCCAGGTAGGACCCTGACTGACCGGCCCCCGCCCCGGCCCCAGCCCTGCCCGACGCTGGCTGCTACACCCGGGTCCCCAGCGCCGGGGGAGGATGGGGGAGGCGGGATGGGGGGCTCGGAACCGTGTGGGAGCCGGGAGTAGGACGGTGGTGTGTGTCCCCCCCGCCCCGCGAATGCTTTTTTGCAACCCAGCCGCGGCACCTTTCGGCAAGCGACGGGGCTCGCCCCCCTCCCCCGCCGGCCAGTCGCGACATGTCGCGACGGGAGGCGCGGCCGCGGTGGGGGGTTGCCTCGCCGCTACCCCAAGGGCCAAGCATTGCCGGGCAGGTGGGGCCGGGGAGGGGGCCGGAGCAAACCGCCTGCCCCCGGGGGGGCTTACGGGCATCTTCCCCGCTGCGCGGCGGCGGAGCGCCGTGCCCCCGCCCGGCGCGGGTGTTGGTGGCTCCGGGCAGGGCTGCCGTTCCGCCAGCCCCGGGGATTGCTGCCTTGGAACGGTTTCCGAGGCGAGTGGTCGGAGGCACCTGCAGCCACGGTGAAATTCCCGTTTTCGTCTCGACGAGGCGTGTGTTGTTAAGGGCTGGCATTAAGCAGCGCTTATCACGTAGGCTTTGTCTAGGTGGAAGCATGGCTGGGGCTCTTCCGTCATCTCGAGTTTAATTCTTTAATCGTAGCCTTGTTGCTTCCCTCCCCGCTGAGCCATGCTAAGCAACCCCACACTCAGCTCTCTCTCCAGGGTGAAAGCAAGCTGCCAAAATGTTGTAGAAACACAGCAAGCACTAGGGAGAACTGGAGTCTAGAAATGAAAGCTGTAGTAAAACCACAAGGTCACAGGCGTGTGGGTGCGAGCGTTTGATTTCAGGGCTCCTCTTTGCTTGTGCTTCGCAGGAAGCGGCTCCTCCAGTCCCAGATGTTGGAAATTCGCGAGTCAGGCAGTGGAAATGCGGGCTGAGAGAGGCTGGGGTTCTCTGTGCACACTCCTGACACCTGCCTAGGCATTCGTGTGCCTTTTCTCACCACCACAAAGAGAAGAGGTGCACTTTTATTTACAAAAGGGAAGCTGGGACACTTGCACGTTGATGTGATGACGGCGACCGGGAAAAAAAGAGCTGTGCTCTATGGCTTTGGCTGGGGCAGTGGACATCACCAAAGAAAGGCATTTGCGTTCCCTCAGGTACATCTAATAAATATTCCTTTCTCCCCTTTTCCTTCCGATTGGTTCTTCAATAGCAGCTTCGCCCTTTTTCCAGCAGAGGCCTTTAGCCCAAATAGGGAAATACTCTAGCATTTCTAGAGCCAGAACCTACCAGCCAAGCCGTGAACCCTCACCCCAGGAAAGTTGATGCATTGTCTGACTCCTCTTACACCCCATCAGCTCTGTTTCTCTGGGGGCATAAATAACTCCTAAGCCAGTGCTGGGGAGCTGCGTTGCTCAAAGCTTCCTCTGTACAACGGTTTGTGTTCAAGTATTTGAGGAGATAGGATGTACTCTTTAGGTCTAGCATCCCTGAATGTCAATACTGGTAGCACACTTTTAAGCTCACGAAACTTTGCTTGCTTCTCTCTCCCCTGCTTTCACTAAGCTTTTCATGATCGTTTGGATGTGAATTGCTTCTGCGACTTAAATATACGCTGTCCTGCAGCTGCCCAGGCTGCACCTAGTTTGCTCTCCTGGCACAGCTGTATAGGGCACAGCGCGAACCTGGCTGATGTCCCTGCTCTTGGGAGTCTCCACAGCACCTTGCGTGATGCCGTATAGGCACTGCCATTTCTCTGCCTGTTTGGCCCTGTGGTAGCGTCCTGATCTGCTCAAGGCTGTCAGGATTGCAATTTTCTGTCTAGGACAGAATTTGGTTTTCTGTTGTGTTTTCGGCAGAATACAGTCCTGCTGCCTTACCGGGGAGAAGCCACTATTCTCCAGCATCCTAACGAAGCTCAGATCCTGTAGTAAAGCCCACTGCCCCCCCCCCCCCCAAGGCACACGCATCACTGGGCAACCACCCAACAGGCTGGTCGTAGACAACACAAATGGCGTGCAATACCGGCTCTCCTTGCGACTGGTACAGTCAACAGCCTGTTCAAGCTCTGTTCCAGCTCAGGGTACCGTGATCTGCGTGTGCTCCCAGCTTGTGGACACTGGTGCCTGCAGCTGCGCAAATCCTGGCTGCACCTGGGTCTACTGCAGGGTGCTCGGGATGCTGTGCCGTTGGGACTCTGGCATCCAACATGGGCTGAGCTCACTGACCGGTCTTTCCCTTGCCAAGGGTGTGAGTAGTATCTCTACTGCTATTTTCAGGAAGCTTGTAGGAACTTGGTTTTCTCCACTATCTCTATCCCTCCGGTGATGTTAGCTGAAATTGGGAGGGGGGGGGGGGGAGCAATGTGAGCAGACAGACAGACATGAAAACTGTGTTTCCATACGCCTGGCTTCCTAAGGAAACCTGTCTACAAATAGAAGTGAGATTTGCTGCTGCAAAGAGCTCCTGGGGAGACAGAGAAGGCAGAGCAGACTGGGGAGGAGGGAGGGGTGGTTAACCTCGCTTTTGATATAGGCAGCCAAGGCCTGGCACACACCTGGGCTTAGACTCCCTTTCCTGAGATCTGGTGGTCTAAAAACCAGGCATCTGCTTGGCACTAGCGTTCAGCTCCCTCTAGAGTCAGCGGTGCCAGAGCTGTGCCCCTCCTGGGAGGTGCAACCACCCTTCACCAGCCAGGGCTAGGCACCCAGCTGGTGGATGAGGCGTGCTGGGATCGGCCTCCAGCCCAAACTGACCTGCCCAGCTCCTGTCTAGGACCGCGTCCAAATTGCCCAGGTCCACAACCTGCACTCGCCTTAGCCTTTCCCCACACACATTCCCAGGGACGTCTCCAACCTCTTCGTCCCTGGATAAGTGTAGGGAGCTGGGGCTGGGGATTTGTCTCTGCTCCCTTGAAGCTTTCTGCTCCTTCCTCCCGCAGAGCCCAGGAGAGCATCCCGCTGCACAGGGAACCCACACGCAGCTACAAACCCAATGCAAAAGCGGGCCCAGAGGGAAAAGCGGACACAGGCAGACAGAGAAGCAAGCAACAGGCCTGCTAATTCCTCCCTCCTGGCCCCTGTGGGGCATCTCTGGGCAGATGCTTCCTCAGCAGGCTACCCAGGAGCTTCAGGCTTATTAGCAGTGGTTTATTCTCCCAACGCTCGCGGGAGATGCTCTTCCTGTTTTACAGTGGGAGACACAGAGCACAGGGAGGTGAAGGGCTGCCTTGAGATCGCGGGGGGAGTCTGTTGGCAAGGCAGCCTCAAAGCTGGCTCGTAGAGACCAGGCGGATAGCACCGTGCTTAAATCAGCGAGGGAGATCCACAGGCAGAGGACGGCATTAACAGCCCAGGAGGAGTAATAGGGATGAGCCTGATGCTGCTTGATAAAGAAGAGATCAAAAGCAGGTGATAGGGATAGAGAAAAGATCTGGAGACAGCAGCGAGTAGGAGGGGAGACGTAAAAAAAAAAAAAAAAAAACATGCCCAAAAGAAATGTAGTATTTCTCGCTTGCTTCTCATTTCCTGGCATTTTCCTTGCTGAGATCTTGAATCATGGGGGGAAGCGACAACTTGCCACTTGGTCTCTGTGCGTTAAAAAGCAAGGCTGGAATCTCCCTGACAAACACTTCCAAGCTGAGTCTCTACAAACTGCCCCCAAATTTATCCAATCTGGCTGAATTTTTGTATCGGGAATGTTTTATTTTCTTTATTTATCTGTTTATTTTGGAAAGTTGCTGGGGAGATTGGATGCTTCATTGAAGAGATAGAATACTTGGAAAAATCAGTTGCAGACTGATAATTGTTCTAACTTTTTAATGTCCTTTACAGAAAACAGGGTGGCCTGATGTGTATTTTACTTGATTGGCTTCGTGGAGGGCTTGTGCCTGTGACTATATTTGGAAAGGTTTTGATCGCTTTTTGTACTGATGCAATCAGAATGCTGATGGCCTGGAAATCATTCTCCTGATGTGGAGATCTGGAGGGTCATGGGCAGGGGATGCCAACAGGCTGTGCCTGTTTTGGAGTGGCAGAGCTGGGTGGAAGGGAGAAGGAGCTGGGCAGAGCCAGAGCAGGGCTGTGAGCCAAGCGTTTTCCAAGCTGTGTTTAAAGTGCCGTCACACTGTGCAGCCCTGAGTGGCAACACGGTATTTGGACATAGTGGCTTTCCCCCACAGGTTCGGATGTACAGCCAGCATGGCAGTAGGGTCCTTCTCCTGCTTCGATGGGTAAAAATCACACCTAGCAGGAGCTACTTTTTACCTAAGCCATGTCACGGGTCAGTGTCAAGATCAGAAGTGAAGCCAGCAGAGCCTGCGGCTGTCTAGACAAATCTCCAAGCACCCTGTACCTTGCAGGGCTGTTGGCATCCGTTTTGTGTCCCTCGGCCGTAGGAAGCTGGACCTAGGCTCTTGGCTGATTTACTGATTGATGGTCAGAGACCAGACAATTGGTCTGGGCTTTTCTTTTCCTTACAGTCACGTCTTTTCCCAGTACAGGCTTTGCTCGAGCTGCCCTGCTGTGAAGCAGGTTGCTGCTTTCCATGAGGCACAGGTGTGCAGGCTTCAGCACGGCCAGGAAGGGTCAGCAGGAGAGGAGGCGTTTGCTAGCCCTCCAGACGCGGCAGTAGGTATGAGTCCCACCCATGGAGGCGAGGGGCGCAGCTTGTTCCCCAGTGAAGGCTGCTTAGTGCTTGCAGCAGACTCTTAAGTGCTGCTCTCCTGCAAGAGAAACTAGGAAAGCAGTGCTGTGACTTGGAGAGCCTGTCCTCTCGCTTGGGGCCTTTTTGGGGGTTGCTGTCTTTTCACCAGGGACACTGGCAGGGGAATGAGTAGCTGGCTTGCTTTGAGGCTGTGTTTCTCTATCTTGCAGACTAGCTGTGCCTCGCAGTAGCTACTAGCTTCTTCTTTGTCAAAGTTTTTGGCCCCTCTGGCTGAAGAGAGGCCATCTTTCTCCTGCCCCTGACGCCAGCAAAGGGAGTTTTGAGCTGCCTTCTCTGTGTCCCTGCAGCAGTGCACTCTCACTAGGAAAAGCTCCTCTCTCTCTAGCTCTGACTACAGCATGGGGAAGGGCTGGCTGGGAGTCCCCGTGGTGTTGCAACATGCTCTGGGTTATGTCCCCACAGCATGTCAAAAAGCAGCTGCTCTTATGTGAAGAGCAAACTTCCTACTGCCCCCCAGCAAGCAACCGGTCACCCTGTGGGGAGAGAGTGCTGCTCCCACCTCCCGTACGCTGGTGATGTGGCTGTGGGGACACCCTCTCCCATACGAGCTGGCAGTGAATTCACAGTAACGATATTTATTACGAAACTGATGACGCAGTGGGGTAGGCACCGCCGGGTAGCATCAGTGGTGGCTGTAACAGTGTGAACGCTGCTGTGTTACAGCTGCTCTGTACAAGTTTTCTGACGAATGCTGGGAAAAAAATTCCCTACGGAAATTCTCTCGCTCTCTCTTCGTGTGGCCATTCATTCCTTGTGAGCCCAGGCCGTTTCCTTCCTTGCCCAGTCCTTCTTCTGTAATGAAAGTCTCTGGGCTAGCAGTGTTTTTTCAATACTCTGAAAAATAACGGTACTACCAGCTTGTTGCAGATGGTCGTAAACCTGTGTGAGATACAAAGGTGTGGAAAAACAACACGAAGGGTCTTACAGTGGATATTTAAGGGTGAAGTGCCCAAATGGAGATGGGACTTTTGGGAGGCTGCTGCAAAGGAAAAGTTGTGCTTTGCTGAAACGCAGAGCGGCTTTCAGGCTCACTTTGCATGCAGCAACCAGCCAGCCTGAAGGAGCGTTGCTGCCAGGGAAAGGTCAGAGCAGAGTCTAAAAGGCTGTTTTCTCCCCATCTGGTGGCTCCTGATCTGTGGGCCTGGAGCTTGAGCTGGCAGCAGGAGTGCTTTCCTATCAGTTTGTAAAACCTAGAGCTCCCATGTCCAGCAGGGAGGCAAATATCTCTGCAACCCTTCTAGCCCTGCTGCGGGCAACAACTGCTCTTCTAGTGTTTCACAACACCAAGGGTTGGAATAAAGGCTAGGCCAACATACCTTATCTGTGAGCTGCATCTAAACTGAGCTTGCCTTGAAGGGACCATGCAGCCTCTTGCAGGCTTTCCTCCATGACTGTGCAAAACCAACAGCTAGTGCCCTGGATGAGCCTGTCTGCAAAGGGAAAGGGCACAACTGCGACTTCAGGAGAGCCTGAGTTGGGATCTGGCTCTCCTGGTTAGCTCCAGCTCTGCCTGAAAGCTCTCAGACAGCCGGTTCCAGGGAGCCCCAGGACAACTCCGCTCCCTCGGCAGTAAGAAGGGCTCTGGGTGCTGCCCCTGGGCACAGGGTAGTGCTTATGGGCAGGGTTGTGCTGGCCTGGGGTGTTGGTTTGGGGCTCTTCACCACATGTATAAGGCCAGTACCAAGCCTGAGAGCAGCTTGCGCCCCTGCCTCGTGCTGCCGTGATAAATCTGACCTGAGAGGTGTTGAGGGAGCGATGCCGAGGCCACAAGTGCCGCGGCAGGCAAGGTTTGCTGGGGCTGCTAACCTGGCATGCTGTGAATCAGCTACCGCATTTGCTTTTATTGTTGATGGCTGGGATGGGAAATGCAATTGAGACACCTTAATGAAAAGCTAACAAAGTTGGGTTTGGAGGGAGGGCTGGTGTTCTGGTAGCCTTGCTTCTCATTAGAGAATAATATGAATGATTTGTCTGTGAATATTCTTACTTCTGCGCCTGCAGCGGTGTGCTGACCGTGGGCTGAGACCCTATGCAAATGCAGAGTAAGAGGGTCTCTGGGGACCAAGCTATTTATTTTGGATTGTACAAATAAAGAAATGCTGCTAATTTTATAGCAGCTGCTTCTCAGAGATATTTAGAGTGTCAGGCTCTGATTATGTGTGTGTAACCAGCATGTTGTGGCCAAATATTTTCTAGCCCTTCCTGAGTCCAATGTTAATAACACTTGTTGTGAATTGGTTCAAGTAGGAAAGCTGGTGAAGGTATGTGAATCTTGCTTGATGATGGCACCGCAAAATGCTGGGGAAAGACCAACAGAGTTGGAGGGTCACACTGCTGCTCAAAGAAGGGTCCTGGCACATTGCCAAGGCCAGTGGGTTTTTCTCCCAAAGCTCCAGCCTGTCCCCACCCGTCTGAACTCTCCAGAAAAGTTCCATGTTTCTTATCTCTTGCCATCTGAGGAAAAAATGTTGTTTGTACCTGGAGGGCTGGATGGGAAGGCCAGAAAGATGCATTGCTCAGGTGCAAGCCTCTAGGCCTTTTTTTCCTCCTGTTTACTGTAACATGGGACTTGATTTAAAAAAAAAAAACAAAAAACAAAAACAAATAACAAACCAACAAACTAAAACCAACTTATATTAGAATGTTTGAAAGGGAAGAACATGGCAAAAAAGTTCAAGTGACTTATTAATCTGATTTAGTGGGTGTCTTTTTTCTGGCTAAGACTTCCAGTGCTCAAATCTTTTTAAGACTGTAGAGTTGGTCCAAAGTGCGATGGGACTCTTCCATTCTTTATGACCTAGATCAGTGACCCAAAGCATAATATTTTCTCTAGAACCATCTGTTTCCTCTTCTTGCCAAGGGGATTTCACAATGCCTGGTTGCTGTGAATAATTGTACATGTGCAAGGATATGACTTGCCACAGGGAGAAAATTAACTGAATGAGGGCAGGTGGATGCTCTTGAGTTTTGTGTTTGTCCTGGGTTTGGCCAGGACAGGGTTAATTTTCACCGGACTCCAGGAAGGGGCACAGCCGGGGGGTGGGGGCTGACCCCACCTGGCCAAACAGAGCCCGGTATTCCATACCATGTGACATCACGCTGGGTTCCGGTGGGGGGGGGGGGGCGGCGCAGCGGGAACTCTCTCTCGGCTCTGGAGCGTGCGGCGCCGGTGCAGTCCGAGAGAGCGGGTCTGTTTTTGTCGTGTTTTCTCCTTATCTGTATCATTTTTGTTCCTGTTTCCTTCTGTTTGCTGTTCTGTTAAACTGCCCTTATCCCGACCCACCAGTTTCTGCCTCTTTCTTTTCATTCTCCTCCGCACGCCGGCGGGGGGAGGGGCGGCCGCGTGGCGCTTTTGTTGCCGGCGGCAGCCGAAACCAAAACATTTAATTTGGCGCCCAAGCGTGGGGCAGGGATAACGGCAGGGCTGAGCAGCGGGTGTTAAAACTGCTTTCTTACATTTTGTTAAATTTTGTTATATGCATTTTTCTGTGTTAAATAGTCGCCGGTAAAAATGTTTCTGTCTTTGATCAGATGGCTGTGGTTTCTGAATCCTTATTTGCAGTATGTATTCAATGCCGTGCTGTTCATCATCGCTGGGAAAAAGATCAGGATGATAATTTTGCTCTACCTTACAATATCGACTTATGACATGATAACATCAATGTGCATGAAATTAGGCTTGTATTTGCATGCGGCACTGCGGTCATTTCCGTACCTCGGACCCTATGTCTTAGAATTTGTTAATAATCAAACCCAGTCTGTGGGGAAAACCGAAGGGGATACCTTCCCCCACTCTTTCACCCCCCCTCTTTCCCTCAGGCTGGTTCTAACGGCTTTTGAGAATTTCCAGTACCCGTGGGATGCTCAGGCCAGCACTCTCCTTTTGTTCTGCCTCCTGAATGGGTTTTGGGTCTTGTTTAGGGTTAAGCAAGTAGTTAAGAACATCATGCAGAGACCTGCCCCGGGGCTGGATAGCTGTGAGTGGCTGGGTGTGTGGGACAGCATGGGCAAGTACCTAGGGCAGTGGGCACCTCCGGTGTTTTTTAAACTCACCCCTGAGGAAGTACAGGATCCGGACAAACTAGTAAAATATCTGCAAAAAGTGTGCTGCCACCCTGGGAACTCCAGAGGGACACAGATCACCGCAACGTGCTGGGGTGTGGCCCACGCCTACCGAGCCATGTTCAACACTGTTCAGTGCCTTAAAGGGGAAAGGGGGGGAAACGAAGCGGCAGGCACTGCGACTGGCGCTGCCCCCCCAGCCGGCCCTGCAGCCCCTCCAGCCCAGCAGGCAGTCACAGTCCCCCCGACTGGCACCGCCGCTGCCACTGCTGCAGGGTCTGCCTCGGTTTCCCTGGCAGGCACAGCAGCTGCTCCAGCCCCAGCTCCAGCCGCAGGTAGCGCGGCTGAGCCCAATGACCAACCTGTGCCGATAGCAGTCGCCCCCGTAAAACTAAAGAAAGACGCAAAGAGAGCACATCGCTCCGGGAGGGATGACGATGAGCCAGGGTCATCGCAGGAGATAGAGACAGAGATCATCACCCGGTCCCTGTCCCTGGGCGAGCTGTGAGACATGCGGAAAGATTTCAGCCGCCACCCAGGCGAGCACATTGCCACCTGGCTGCTGCGGTGCTGGGATAATGGGGCCAGCAGCTTGGAATTAGAGGGCAAGGAAGCCAAGCAGCTGGGATCCCTGGCCAGGGATGGGGGCATTGATAAGACCATTGGGGAAAAAGGAACAAATCCTCAGCCTCTGGAGGAGACTTCTGTCAGGCGTGAGGGAGAGGTACCCTTTCAGTGACGATTTTGTATGTCATCCTGGCAAGTGGACCAATATGGAATGGGGTATTCAGTACTTGAGGGAATTAGCTGTGCAGGAGCTGGTTTACTGTGACACAGACGATGAGCAGGTACCCACAGACCCAGATGAACTCCAGTGCTCACAATCCATGTGGAGGAAGTTTGTGCGGAGCGCACCCTCCTCATATGCCAACTCACTGGCAATAGTAGACTGGAAAGGTAAAGAAGCACCAACAGTGGATGAGGTGGCTGTCCGACTCCGGCAATATGAGGAAAGTCTCTCTTCCTGCCTTGTCTCAGCTGTGGAGAAACTGGTCAAGCGACTAGACAGGAATATGTCCTACTCCCCACCTGTACAGGCCAGTGTCTCAGCTATTAGGGGCAGGCGTTTCTTTGCTCAGGAGAGGGAATACAGAGGCTATACATCCCGGGGCACCCTGTGGTTTTACCTGCGTGACCACGGAGAGGACATGAGGAAGTGGGATGGAAAACCCACCTCAAGTCTAGAGGCACGAGTCTGTGAGTTGCGAGGTAAAACAATCACAAAAGGGGATTCTCTTAGGAAAAATGCCGCTCCAGTTTCCAGAAGCCAGCTCTCCAGACCAGGTAGACAGTTTGACCTTGATTCCGATCATCTGGAGGGGACCTCCAAGTCATTTTTACAGCAGGTGAGCAGCAAATTCTCTGACGAGGATTAGAGGGGCCCTGCCTCCAGCCAGGTGGAGGAAAGGGACAACCGTGTTTATTGGATGGTGTGGATTCGGTGGCCTGGCATGTCAGATCCACAAGAGTATAAAGCTCTAGTGGACACTGGTGCACAGTGTACTTTAATGCCATCAGAGTTCAAAGGGTCAGAGTCCATTTGCATTTCTGGAGTGACAGGGGGGTCCCAAGAGCTGAGTGTACTGGAGGCTGAAGTGAGCCTCACTGGGCAGGACTGGCAGAAGCACCCCATTGTAACTGGCCCCGAGGCTCCGTGCATCCTTGGGATAGACTATCTTAGGAGAGGGTATTTCAAGGACCCAAAGGGGTATCGGTGGGCTTTTGGCATAGCTGCTGTGGAGACGGAAGAAATTAAACAGCTGTCCATTTTGCCTGGTCTCTCGGAGGATCCTTCCGTTGTGGGGTTGCTGAGGGTTGAAGAACAACAGGTGCCAATCGCGACCACAACGGTGCACTGGCGACAGTATCGTACCAACCGAGACTCCCTTCTCCCCATTCATCAGCTGATCGGCCAGCTGGAGAGTCAAGGAGTGATCAGCAAAACTCGCTCACCCTTTAATAGTCCCATATGGCCAGTGAGAAAATCTACTGGAGAGTGGAGACTGACAATAGACTACCGTGGCCTGAATGAAGTCACACCACCGCTGAGTGCTGCCGTGCCAGACATGCTAGAACTTCAATATCAGCTGGAGTCAAAGGCAGCCAAGTGGTATGCTACAATTGACATTGCTAATGCATTCTTCTCCATCCCTTTGGCAGCAGAGTGCAGGCCATAGTTTGCTTTCACCTGGAGGGGCATCCAGTACACCTGGAATCGACTGCCCCAGGGGTGGAAACACAGTCCCACCATTTGCCATGGACTAATCCAGACTGCACTGGAAAAGGGTGAAGCTCCAGAACATCTGCAGTACATCGACGACATCATTATATGGGGTGACACAGCGGAGGAGGTTTTTGAGAAAGGGGAGAAAATAGTTCAGATCCTTCTGAAAGCCGGTTTCGCCATTAAGCGAAGTAAAGTCAAGGGACCTGCGCAAGAGATCCAGTTTTTGGGAATAAAATGGCAGGATGGGCGCCGTCAAATCCCAATGGATGTCATCAACAAAATAGCAGCTATGTCTCCACCAACCAGCAAAAAGGAAGCACAGGCCTTCCTGGGTGTTGTGGGTTTTTGGAGGATGCACATCCCAAATTACAGCCATATTGTAAGTCCTCTGTACCACGTTACCTGGAAGAAGAATGATTTTGAATGGGGCCCTGAGCAGCGACAGGCATTTGAACAGATTAAACGGGAGATAGTTCATGCCGTAGCCCTTGGTCCAGTCCGGTCAGGGCAAGATGTTAAAAATGTGCTCTACACCGCAGCCGGGGAGAATGGCCCAACCTGGAGTCTCTGGCAGAAAGCACCAGGGGAGACTCGAGGTCGACCCCTGGGGTTCTGGAGCCGGGGATACAAAGGATCCGAGGCCCGCTATACTCCCACTGAAAAAGAGATTCTGGCAGCATATGAAGGCGTGCGAGCTGCTTCAGAAGTGGTTGGCACTGAAGCACAGCTCCTCCTAGCACCACGATTGCCGGTCCTGGGCTGGATGTTCAAAGAAAGAGTCCCCTCTACGCATCATGCCACCGATGCTACGTGGAGTAAGTGGGTCGCGCTGATCACCCAGCGCGCCCGAATGGGAAACCCCAGTCGCCCAGGAATTCTGGAGGTCATCATGGACTGGCCAGAAGGCAAAGATTTTGGAGCATTGCCAGAGGAGGAGGTGACATGTGCTGAAGAGGCCCCACTGTATAACCAGCTGCCAGAAGATAAGAAACAGTATGCCCTGTTCACGGATGGGTCCTGTCGCACTGTGGGGAAGCAGCGGAGGTGGAAGGCTGCTGTATGGAGCCCTACACAACAAGTCGCGGAAACTGCCGAGGGAGAAGGTGAGTCAAGCCAGTTTGCAGAGGTGAAAGCCATCCAGCTGGCTTTAGACATTGCCAGTCGAGAGAAGTGGCCAGTGCTCTATCTTTACACCGACTCTTGGATGGTGGCCAATGCCTTGTGGGGGTGGCTGCAGCAATGGAAGAAGAACAACTGGCAGCGCAGAGGCAAACCTATCTGGGCTGCCCCATTGTGGCAAGATATTGCTGCCTGGCTAGAGCAGTTGGCTATAAAAGTCCGTCACGTGGACGCCCACGTCCCTAGGAGTCGGGCCACTGAAGAACATCAAAACAACCACCAGGTAGATCAGGCTGCCAAGATTGAAGTGGCTCAGGTGGATCTGGACTGGCAACATAAGGGTGAACTGTTTATAGCTCGGTAGGCCCATGACACCTCGGGCCACCAAGGAAGAGACGCGACATACCGATGGGCTCGTGACCGAGGGGTGGACTTGACCATGGATACCATCACACAGGTTATCCATGAATGTGAAACATGCGCTGCAATCAAGCAAGCCAAGCGGGTAAAGCCTCAGTGGTATGGAGGACAATGGCTAAAATATAAATATGGGGAGGCTTGGCAGATTGACTACATCACACTGCCACAAACCCGCCAAGGCAAGCGCTATGTACTCACAATGGTGGAGGCCACCACCGGATGGCTGGAAACCTACCCTATGCCCCATGCCACCGCCCGGAATACCATCCTGGGCCTGGAAAAACAAGTCCTGTGGCGACATGGCACTCCCGAAAGAATCGAGTCGGACAACGGGACTCACTTTCACAACAGCCTCATAGACACCTGGGCCAAAGAACACGGTACTGAGTGGGTGTATCACATCCCCTACCATGCACCAGCCTCTGGAAAGATCGAACGTTACAATGGGCTGCTAAAAACCACTTTGAGGGCAATGGGGGGTGGGACTTTCAAAAATTGGGATACCCATTTAGCAAAGGCCACCTGGTTGGTTAACACCAGAGGGTCCACCAACCGGGCTGGTCCTGCCCAGTCAAAACCTCAGCGCCCCGTAGAAGGGGATAAAGTTCCTGTAGTGCACATGCGGAACATGTTAGGGAAGGCGGTTTGGGTTAGTCCTGCCTCGGGCAAAGGCAAACCCGTCCGCGGGATTGCCTTTGCTCAAGGACCTGGGTGTACCTGGTGGGTAATGCGGAAGGATGGGGAAGTCCGATGTGTACCTCATGGGGATTTAATTTTGGGCGAGAATAGTCCATAAATAAATTGTATAAAGTTACTTGTTAAATAACCCTGTCACTGTCTGTTATCACTGTTACAATTGTTATATGTTGTACCAGTAGTAGCATAGTAAGAATCATCCAGATTAAAGAAGGATGGACTTTTCTCGATGAAAACCTAGCAGAGCACAGCGATGATGGAACTGGACCTGGTTTTCAACAACTGGCATCCAGCAACTTCATCAAGATCAACATCTCCTGCAGACTGTGGGCACGGGCCGCACCAGATACATCAGCCGTGAGCTCCGGATGCAGCAAGTGACCGCCCATCACCACACATCACCTCCCCTGCCACGGAAGACCATAACGACAGATGGAGCCTGAAGTCATGGATTAAATGAACTCAACGGACACTTTAGAGTGTTGATCCATAGACTAAGGGAATGATATCTGGAGACAGGAGAAGTGGTGGTGATCAACTAGACAATGGGGGACCTGGGCATGACGTAGATGGTATGGGATAAGGGGTGGATAATGTCCTGGGTTTGGCCAGGACAGGGTTAATTTTCACCGGACTCCAGGAAGGGGCACAGCCGGGGGGTGGGGGCTGACCCCACCTGACCAAACAGAGCCCGGTATTCCATACCATGTGACATCACGCTGGGTTCCGGTGGGGGGGGGGGGGGGCGGCGCAGCGGTAACTCCCTCTCGGCTCGGGAGCGTGCGGCGCCGGTGCGGTCCGAGAGAGCGGGTCTGTTTTTGTTGTGTTTTCTCCTTGTCTGTATCGTTGTTGTTCCTGTTTCCCTCTGTTTGCTGTTCTGTTAAACTGCCCTTATCCCGACCCACCAGTTTCTGCCTCTTTCTTTTTATTCTCCTCCGCACGCCGGCGGGGGGAGGGGCGGCCGCGTGGCGCTTTTGTTGCCGGCGGCAGCCGAAACCAAAACAGTGTTGAAACTGCTACCCTTTAGGAAGAGGAGTTGAAGAACTATGCAGCTGAGTAATATTTTATGCCCACGCTAAATTTTTTTAAGCCTACGTATTTTTAAAAACCCCAAAACTACACTTAGGAGCTATATGGGATAAACAAAGTAGACACTAAGTCAGCCTGTGTTTTGACAGCCTCTTTATCAAATATCTCCGAGACTTGGTTTGAAGCAGTGTGAAACACAGGAGTACAGATGTTAGGTGACTACTTCATGCTTCGGCTAGACTTCAATGACCACAAACACACATCTGTTTCAGCTTCATTATCCACCAAATGGCCTGAAACCAGGTACTCTTCTTTACAAACATCATGTTTTCAATTTTTTACTTCAGATTTGTAAGCGGTGGCTACAGCCTGCATTCTGGGAAGCAGAAGGTACCCAGGGACTGTGATCAGGGCAGCAACGTTCAGGGCTTCTGACTCCAGTAGTAAGAGCTTTTTGTAGCATTAGTGGGATTTCCAACACAAACAACTCCTTTCTTACTTCAACTCCATCTTACCTGTTTTTATCACCCAGGTCTCTGACTTGCTCACTTCCTTCTCTGTGTATCTTTTTCTTTTCTTAATTAGAAGATCAGCGGGGGGTGGGGAAGGGGGGAGACGAGGAGGCAGACAAACAGTTCCTGGTGAGGAAATGCCATTTTTATAAAACTGTCTTGATAAATTCTTGGTATTTTTCTTCCAGCCCAATAATCCTACTACAGCATCCTTAAACAAAAGCAAATGGAGTAGAGGGCTTTGCTCCATCATTACAATGTCTCTTCGTGGAGCAGATTGCATAACGTGGGTGCGGGATGGTACCCATTGCTTCCTCCAGCCAGTTCTTCACTTGTGCACAGCCCTGTCCCTGCATAATATGCCCCTGCCCTAGTGAGGAGGGGTGATTTCTGTCATGGGGGATAAGAAGATGGGTGGTGGTGACCTGGTGCTTTTCTTCAAGGAGGTATTGGTGTGTCTCTGTTTAGCAGGGTAAATGCTTCTCCCCAGGAATGCGTGGCTGGCTGTACTTCTGCAGTCAGCAGTGCAGCATGTGTAGCCTGCTACGTGGCTGGAAAGCCAGCCCAGTTCCCAACAGTGCTGTGAAACGAGCCCTTTTTCACGGGGAAGAGGAAAGGTGTGCTTAGCCATCCCGCTTGGGTCACGCTCACTGTGACTGGGCCCTGGTGGCAGTTGGGATGCTGTCACTGGGTGCAGCCTCCAGCGTGGGTGGATTGGTCTGTGTCTCCCAGCACATGCAGCTGTGCAGCTGCCAGACCTGGTGTTGCGTTTACTGGAGACCAGGCAGATGGCAAATGGGAGGCTGAGACCTGCCAGGCGCCGCCTTGACTGGATGTCCTGCTTGTGTCCCATCTCTGATATGGGCCTGGGAATACCATGCTTCTCTTAGAAGCTGAAATATTTCATGGCCGGGCACGCTTTTTTCCTTTCTTTCTGGGGTGTGTTCTTTTTAATGAGCGAAACCAGTTCAGCCTTTTTTATTCTCCAGCAAAGTAAAGGTATTGACATACTCATTTTCCTCTCTTCAGAGAAACATTTTTAAGTACCGTGTGATTAAATTAGCTTGGAACGGAGAAGCGTGATATGGCAAAGGCTCTCCTTGAGGAGAAAATACAGCTTTAATAACTAGGAATATGTCTTTTATTGGCTAGTAAAATTTAGAATGTAACACTGAGCATTTCAGGTTTTTGCACTAAGCATGGCTATGTACTTAAAGGCATCTGTTCTGTCAGTTTATGCACTGTTAACTAACTGCAAACCTCTTTAACAGCTCCTCTACACTGCTGGAAAATCCTGAGGCGGGACAAGGGCAAGAACCGCTGTCATGCCTGATGACTGAGGTTGTAAATGGAGTGAGAAAGGCCCTTGAAGGGGAAGCCGTCAAAGCTGACCTAGTGGGAAAAGAGTGCAGGGACAGGTTTCCTCTCGAAGCATGCCAAGAGAGCCAGGCTTGGATGCATATGGGGCGCTTTCCAGTTTTGGGAAGGTGCAAAGTGATGCTCTGTGGAAGGACTGGCTCCAAAATCATTAATTAAAGACTGCCCTTCTGGTGCACCTTATGACCAAGTTACTGCTAAAAATAAGGTTTTGCCACGGCTTGAGCTCACTTCATGCAGATTTCTGATGTGGAGTACATGTTTGGGAGGACTGTGAGCAAGAAAAGCCTGTGAAATATGTAGTTTACAGTGATTAAAAATGGCAAGTATAAAAATATTTTTAGCAAATGACAGGGAGATAGTAGATTTCCCTATCTGCTCCTGCTTACCCTGAACTCCAGTGAGTGAGTGCACTCTAATTTTGAAATGGGAAACACTTCTGCCAGCTGTGAAGCAGAATGATGGGCTTTAATTAGATGAGAAACAAGAAAATGCAATTGAACCAACAGACTTTCAGCGAAGAGAAAGGAAGTGGCATTAAACTTCATAGTAGCTGAAGGGAGTAGGTGTTAGCCCACTGGAAGCATCTGAATCCATCCTTGTTCAGATAACTGAACTAGATGATTTGTACATGGAAAACTGCAGTAACCATAACACAAATGGTCTCTTTAGATGGGTCTTCCTGAGTAAGAGGATAACTTGATTGTTTGGGAAAGATGCGAAATAAACAGGGTGTAGAGGAAAGTCTGGTAACTCTAGTGGGCCTCACTTAATGCATCTTTCCTTTTGTCTGTGCAGGTTGAGGATATCTGGGACCTGTTTGGTGGAAGCGGCCATGTCGCGAGCAACTCACCCACCCACCTTCCCAGTGAGCTTCCAACTCCTGAGCGTTGTGCTGGTGTTGCTCTTCTATGCAGTTGGCATACATGCGGAGAGCCCCAGCGAATTGCCTGTGAATGACACCGAGGAGTGCACTGGCTCGTACATCTGCAAAAAGGGTGTGATTTTGCCAATATGGGAGCCCCAAGACCCCTCATTCGGTGACAAAATTGCTCGGGCAACAGTGTATTTTGTAGCAATGGTGTACATGTTCCTGGGAGTATCTATCATAGCTGATCGCTTCATGTCCTCCATCGAAGTCATTACATCCCAAGAGCGGGAAATAACCATAAAGAAGCCCAATGGTGAAACCAGCAAAACCACAGTGAGGATCTGGAATGAGACCGTTTCCAACCTCACACTGATGGCCTTGGGCTCGTCTGCCCCCGAGATCCTCCTGTCTGTTATTGAAGTGTGTGGTCACGGCTTCACGGCAGGGGACCTGGGGCCAAGCACAATTGTGGGGAGCGCTGCGTTTAACATGTTTGTCATCATTGCGATCTGTGTTTACGTTGTTCCAGATGGAGAGATAAGGAAGATCAAGCACTTGCGAGTGTTTTTTGTTACAGCAGCCTGGAGCATCTTTGCCTACACTTGGCTTTACATTATTTTATCTGTGTCTTCTCCTGGAATCGTGGAAGTTTGGGAAGGCTTGCTCACCTTCTTCTTCTTCCCCATCTGTGTGGTGTTTGCCTGGATAGCTGACAGGAGGCTTTTGTTTTACAAGTATGTCTATAAGAAATATCGAGCTGGCAAGCAGAGAGGCATGATCATTGAGCATGAGGGTGACCGGCCCTCCTCCAAAGCTGATATCGAGATGGACGGAAAGGTTGCTAATTCTCATGTGGAGAACTTTTTGGATGGGACACTGGTGTTGGAGGTGGATGAGAAAGACCAGGATGATGAGGAAGCCAGGAGGGAAATGGCTCGGATCCTGAAGGAGTTGAAACAAAAGCACCCTGACAAGGAAATTGAGCAGCTTATAGAGTTGGCCAACTACCAGGTCCTGAGCCAGCAGCAGAAGAGCAGGGCTTTTTACCGCATTCAGGCCACTCGGCTCATGACGGGAGCTGGCAACATCTTGAAGAGACATGCTGCAGATCAGGCCCGCAAAGCTGTCAGCATGCACGAGGTCAACAGTGAGGTGGCAGAAAATGATCCCATCAGCAAGCTCTACTTTGAGCAGGGTACCTACCAGTGTCTGGAGAACTGTGGCACTGTTGCCCTGACCATCATTCGCCGGGGAGGCAACTTGACCAACACAGTATATGTTGACTTCCGGACAGAGGATGGGACAGCCAATGCTGGGTCAGACTATGAGTTCACTGAAGGGACAGTGGTCTTCAAGCCTGGAGAGACACAGAAGGAAATCCGTGTTGGCATAATCGACGATGACATATTTGAGGAGGATGAGAACTTCCTGGTTCATCTCAGCAATGTCCGCGTGAGCACTGAGGCCTCAGATGAGGGCATTCTTGAGGCCAGTCGTATCTCAACACTTGCCTGCTTGGGATCACCATCTACTGCCACCGTCACCATCTTTGATGATGACCATGCTGGCATCTTCACTTTTGAGGAGCCAGTAACGCACGTCAGTGAAAGTGTGGGGACCATGGAAGTGAAAGTATTGCGAACCTCTGGTGCTCGAGGAAATGTTATTGTGCCCTATAAAACCATTGAAGGCTCAGCCAAAGGTGGAGGAGAGGACTTTGAAGACACCTGCGGGGAGCTAGAGTTCCAGAATGATGAGATAGTGTAAGTGAATGTTTTATTTGTTATTTACAGTCTCTGGTTCTCCTGAAATTAAATGCGCATGGCTCCCAGAGCTATGCTGGAGGTGTTTGGGTGCCAGCGCATTGCAGCAGGCCATGAATGGTCTTATGTGCTTCAGGGAGCCTGAAATGCTGTGTTCCTGCCTTGCTAACAGACCAGAGATTGATGCCTGCTCAGGGGCACTCCACCCTTCCAGCAGCAGGGAGGCATGACTGGTTTGTAAGCCCAGCCTCCTGCAACCTACCCATGCACTGTGCAGATCTCTTTAGCCTCGGCTCTGCAGTGGAGCAGAGAACAAAATTGAGCTGGCTGTTACCACCCAGTCAAAAGTACCTGTCTTGCGAAGGGCCTAAACTGAGTGTATGAATTGCGGTACCTACTCCCCCTTGCCTGTTGAGGGTCAGGTCATCCAGGACTGGGCCACAGCCTGTTCCACTGATGCTCTGTTCAGGGCTTCAGTGAAGGCCACTTCATCTCTTCCTCTTCTAAAGGCTGCAGGCCTGGGTCATTGGCTGTTGCATGTCCTCAAAAAGTATTGTCATGCAGAGAAACCTTATTGTTAGGATGGAACTTCAGCCATGTTTGGCTGCTTGCAAATGAAAAAGAGGCTGAAAACTGTTGGAGGCTACTGCTGAGTGTTGCTAGGTGGATGGTGGAAAAATTATTGGTGCTGTATGTAGCCTTGCTGCGTTATGTGGAGAATATAAATTAGCCCAGTAAATCTTGGTACAAAACATCTATCTTTGGTATGTCATGAAGACATTTTCTTGCCCAGCTGGGGCTCTGGGAGGAGCAGGGGTTGGGAGTTGCATTGTTCCAGCCTCAGGCTCTTTGTATAGTGAAGTCTGTGTCTGTAGACCAGTTCCTATCAACAGTAGACTCTGTAGAACAAAATCACTGTGTAGAACTTGGAGCAGTCACTGATAAAGCGCACTACTGTGTCAAGGGAGAGCTAAAAGTTGGCTTGGGTGTTGCATATCATACAACTGCTCTTTTAGGAGCTGAGACAGACCAATGACAAGTGCTGAGAGTAGGCCTCTCTGTTACTTGTACCTGCTCTGTGTGCACAGGGAGAATGAAGCCAACAGGGGAATCATGAAACTTCTTGAAGTAGAGGGAAATAAAAAGGTGATTTGTAGTTCTCAGGCAGGGTATTAGATCAGTTGGGGTTTTGACTTCTCAGAACAAACTGAGCAAGAACTTCACAGCTCCAGCAATCTGGAGGCCAGAACATGCATGTTGATCACTCAAGGGTCCAGAGCACGCAATATGCTGTTGTTCCTGGCTCTTGAGTGATAACTGTAGTAGAGACGAATGCAGTTATTTGATTTTGTTTTTCTTATTTTGGGAGAAGCAGGGAGTTGTCTATAGAGATGCAATGAATTAGGCTATAAGGATATCCCCCAAAGGCTCTACTTTTTAACCGGGTCACTCAGCACTAGCAAAACTGGGCTACTGTCAGGAAGGCTTTGATGTTTGATCTTGTTTCCCCTGGGATGTGACATGTTTACAGGGCAGGCCAAATGCATAGCCACAGGCTCTGTGACTGCTCAGAGGGGCTTGGGCTTCCCCCTTGTCTTGGATCCATCACTCTGATCGGGATCTCGGTGCTGTCCTTCATCAAAGACAGGTAGCATCACCTGCATCTGTGCTGCCTGTTGGTGCTCGGTCTGAGATGTGGGCTTTTGCAGTGGGACAGTGGTGCTTTCTCTGGCATTGCGCCAGGGCCCGCTGTGCTGTACCTGCTACCTCTGCTGGTGGGCTTTCCTTCACCAAGCTGTTCGCTGCTCACCAGCAGCCCAGTGACCAAGGGGTGTGCTGGAAACGGGCTGACCACATCCCGTCAGAGCTGCTGCCTGGCCTCCCAGGGCTGCTGGTGTGCCCTCCCCACGGCAGCAGGCCTCCTCCTTCCTGTCTTACTGGCTGTTAGCAAGTGCACAGCAAGCAAGAAATAGGGGAAAACAGCTTTCTTAGAAACCCAAACGTGGTTTTTTTGTGCAGATGCCAGGGCATTGCCACTATATCTCTGTTGCCTTTAAACTATCTCTCCCTGGAATTGCAGGAAAGGACAGTACATGGGAAGCACCATTTTAGGAGTTTGCAGCCTGGTACAAGTGAAGGCTTGGGGAATGGGGTGGGAGGAGGTGGCAACCGTAGGGCCATATGTTGACCAAGGCGCTTGCTCCATTCAGGACATGCACATACCTTGTTCTTCTGGGAGAAGGGTGAAACAGATTGTACAAATTGCAATCTATTCATGTGCCTGAAAGGCAGTAGGTATTTGTCTAAAACTTAGCTGCTGCAGTCCATGTTCAGGTGTTGGGTGGTACAATCTGACTTGCAGAAGATTTCCTGCAGGTTTATGTTTACCTGGGCACGAGTTTAGGACAGCCCTGCAGCATGAAGGCAGTGTGGTCCTGATGCTTCTTGTAGGCGTTCTCCCTTGGAAGAATTTGCTCTAATGGGAATAAGAAGATGTGCTAGCACGACATGTGGATTACAGAGCTGAAGCATGTTTGCTATGTCATTGCTTGTTAGTGCTGTACTTCAGCTGAATCACAGCTATGTCAAATGGTGCAATTCCCCAGCACATTTGATTCAATAAAGTTCCAAAACCTCAGGTTCTCCCGTGCTCAGGTGGCCAAGAGATGGCTTTGCTGCCCTTTCTAAAGGTTATTACTGCCTCTTCAGCTCTGCCATTCTAGGCTGTATCAATCAGCTTGATAAAATCAAGTAAGATGTGCTTTTTTGGGGCACCAACAACAAACGTAGGGCAGTGCAGGAGGACATGAGGATGAAAGAAAACTGTCTACAAGCCTCTATTATTAGAGGGCTGGCTTGCTGGTAAGTCCCAGTAAAATTAGAAAGCCCTGGGAGGGCCCTGATCTTCGGGAGACCTTCCTCTGGTTCCCAAAAGGCTGCTTTACATAACATGTTGTTTGTTTGCAGCGTCCAGAGAGACTTTCTCATTTTGCAATCTGTTGATGTCCCCTTTCCCAGAGCACACAAAATAGCTGTGTAACTGCTGAAGCCGTGCCACTCCTGTGCATTTAAACAAAGATCTCATTCCAGTGCTATCAAAAAAGATTTATAATGGAGATGTTGGTCCTCCTATGGAACTTTTTATCCTGGCACTGCCTGGTGGCCTCTTGGAGTGATGCTCTTCTGCTCCTTTCTCCTGAAGCACAGCTTGTGTGTTCAATGGGTGCATGTTGGCAAGTGAAAGAAACAGCATTTAAATGTGTTTTGGAAAGGGGTTAGCTGGGTTTGCACGACAGATTGTTCCAAGCTGAGTGGGAAAGCTAAAGATGTCTGACTTGGGTCTCAACAAGGTCAGTCTCTGTGATGCTGCACAGGTACCAGGGGCGCTGAGACATTGGTGCAGGACAGGGTGCTATGATTTAAAGTGTAACAGAGAGCCTTCCCTCTGGGGTGATCCTCAACAAGGTTACTCCAGCCTTGTCTTACATCTCCGTTAATGATTACAGCTTTCTTGATGAGAACATGGAGAAGATGTGTAGTTTCAGGCTTTTCCTGCCCATCCATCTAGCAGAGCTATTGTGATCACAGGAGAGGTCACTGGTTCATCTGGCCAGTCTATTTTTATCTCCTGACTGAATGCCAAGTAATTCAAAAGACGTCCAGCCTCATATCTTAGAGCAGGAAGCAATCCTTCCCCCACATGATGGGATCTCTTCTCCTTGCTGTTTTGAAACATCAGGAGGGACACCTCTTCCAGACGTGACTGCAAAGCTATACGAAAACAGTGTGTTCTTTCATGTTCAAAAAATAGTAGTTTTTCTAGCAATAACATTGCAGCTAGAGACCTATTACAATCTGCATTCTAGATGTCTGCACCCACACTCCATAAAAGTTTTTACTGCATTAATAAGTCAGTGAGGAAGATAGTACACACAATATATGGATAACCGATTAAACTGGTGTTTCACCTATGCAGTTACAACCGTAAATGCATGGAGAATCTTATGTCCATAGATCTTGCTGTTCGTAATATATAGTTCAGCCGTTTTTACAAAAGGTGTCTGCTGCAGGTTTAGGAAGTGACACTCTTGGCCCTTTGTATTTGACTCGTCCAAGCCAGCTTTGGCATTTCTGTGGAAGCGTAAATCTAGGAGCCTAATGCTAACAGTGACACAAACATCAGCTAAATGTGATTTTTTAGGGAAAGTGTCCCCAGAGACCACATAGCCTTCCTTCCAAGAGCCCTTTAAAAATGTCCATGTCAATAAATATAGATTGTGGCTGGGGGGGAACCAAGTGATACTGCTTTTTTGAAGTTCCCCTTTTCTGTTCTTAAAGAAGTTGGGTGAAGTATTTCTAAAGGAACAGCAAAAATAAAATCCGGACTCAGCCCTGGGACCTCTCCAGCTCAGTTTTGCACCTCTGGTCTGCAGCTTTAGAGAAAAAAATGGAACCTCCAGCACGGTCAGCCTTGCAGTAGGATGCAGTCGAAGAGCAGAGAGTCTTCTGATGTGGCAGAGAGACCACTGTAAACCAGGCTGAAGGTGAAGCAAACAGACTTTCCCCTTTTCACATTTCATCACTAAACACATTACCTCTCTCTTTGTCCGTCCCTCTTTGTTGGCGTGGGTCAGTGTGCATCGCCTCCCTCACAAGCCCGGCCTTGTGCAAGATTCATATCCAGAGGCACAGTGTGAGATACCGAAACAGACCAAACCAAGATTGAACTCTCATTCAGCCTGCTTCCAGCAACCAGCTTGGGTTTTAAAGCATGTTTTCCCCTTGCCACTGGCAGTCTTGCCTTGCCCAGTGGGACTTGCAGGCAGTTCAAATATGGCCACCAGGATCTAGGTCTTGGGTCCTTGGCAGGAGCACCCAGTCCCCTGCATCCATCTTATTGGAGATGGCCCTGATCATGGCCCATAGCAGGGAGCTGAGCACGTGTGTCGCACCAGGCTGGGGCATGGCATGGGATCCTGTTTCCATTTCCAGGGGAGTTTTGGGGAGCAGAAATGCCCTGCAGCTGAAATGTATCATTGCTGTGGGTCCTGAAGGCCAAAAGCTGGTCGTCTCCCCTTCAGGGGGGAAGATACAGCTATAACAGGGCAAGCGGTCTTTTCTTTTTCTCCTCTTCATTCACACAACATTTAGTCTTTCCTGAACACTCCTAAAATGTTAGCCTTTAATATCTCCCAGTCTTGTGCATCTCTCTTAAACTGCTGTGCTCTTGTCTCAGTTGCACTGGACAACCCCCGCATTTCTGTTAGGAGACAGCAAGGAAAAAAGGCCACATGGTGTTCACAGACCTTCCCCTTTCTCCTCTGTCCAAGTGCCTGCAGGTGCTTGCTGCTGTCCTCTGCACACAGACCAGGCACCGAGTGACATAGACACGGTGTGTACTGAAAGAGTCATTCCCAAGTGCTGTGTCAGATCTGAAGCCTGCAAACCACATATTTGCAGCTGCATCTCTAAGTGTCTCATGGCCTGATCTGGTTCTCTCCTCCCCAGAGTAAGGTCAGTGGGTGTGCTTCTGTGGCATGTCATCCTGGTGCTGTGGGACAAGTCCTGCCCGTAGCTTGCTTGGGGAGGGTGACCATGGGATGCAGTCTGTGCCGTTTGCCCAAATAAGTCACGAAATCTAGGAACTTGATTTGATGATGTCCCCTGTGGAGGGGCTTAAGCAGCGAGGTTGTGTTACTAGACGAGGCAAGTTGTGCCAGCACATCACTGGGGTGAATGAGGGGGAGAAAGGTGAGGACAAGAGTGGTTAGCTCTCGCTGAAGAACTGACACAGTTTTTGTCCTTGAAAAACCAATGTTTCCTTATTTGTAATGAGCTGTTGTTGGCAATTTACTGCTGCCAGCTGCATCTCTGTGGTTGATTAAGGGAGCTTGGATCTTAAATATGTAATAACTCTCTGAAAGCCATTGAGAGGCAGTTATTAGCTTCATCAGGGCCTGTGTACACATCCGCTGTGCTCCTTTATGAAAAGGCTACCTATTAAATGCATTGTAGTAATTTATAAAACACAGGATCTAGGCTTGTTTTAAGAAGTTAAAGCAGCAACCCTAGCAAAGCTAGTTGACGTGGGAAAGAGTTATTTTGGAGTGAAGCACTGCTCCTTGGTGAGGAGACGAGAGCAGGGAATAGGAGAAGCCCTGTCCCCCTTTACAGACTCTCCTCTTCTGCTGGCGTGTGCTTGAGCTCTGCTGCCAGCGGCATTAGCACCAGCTGTGATATGCAGGTATTGTCAACAGAGCAAGGATCCATCCCTCTCCCTCCTGTGCACATGGGATCCTTTACAGTGGCAAATCCTTGAGCAGGGAGAAGTAAATAGTTGGTACACAGGGCCCTGATACAAGTGCTAGGTTCAAGTCATGCATCTGCCTTGGGAATGGGCTTCTTTCCCCTGACAATTTGCCCCCAGGTTTGACCTCGGTGGGTGGCAGTCAGTAGTTTTCTTCCAGCAGCAGGGCTGTGTTTGTGGGCTGAAAACGAAAGCAACAGAACAAAAAGCGGATAGCTGACCACAGCTGGCATCCAAGCATCTGTGCAGATGGGCAGAGAAACATCTGCTGTCATCCAAAGCCAAACAGAGAGGAGAAGCTGGACCTGGCAGACATCTGGCTGAGTCGGAAACAGGCCCTCCCTGGGGGGAGAGGCTGAGCCCAGAGGCATCAGAGCCCAGAGACATCATCCCGCATGCTGCGAGCGGATGGAGTACTATCGGCCGGTGCACTGCCGGTGAGCGGGGGTGTGTGTGATGTCACTCTGTCTTTGGCGGGCAGGCGTACCAGAGGCGATGCACAGCCTTCCATGTCTGGATCTACTTTGTGTGTGTCCCTACTGGCTTTGCTCACACCGTGGACAAAATTGCATGTTCATTGGTGAGGGCGTGCACATTGCTGCTGTGCAAGGGTGAAGACACCTTGTTTCGGCTCCTTCCCGTTCTCTAGCACCGTAGGATAACTGTGTTAGCTTAACCTTTATGGTCTGGTCTTGCTGAACCACCTGTATGTATTTCTACACTTAGATGAGGAGCTTTGATTAAAAGTTAGTCTTTCACAGCCACAATTTTTGTGATGGCCAGGTGCATGGCCTAGCTGCACTGGTACTAGTGGGTATGTTCTCTGTTTTGCAGTCTTGGGCATGGCTGGAGTTAAGGTCAGCCCTCTGCAAGTCAGAAGTGCCATTTAGCCTGAGGACATCTTGGGAGATATCAAGAACTGTACTAATAATGTTTGTGACACTGCCATTGGAGGCGTTGCGCTGGTTTCCAAGAATGGCAATGCTGGATCCTGGGTGACAACAAATAATAACAGCATTCTCTGTTTTAAAAATATCTTAGTGTAAGAGAGAAAATATTCCCACTGCTGTGCAAGTAAGAGGGCAACCAGCATGTGCCTACTCCATCCAGTCCCTATATGGTTCCATTTCCATAGTGCCTGGACTCCTTCCTGCACAATCAAAGTAACAATAAAATGTGTCTGGCAATGAGAAACCAAACAATAATGAAGAACAGAGGCACAGACTGGATCTCCATGAACTGGAGGTTGGAAGGGGAGAGATGGAGCTGATGGCGTACGTCCGCCCGACCAGAGCAAAGTCCTTTCCAAGGGAAGGTCCTCTGAGCACAGGTGCACTCAGATGGAAAAGATGGGATCAGACATGGCTGAGACAGGGATGGAGATGGGCTGAATGGAGTCCAGTACAGACATATTACTTTGCTTTTTTTCTGGAGTTGGTTTAAATTTTGTGGCATTGTTGTCAGGAAATTTCTTCGCTCTTTGGACTGTTAGAGTGATTCCTCTGGTTATTTGCTCCCTTTACGACACTGGTGTGTGGTAGTCACACACTGCACTATTTTGGGGTCATGCAATGTGGCTCTAAATTAACCGTAGGTCCAGTAAGCCCTGCAGAGAGCTTTGTCCCAGAGGCCAGGTGCACCGTCACCAGGTGACAAAGCTGATGTCTTGCTGGCTGGGATGTAAGAAGGACATGAAGTTTCTGGCTGGGTCCAGAACAAAACAAAAGGATTGATTTGCTCTGAGTTCTTTTCTAAACTCTGTTGCTTGCTTCCAGGAGAACAAAGCAGTTATATACATTTGACCTTTGCAAACAAATTGGAGTAGAAATATATCTGACCATTAAAGTTCTCAGCAGCCCCTCAAACTGCCCGGGCAGCCTCTCAGCTTTACAGTGCTTATGGCTCAGCTCCTCAGCCTGTGCAGGTATTTCCCCTGCCCACCCCTTCTCCCCGGCGCTCGCCCTCATGTCTCCATGCCGCTCCATTGGCCTTGGCTCTGCCATCCTCTGCCCCAAGACCTTACCCGTGCAGCCTGAGCATGAGTGTTGTGACAGGTGACTTATCCTGGCATGCCTTTAGACATGGGCAAGGAATAGGCCTGTCTAGAGACTGCAGACCTTGTGCTCTGAGGAGCTGTGCATCCTCGGCTGCAGCCTCCCTCCCCTCTTGGCAATGCCATTCTGCAGCCCAGGCTCTGTTGTCGTGATACTGCACAGCTCTCACATGAATACGCAGCCCTGTCACAGCTTATGAGGCAGAAAAGAAGTCTGTTCTGGAGGGAGTCTGGAATAAATAGAGCTGTGATGAGCAGGGGAGAGACGTGCTGATTTCATTGAGACCTGGAGGCAGGATCTGAGAAGAAACCTGTTGCCTTGGCTCGCGCAGGTGGGGAGCAGGTTCTACCTGGCACCAGAGTCTGCACAGGGCTTGGTATTTGCTTAGTTCAGTAGATTTGCATTCACACTTGAGGTTTGGTTATTGAAATTTATGTTCCTCCTTAGTGACTGGATATGTGATGGCACCTAGGGGGATAAGAGATCACTCCCACATAGGGTAAAAATAATATAAACAAAGTCAGTATTCATGTCCCAGGCACAAATGATCCTATCACAGGGGGAAGGGAGGGAAGTGTAACAGAGGATTTACCTGACTCACGAGCTCTCCAGTGACCTGGAACTCAGAAAGAATCATACAAAAGCCTGAAAATGTGTTAGTTTAGTAGGAAGGATTGTAACAGAGCAGCTTGGGAGTGTTGGGTCAGAGTCAGGCCAAGCATGAACTGAATGAGAATTAGAGGGGAAGAAGATGTCCTGTCCATGCCTTATCAGTGCAGAAGGAGAAGGGGAAGGGAGCTGAACAACAGATTCCACCAAGAAGCAGGTGCTTCGTGAGACCTGCAGGTGTAGGACAGAGATGATGTAACCTACCTGTTCTCAGACCCAGGGAGCACACTGAGATCTAGCCTCATGTTGTTAGGGGAGTGCCTGAGGGGCTCTTAGAGCTGCGAGCAATCCCCCTGGAAGCTTTCCTGAGCAATAGGTGAGATCTGCAGGCAAGCTCAGGAGCTGCCTTCAAAAGCAGCTCAGCTAGATTAGGTCTGCTTCTGTACCTAAGCCTAGAATAAATCAACACGTTATTTGTAAGCACCTGAAAGATAACAAGGAGATGAACAACACCCAGCATATATTTCTCGAGAACAAATCTTATCAAGCCAACCTAATTTCCTTTTATGCCAGCCTTTTGAGTAAGGGATAAGCAGTGGTTGTCATGTCACTCAGCTTCAGAAGGGCTTTTAATGTTGCCTTGTTCTGTACTGTCGTAAGGAAGCACTGGCTAAATGGGCCACTGCGGTGATGGATGAAACCTGTCTGGAAAGAGAAACATGGCACTGGATGGGGGTGAAAAGGTGTTCAGCAGTTGTTTTTCCTGAACTGGAGCTTGTTCAGCATGGAAAAGAGAAGTTTGGTATTTAAACTTGCAGATAGAAAGAGTGGAGAGGCTGGAAGCATTATCAAAGGTAGGATGGGGATCTACAGAGATGGGCTGGGAAAGAGCCTGAGCAGAAGCAAGACAGTGTAAAATGCTTGTGCAAGAATAGTCATAAGCACAAATTTAAGTGGGAGGGGAACAACTGAGTCAGGAGGTACCATTGTGACCTGGCAGCCAAATCTGAGCTCACAACGTCATGCTCTTGCAATGAATGAGACAGACATCATCCCGAAGATATTCATGAGGAGTGCAGCCATCCTTACACTCTGTCTGCCCAGCTGTATCCAGATCTGAGCACTCAGCTCCGGAAGAAGTTGGGAAGAGTCCAACGGAAAGCACAGAAAATGACTGGTGGTCTGAGAAATGTGACCCAAGGTGAAAGACTGCGAGAACTGGGGCTGTTTAATTTAGAAAGACATAGGCATAGGGAAGGTCTAAGCCTTGAGCTGTGTGATGGGCAAGAAGATATTCTCTGTGTCTGCAGGATCTTGAGAAAGCAACAGAGGCAATTCAGATTAGACAGGAGGGAAAATTTCCTCCTAGTACAGATGAGTCCACTCAGGAGTAGCTTGGGGGAGCGGGTGACCTCTGTCAACAGCAGAGGACAGCTTAGAGACTCTATTCAAAAATTTACTGAAGATGTCAGGTGTATTTTCTCTTTTAGGACAGGATTGGGTCAGATGAAGTCTTGGGAGCTCTTGCTTTCCTGTTGTTATGTGCTAAAGTGTTCATCATGTGAGTTGCACTTCAGTCAGGTGGCCTCTGTCCTGCATGGTCTTCTGCCAAAAGTGTGTGATGGGTTAACCGGCAAAGCAACCTACAGACAGAGCGGAAACACCAAATGCGTGCATATGCATGCAGCCTTCAGAGCTTCCCTGTGGCCACCCGGTCTGGGCTCTTTGCTCACAATGGATATCTGGGACATGGCCAGTACTCTCCCGTCTGTCTCCTTTGCTGATAATTAGATGCAATCCAAGCTTCCCTGCAGGAGAGCCCTGTCCCCATGGGGGAAGAAGCAAGGCTGCACAGATTAAGGAAGCTAATTAGAGGGGGAGAGAGCATTGGTACCAAAACCCCAACAGTAAACTTTGAAATCTAGATAAGGAGCAGTATTTAATTATACACAATTAAAACAGTGCATCTCAGCCCCCTGAGAACTGGCAGTCTTGGAAAGCCCTCGCAAAGGTGTTAATGAACAGATCTGAAGGCAGCAGTGGGCTAGGGGCTGTGCTTATTAAACTTCACGTAGGAAGCACATCTGAAGAGAAGAGGTAGGAAAATTCCCTTGGACCGCTGACTCCTTATTTCTGTGTGGTGTCCTCCACCTCCCAGAGCAGGTAATGGGAACCCAAAGCTCTGGCACTGAAAGGGAGATTGCTTCGCTCTTCCTTGCCGCTAGGCACAGACCGTTGCAGACACCTACGCAAGGAGAGGCTGTTATGAAAACATAGGGGAAATTAGAGAGGGTTGTAAATACTTGCTGGAGAAAAGGAAACAGTCTTTGTGCCATTCCCTCCCAATGCACAGGAGACAAAGCTCCTGTCCCTGTGCCTGCCAGCCAGGGGCCTCCTGGTATGTCCGGGGAGCACCATGCCAGTGTTCCCCTTTGCTCCACGAACCTGAAAAGTTATCTTAGGTTATTTTCGCACAAGTTTCCTCTAGCTACTAAAGCAGCTACTTCCCCTCCATGCTCCTTTGCCACAGCACATGTATAACCTCTGACCTCTGATCCTTTAGCCTGCCCTCTCCAAGCCAGGAGGGCAGTTTGATTTCCCTGTAAAGTGTCTGCCTTCTGTTCAAACATTCACTGTTCCACTCTGTGCCAGCTGGGCCAGCGAGCTTTGTGGACTGCAACAGTAGCGTTATCCCATAGCTGCTTCTGGGTGTTAATGTAGTAAAACCACAATGAGGGAAAGCTTTGGATGGATTCATATCATCTGGCAGAGTAAAACTGCAGAACCACTCTGAAGTTTTCCAAAATTCCTCTTCCTCAGCAACTTCAAACCCTTAAGGAAGACTTTAGTTTAGCCTTGGGTGCCAAAGGAGGTGGTGCCTGTTTTAATTGTAAATACAAAGTGTCAGAGGGCTTCTACCTCCTGAAGGCAGTAACTTTGAAAAGCACGAGCAAAACACTAGAGCTCCTTTTCCTGGATCCTTGTCTCCTGGTATTCCTCTTTTGCCTGGTCTTTGTCCCCACTTTCATCTACATGCAACCCATGAGTTGCGTCTGTGATGTTGTCATAAACAGCTCCTCTGGTGATTTGGCTGCTCAAAATGTTGCGAGACCTGAAAGGGATGCCAGTGCCACTGAGGTTCATGTTATTTGCCTGGGCCTTTCTGGTGGTGTTTTCCTCTGCCGTGCCAAGAGCTAAAGCCTCAGGGCCTTCTTCGCTCATTATGTTTTAGGTGAAATATTAAATTTTTTGTTGAATCCCAGAGCTCCAAGAGTTGGGATTTTAAGAAAAATGCTGACTAGCATCTAGAGTGTCCTGTCTGGCCTTTGGTATGCCAGGGGAAAATTTGCCCGGCTTTGGGGGGAGAATTGCTCTCTATTGTCTATCCTGCAGTGCTGGAAGGGAAGGTGGGAGGCTTAAGTTGCTTCTCAAGTCAAGTCTACCTAGACCTAGTATGAATGAGCATGTTGGTCTCTTGCAAATACACAAACAGATTTCTACAAAGCACTTGCTAATGAACCCAAAACAGCAGTTTGTCCTTTCAGTGATTTGTGGGGAGTCAGTAAAAGGCTCGACCTGGGAAGCTCATTACACTGCTAAAATAGTGCATTTTCAGTAGAGATGCTGGGAAGCTGTTAGCTGCTGGCTGTGATGCAGGGAGAGAGGCTTGGCAGCGCTGGGAGGAAACCTGTGAGAGGAGACGTCTGTCGCCTCTGTGGGCATGAGCACGGGGCTGGCTCGCAGTGGGGGCAAGGCAGCCAGACGGTGCAGGTGGGGCACGAGAGGCCCTGATTTCCAGCCACAACCGCTGTAATCTCACATCCCGGCTATGGGCATGCTGATATCGTGCTGGGCCCTCAGGTCTCAGGTGTGAAGTGGAGAACAGGAGAGCGGAGTCCAGCACCAGTGAGAAGCGAGAGCCACAGCAGCCTACTCAGGCACTTAGCCACATGCATGGTATAAAACAGAGACCTTCCGGAAAATGTAGGCAGACTCTCAGGGCTTAAAACCCAAGCACTGAATCCTGTACGTCAAAGGGAATGTGAGACTGCTCAGCCACTGCTCTGCTTCATGGGCACAGAGCGTTTGTCGCCTTCAGCTATTGCACAGCTCAGCTACAAAGCTAATTCGCACCACTGCCCTTTCCTCTTGGTGTGAATAGATGGACTTACTCACGCAGCAATGTAGCCATCTCCAAAAGGGATGCATATACCTCAGGGTGCTCATGTACCTGAGGGCTGCATGTGCCTGTGCCTCAGCAATCAGTGCAGGTGAAAGACTGACCAGGCAAGTGCATGTATGGGGACAAAGTGGGAGAAGGTAAAAGAGAGGTGAATGTATAATGGAAATTGGAAAGGAGGGTAGAAGGAAAAATGAAAGAGGGACCAAAATCACAATGGTTCATATGAGTGCTTCCGCTCAGCTGCTGGTGAGCACTGCCAGAACTGCAACATGCTCAGGGTGGTGTTAAGAGGTCCCTAGTCCCATCAAAGCTTAGAGCAAGGTTGGGCTGCTGAAGGTTGCAACAGATAGTTGGAAAAAAACTGCTTGGCTCTTGCTACAGAATGAGTTTGACATCCACGTCTTAAATGCATTGAGCTGATATCGCACAAGTTTCAGCTTCAGTGTGCTTGCAGTGAGAGCCCTGGCTTGGCACTAGGCAGCAAAGGTAAAAGCAGTGAGGAAAAGAGCATTCTTCTGGTCTTGCCAAGAAAAATCACTGTGCATGGGAGAACTAAATTGATCTGAATTCTTCTGCTATTGGTCAACATTTTGGTGCCAAGGTAGTCACACTTCGTGTGTACAGGTACATGTATGCGAGAGAGGGAAAGAAAAAAGGTAACATAAAGAGCTCCATGTTTAATATTGTGTTAATCCATTCCCTCCCAGCTACAGCACAGGTTTAAAATTCCTTTGCTGGACATGAGGGGAAATGTACTGATCTGTGTGAACATTATTTAATTAGGGAAGAAAGCTTTTACCTTTCTGGAAAGTTGCAACTAATAAAGTTAGTTCAGAAGTCTGAAGAAATTAATTGAAGTTTGGGGTTGTGGGGTCTTTTTTTAATATATTGCTTCACAGAAAATTCAAGTTGCATTTTGAACCTAATTTTCCTTCATTAACTCTGGAAATTTAAGCAGTGGATGGATTTCAGGCCAAGTGTTTTGAAAACCCCTGCTAACAGCAACTGTGGCAGAAGGTGAAGCAACAGCACATCAGCACCTCAATCTCTCTGTGAAACCCAGTACATCGAAAAGGTATATATCAAGTCAGAAAACTTGTGCAACAGCTCTTTGCCAGTAGGGATTTACTTCTAGCACCCTAGCTACGTGATGGAAAATCCTGCAAAGAAGCAGGTGGGAGTTGCAAAGCCACGTGCCAGCTTTGGACCCAGAACTCAGCACGGTGGTGATCTCCACCAGCACCCATGGGGAGTGGGGCGTCATGTCTACCCTCCGGTCCTTGCTGGGGTACAGCACCCTTTGATTTGTGGCATGAGTTTTATTCATTTATTTCTGTTTGAGCTTAGGCACATGTACTGATTAGAGGAGAATTGGTGAGCTCTGCTAATGCATTTGAACACAGGTAGCTTTAGGCTTGCATTTGGGTCATTAAAAATGAAGTGAAATTATGTTCTCTTTGCACCAATTATTGTGAGCAGGGGCCTTGATTTGGCAGCAGTTATCTTCCCAACACCACTGCACGAATAACTTCTAACACAGAAAAAACAGTGTCATTAAAGCAATAGGGTGGTGTGAAGCTACTGTATGAAAAGGAGAGGCTGAGACAGACTAGTTTATGACAAGCTTGTAACAGACCTGTGACTGACTGGCTAAGTTTAAACCCTTGTGAGGCCAAAACACTTGCTGACCCATGAGGGGAAGCCCTTCCCACATGGGCATCCTCCTGAGGATGGGGGCATGCCACAGGGTGAGCAAAGTGGGTCTGGAGACGTCCAGCACAAGCATTGCTCTCTCCTGCTCCTCCCTTTGTGAGGGGGAACTAGCATAAGGATTTCCCTCCAGGTTTTGCCAGGAGAAGCAAAATCCAGGATGGTAAAACCCTTCCAGGCAAACCCAGCTCGTATCTCCTGAGGATCTTCCCTGCCTACTGGTATGTCCAAGCAGCCCAGGTGACCTTGACATTCGAGCAAGGTTTTCTTGATTGCTCTGTGGGATCTCTCTGATGGCTGCAGGCAGATTTTGGTTGAGACGGAGGCCATTGATTTTTGAACATAAATGATAGTCTGCAAAAAAAGGCTTCATCTCACAGCTGGCCTAAACTACAAATACAACATAGCTACGTATGTCAAAGCTGCTAGAGACGGCCTGTTACATGTCACATGGCTTATCTCCTGGTGTGACAGAGGTTGTACAGGCTTGTGGCTTGTCATTCCTGCAACAGCTGGAACTGGGGAAATGTTTGATTGAGGGAAAAAAACCCAGAAGTACCTCACTGCATTTTCTTCTGTCACTGAAAATGAGGAAAATTGGAAACTCCACAGAAGTGTACCTGGTTTTCACTTAAAAAGATGGAGGAGGAGTAACCATGTAGATGGGGCAAGGGGGGGGGGGGTTGGCTTGTTTTTAGAGAAGACACCTGGGACAAAATAAATTGTCACCCTTGCCTACTTCAGTCCTCAAAGACAGAGATCCATGTTGCAACACTAACACTGAGTGCCCTGCAGAGATCTAATGTGCTGGGAAGGCTGTGGGCCATGATCCTGCTGTAGGGGTGCAGTCACATTAGTTGAGGTTCAATTGTGAGGGAGGTGGAGGTCTGCTTGCATACTGTGTCAGTGGAAATGGCTCACATCTCTTGAGCTACAGAAGAAAATTACTTTCAATTTCTTCTTGTGTTGCTCTGTGCCCTGTAGTAGTGCTCTCCAAAGGTGGTTGCAATGCAGGCATAAATAAAATTCAGCACGCACTGGGACTATGCATATGTGGAGCCATTACGGAAACCTTAATTAGTTAAATCAGAGCTTTTATTATCTAATTTCTCACTGTCGACCAGTTTCTCGCACCTCTGTAGATAATTGATGTGGTGGAGTATAGTTCTTGCCTTCTGGAAACTGCCTGCCTTTTGAAATGCTCCCATCAGAGATGTGTTTTTCAGGTTTATACTTCTTCTTTCTCATTATCTTGTCAATGGGAGCTTTCTTTTCACTGACTCCACCGCGTGGAGGAAGGAGAAGTTATGGGCAGTGAACAGGAGGCCCTTTTCTCTTTGCCCTGTGGATGTGGGCACTGAGGCCTGGGGAGCAGCTGCTGCTGGGTGAAGGGAGAATAGGTCCCCTTTCTGCCTGAAAAGTTGTAAGGATGGCTGCAGCTGGGTAGAGGGAAGCCAGCGTAGCCATTACTGTGGCTGAAAGTCTGTTAAATGAGGAGGGTTAATCATCTGGTCACTGCTCTGGTTGGTAGGCTCCACAGCTGCTCTTTCGCAAAGGAGCTCTTTTCAAATCTCAAACCTATAAGCTGCAGACAAAGGCGGCAAATTTTTGATGTCTAGAGGAGTAGAAAAGACTGCAGATAAACCTGAAGAATTTTCCCCAGTAGCTAAACCTCTGGGTTATATTGGTTGAAATTGTTGAAAGAAGATCCAATAGATACTTGTAACAGTCACATTTCTACCAAAGGTGCTGCATGCTCACCTGAAAGAGTGCATATGGCTCTTGCCTATCAGCTAGGGAGTGTAATCAGCTGGCTTGCAACTGTGTGAGTCTGCGTGCAGATATCACTGCTCTGTTTTGGGGTCTGGTCCTTTTCCTCTCCAACCTTGTGACTGGGCACATCTAGCAGATGTACCTTCCTTCTGAGTTCGGTCCTTCCACATTTCCTATCCAGTGTTTGTGAGCACCATGTTTGGTTGTGGTACGCAGGCAGGGACCAATGCAGAAGCTGGGAAAGGTCAGCAGGCACCAAGGTCTCTCCATACCACACCTAGTCCGCCTCTGGGGATGGAAAACCCCTGCTTCCCACAGAGACCTCTTGTCTTTCCTTGTATTGTCCCCATTTCCACACCAGCCTCCCTTCTGTCCTGCCACTCCAGTTTCCTCTGCTCGTCTTCTGAGTGTCGTGAGCTCAGGGAAAGAAGGCTTGTACCCTGCCTCCAGCCAGGTGGACTTGGGTCATCCTGCCTCAGAATGTGCTGTGGGAACCTACACAGGCGTAACGCTGCTCCTGGCTTGGCCTTGCAGGCTCCCTGCAGAGAAGAACTGATGTCTGGTGGGCTTAGTCCTCAGGTGTCAAAAATTAATAAATGAGCTCTTGGGATCTAAATCAGCATGCCTCAGTGCCCTTTGGGCAGATGCCTCAGGCTGCACGGGGATGTGCAGTGGTGCATGTGCATGCAGCCTGGTGCTGCCTGCAGGATAAGCTCCTGCTGCCAATGCACCGGCACTGCTTAGGTAAGCCAAATATGCACTGCGACACAGCCCACATAATAACTGCCAGCAAAAGCTATTGGGGTTTGTATTTCAAACTGCAGTTCTCAAGCCTGCGTCTTCTTACTTGCCATCACTGCAGAGAGTTTTGTTGTGTCTGGTGATTGTTTCCACCCTGCAAACTCACCATTTACTGTGGCATAGCTAGCTGGCTTTACTGCTGCTTTGGCACTGACTGAGTCCAAAATCTGGTTGGTTGGTGGTTTTGTGACCATGCCCTGCTGAGATACAGCATGATTTACAGAAAGAGAAACAAAAGAGGGTTGGTATTTAAATAGAAATGGTTCTCATGGTTTTGTCACCACATATGGCAGGGACATATGCAGAAATGAATTTGCTGCTGTTTGCCTAGTAACAATAAGCAGGTTTAGACAGTATGTTAGATCTCACAAAAGGAAACATGACTTTTCTTTTATAATCCAAATTTTTTTAATTCAGATGTTTCCTGCTGTTTTCTTGAAACCAAGTTGCAAGAAATGAGTTGGGGGTGGGCGGGAAAGCATTCAACTGCTATGAAAAAGAAACAGGCTACCCCAGAGGCGCAACGGGTTCAGCGGCCTGTCAGACTGCTTTACGAGATGTCCTGTGCGGAGGCTGATCTCTTGATGAGGACCAAGAATTTTGAGCTCCGGCTCAAGGCTTGTGCGTGTTGGCGAACTCACTTGACTGGTTTGCGATTAATGTTACAAGTGAGCTGTTAAAAGCCTATATGCAGCAGACTGAGAGCAGGAATGCCAGCTCTTTGCTTTTGAGCATGAGACCATCTCCGTGGTGGAATCACAGAATCACAGAATCACAGAATAGTAGGGGTTGGAAGGGACCTCTGTGGGTCATCTAGTCCAACCCCCCTGCCGAAGCAGGGTCACCTACAGTAGGCTGCACAGGACCTTGTCCAGGCGGGTCTTGAATATCTCCAGAGAAGGAGACTCCACAACCTCCCTGGGCAGCCTGTTCCAGTGCTCCGTCACCCTCAGAGGGAAGAAGTTCTTCCTCATGTTCAGACGGAACTTCCTGTGCCTCGGTTTGTGCCCATTGCCCCTTGTCCTGTCACTGGGCACCACTGAAAAGAGCTTGGCCCCATCCTCCTGACACCCACCCTTCAGATATTCGTAGGCATTTATAAGGTCCCCTCGCAGCCTTCTCTTCTTCAGGCTGAACAAGCCCAGCTCCCTCAGCCTCTTCTCGTAGGGGAGATGTTCCAGTCCCCTCACCATCCTTGTAGCCCTCCGCTGGACTCTCTCCAGTAGCTCTTCATCTTTCTTGAACTGGGGAGCCCAGAACTGGACACAGTACTCTAGATGAGGCCTCACCAGGGCAGTGTAGAGGGGAAGGAGAACCTCCCTCGTCCTACTGGCCACACTCTTCTTGATGCACCCCAGGATCCCATTGGCTTTCTTGGCAACCAGGGCACACTGCTGGCTCATGGTTAACCTGTCGTCCACCAGGACACCCAGGTCCCTCTCCGCAGAGCTGCTCTCCAGCAGGTCCACCCCAAGCCTGTACTGGTGCATGAGGTTGTTCCTCCCCAGGTGCAGGACCCTGCATTTGCCCTTGTTGAACCTCATCAGGTTCCTCTCTGCTCAGCTTTCCAGCCTATCCAGGTCACGCTGAATGGCAGCACAGCCTTCTGGTGTATCTACCACACCTCCCAGTTTGGTGTCGTCAGCAAACTTGCTGAGGGTACATTCTAACTCTTCATCCAGGTCGTTGATGAAGAAGTTAAACAAGACTGGGCCCAGTACTGACCCCTGAGGGACACCACTTGTCACCAGCCTCCAACTAGACTCAGCGCCGCTGATGACAGCCCTCTGAGTTCTGCCATTCAGCCAGTTCTCTATCCACTTCACCGACCACTCATCCAGCCCACACTTCCTCAGCTTCCCTAGGAGGATATCATGGGAGACTGTGTCGAAAGGCTTGCTGAAGTCAAGGTAGATAACATCCACGGCTCTCCCTTCGTCTACCCAGCCAGTCATGTCATCGTAGAAAGCTATCAGATTGGTCAGGCATGATTTCCCCTTGGTGAATCCATGCTGACTACTCCTGATAACCTTCTTTTCTTCCACTTGCTTCATGATGGCCTCCAGGATAAGCTGCTCCATCACCTTACCCGGGATGGAGGTGAGGCTGACCGGCCTGTAGTTCCCTGGGTCCTCCTTCTTGCCCTTTTTGAAGATTACAGTGGCACTGGCCTTTCTCCAGTCCTCGGGCAGCTCTCCTGTCCTCCAGGACCTCTCAAAGATGATGGAGAGTGGCTCAGCAATGACATCCGCCAGCTCCCTCAGCACTCGTGGGTGCATTCCATCGGGGCCCATGGATTTGTGGACATCCAATGCATGTGCACAGCAGCGTCTTGGAGAGAGAAAGCACTTACTGTCACAGGGGCAAAGCTGTTGATTCTTCAGGGGCTACGAACCTGTTCTCCCAGCCCCCCTCCCCCTGGAAGGAAAACGTCCAGTACTGGTTTTCAAGCCTGTGTGACTGTGAGCATACATCCCTACTCTGTGTCACCTAAGAGGCAACATCCCTGCCCTCCCAACCACACAGCAAAGGCAGAGATAGTGACTTATGGCAGCATTACAGTAAACCTGAAAGCTGGGAGGTAGGCAACAGTTTGCAGGCTGAAGGGGAAGAGAGGGCAGAGTTGACATCTATGGTGTTAGGTTAATAAACGCTCAGCTAAAAGCAAAGGAGGGTGACAAGAAAACTCTGCTGTCCCAGCCAGGCTCCAGTTTGTTAATGTCTGGGTGGCAAGGAAGGACCTTGTGCCAGGTCATTTGCCCTGCACTGGGGGCACGGGCCCCCCTGTGCTGTGGCTCCTGGCCAAGGGGGGACCAGGCAGCTGCAGGAACACGTGACACATGAAGCACCTCTCTGAGTAAATCTCTGCAGCTCGTTTCCTGCTGCTGTGGACGGACACGTGGGGGATTCTTAAAAAAACCCTGAAATTTTAGTTGAAAATGTCAGCTCTTGCTATCAGAAGAACTTTTTCACAAGGGGTAAGTTGTAGTCACTACTAATGTCTGAAGCAAACGGTGTCAATGCCTTGTGATTTTCTAGGTCCATTTTCATGCAGGAGTTGGTTGTGCTGTCATTTCTGCAAGCCTTTAGACCAAAAAATGCCACTCCTCCGTTCGCCAGTGAGCGTCTTGTAAAATGCCCTGCCTCTGCCCGGCAGTGCTTTACTTCAAGAGTGCAGTGGGTCACCTGATGACGTCGCAATAGTTAATAGTGTTTTGTAATACAGAACTACTGTCGCAGGCACACCAAGCCAGGGAGCGTCTGTGCATTTCCAGCATGTTGCGCCATGTCGTACACGTGGCCATGAATGTGGCATACTGACACGTCCCCGGGAGAGCAGAGCTCTTAATGCAGCTGCGTGACAATCATGCTTCAAAGCTGATTGACGATACGGGCTTGTTGATTTTACAGAGGTTAATGAATCTCGTTGGTGCCGCGTGTATGAGGATTGCTAGGGACTTAGCATCTTTTTCTCCCCCGTGTAGTTCTTTGACCATATATAGCCAGGGTATCAACTTACAGGCCTGGGGATTTCAGCTTTCTGTTTAGATTTTAGATGAAAGGCTGCAGTTGGAAATGATTGTTATAAATATTTCCTGCTATCTGGTAGCAGGCTGACTTCAGTCCCTTCTAAGGAATTCGCCACAATTATCTTTTATAACAGCAGCAATGAAAACTCTGCTCCTGGCAAAGGCTGGTGAATGGAGCGTGCCCTCCGGCTGCCCCGCTGGGATGGGGCTGCACCACGTGTTGGAGGGCTTGCTCGGGGCCAAAGCGCCCGGCGAGGGCAGAGCTCTGCTCCGAAGCCCGCTGCGGTGCTGCTGACCTCTGCGCCCCGTGCTGCAGCACTGTTGCTTTGCTGTGGGACCGCTGCTAGGGCAACGCGAATGCATGATGTCACGCACTCCAGCAACGTATACAAGCCAAAGAAAGCATGTGCAAAGACCATCAGGGATGTTTTTAGACTCTCTGCTAGCACAAAAAGAGGGGAAGCTGCCGTTCCCTGTGCAGGCTCGAACCTGCCTGGCTGCTTCCCGCTTCCCAGCGGTGTGCTGCTGGCCAGAGTCTGGTGAAGGGGCTGGTGGAGTGGCCAGGGCTGGGCCAGTTTGCAGGAGCTGGGGTTTGAAATGCAGATGAACCTCCTTTGCCCATCCTGAGGCTTGCAAAGGAGATGGAAATGTTCAATAAATAGGGCCACCTGCGTCCTCCCGCAGTTTCTCTTCGTGTGGCCACACAGGGGATGGTAGGTGGGTCTGGGAGCTCTCCGCACTGCGGGAATCAAGAGATTCACCTTGGCTCTGCTCTGTGCTGGCCACCAGCAAAGAGCTCCCTGTGTCTGGGAAGGCAGGGGAGGCAATCCCCATCCAGCACCCCATCCAGCTGTCCCTATGGGTGAAGTCTCGCCCTGAGGGCAGCCAGTGGAGGGCATGGGCTGGACATTCCTGGAGGAAACTTTCTGCGGTTTCCATTTAGGGAGAAGTAATGAACACAGTGAGCGTTTGGGGCCATTGTCACTCACCAAAAGAAGCCCTGGGACTGGAGTCTGGGTAGCTGCTTTGAGTCTCATAGTTCACTAACCAGGCTTTTCCTCCAAACTCTCAGAGCAACAGGGAGGATGAGGGCCATCACCCTGCTCGGGACTCTTCCTTTTTTGTTTTCCCTTTTCTCTCTCTCTTCTATCTTTTAAAATCTGTGCACATATCAAAAACCCCACATCAAGCCAGCCAGAGCTGCCACTCCATGCAGAAGGGCTAAAAAAAAAAAGCAGCAAGATCAGTTAGAAATCTGACTCCCAGGTCCCTGGAAATTTGTGCCACAGAAATGCTGCACTGTTGTGCAATTTGATGCCTCTGAAGAAGAATAAATCTGCTTCAAAAAAAATACATCTGCATATTGCATATATTTATAGTTAGCTGCAAGCCTTTCCAGTGAGAACTTTTAGAATTTATTTTAAATTAAAGTGACTAGCGTGACATACCAGTACTTAGCCTTTTAACAAAAACATTTTAGTCGTATAAATACAGTTGCTATTATTAAACTCTAGGGAAAGCCAGCAAGCTGCTCCAAATAACATCCCTCTGGTTTGCCTGTCAGAGCTCTTCTGTTGATGCCCACAGCCAAGGCATTTGAACACCTTGTTGGAGGCCAGAAGTTCGTTTTATTGTCTGCTTCCCTGATGGCTGTTGAAGCTTGTTTTAAACTTTGTTTCCACTTTCTCTTCTTTTTTCCCTCCCCCTTTCTGTTATGTTATTCCTCATACCTTTTTTCCCTTTCCTTTAAGACTTTTTAATCTTTTTCCTCCCTCTCTCATCGCCCAGGGAAGCCCAATTCCCAGTGGTACTTTCTGGCGTTCTCTCTGAAGGCAGATGTAAACCTGTCTGACAAATCAGTTGCTGGGACTGACTTTAAGGATGGCACAAGTTGTCCTCTGGGTTAGCAGAGAGTGGGGTATTTCTGTGCGTGGAAAAAATGACCATAGATGAGATTTTAGAAAGTCTGTCCATTTCTTCTGCTGTATTTACACCTTTCAGAAATGCCAAGCAGGTGCCAATTTTTGATGCTCCAGAGTAAAGAACACCAAACACGGTGCTGGCAGAGGTGGGGGCAGGTTTCGACCTGTGATTGGTCCCCTTTTTGGGGACCTTCCTTCCAAAGAGCTATCTAGAGGCTAAAAGACAGGCAGACAATGACTGGGGTCAATCCCATCTCCTCCACGTTGGGCTTGGCCCAGTTCATTTCCAAACAAGAGCTGAGCAGCTCTTCCTCGTGCAGCCTTTAAGCCTGTGTGGCTGCTAAGAGAGGGAGGAGGCAATAAATCACTTCAGCCAAAGGCAGGGGCCCACCCAGCCGCTTAATTAACAAGGGGCTTTCTCCTTATTTGTAACCTCCTTTCAAAGCAAATGAGTATGACTGGTAATGAAGGGAAACACATGCAATAGTTTAAAAATAGATGTCTCAGTGCAGTGAGGAAAATCTTTGCCCTGCTGTATGTGGCTGGAGCTAGCATCCAGCATCTCCTGTTTGCCTGAGACTCTGTGAATAGAAACCCGTGTGCATGGGGGCTGCTGCCCCAAAAGTGTCCCTCTCAGCTCCTGTCCTCCAGCACAGGCATCATGCAGGGAAAACCAGCCTGGTCCTGCTTGTGTTCCTGTGCTAGTCCAGCAGTGGCCCTCTGGGATTTATCCAGTCCAGCCTGGCTCTCCTCGCTGTGTAATCATCCTGCCCGTGCTGCGAACCCCCCTGCTTGCCAGTCCTGCATTCAGGAGCCTTTATATGCGATGTGTTATCAGCTGCCCTTGGGGAATTCAACCACAAGGCGGGTTCCCGAGAGCACTTGCGTCAGATGGGTTGCCCCCACATTGTCTCTGCTGTCCTTCACCTCTTCTGCAGCCCCACAACTGTGTCTCTACCCGTCACCATGTGGGCCACATGCTTTTGTCCCCCTCCCCAACCTTTGCAGCATTCTTCCTCCCCCTATGCACCACCTCTCTGCTCACTCTCTCCCAGCACCCACATCAGCTTACTGCTCCATGTGACAGAGCAGCATTTCCATGTCCAGGGACCAAAAGCAGGGCCCTGCCATGCCAGCACCTGATAACGCTACATCCTGCCCAAAGGACTTGGCAGACTTTGTACAAGCCTAAAAAATCTGTAAATCTTGCCCTTGCAGGTGGGAAATGGAGGCACAGAGGTCTGGGACCCGCCTGCGGGAACCTCCTGGCATGTATTATTGCTCCAGCTCCCCTGCCCGCCAGTGGGCTTCAGGGAGAGCTTTCTGCAATTCAGCAACCCACAGGTGGGACAGAGTCTGCTGGGAGGAGAAAAACAGCAGCTGTGTCGTGCCCACAGCCTCCTCCTGCCAGCTTCAACCTCTGAGCGTTTCTCAAGCGAAATCAACGGACCACCATACGTTTTCTAATATGCTTTGTATGGACCAAAAGGCTGGATTCGTCTCTCTACACCACACTCCAAACCTGAAGTAGAAGCTCATGGGTTTTAGGCACGATTTGTCTGAAGTAATTCATGGAGATTTTTTCATCTTGCTTGGCACCTGCTTCCTAGTCAGTCTGTGTCTCTTAATGTGCGTTGTAAGGACCAAACCCAGGCAGCCAGTCATGGCTTGGAGGTCCTGAGCTATGTAGCCAGAGACACAGGGCTTTCCGAAAACCTATGAGCATTGAATTGCTGGTCCACTTAAGGGCACTTCTGTATTAGGCAGGACGGGCAGGATGCCGGACAGCAGAAACACAGGGTGTAATTGGCTAAAACAATGTGGGTCCCTGGTGTCCCCTTGCAAAGCCAGGATTTTCTGTCTATGACACATGCTGGAAGTAGGAAAGTTTAAGATTTTATCATTTATCTTACTCTCCAACACGGGACATTGAGAGGTATCAGGAGGCTTCTGTGAACATAATTTCTGTTTACTTTGTACTTATTCCAGGTTTTCTTTGCTTCCTCCCCCCCCCCCCCCCTTAATTCAGACAGTTTAAGGGATTGTAAGTATTATGCTTTAGAATTAAAAGCAGAGAAACTTATTCAGTCATGCTCTGAAAATAGCCAGAAATTTGCAATTATGGGGCAGCAATCCCCTCTGTCCCTGTCCAAGCTGGTCACTTCGGCACCTCTCACCCATCCTGCCCCAAGCTGTTGCTTTCCACCAGCTCAGCTGCGCCCGTGGGGACGATCTTCCCCCAAGCTCATGCTTGCCTGCTTCTTTTTGCCAGATAAACAGGGCCTGGCAATGCTGGCAATGATTAGAGTAGTTCTGCATGTAAATCAGAAAAAAAGCAAACACTGAAGCAAGCAGGGGCTGGGGGGGGGGGAGGGAATGATTTAATCCCTTTGACAATCACTTTATTGTTGTGTTTTCAGCCCTGGAGGTTTTCTGATGGTTCAAGAGATTAAATAAGTCTTTCTGCCATATCTGTACTTTTTAGTAATCACCCATGTAATTGCGTTGGTTGTACACTGTGTGGTAATAAGCGTGTGTACAGCTGTGATGCAAAAAGCAGAGCTAATCTGGCTGAGGGTGCCAAGCAATATGCAGTGCAGAAGTAGTGATTATTAATAGTATGTGTTGACTTAGGCTGATAATGCTCCAGAGCTTTCATTCTCCATATCTCACCAGCAGTAAACGGACTCTTGGTGCAGAAGACAAATACTTGGTAACTAGGAAACTACCTGTCCCTAGGCATCCTGGAGGTAGTGTGTCCTTAAGAGACAGCGGTTCACCAGGATGGAGGCTTTTGGGTGTATCCTGAGTGGAGGGAAACCAAAATACCAGGGCAGGGGATGGTGCCCTGTGTCTTACAGTTTTCTTTGCACAAAAAAATTATGGAACTGTGTATGGATGTGATAAATATAGAAAACAATGCACTGTGTGAGCAGGAGTAACGCAGGTTGCATATGGGGAGGGCTCTTGTCTGAGTTAATTATTCCCAGAACCAGAAATAATTAGTGCTGAGCCCTATTTTTGGAAACAAATGCAAGATGAGCTAGAGAAACATTAAACAGGAAAAATTATTACATAGTCTGAAGGGTAGAGCTGATTGAAGAGGGAAAAAAGAAATTTAATTGAAAAATTACAAAACCTCACAGTGTTGAAAGAAGAAAATGCTAGGTCAATCCAGGAAAAGTCCCTAAACCAGTGCAAAACCTAGAATCTTCACCTTTTTTGCTTTCTGGCTCTCACTCGATCCAACACAACTATAGGTGACTGTTAAGTCACTGTGAGGGAAGAAATTTTTCCTTCCTTCCTTCCTTTCTTTCTTTCTTTCTTTCTTTCTTTCTTTCTTTCTTTCTTTCTTTCTTTCTTTCTTTCTTTCTTTCTTTCTTTCTTTCTTTCTTTCTTTCTTTCTTTCTTTCTTTCTTTCTTTCTTTCTTTCTTTCTTTCTTTCTTTCTTTCTTTCTTTCTTTCTTTCTTTCTTTCTTTCTTTCCTCTTCTCTTTTTTTCTACTCCCCATCTTTTCCAGAATTCCTTGGGTTTGTGGGAAGAAATCTCTGATATGGCAAATGAAAAGTCACACAATGGCTATAGTAACTTTGTAGCATTTCAGAATTTCAGAATTTCATCAGCTTTAGAAAGTCTGTTTAGCAAAAAGAAGTGAGAGAGCAGTTTTTCCTTTTGCCCCTCCATTTTTTGACAGTTTTGGAAAATTAATGGAATGCTGGAAGGAAGGTCAAAGAAATGAAAGAAGGTCAAACAGCAACAGTGAGGACTTAAACAAATGGCAGGGAAATAGGTATTGCCTATTATATAATAGCAATAAAATTAGTAATAAAAGAAATATAATAATAATATTAAAATAATGTTATAAAAATAGACAGGGAGAATGTGGTGTTCAAATATTGAGTTTGGAGGATAGAGAGGACTTGGAATTTTCAGCAAAGAATTGGAAGATAAGTTTTTGGGGGGAAAAAAAAGTCTTTTAACAAGACATTTTTTGACAGCTCTGGTAGTAAATATTATTCCTCTAAAGAGAATTGTGGACATGTAGGGGAAATAAAGAAATTTTCCTTAAGCCAGAGAAGGAAGAGGCCTCTACTCAAATGCAGTGATTTACTCTGGTTTGTTTAAAGATCTAAGAACCCTTATATTCAAACGGAAAATTGGGGAAAACTTCCACCATAAGGGACATTAGTACTTCAGAGACAAAATTTAGAGCCAAAACAGTCACAAGCAAAGGCATTGCTGACTGCAGGGCACTACTTCATGTAAGCTGGTATTACAGTTGATAAAACAAGAAGCTAAAATGTGAGCTATGATTTAGAAAACTGGTCTTACTGCACAAAGTGATTTAAAGAGGTTGTGCCAAACATCAGGAAGCGACTTAACATCATTAGAGCTCAGGAAATTTCAGCTGCAACTACAGGGCCATTGGCATCTTTTTTAGTGAAAGCTTTCATTAGGATTTCTCTGGTGATCCACCTCAGCCTGGCTAAGGCCTCTGAGAGGCACATTTTTTTGCAGCTGAGACCTCTTTCTCATGAGCTTTACCGTCTTGTCCAAGAGTGGGCAAAACTGCAAATACACTGATATGAGTCAAAATGTCAACAAAGAGCTGCCCCAGATGGAAAGGGGGTCTCTGCACAGCCATGGGCAACTCCAGCTCCATCTGCCTCTTTCCAGGCTCCTAATTCTCTGCAGCTGTATGGTTGCCCCTCTCCACCCACCAAATATTTGCCTTGATCTAGGTTAGATTGCTCAGGAGACTTGAGTCTCCTTTGACCCCGATATTAACTTGTTATCAACTGCAATGTCCCACCTTGTCTTGCGATTGGAACTTGTTCCCCGTATTGTAGGGTGGACCTCCTAATAGCCGTAACCTGGTTAGGGATGGGATGAAGAGTTTACAGGAAGCTTTCCCCTCCAACTAGGGGAAGCTAGGTGTAGCGTAGTCCTTGTACTCTGTTCTGAACATTGGCGTGGCAGGGACTGATTCAAACACCTTGTCCCTCCTTTCAGCCAGAGAAGAACAGCTCGGATACTTCTGTAGGTGCCCCCAGCCAGACTGGCCTCTCCCTCCTGACTCGCTTAGCTGTACCAATGGTGTCCATGACACGGCACTAAGTCATGTAGGTGGCCCTCTAGCTCATGCTGGCCCAGCTCCAGACCACTGCAATGCCTGCAGAGACACTGGCTATGCTAGAGAGAGCAGGCTTGTCTTCCTTGCTTGGTCTTAGGAGAAAAGAAATGTCCTTGCTGAGGTGTTTCCGGGATGGGAAACTATTGGGGAATCACATTTGCACTCTGCTTTCAGAGCTCAGAGTACATGGATGTGTGACACAGAGTGATATGCAAGCAATAAATGTGACCCTTCCCTTCCTTCTGACTCGTACAGGGTATATGTATGTGTCTCCCACTACTAGAGAAACTTTTGTTGTTGTGAGACTGAGGGAAACAGGGACCTTGGCAGCTGGGATCTCCCAAACCTTGTCTGTACGAGATGGAGAACACAACCACAGATGCAGCACAAATACCCAGGGACCTCTTTTCGTTTGGATATTTAACAAGAACTGACTAAAAACCTATGCTTGGGAGTGCAGCACTAAATAGCTAGATCTGTAGTTGTAATGGTGGGAGGAAGTAATTTTTTTGTTACTTAGACTCTTGAACAAGCCTCTTGGATCACAACTGGTGTGCCCACGAACAGTGGAACTAAAGGATGAAGTGAACAAGTGCACTCTTTTAAGAAACTTTTACATCTCAGAATAGGTGATTGGTCAAGCATCCACGGACTTCTATCATGAGAGGCCTTAGGAGGAGGTATCATTATTTTTCTCAAGTTGAAAACAACCAAAATTTATTTTCTTGCTGAGAAAGTCGTTTGGATCTCATTTTCCCACTGCTTATTGTACTTTGCAGACTAAAAAAGACATGAGAAATAGAAGTGACTGATTTTTCTGTTCCTTAAGCTGCCTCCACGTGGGTTGATTGCTCAGGGGATTTCAAGGCAGACTGAAACACAGACAAATGCTGGCTTCATGTATGCTCTTAAACATTGCTGTGTTTTGAATTTTATTAGAAACTTGGCAGACTTTTGCTTGAGCTCTAACTTCCTTTTCTGCCTTCAGTTTATCAGCTGCCATACTTTTAGATGCACAATCACAGTGTGGAACCCTATAGTCCCGTGCGCGTGAGCAAGAGGAGCACTCTAAGAACATGTCTGGGTAAAGTACTTGTATTAGTAGCTGGCAGCCAGGGCAAATTACACCCAAATTGGTACATTGTACAAGTGAGGAAACATATTCTCCAGCATGTCTTGTGCTATCAATCCTGCCGTGCTTGGACAGGAAGCTTAACTGCCCAGGAAGAGGCCAGGATCTTCTCTCAGTCATATTCCCGGAGTTCTGTCCAAAGACACCTTGGGTATATATATAGTCAAGGGCATATATATTCAAGTGAGAGGAAGTGATAAACCCGTACATCTGTCAGAAAGTAAATACAGCCTTGTGATCTTTCTAAGCTGACTGCAGCTCTAAATCCTGTCGATGAGGCAGCCATAACTCCTTGTGTGAGGCACTAAAGACAGATGCGCAAATCCTAGTTTAGCATGAGAAGTAGGCGTTCTTCCACTGCTCCAAAGAGGCCTTTGACTTGTAAAATCAGTGCCCTTTATTTGTTTTTGCTGCAGCATGTCCTGTTCAGGGTCCAAAATGCAGGATGGCAGATGTTGCTGGGTCTGGCCATGAACACTTTTGAACTGGCTGATTAGGTCTCACAGACCCTTGAGGGTGTGGAAGACGTGAGAAAGTTGGGGAGAAGAGCTCAGTGCAAAACTGTTGTAGAAGGAAATCAGTCCCTTTGGAGCAGCACCAGCCCTCAACATTTTGGTAACCTAAAGGCAGGAGTTAAAAAAAACTGATTGATAACTGATGAAGATATTAATGTGATGGGGTGGCTTCTTGAGCATGGTCCAGACCACAGCATGTTTGGGACTCATTGGCAGCTTGCCACCTGCAAGGGAGATATTCGTGATCTCCTTCAGTTCAAGAGGGAGAAACTCCCTGTTTGCTTTTTGCTTCCCACACAAACAGATTCCATGCCAGCTGGTGTGCAGACTCTCCTCTTGTGAGTGATTGAGATGCACCTCTTTGAAACAACTTGATTTTCTATGGGAAAGATATCTCTGACAACCATAACTTCTGGTTCTGCAGAGCGTCCTTGCCTTGCATTTCCTCCAGCACAGAGCAAGCCCTGCTGCTTGCCAAGCATGACTAAATCAAATGCTGAAGAGCAGAGTATGACTGTGACTGATAGGAGATATTGTACTGGGCGTCCCATATCCTATTCTGAAGAGGTCCTGCAAGCTGGAAGAAGTGCTGGTTATGGACTGTAGCAAAAACTCATTTCTTCTGCAGTACCGAAACAGAGATCTTAAGAGGAGCAAAAATCTGTGCTGCATCAATGCTCAGCTCACATGAGGGCTGTAATGTCTCAAGCCATCTGCCTAGAGTAAGCGCCTTGGGCCTTGTTTGAGTCCATGAGCGCAGGCAGTCCTGCTGGCCCCAGGTCCACGCTGGCACCAGTGTCTCGGTCAGGGTGAAGCCTTACAGGAGGACAGTGTGGGTTTGCTCCTGGTTGGGCAGTTTTTGTAAAGGCCAAAGGTCTCTCCGAGAGCTTGATTTCTCCATGGCCCTGGCAGCCCCCTGTGCCATACCTGAAGCAGCTACTCAGAGGGGCCCACCTGTATCCTCCTGTCCCCTGATCCTGATAGTAGGACATCTAGAGAGAGGAGAAATATGTTTGCCTGCTGTTTTCTTGGCTTGTGCACACCAGTGCAAACGGAGATCACCTCAAGGATGGAGACACAGTTGTGCTTCAGGGCCCTGCAGCACAGACCCGTCTCGGGGAAAGCAAGGGCTTTGCCTGGCATGGCTGTCGTGACTCTCTGGAGCAATGGTTTCATCACACCACAGAGGAAGCACCAGGGAAATTAGCCAGGCTTCCAGTTAGCCTATCAAAACACCCATGTCACCCAGTCTCAAGGCAGGTTGAGCAATAACGAAGACGAAGTGGGGAAAGGCAATCTGTACCCAGAGAGGTTTTAATAAGTGAAATTGAAAATAAATCACTGCAGACATAGTGGGTCATGCCAGCTCTCATTCATGCTCATTCCCTTGCTCTGCTTTCCTTTCCCTCTGCTAATTTGCTCTGCCGCAGTGCATTATTATCGTCGTTTATTACCCAGCTGGTGGAAGCTGGGATAGTCTCCGAACCCGCCTTGGAGAGGAGTTACAGTGAAACGAACCAGCCAACATCTTTGCCTGGGGGAGTAAATTAGGAAGTAGAAAGAACTGGAGAGTCTGACGTGTTTGATGTTTGATGGTGCAGGATTAGGTGTACCTAACTGAGCAAGCAGCAGAGCCCACGGCACTCTGGCACGCTTGTGTACCCTAGCCTCCCTGTGACCGCCTCAAAGCTGAAAGCCCACTGCCATGGTGCCAAAAGGCAGCCTCCCAGAAGGGGGGTCTCTGCAGCCTGCCCCTCCCTCCCTTCATTCCTGATGAGTTAAAGTAAGTTCTGGGAAAGCAGCTGGGCACTGGAGACCTTGGGAGATGTGGCTCAGAAGAGAAACACTCTTCCTTGCCACAGCCCTCTTGGAAGTCATCTTTCAGCCAGAAAGGGCCTGTTCCCCTCACCTTACTGACAAGCCACTGGTTGTAGAGAAAGAGAAAGTGGGGCTTGCACACTTCCCTGGAAAGTTTTGGTATTCTCAGGTGAAGGGGAGCTTTTTGCACCTTGTGCTTTGCCATCAGAGATGTGGGTCTTTGTTTTGAAGCAGATGGACAAAGGCAGCAAAGCACAGATGTCTTATGGTGGTGATTTTGGAGGGAGGACTGGACTGTGCTGTTATTTTGCCATGCTTTGGGAAGCCAGACTGCTCCCTAGGTATGGCTCAATGTGCTCCTGATCTCACACTCAGCCAGCCTTGCTGACACAACTGTGCTTGGAAATGTCAGCTACGGCACAAGCTCTGCCCAGTCCCCTCCCGCACCCATGCTCCAGCAAGACCAGACAGCCAGCTGCTGCAGGGGCTCCTACGTGCAACCGGCCAGGAACAATGGCAGCCCAGAGTTTAAAAAAAAATAGAATTAACTGTTTGGTGTCTGTGGGGGTTTTTGAGGTTTTTTTTACCAGAAGCTCCCAGGCACTTCTGTCCTCCTTCATAGCAAACCCTTCTCCTCTAGCAACTAGGTGATTCCCAAGGTGCAGTTATATGGCCCTTTGTGGCATGGTGAAAACTAACCCTTTAAGGCTTAAAATCAGCTCTGGGTAACGCTGAGCCATCTAGAGCAAGACGTACTGGAATGGCAGGGCTGCCTTGAAATGTCATGGTATGGAGAGCTCCACTTTGGGGCTGCTGGTGACATCTGCAGCCGAAAGCCTGCCTACTGCTGCGAGCATGAGCCAAGTGAGCTTGTGGGGGCTGATGGATGTTGTCTATGCTACATCGACCAGCAGAACACTATTTGAGAGACAGATGAGTCTCGGGGAATGGCTCTCCTTTGGGTGAGCCAGGACCCACCATTCCCATGCCTGAGGCATATCAGAGGTGCCAAAGCCCAGCTGGGGGCTTTCTCGGGTGGTGGCAGTGGTGCCACTGCACACAGGAATACAGAGCAGAGGGCAGCTGGGGCAGCTCTCCCTCGGTGCAGTGGACTGAAATGCAAGGCAGTGATCCGAACATTCTGAAGACGTTATCTCCTGATGTCTTTCCATTTGATGTGAACCCGTCTCGCCTGGCAAGAGCCCAGAAGTGCATTGTCGCTTGATAACAGCTAGCAGGGCTTGCCTCACAGGGAGCGGGGGGGTGAGCCGGGTTGGCTTGGCTGTCCCCCAGCCCCAGGCTCCTCTGCCTGGCAGCTCGGCTCACTGGCGGAGCCCACACCTAGGGATGGGAGCTGCTCGCCCGCCCATCATGCAAGGGGGAGAGGAAGGGTGTCCATGAGCCCTTGCGCAGCATACCCTAGGCTTCGCTGGAGGGTGAATCACACATGTATCCGAAACTCAGCACCCTCCAGGAATGCCCCAGCTCCCCTGGCAAGATCAACACACCTGTACATTTTGCTGCAAATGTAATTAATTAATTAATTAAGGTTGCTTTGATGAGCAACATTTGGGGATTGTTGCACTCCAAACACTTGGTCTCTCTGTGTGACTGAATCCACAGATGCCATTTCCAGTAGCGCTTCATCTTCCCCTTCGGCTGTCTCGGGCTGCAGGAATCTGTTTCTCCCCAGCCAGGACCTTCACAGTATGCTGTATTTGTGCAAGCAGAGGAATAAGACTGTCGGGGCTGAAGTCCCAGTGGCCACCTGTCAGTCCCAGGTGAAGGCACACAGCTCACTATCAGTCTGACTGAACAAGTGCTCTGCAAGGAGCCAAGTTTCTTTTGGCCACATCAGTCTTGCTGTGCATTTGCAGATGAACCTACAAGGAAGCACGTGCCTGAGATGTAATGTGTCCTGCACGCTCATGCTGCATGTGAAGCAGAAGTTTCCTTGTTGCAAGTAGAGGAAACACTTCAAAGATACTGACCCAAATTCCTCAGGAGAAGAAGGCAAGTCCTTTGTGGGCTTGTCCATGTCCGCATGATTTAAGCAATTCAAAGTAGAGAATAGGTTACTCGGGGACCCTTCATGAGAAGGCAGAATGGAAATAGCCTGGGGAAAAATCCTGGGAGATCAGGGAAGATGAAGCAGTAGGATCCCCCTGGGCCGACAGCCAGGGAGGCACTGTCAAGGAAGCAGGACTGATGCGTTGGAAGTAGTGGCTGGATGGGGCCAGAGAACTGGGTGCTTGTATCTTCTACACCTGACAGTAAGCAGGTTCACCATGGGTCCCCCTTGCAAATATTTTGTTCCCTGAATTCCAACAGTATTGCGCAGGACAGAAATCAGTGCAGCTTTACACTGCCTCCGGCCAAATCTGGTTTTGAATTTGGGAACAGCTATCAGCCAGCACGGCCCACTTCTTGAACTTTTCATAGTTGTGTGTCTGTTTAGGGCTTTGCGCATCTGTACATATCAAGTACTCCCCGATTATAGAGACCAGGCATACAGAATCATTCCTCTCTTCAGGACTAAGTGAAAAATTTGGCTTGTGTTGCCTGGTTTTAGCAATTGTTCTCACCCTTTCATCTGAAGCCCCTAAGATGTGAGGAGGAAGGATGGTTCCTTGCACACTGCAGATGGGCTGCTGCATAAGCACAGAAATGAAATGATTCGTCTTGTGTGTAATCCAGAAGCTCAGCTGAGTTACTCATCAAGCCCTTTACAAGCCACTTTGTAGACTGGTACTGCTGCATATTACTTGTGATATCTTACGTTGTCTGATGAGTTACAGTGTTTTGCCTGCTGCTCCTTCCATCACTTTGTGCTCTGAGCTGCTTTAGTTTATCAGGCAGCTTCTGCTGGCCCAGTGCAACACGGCTCTGCTGATGAGCAGCGAGCAGTTTTGAGACTCAGTGTGCAAACCACTGGGTATCTGGAAGCTAAAGGCTGTGGGCTTCCATCATATATACATAGAAATTTTCAACATGGTGGGATTTGGATAAGGAATTTTCCCCAGCTATCTATCTGTGTTTTGGGGCTAAGCACGCATGCGTTAGTCATGAGGAGGTGCAGTCTCTGTCTGATCTGCAGGGTGTTTGGGTGCAATAGGATTTTACATGTATTTTCTGGAGCTGCAGTTTCTATTTTCTCATCAACAAACACAAGTCTGTGCAGGAATGAAAAGCACTGAAGTGCTGGAGAAGAGTCTGGTGGAAGCTACATAGGAGAAGCGTTGATATATAAGTGACAAACTTTGGCTCAGTGCGTTGTGATGAGGATAAGGGTGTCATCTGAAAGTCTCTTATGCTGTGTGCCGGCTGTTGTTGCTGATTTTTTCTCTTTAGAATTTGCTAGAAACTGCTCTGTGCAAGGGGAAAATATCACAGCTGCTTTCTTTAAAAAGTCATGCCTCCTAAACGTCTCCTGTGTCTAGGAGGCAGGCAGTGAGGTACCCTGAATGCATCAATATAAAACCCCCTCGAAGCTATCCTGACCATTTTTGTCACAGCCATCTCAGTGGCATGCCAGAAGACAAGGCTTGCTGGTGCTATAATCCAGGAGCCCACTCTTCGCTTTGGAAGATCACTCCTGCTATCAATATCTCCAAAATAAAGCACTCGGGACTCAGGAGAAAGCTGCTGCAGGAGGAAGGCTCCGTCCCATGCTCCCAGCGGCACGAGGATGGTGGGCACACAGTGACGTGAACTGACCCCGTGGTTTACTGTAGGCTGCTATAAATTTAGCTGGAGCCTGAACTATTAACCAGTTAAGAGAAGTAAGCTTTGTTTCTTTCAAAGAAGTATTGCCTGGCGTTTGGTCTAAGGCTTTTGCAGGTACATTTAGCTTTAACGTCTCTTATATTTAATTGGCAACTCAATGCTATTGTGTAACCAATTGAAATGAGAGGGATTTCCAAAGAGATGTAGAGCTTTTCCCACTGTCTCCGGTAAGAATCACTCCCTTCAGCCTCACAGTCCCATCCCCTCACGTTTATATGCAGAGTCCCGGAGAAATTCCCCCTGTGCTTGCACTGTGGATTGCTGAGCTCCCAGTCTTGCCTCACTCTTTCCTTTTCTTTGTTGATGCACAGCATCGTTCTGTTTTGAAATGGTTTATTTTTCCCCTTGCTGCCTTCACCTTGCCGGAAATCAGAAAATGCTAAGGGCAGGACCACTCCCCCACAGCGCAGCTCAGGAGGGAAGGTGCAGAGGGAAACTGTGCCGTGAGCAGACCTGGTTTGCAGGAGGAGGCTGGGGGAAGAGGCCAGCGTGGCCCAGCCTGGCCATGGCCCTGGGCTCCACTGCGTCTCCATGACCTACATACACCCGTGCTGCCGGTGGATGTATTCCCAGACTTTTAAAGAGTTTGTGCTGCTTGGCCTTGCTGGGAGGAGCAAGGGAGGTTTTCTGGGGCCAGGCTCGGCGTGTCTGCCGTGGAAGAACTCCTTAGCATGCACTTTTTGCGGTGTAAGTAATAAATAGTACATTTAATGTTAAACAGCCTGTGCACTTACCAGACCTTGTTGCGCACGTGAAACCTGACAAATAAAGTGCGTGAAGGGAGTTTGTCTTTAAAGCCATGCAGGGTTTCTAATGTGCCACCTTCCTTTTCCTGCAGGGAGCAAGGTTTGCTCCCTTACTCTTCCCTCTGCTCTTCCAGCCGCACCTCAGTGCATCCTCTCCTGTGCTGAGCACAGTTGTTGACCTGTCCTGGAGTTCCTCTGCCTTGGCCATCCTGCCGTTTGCACCACAACCACCGACATCTCCTTATCCTTCTGCAGTGAAAACTCAGCTGCCTACATGGGCATGGCTCCGTGCACAGCCCCAGGAGGGCTATGGACACGGGGATGGAGAAAGCCTGAGGGATTCGCTTGTAGTGAAACAGCAGGAATGTATGTGCAGAGCTTGGCAGAGCTGGGACAAGAATGCTTTCTGGCAGGGAACTCGGCAGGATGCATAGCAAGGATGATGGAGCAAGTGACAGTTAGTCATTTGGGGAGGAAGGACTGTCAGTACAGTGGGTGACGTCTGCCTGGTTAGCTCACAGACTCCCAGGGAGACGCTGGAAACCCTATCACTGGTGTAATTTAGAACCCAACTGTGCTCAGCCCTAGGAAGAGATCCTGCATCGGCAGCAGGGAGCTTGTGTGTACATGCATGGACACTTACATAGGTAAGGTGGTGGACAGCAGTGTGATGCAGCTGGTTTTTCCGTCTCTGATTTCTATGATTCAATGATCATCAGTCATTTTGGCGAGCTAATCACATTACTCCACAGTTCCAGGTGAATAAGGAGCAAGCACGATCTCTGGGGATCTGACACACTGCGAAGCAGGCATCCGTCTGTGAGAGCATTATTGCATTAGCTAAGCATTCCTGTTTGTATTGATGCACGCTCTGCTCTTGCATTGCTGCTGACAAGCGAAGGCTGCGTGGAGTAACACGCAGCGGTGATGAGGTGAGATTGGGCAGCCTGATTAGATTTTGTTGTTTGTTTGTATAAGATTCATGGCAGGCAGAGGGAGGGAAAAAATCCAGATCAATATGAAAAACGATGCTGCAGATAAAGGCTAGTGGTGAATATACAGAGCTGGCCTTTAATTCAGTCTTCATAGTCTGGAAGCAACACACACACTCACACACACAAAATCCAGGCCGCACGTAATGGATTTTGAGAAAATGAGCTCTTGGCTCCCTCCTCCCAGCTTTACTTTTTAGAGAATGCCTTTCCTTCATCTTGGAAATGATTGCATTATCTCAAACTGCTTGTAAATCTTATTAGCCAAGTAATATAGTTTGGACTAAATGTCTGTTCCTACATGGGCCTCAGGGGAATATGGAAAATAACCAATGCAGCCCTGTTGTGAACTCCCACCAGCTCTGTGAAGGAGACTCCTGTTTTCTGATTAACCTCAGTTCCTTTCTTTGGTGAGGCAGAGAGAGAAGCAGAAAGATTAATGAAAATTAGGTCTATTAAAGCCAGTGCTATTTTCTAGTTGTCTGTGCAGCCTTGCTGCAAACTGAACTCATTGCCAAACGCAGAATTAATCGAACTGAAGGGCAGGCACTTAGCTTCACTGTGTGCATGTGCGTGCATGTGTGTGTGTGTGCATGTGTGCACGTGTATACACTAAGGTGCCTGCATCAGATGCATTTGCAATTGAAAGGAGCAGAGAAACAGAGACAAGGTGTTAATTTTCCTGTTTATTATTTATATAGTTGAGAGTTTGCATCCAGCAAAGCTTGTGTAGCTGTGACTGATGAGTTAATTGAACAACACACTGGCATCTCTGGAAGAAGCTGCAGAAACCCAGGAACAGAAATAGTAGCTGGGACTGTAGGAGAGCATGTCCAATGTGTGTTGACATGTTTAGGGATGCAAAGCCATAGCTCCTGCTACTGCTCCAAAGGGAAGAAACTTGCAGTTGTTGCTTTTATTTCCCAAAGGACTCCAGTGTAGGGTTAGATCTTGTATAAAGATCAAGATACCTTATATTTAAATCTGTCTGATCCCTAGCTTTGGGGGAATTTCTGGGGAAGTGCCAGAAACAGGGCCAGCTGCACTGCTGTACATCCCAGATGAGTGTCTTAGACCCTGACCTCTGGCACCTTCCTCACATCAGCTGCTGCCCCCACCTTTCTCTCCTTTTCTGACAAGGCTTTACAGGATGAGGAGGACCCTGCCTGGTGGCAATAATTTCTCTGCCCATTCTTAGATGTGTGACTGTCTGGCTTGCCTCCTCTTATGTGTATCTGTGCACTTCCTCTCTGTCCGTGCAAAACCCAGAGCCCTCTTTCTTTCTCAGTGGTGGTCCAGCTCTGAGTTTCCTTGTACCATGAACCATGTCCCATCTGTCTCCTTGGCTCCTCCAGCAACCAGGGGGCCTCCCCAGGCCCCACTAACTTACATGGGGATGTGTTGCAGCCATTCTCCCTGCCCTGGTGCAGTGGTGGAACCGGTCTCAGCCAGACACGATTCCCCTTGCATGGCCAACGGTGAAGCCACTTCCATACCAGGGGGCCTGTTTGTCTCACAGGGGCAATGCAAAATGAGTGAAGGGGCTTGGGGGCTTTCTCACTGCCCCTTGGTGAAACAGCCCTGATGGGGGCAAGGAAGGAAACCCTCAAGCCCCTCTGTAGTAGTGTTTGGCAGTTGCTTTGGGGCTGAAGACCTCTAAATATTTTCCGTGAGATTGCTTTGGAAAGAATCACAAACTGAAGTTGTCTGAAAGCCAGTTTAAGCCTGTTGATGGTGAATGGCATGAAGAGAGTCCAATGGGAAGAAATCAAGTATGTGCAAGTTCCCCCTTCCCTCCAGTTGCCCACCCATGTTGGGAAGCCTGGGCAATGGAGGAGCAGTGGCTTGATAGGACCAGGGGCCGCTCACCTTCCCCTCTAGCTCTGGCTTGCATAAGTATTTGGTTTTCAGCAGCACTGAAAAGCCCTTTGCCAGGGTATATGGCTGTGACCAGCACCAGGCTGTCTGTAGGGAGCAGCCAGTGCACTGTCCCACCTGGGTGCCCCACACCTGCCCACCAGAGCTGCGGATGGAGAGGATGAGCAGAAAGAAACATGCACACTGGGGCTTTCAGGCTCAGACATGGTTAGCAAAGCTATTTGTAAAGGTGAGCAATCTCAGGCATGTGGTGCCCCCTGCACCAACACAGAAACGCACCACATGCTTGTTCTATCACCTTTCATGGGTCCCTTGCGAGATGATCCCTAAACCAGTTTCAGGCCACAGAGTCATGGTGTAAGTGTGACGGGTGACTGTCCTGGTTCTCCCACAAGCAAACGACCTCACAGAGAGACTAAGCGAGCACAGATCTCCTCCATCTGGTGAACCACCCTGCTTTTGAAAACAAAGCAGCACCTGAAAACTGTGCATAGACCTTATGACTCCACTTTTCGCTGAGCATGAAGAGGCCCAAGCAAGATCTGCAGTGGAGATTTCCTGCAAGCATGTATGCTCGAGCAGGCCCAGGAGAAGGCTGGCTTTTAACGTCACCCATCTTTTTGCCTCACCCCACAGCAAACAGAAGAGGACTACAGATGGTGGCCCAGCAGGGTTACTAAGGTCAGAGCAGGGGCCGGGAATAGCAGTAGGGTCTTTTTTCCCCATGGTGGGACCACTGAAAGGGAGCTAGTAACCTACTCTAGTGACCAGCAGGCCTCTATGCACCCCTTTTTCTGCTGCAGGCATCACCTTTCCCAGGCACTGGCTCCACTTGTTCAGTATCAGGCAAAGCTCAATTTTGTTTCTGTGGCTGGGAAGTCCTGAGCCAGCTGCAGTCACTGTTGTTCTTGCTGGAGAGCACAGCTGGGACTTTGCAGCAAGGAGGTAGCGTGGCCTGATGGGCAGAGCCCACAGAGCACCAACAGACTCAGTCCTGTGCCCATTCCATGTTCCAAGCTACAGCAGGACCCTGGCAGAGTCACGTTGGTTCTGCGATGCTGCTTCTCGCCTGTCTGTCATCCCAGAGCCACTCCATATGAAGGCTGTCGATGCTTCTATGGCACAAGGGGAAAATATTGATGTATCCAAGGGCATGTGAAGCTAAGAAATGAAGCTATTTCACTCTGCAGACATCCCCCCGTCATAGCGAATGGTTTGCTTGGGCTTAGTCTGTGGATCCTGCCTGACAGCAGCCAGGAACTGAAGTTTCATTCCCACCACAAATCTGAGCCCGCCATGGGGAGATCTTGTCCCTTTCTGTATCCCCACCACTGATATGGAGCAGCCACTTTGCTCACGTTTCCCGCGGGAGAGTAGCTTTCTGACTCTGAGCAACACCACCAGGGTCCCAGTGAGGAGACAGGAAAAAGCCTTTTGCTCCCTGCAGCAGAGCAGTCCTTCCAGGGTAACCCAGCTGGAGAAAAGCATCACAGGCATATAACTGGGTGGTTGTCTTCAGGCTCTGAACCTGTTGGAGTGGAGTGAGAGCAGGTTTAGAGAGCACTTTCTCATAGGAAAGGCCAGGAGGACATGACCTCTGGAAGCACACCCTGGGCTGCCTGCTTGCCCTCTGCATCTTGCAGTAATTTTGTTTCCAAACCTATCTCTTCCAACCAAAGCACACAGCTGTGAAGCACAAGATTGAGAGGAGTCAAACTAGGGATGAAGGATGGGGAAATAAGGCTGCCGTAGGATAAAAACAGCTGACTGATGAAATCCTGTCCACTGGGAGCCCAGGGAAATCCTCCTCAGGGGGTTATGGTGAGTCTTACATGGTCCAGAGAAAAGGGAGTTAAATTACTCTCCTTATCTGATAAATTCAATCCTTTTTTCTGTCTGCAGACATAGCAAATTTTTTTGTTCATCTTAGTTATTTGCATGCATTTACACATGTTTCAGTAACCATCTGGATTCCTCAGGCTCCTCTTGGCACAAATTACACTGTTGGCCATTCGGATTAGATCAGTCTCTCCCAAATGAGCAGAAGGGTCCTTCCCTATTCTGGGTGCACTCTGCCAGGTGAGCTCTCCAGACCACAACTGGTCTTCAGCCTTTATCAGGCCCTCCAGCCATAGTGAAAGGTGGGCACGGGAGCTGGAAGATACTGCAGTAATAGTCTCATTAGTGCTGGACCGTTGTGTACCTGACTCTCTAACATAAGCCAGCATCTCTCTTTCTGTGCACCCAGCTCAGGACACACAGCAGCATGGTGGGAGAGCTGCACCATTTCCAGGGTCACTGCTTTGGGGCTACGAACATTCCTCCAGCACCTTTAGATCAATTCTTTATTCCTGATTGTTTGACTTGGACTGTATGAGAAAGCCTATTGTTGATAAAAACCCAGGGGCTTGCATGCTTTTTGCTAAACTTTCATTTAAAGTAACTGTATTTTCCACCTAAGCATCTGATTCTGTCTCTAATCATACTAATCTCCTGACCTCAAAAATGCTTCGTGCGTGCTTTATGTGGGAATATAAAAATCCTTTTGTTTCTTTTAAATCCATTGCTTTTTAATTTCACCAAGAGATCACTTGTTCTTATGTCAAGGAAGAATAAATGAGAAGTGTCAGGCAGACCTTTTATATATTGCTTTCTCTTTAAGCTAAACAAATCCACTGTGTGCAGCCTGGCTTACTATGGAAATCTCTGCACCCCTTTATCAGCTGTCACCCTGTTACTTGATGTTCTCCCTTTCTGAAGTGGAATGACAGAAACCGTGTATGTGCCCTCACTGCAGATGCACTGAATGTCATCGTGCTGGTTGGATACTGTTTTCTTCAATCTGCTGTTTGCACGTCCAAGGGTTTCTTTTGTTTTCTTGATGTCAGAGCGGAGTTCTTCACCAGGCTGACTGCTGCGAAGTCCTTTTCACGAGCAGCTACAGCTGATTTACAATGTAGGGCGTGTAGGAGTAGTTTGGGTTTTTTCCCATTGATGTGTGCGTTGCTTTGCATTAATTTCTTCAGACTTCATCTTTCCACTCCGTCACCCTTCTTGGGTGCCTTTGAAGATTCCCATAGTTCTCTCTGAGCTTGAGTCAAATATGCATACACAAGTATCTATGCAAATTTGTGTGTGTATACGTATGTGTACATATATGGAGGGATGTATATGTGTGTGTGTGCATGGGCTTTTTTCTCAGACTGTTAAAGAATTTACGACACCCTGTATATCCTTCCATGCAACTGTATGGCACCTCGCTGGTGGGCTTGATCTCTTGAAAATTGACCATTTATTCTTCCTCCTTGTTTTCCATTTCTGAGCAATTTTCGAAGCTGCAACCTCTCTCAGATCTCTTAACTATTGATCACTAGCTTTTGTTGCCATCCTTTCGTGAGGCCTGGACCGCACTGAAGCCGTCTGAACTACGCATGAGTTAGTGCTGTGCAGAGTGCTCTTAGATGCTTATCCTCAAATTTCCTGCTCTGACATCAGACGCCTCCGGTTGATGGCTCACTCTCTCTCCAAATTTAATCTGGTTACTACACAAAGCCGCTTGGTGCACTGAAATAAGAAGTTGGAAATTTTTATGTCACATGTGAGCTGGGGGCAGGAGCGGAAACCAAAATGTTGAAGGCCTGTTCTTGCTCTGCCAGCAAACTAATGAGGCTGAGCAGAACCCTGGGGCTCAGAGCTGCACCACCCCACGTGGCTGTCAGCCACCTGTCCCACAGAGCAGGTGCCCCATTTGATGCACAGAACTGTGAATAAGCAAGCAGACAACCAGATCTAACTTCCCTCCAGCAACCCACCCGGGAGCAAACAGCCAGCTCCTCATGGCGGGTAAAGCACCACTGCCTGCTGAAACCAGTGAAGCTGTCCATGAAGTGTTTTGGCCAGGCTCTCTGTTTTCCAGGTGAGCCATGAAGTGATACCACCACTGCAGATCCGGACAGCCTCTGTCAGCTGGAGGGCAGACAGCATCTTTGGGAGTCCTTAAGGAGGCCAGGAACAACACAAATAGGTTTTATGTAAAGCAGTGGGGATGTCTGGCCAGTCTGTGTCCTGAAATAAGCTGAATGGTAGTCCTCTTAGTGAACACGATGAGTGCTGCTGCTTTACTTGCCTTGTGTTGTAGCCTTTCAGCTTTAGACCCACCTTGAGAGGAGCCAGATTCCTTAATTTTATGAAGCTATAAAAAGAAGTGTAAGCTAACTTTTTGTGCAGGGAGTCCCGTTCTGAGAAAATACCCGATGACAAGCCAAGGGAGAGTGTTTTGCTCTAGTGAGCTCTGGTGTCTCATTCAGCTTAAGGAGCTTCTCTCTTAATAGTTTTATACATAAAATTCTGGTTCACCACGCTGGGAGAAATGGAGTGTATCGTGCATGCTGTTACTGAACTGTTGTGAAACAATGTTGAGTATTATAGAGGGGAAAGAGAACACAAAAACAGACTATGGGGGTTTTTTTATCCCAGAACGGCATTGCAACGTGTATGTTGGGGGTGGTATTCAGAATTCTTACATTTCAAAAAAGTCACATTTCCCTTCAAACTGGGAAACCAGTCCCAACAAGAAACCACTAGGTACCCCGTGAACCGTTCACTTTGTGAGCAGAAATGCCAACAGCAACCTAAAGTGCGTCAAGCTGCGTAATGACAGAATATAGGAGACGGCTGGTGCAGGCTGCAGGCAGATGAAGTCTGGGAACAGCTCTGCACGTAATGTTATCCTGCTCCAAGCACCCTCTAGCCCTGCCTGCCAGAGCTGTGTCTGCCTTCTCCGTTGGGTGCAGGCAGTTTTCCACCGCTCCCACAGGTCTCTGTCTCAGCCATTCTAAGAAGAAAGCAAAAACCCTCTCTTGGCTCCTGTGCTGCATTTCTCTCATGGGTACAAATGTCGTGCTGCTTTGCAGGGCCACAGGGATTTTGCCTTTGAGAGGTGACGAGGGACTCCCGGATTAGACACAAAGTGTATATAAACCCTCTTTATCAGGGCAAAGCCCCAAGGCTGTGTTTTTCAGAGGATGGTGGAGACAGTGCTGGTTTATGCTAGCATGTGGTCTGGTTCTTTGTGTTTTTCTTGTTGATTTGGGAGCTGAACCAATTCAAGAGTTTAAACGGCTTTGAAGCCCAGCTTTTCATGAGTTGCCATTGAAATATAGATACATGCATGGATATACATTGTTTAAATGTCTGCATAGGGTGCTTATGGTTGTGTTAGTGTCTTGAGCAGGGGGAGTCAGTTAATTTTGACCAGCATCACTGGGTGAATTTACTGAGGTCCATTCATTTTTTCATCATCCTGCCAACTTTTCCAGCTGTGAAAGTGATGAAAGGCCACATTGCTCCCACAAGACCAGGAGAATAAGGAGAAATATGGTTGTTTCTGGAGGGGTGTCTCACAAGGCTGCTGCTCCAACGAGGCGTAGGCAAAAGCGGGTCCTGGGAGAGGATGTGATAGCCCTGATCTATCATGTAAAAACGAGGGTGTAAAATCCAGCTCATGGTGGAGAGTCCTTCTCCTGCATGATGCTGTGCCTCCTGCATGTCCGCACCTCCATGGAGGAGTTAACGGTCCCACCTCTTTGCCCAAGCATTGTAAATAGCTCTGCAAAACTGTGCAGGAACTCTTCAGATGTCCTCGGGAGTCCTCGGCTGACCACATCAGGGAGCAAGACCACATCCCTGAACCGTGCTTGACTGTTCTTTAACTGTCAGAGGGGCAGTGAGGTTGCTAATAGCAACATTAACACTTGGATGTCTCCTGTGGTTTAAGATCTGAGGCTTGTGGTCTGAATTGCACTGAAATGAAGGGCAGATTAAAGGGGACATCTTTGCCAAGACCCTGATGTGCCTCTGTGTTTGTGTGTGTGCACGTGTAAAAAGCAAGTAAAAAACCCCCACCTGGGTATGATTCACACAAATATTGTGTGGGGGAATCATTTTCCACCAGGGAGATAATTGCTAATTACATGAGTGTGAAGCAATTTGATTTGCAAAGTTTTGTTCTTTGCAGCCTAAGAAACCTAATTTTGCAGGAGCTGAAGTTATGGGTATTTAGGCAATGGAGGTATTGTTGTTTCTGTCAGAACCCTGAGTTTAAGTTTTCAGGAAAGCTGCTGCCCTTTAAAATAACTTCACTTTATTTATTAGCTCAAAACTTTCCCAGAGCGAATGACAAATAAAGCCCGTGGTATTTTTCCAGGGCTTATTTTGAGATAAACGCTATCTGGTATAAAGGGTTCCTCTGGCAGCTGGACAAGAAGACCATAAATCAGCATCAAGGAGCAGAGAGAGCTGCCTGACGGATGCTGGATGTGCTAGAGGGTTTCTCCGCTCTGGATGCAATGGGGTGAGAGCCGCTCAGGCCGACATGGCGCAGAGGTGAAGGTAGCTCCCTCCCACCTTTGCTGAGGTCAGGTGGGGGGCAGAGTGGTGTGGGGCATGCCCTGGCTCCTGTCCCCCAGCCACGGGGACTTTGTCCCCACTGTGCTGCCAGGACTCATTGGAGAAGAGAAAATGGAAGGGGCAGCATGGGAAAAAACCCTCCCTCCTGTGCTCCCCCATCCGCTCCATGGTGACTTCGGCATCAGTAGAGCGTCAGCCTGGCCACGGGGACATGGTGTGGTGGCACATCCCCGTTCCATGGCAGTGGCGGGACGGGGCCGGGGGCTGGCAAGGGTGATGCCAGCATGCCATCACAAAACACGGGATGGCTGAACGTGGTGGCAGCAGGAGTGTCTTGGTTACCCCAGTCTGTGGAGCTGCTAATTAAGAATAATGAGCTCAAACAAGCGCAGCGGTTTTCTGTGTGACTCTATAGAGAAATCATCCTCCCTTTAGGAGTCCGTTAGTCCTCGCAGCTGGTACGTAGCCCCAGCCCTTTTAATTTATCCAGACAGTGCTAAGAGGTCCAGGGGTGGCTCCCGGCAGGGTTTTTTCAAGAAGGAAGAGACAGAGAGGGCTTGGGTTGCAAGAGCCAAGGGAAGCTGAATGAATCATTAAAAGCAGGATAAGAACCTAAAAGCCTCCACCAAATGCCCTTATTAATGTTGATTTGAGTGTTTATGCTACTTGACAGGGATGAAACCAGGGCAGATGCAACAACTAAGTACTCAGTCGCCGCAGCACCCTGCCTGCGGTGCCTGGCCTTTGCTGGAGACCTCCCTTGCGCATCCGGACACAAGGTTATGTGTTTGGGAGAGCAATTCAGCTTTTCCTGTGGGGGCTGGCTGCTGGAGGCCAGGCAGGGCATGTGGCCACCCGAACATCTGTGGCCAGACACTGTGCACAGTTTCTCGCAGAAAAGGAGAGTGTGGTAGCACTGCTTGGGGGTAGCTGCGTTCAGCGGAACAAGCTCACCCACTGCCGATGTCTGCTGGGCTGGGGGACTCCAGCTGACACGGCCAGCAGCTGAAGGAATTGCGGGGGTCCCCCAAAGTCTCCAAGTGGGTGGCTGGGGGCACTTGCCCATTGCCCCTCTTGTGCCCCGCAGGCTTTTTCCTGGCAGCCAAGGAGAGGAGATTGAAACAGGAGCTTTTAAAACACTAGAGAGAACATTAGGAGAAAAGAGGAGTGGAAACCAAGCTTCTCATCCTTGCTGCTTACCCCAGGGTGGAGACAGTCGTGCTCTGGAGCCAGCCGTCGGGGAGGGGGGGCGGAGGGGGATGGGAGCGGGGTTTGGGTAGTCTGTCTGAGGGGGGACTTCTCCCACCCCAAGGACTTCTGCACTCCATCCCCATCGATTCCCCACCAGCTCCCAGCAGATAGCAGCAGCTCCCTGTATCACAGAGAGCTGGTAAAAATTGTGAGGCACTCAAATACCACAACAAAGGTGACGAATGTGGACAATTTCAGGCAGATTATGTCTGCCAGATAAGCTGTCGGTACCTGAAAGACACACTGCAGGACAGCTGCTGTGCAGGAGCAGAAGACCTTTGTTTCTCCTGCTGCTCCCGAGGAGGCAGCTACGGGTCTTCTGGCCCCACTTAATACAGTCGATTTCAGGTGCAGTTGAGCATTCAGAGCAGTGGTTTTCAGTGCATACTGATCCAAGCCTGGTGACGCTCCAACACGGAGCAAGGCTTTGCTTTCCTTTGGTGCTTTGCAGTTGAAGTCAAAGAATCGAAAGCCAGGCCACCAGCTCGGCCATGAGAAGCTCACCAGAGGGATGTATCTGAGGCTGCTTTAGGAGGGATCTCTGAGGGTGCCAAGGTCTGTCCTGACCCCTGCAGAAGACAAGTGTTGGCTGTGCCTCGTGTCTCCGCTCTGTATAATAGCGTTGCTCCACCTGACAACAGTGTGCAATAAAAACATGGAAGGGTTTTACTGAAAGGCCTGCGTAAGCACTAAGGAGCAATGTGCTGGGCTTTTTCTAGCTGCATCTAGGCTTTGCTTGGTGTTTGTGCTGCTCTGAAACCTTGCCAGCACCTGGCACAGCCAGGCTGAAGGCCATCACAGAATCACAGAATAGTAGGGGTTGGAAGGGACCTCTGTGGGTCCTCTAGTCCAACCCTCCTGCTGAAGCAGGGTCACCTACAGCAGGCTGCACAGGACCTTGTCCAGGCGAGTCTTGGATATCTCCAGAGAAGGAGACTCCACAGCCTCCCTGGGCAGCCTGTCCCAGTGCTCCGTCACCCTCAGAGGGAAGAAGTTCTTCCTCGTGTTCAGGTGGAACTTCCTAAGCTTCAGTTTGTGCCCGTTGCCCCTTGTCCTGTCACTGGGCACCACTGAAAAGAGTCTGGCCCCATCCTCCTGACACCCACCCTTCAGATATTTGTAAGCATTTGTTAGGTCCCCTCTCAGCCTTCTCTTCTTCAGGCTGAACAAGCCCAGCTCCCTCAGCCTTTCCTCATAGGACAGATGCTCCAGTCCACTCATCATCCTTGTAGCCCTCTGCTGGACTCTCTCCAGTAGCTCTTCATCTTTCTTGAACTGGGGAGCCCAGAACTGGACACAGTACTCCAGATGGGGATTCACTAGGGCAGTGTAGAGGGGAAGGAGAACCTCCCTCGACCTGCCACACTCCTCCTAATGCACCCCAGGATGCCATTGGCTTTCTTGGCAGCCAGGGCACACTGCTGGCTCATGGTCAACCTGTCGTCCACCAGCACTCTCAGGTCCCTCTCCACAGAGCTGCACTCCAGCAGGTCCACCCCAAGCCTGTACTGATGCATGGGGTTGTTCCTCCCCAGGTGCAGGACCCTGCACTTGCCCTTGTTGAACCTCATCAGGTTCCTCTCTGTCCAACTTTTCAGCCTGTCCAGGTCTCGCAGGTACCGGTGCGAACCCGCAGTGCTGCTGCGTGCTCCCTACTTGCCTGCTGACAGCCTGGCAGAGGAACCCTGCCTCTCCTCTCTGCATTATCCCAGCCCTCAGATCTGGTTTTCCACAAAGACCCTGCAGCACAGTCACCGCCCTGGCCAAGCAACCGCCGTGGCGCATGACAGGCATCCTCTGCAAAGCCCGGTTCGCAGAGGGCTTGCAAGCATCTCTGCAGCCTGCACAGATATCACTGGTGAGGCCAGAGGGGAATCAGGCGCTGGAAGATGGAGAAGTCACGGAGGAGCAAAGAGGCCCTTTTTTGGCATAGGTCTGCAGCACATCCTGCATCTTGCTGTTAGTGACACAATGAACACCGGCAAACCGTATCACCAGCCAAGCCGAAACCATCCTTGGTAGCATTGCAAGTAAGTTACAGGATAATTTCTACTAGGTCTTTCCACTTCTTCGCCACCTTGGGTGGATGGGCTGGCTGCGGAATTAGCCGTTTGCTTGCAGTGTCTCAGGATAACCATAGTCAGCTACACGTGGATTTTACCCACTGTAAGCACATGCCTGTTTCTTTGGCTTCAAGGACTTAACTCTCAGTGTTTTTCATAGCATTGTTCTCTTCTGTGTGCTTCCTCCCGTCTTCGGAGTGGGCCACATTTCCCAAGGATAAAAGGCCAGAGCTAACCAGGCTGAACTCAGAACTGCCGTGTTTGTGAAGTGCAGCCGATCTGGATTTAGATCAGCAGAGCTCAGCTCATAGCACAAAAATAGACAAAATTCTTCAAGGCATTCTTTAAATGTTAGCAGCTCTTCAAAAGGCAGCTCTTTCATTCTGTCATCCTAACTTTCTCCCTAAAACGCTGCTTGTTGAACAGAATGGACCCCATTTTCTCCCAGTCCTTCAGCTGAGGTCTGCAGCTTTGCTGGCATTTAGAGCTGTAGCTGTGGTAGGGTCTTGTGGGGTTTTGTCACCCTCCAGCAAGAATGTGATGGTCTCACTGGGAGTGCAGGGCCCAGGGACATTTCTGCTGTCTATCTGAGTAGGAGCCCTCTGTTCAGGCAGATCCTTGGCTCTGGCAAGGCGGCGGGGGGAGGGGGAGGGGGTTGCTTTCTGGTCTTCAGATGAAGCAAGCTCCACTCTTATTGCTTCCCCCAGCAAATATCTTATTGGAAGCTGGCTGTGCAGGCTGCTGAGCATGTGTAGCTACAGCCTGCCATGGCAAGTGGCTGCAGGAGGCAGAAACTTTCCAGGGCAGCCAGCATTCAGAGCTCGGTGGAAGAATATCGACTCAGGCAGCCCTGGTGTTGCAAGAAACTTCCTGGGTCAGAATAACTCTGAATGAGATAGCTGGTTTAGTGATGATGGAGGGCTCTTGTATTGGCCACGGGAGCTGCCAGGTTGTACCCGGTTCACACTTTCAGTTTTTCCTCTGCAAGTGTATAGGGTGAAACTTGGTCATGTTTGAAGAAAAATGTAGCTTTTCCCATTTTCCCCAGGCTCAAGGAGACCAGACCTTTGGGAAAGGAGAGCATCAGCCGGCACAGCGCAGAGCCCTGCAAACAAACGCTTGCTGCAGCAATGCACATTAGAAATTGGGCCCTGCACATGCTGAGCAACATCCTGCACTAAGCACTGTTGCTTTTGACTTGTGAGGGACCACATGTGACCTCTATGGAGTCTGTGAAGATCGCTCCACAAGGGCAGGGAGCTTGGCTCTGTTACCCTTATAGTCAAAAAGTTCTTTGAAGTTTGCAGTTTCTGCCTTAGAGGAAAAAAGAAAATGTGGTATCAGCTGCTAATGTTGCATGAGACACCATCAGCAGGTCCAAGTACCTTAAAGCTTTGTCATCCTGCACTGGAGGGTTCAACATACTTTGTTGACCATCCCCTGAAGTAAATACAGATAGAAGATCCCTTGATGTTAATGCCATGCTGGCCCTGATCAGTAAATGCCTGGATATTGATGGCAAGAGGTGGTCACCTTGAATTAACAGCAACAGCTGTTTAAAGGTCCTTCTCTGCCCAGACTCGGCTGGCCCCTAGTGCACTCACAATTGTGGTGATGAGAGGCTCAAGGCTCAGCGCCGTGCTTTGAGCCTTGTTTCCCTCATCGCTGAGGCATTGTCTGCTCCATTTTTCTTGCTCTCTTTTTTTTCTTAGTTTTTTTTTTTGCTCCTGCTCTGTGCATTTTTAATCACATCTCAGGGCAGCTGCAGCATCCTGGCTTATTGCAGTTGCATGTCTGTGTATTATCCACACTTGTTCTCCTCAAAGCTGAAGAAGATTTTCAAAATAAAAAAATCCCTCCCTCGCAAGCACCACAGAGATGAAATATGCATTCCTTGGTAAAATATTAAAACAAATCTCTTCCACACAGGCACAGCCCATGAAGATGTCTTTAAAACACGCAGGGAGGCACAGATGCAATATTTACAATCTTGAGCAAGGCAATTTATAATCTGCGTGAGCTCCCTGATGCTAGTTGAGCAGTTTTTTGTGGTGTGTATCAGAACAAAGTAATCAACATTTTCCTTCCTAACTATATGCAAATGGACTTCTAAAATTTCTGGCTGTAGGTTGTAGCACTAATTGCTCACTGAGCTCATCCAAGCGGCTTTTGATAAGCAGGAGAAAGCACCAGACACTTCAGTGAATTTCTAACGCAAACTGACCAGTCCATTTCCCCTTCTGCAATAATTAAAGGTCAGCACAAAACAAACCAAGGAGGCAGAGGGATCTGGTCTCTTTTTCCTTTGATGCTGGGCTTCTGTTTCTCCTCCTCAAATTGGGGATAGGAGGGAATAGGAGTCAACTGCCCCGTCTCCACTTCTACCCCTGTGTGTCTGCCCTGGGCACAGTGCTGGCCAGAGACCTGGGCCTGACTGTCACTGCTGGGACCCCTGTCCACGGGGGCTGGCGAGCGGTCTCTTACACCACTGCCTTCTGGTCTCTGCTCATTTGAAACTCCATGAATTTTCCCATTAAAAGACGTATGCGTGCAGCGTATTAAAGACACCTCTCCACTTGCTCGTGAACTTAGCTACCACGTGCTCAACTCTTTCTTATGGCAAAACACAACTTTGTGTGCCTGCCAAAAGAATGACTTCTGTTGTTGCTGTTTATTAAAAAAGAAACCAAAAAAACAGGGTAGTAAGAACTGTCAAAAAGAATTGTCAAATTTTATTGCCGGCCTGTACTGCAGCTTCAGAGCTCCCCTCTTGCCATGGCACTAGCTTGCTCCTTGCCTTAACACTGACCCCTTGGATATTATTTCACCTCTGCGTACCCTGTAACTACTAGTGCTGAAACTGCGGTAGCGCATCAGGGACTGGAGCAAGGTTGTGGCTTTTCCTCGTGGGGTGGTTTGGAAAGGCTTTCTCCTAGCCCCTGCCACTGCTTCGGTGCGCGTGTCTTCCCAGGGGTTTCCTGCGTGTGTTTTCTGCTGAAGGTGAGCAACGCTTACTGCCGCAACGAGTTTCCATGCATGTTTGTGTGACAGCAGCAACTGGGAGAAATACAGAAGAGAGGAGAGGAGCAGAAACTTCTCCAGGGAAGCCCAAAGCATTTCTGTGCCTCCCTTTGTGCTGCCTTGTGTTACAGGGTGCTTGTGACCTGAGCTTGCAGGTGGGCTTTGTATGTCAATGGCCTGCAGTCCAATAATACCTTCGCCAATGCCAGCGAAGCATTACTGTGAGTGTGCTGAGGTGGTTTAGCATTGGGAAATACTGTTTACTGCAACCATGTTGCAGAAGAAACAAAACTGGTTTCCATGTTTCAGGAACCTGGTTGCTAAAGTTTAAGATGTGCTGTGTATCCTACTGGCTCGCTCTGACCAGGTGGAGCTGGTGAGCTCCAACATCTCACCTGGCGACCCAGAAATGCGCAAAGCTACAAGGAGATAACTCTCTCACAAACCAGGTCTGAAGCCAGAGCAGACCTGGATCATGACTGTCACGTCATATCAGTGCTTCTGCAGGCAGAGAGGGACTGAGATTGCTCTGAAGCAGGTGACACCACCTGCACACACCCCTGGGACCAGAGGTTGCAGAAGTCCTGGTGTAGCTGTAAAGCTTTCAGCACAAAGCAAGCTGCTTTACAGAGGCTCAGGGCCAGCTGGTCGCTGCTGGAGAAAATCAGCTCCTGTGCATACGGTGTCTTCCAGCAGGAACTGCTGAGCCCTTTGCACCAATCACATGGAGATGATTTTCTATATGGCACCATATATTAAGACAGGTGTGGGGCTGGAGACCAAGGCTGTCCCAAGTAGCTCAGATGTGTGTCTGGTGGCCAGAAGGAGAAGCTGGACTGGGGAACCTTTGAAGCACTTCCGGCACGTCTGCTGTCCTGCAGTGTCCCAAGGCACATTCCCAGCAGAGCTGAGTATCTCTGGCAGTGTGCTGGGAAAGTTTGTCCAAGAAGGAAGTTTCTTCAAGGAGTCTGGAGAAGAGGAGGCTGAGGGGAGACCTTATTGCTCTCTACAACTATCTGAAAGGAGGTGGTTGTGAGGTGGGTGTTGGTCTCTTCTCCCAAGTAACTAGCGATGGGATGAGAGGAAATGGCCTCAAGTTGCATCAGGGGAGATTTAGACTGGACATTAGGAAAAATTTCTTTACTGAAAGAGTGGTCAAGCATTGGAACAGACTGCCTAGGGAAGTGGTGGAGTCACCATCCCTGGAGGTGTTCAAAAAAAAGTGTAGATGTGGCACTTCAGAACATGGTTTAGCAGGCATGGTGATGTTTGGTTGACGGTTGGACTAGATGATCTTAGAAGTCTTTTCCAACCTTAATCATAGAATTATAGAATCATAGGTCCAATGGCAGGACACATGTGTGCAGCTGAGCACCGGGAGAGGTTATTGCTAAGTGAGTGAGACAGGGTGGAAGCAGATGAAGGTCTCTTGAATAGTGTCAGTGTGACTGGGGGGTGACTGGTGAAGATGAATATCTGGTCCCTGGAGAAGCTTGACAGAAAAGTTGCACATAGTAAATCTCTGCTCCACAGCTTCTCCCACATCTATCACGCTCTTACCATCCAGTTAAACATTTGTTAGCATTTCTTGCAGATATGGCTTCTGGGTGCTTCAGCAAATGATCCTGCAGCATTTAAACCTGGTATGCATGGCCTGCAGACCTCAACGTTGTTTATGGAGAGCAAAGGGTGAGTGGAGAGCTGCGTTAGAGCAGAAGGGACCTGCCAAACCTTGGGCAGCAGCCCAGAACACAGGAGGCATGGGATAAATAAATGTGTTATGGCTGTGCAGTGGGGTGCAGCCAGCTCATAACCTCAGAAGAGGGTGTGGGGAGGGCCTCCCGGCATCGTTGCATCCTTGGTTTCATTGCCTTTGCTAGAGCAGACACTGGCAGCGTTCTCCCTTTTACCCTCAGCTTGGGAGGTGATGCTTTGAAAGGTGCTGATGAGAGCTGTGAAGTGCAGTGTCCAAGGCCCTTGTGCCAAACCACACAGAGGGGTAACAAAAGCCCATGCTCCTCATTCAGCAATGGTGGCAAAGGCTGATGTTTCTGCTTGCCTGGCCAGCAGAGTTTCGGCACAGGCTTCAGGAGGACCAGGATTTCTCTTGCTGCCCTTGGAGCATGAAGATGGTACAGCGAAAAGTCCTGGGCACTTGCCCATGGTGCTGCTGGCACCCCTGCAGCACACCGGTAATGGCAGGGGTGGGAGCCCAGCACTCACTGCATGGGCAGAGCGAGCAGAGACGTGGTTATGGGGCTGCTGAGACTCCTGAGAGCTCCTGAGCAGTGTTGGGAGGACATCAGGCATTGACATGCCTCCATAGAGCCAGCTGGGCAGCTGTGGTGTTACAGCTGTTCGCAGAGGGATTTCAGAAGTGTTGAGTGATGCATCAATGTGGCACTACCTACCGAATCCCATCTCCCTGCACTTTGTATTTCCAGGATCCCTGTCCTGGACAACCAAGCTGTGTGATGATTAGAAGAACCTAGAGGTTGAGCAATTTGGTGAATTATTTATCCATTATTCATTTACCCAATGTGCATATAATGCTGTGCAGCAAGTGAGCAAGCGCAAAATTAAAAATCAAAATGATGGATGCTGCCTTATGAAGGGCTCTTCATCCCACTCTTGAGACTCATTCAGCTTTAAATATTGATGGCGGATCGCCTGTTGGCAAACAAATATTGTGTAAATCTATCCGTCTCAGCTCACTGCCACAGTTCAGGAGGCAGAGGGTTTGTGCAGTTGCAGCCATACGGGCTGACGTGTGGTCTGTGCTGGCTGGGGTGGAAGGGGGGCTCAGAGGCCCTTTAATTACCTCCTGAGGCTAGCAATTAATCTGCGCTTGATTACTTACCTACCTGGCAATACAGCACCAGCGAGCTGCAGTCTTCAATATGCTGATCCTTACAACATCCCTAAGAAGCATGGGCAATCGCAGCACAGACTGCAGCATGTCCTGTAATCACGGGGCTGCTGTTGCGTCTGTGGTAACTGCTTGGATAACTGGGGACTCCGGCTGTTGTTATTTTACTTCAAAACCTTCCAGGCGCATATTAGCATGAAGGATTAGTTAAAAAGAAATCCAAATCAACAGATCCCTGCTGAGAAAGGTGGTGTGATGCCAGAGGAGCCTGGGGAGTCGCTGGATTGAGGGACTAGTGCAGTGAGAAGCAGCTTCCCAAGTCCAGGCTGGGCTGCAAGCAGCCAGCACGGTCTCTCTCCTCCTGCCCAGGCCAGCCACGCTCAGTCTCTCCAAACACACGGATCTGTAGAACCCCAAATTTCCCAGGCAGTTCCCACCCCTGGTCCCCCAGGACAGATCACCCCTGCAACAGGAGCTGAATCCCCAAAACCAGCCACAAGCCCAGCAGACCAAGAGGGGCTGCCTGCACAAGGAAAAAATTTGCGCTGTCCCAGGTGAACCCCAAAGCTGTGGATCTGCTTTTTTTCCCTCAGCTTCCTCCTGGCCTTTTGCTGGGAACGTCCGTGCGGCCCAAGATCCTCATTCCTGAAATAAGATGGGTGGGTGTTCAGCTCAGCAGGCAGCAGCGTCCATCACACGTGCCAGCCCAAATGTTTAATCCGCAGCATGAAGTGAAGAATCAGAGGCATTTACAAGCCAGCTTCTCCCTGTGCAGAGCTGGCAGTGTGTGAGCTGGCTTGCTGTCCTCAGCTCCTTTAGATCCAGCTGTGGTTCCTTATCTCCTGATGCACAGTGGTACCTCTGGCCACAGCCTTCTCTACCATGTCAGTATTCTAACCGTGTTCCACACCATCTTCCCTCCCTTTTCCAGCCATCAGGAACCTGGGGAGGGACAAGGTTATTGTGCACAAAGGGCTGGGGTTTGTCTGCTCCTCGGCAGCCTGGAGGCACCCTCGGCACCAAGGTGGCAGATGGATGGCCCCCTGGGGAACTGCCAAGAAAAGGCATGCTGAAAACATCTCTGTTGGCTCTCCTGAGCCAGAGGCATGTGGTGAAGTGCCTCTCTGGAGACACTGTCCCTGCACAGCTTCAGGGCTAATTTCAGTATGTGCTGCAGCGTGACTCCCACGTGCCATGCTCCCACGTGGCCATGCTTTTGCCCGCTCCTGCCTGCTCCTGCCCGCTCCAGAAACACTGTGCAGGTGGCTTGGTGTGTTGCAGGGCTTTGAGGACAGCAGTAAATAGCAGGTTTTCATGCTGTCAGGATTTCGAGGGACGAAACAGCATGGCTTCGGGTTAAAGGTCTAAAGGATATGTGAGCCTGAGAAACAAATGCCATCAACCCCTCTCTTCCTTGCTCTCTGGAAGAAAGACCCGATATTCTTTTCACATTTGAAAAGCCCAAGACAAGTATCTGAAACATGGAGCATGGCCAGTCCAGTTACTTCTCTTGGTCCCATGCCCAGGGTTTACTCCGTGAAACATCTCCGTGACAAATGTTCTCACTGCTAGAAACTTTCTAGTACTTTTTTTTCCATTTCTTGATGCTGTATAAACTCTTGCCAAAGGCTGCCCAGAACCAAGGTGTAATTCTGATCCATCCAGACCTCCGAAAAGCACGGCTGGAAAATATCTCAGCAAGGTGATAATCACTACAGCGTTGAGAAACAGCTTTGTATAAATGAAGTCAGCAATTTCTTTTGTGGGAGTAAACTTCCCTTGGAGATATTACGTCCTTTTCCTCCTTTAATCTTTTTCCTGGGATTTCCATATCAGCACCCTAAAACCCAAGCGGACTGTATTGCTCATTTTCAGTCTGTTTCAGGCCTGGATTAATTGCAGACACGCAGCTGTCTTGCTGTAACTAGCCATATCATGCCGTTAAACTAAACAACTGCCAACCTAAGCACATGAAAGCGTGGCTGGATAATGTTTCTACCAAGAAGAAGAAGTCCTGGTGGCAATGCATGTCTAGACCTTTGCCTTGCAGAAGTCAGTGCCTCTCCATTTAGCATGAAGGACTTGGCCATTTTATGCCAGCAGAGAGCTGCTCTGTGTGTTATTGCTTGCATGCGTATTGTTTACATGAATGTTGCAAGAGGATCAGAGAAAGATGTGAGCTGCAGTCTCAGGAAGTTAAACTCTGGTCTGTACCGTGCTTCTAGGCTGAGAGCAGACACATGGGCGTCTGGATCACAGACTGTAAGTGGGGAAGAAACTGGAGACAGCAATGTATTTTGGAGGGGCAAAAAGCATGGTAGTGCCAGACCCCCAGGCATGGCAGGCAGAGCCAAACTGAGAGGAGCAGCTCACAGAGCTTGCTGGCTCCTCCGTTCTGGCCCTACCTTGTGTCTCGACATCAGGGCTTATTATTCAGTGCAGGACTCTGTCTGTGCAGGCGAGTCGCCAGCCCTGACCGCTTAGCCGAATTAATAGTGCCGAGCGGGAACAAGACGTACTGGCAAACTTCCCTGGGACTGGGCAGATCGTGGCTGCCCCCCATGGGAGCCAGTGCAGGGGAGGCCTCACGTCTCCCAGACAGAGCTCAGCCCCAATGGCCTTGCTCTCTTGCAGCTGTGGGAGCCCCAGCGTCCCTTAGCCTCCACTTAGAGGTCTTCTGGATTTGGGAGGAGTTAGGGAGAGGCAGGCTGCACGGATGTGCATCTCCTATGTTACCCTACCACCCGCGCTGGGTGGCCCGAGCTCCCCTCACCATGGCTGTCCCCTGCAGGTGTCCCGGGGCTTGCTCACCCACATCGGTGCCCTCCAGAGATTTCCAAGCACTGATGGCACAGCACACAGCAAAGTGTCTGTTTGTTGTTATTCCTGCAGCAGTTGCTCTCTGTGCCCAGTCCGGCGCAAACCTCAAGTCTGCAGCCGGTGGCTCAGCCACGTACGGCTCCACTTTGGAAAGCACACGCCCGAATGGACGCTGGGGGCTGGGGAGCATGCAGCAAAGAAATGGCACTGCATGTTGAAAATCAGCAGTATCTGGGACAAAGCAATCACATGAAGAGCCCTGTGCAGCGCAGAGACCGTCTGCTGTGTAACAACGTTCCATACCAGCAGGCTGTTTGTCACTGCTTTTCTCTTTTATTTCCCCAGTGAAACCCCATGTTTTGCACGCACAGTTTTTCCTGCTGTAGTTGATGGATCTTCACAAATCCGTGCCTCGCTATGCCTCTCCTGAGATCTCACTAGAAAACCTGGTGTCTTGGCCTTCCAAAGGTGCAAACAAAATGGGAACTACCATTCTAAAGCACCCTGGAAGCCCCAGGGTTTGCATACAGACAAGGGGGTTCGCGAGCTGTGCCTGCCACACTTGAGACACCGCTGGCGGTGCTGGCAGGTACCGAAGCTTCCCTGCTCTGCTCAGCCTGGGTGCCCACTGCCCACGTTCCCTACATGCAGCCCAGGGCCATCTGGGCTTGTGGGTGCGTCTCTGACACCCCACTTTTCTTTTTTTTTAACACAAGCCAAGAACTTGCAGTTACTTCTCTGCTTGCTGGGGAAAAGGCTGCCTGCAGCTCTGGTCCCCAGCATTTCACGAGGACTTGATTCACAGAAAGTGCGTTTTGGGATCCCAGAAAGCTTTGGACTTGTAGGAGACTGCTGGGAGCTCTGTTTGGTCATTAAAACATTTGTGGTGTCACTGTGACTTACACTACCGTCGCAAAAGAGGTGTCAGAGGAGGTGAACAGTATCCTCTACAGCCCATGGTACAGCAGGACCCACCAGAGGAATGGAAACCTCCTCTAAATGAACTCAGTAACTCAAAATCAAAGCATGATGTTGAATTTTTTTAACAAAATGCTGTCATTATCCTGAATATAAAAATGTTTGATTCCAAACCATTTTTCATAGTAATATTAGACAAAAGCGGCTTGTTCTAAACATGTCACTTTCGACAAAACCAGTATCTTTATGGCTGAAAAGAAATACTTTGAGAATAAATCTCTATGCCAGTACTAGTGATAAGTCTTTCATTTCATGCTCTAATTGAACATTGGCTTTACAACTTAAAAGCAATCATCCTAAATTGCCTTCCGCTAATGTTAATGCTTCAGACAAAGGGTAACAGCCAGATTATAGATTCGTATATTATTCAGGAAAATCTAGGTTCTTCATACATCACTTTTTAAAAGAAAATTAATTTTTCCATGCGTCAAGAATGAAAATAGTAATAATAGATGATGTACTTACATCATCCTGTATTGCTGAGATTGGCAAGAACATCGCCTCTGAACAAAGTGAACCGAAGCCAGCGTGCATGCCCTCATGCCAACCCAAGCGGGTAGATGGGCAACCTCAAAAACACCGCTGCCGGTGACTCAAAGCTGCGCTTCTTCCAGTGTAGAGACTAGATCTCACCCCCTGCACTGATAAGCAACATCCCCCTAATCTGTATAATAGATGTCATCTTTTAAAGTTCCTCGCTTCGCGTGTGGTTTTGTGGATTGGCAATGACTCACCCCCCCCAAACTGAGCTGAGAGCGGAGCTACCAGTTTCGCTGGGTGTTATTCCCCAGGAGTGCTAAGCTGAGCCATCGCCAAGGCTCCGCTCTCCCCCTGTCCATCCCATCTCATGCACACTGCAGCTCCCAGGCCCTGTAGTAAACACTCTGGCTTCCTATATGCAGCAACAGCGCCTCAGCCCACCTGCCTGCATGTCCCCATCGATGCTGGCCTCGGGTGGGCAGCAGAGCTGGGTGGGAAGGTGAGGAGGGGCTGCTCTGTTGCACCACGGTCCATTGCCGTATGTCTGTGAACGGGGAAGGCCGGTGCATTGCTCGAGCCAAGTAATCCAGCAGGGTCCATGCAGGGCTGATGCTGAGCCTGGACAGATGTCAGCCATGGTAGTAAAAGTCTGGCAGTGGAGACAGGGTCTTCCAATGGGAAGTAAACAATAGCTCAAACCATAGGCATCAACTGAAGCTGCAGTGTCAGGGCTGGACCTGCCTTTGATGCATCTGGATTGTCGCCTGGATGGGAATCACTGATGACTTGCACGTTTTCCTCCTGCCTCCTCCCAGGGCCTCCCATTTCCCAGCCCAGCACCCTCCCTGGGATTACGGTGGGTTTGCACAGCAGCTCTGGAGCCGCTGAGCTCCCCTGCAAGCTCCCTGCTTCTTTGGCCATGCTATGGGAATCCCACTCTTTCCCAGGCGTCATGCTGGGAGCAGTGTATTTTTAGCTCTCAGTGCCGGGGCCGGGTGTCTGCGCAGCGGCAGGGCCTTGGCTCCCCGGGCGCTGCCTGTTCCCACCACATCTGCTGCTCTCCATTTGCAAGCTGCCTCTGCAGCGCTTGGCACGAACAACACCGTTGTCTCCTCGCTCGGTGGCTTCATTAATTCACACCTTGTTTCCTCTTTCAGGAGCGATCTTTCCTTCTGTCAGCTTTTGAGAGCCACTTGTGTTTGCCCTGTGGTTCGAGGTTATGTCTGCCTTCTCGTTCGCCCCTGCAATGCTGACCCTCTGGTCCAGCCTAGGGTTTCAGGGTTTCACTGGTGCCTAAATTGTTGGGGGCTGTCTCTTGCATCGGCTGGAGCAAGTCTGTGCCGTGGTCTGGATCTAGCCACAGCATCAGCTGTGCTGAATTATCCCTTTGCTTTCTTCATGCCCTGGAGGGGCTCCCACACGCTCCCCAGGTGCCTCTGCATACTGCTCCTGTGCAGGAGTTTTGTGGCCCTGGTAATATGGGTGAGAAATAAAGGTCCCCCAAGCTGCTGGGGGAACAGATGTAGCAGGCGACAGAGGGCACCACATTGAAACTGTGCTGTCCCAGTGATGCTTCAGCCCAAGGGCTCCTGCCTGCCTTCCTTCCTTCTCAGATGTGGAAACAGCTGCCCAGATTGATGTCTCCTCAGGCAGAGTGGAATGTCCTGTGATCTGCAGAAGCATTACCCAGTAAAAATAACAACCCAGTAAAAAATAGCTGCCGCTGGGAGCTGTGCCTGGCATTGGTGAGCACAGCCCCAACAGGGGAAGCATCTCTCTGGGCAGAGGCTGTGGTGCCACGAGCAGGTATATGCAGGATGGAACGTTCCTTGCCCTTGGTGGGAGCAAAGGGCAGAGGTAGCTCTCCCTTCCTTGCATTGCAGGAGCAGAGTCTCCAAAGAGAGCTGAGAGGAAATGCAACACAGCTCAGGGCTTTCTTCTTGAGATCATGACGGTTGGACAAGCAGAGAGCGAAGAGCAGTTGCAGCCCCGGGCAGTGCACTGTGCACAAGCGTGAGCCTGGCAAAGGATTTCTGCTTGCTTACAGATGGGTAGCTGATACCAACAGAGTCGAAATGGTCACACAAGAAGTCCAGAGCATGTTTAGGCTCTGAAGGCCAAATTCCAACTGGTTATGCTGCTGCCCATGTGTTGTACTTAACCCAAGGTAGCCTTCGGCATAAATCTGCAGTAGCTCAGCAATTTGCAGAAACATCTAGAGTCTTATACAGCACTTTTAGCTCAGAGGTCCCCAGGTGCTTCACAGAGCCCGACTGGTATCATGCTGTCATACAGGTAGGGGAAACTGAGGCACGGAAAGATTGAGACAGATGTGATGTGTGCTGGATCAGCCCTCATGGCTGAGATTGCCAGCATGTGGCTCACAGTCTGAACACTGCCCCGCGGCCATGAGCAGCACTTCATACAGACAAACACTTGGGTTTTACCTGCTTCATTTTATTTACTCCGCAGTTGTCAGTCTCCTATTAAAAGTAGTAGAGTCTGAAAATGCCTCTTGTTAATAGCTCATTATCAGGACCAGTGCCGCTATGTACAAGTATTATCTCCTTGATCCCATCTGTCTCAGGAAATGTGGTTGAGAGGAGAGCAAGGATGGAGCTCGGTGGCTGCAGGAGCCCGAGAGAGAGACCTGGGCACCCCACAGTTGCACCACGACCATCTCTAATTCATCTCCACTCAGCAAAGCGCTTAGAAATGTCACCGGGGAGCTGCAGTGGCTGTGATTGATGGTGTCTCCGCTGCACGCTGGTGGAGGAGAGCAACTTCAGCAAGAGGAGACCTTGGCTCCTGAGCCTCCCCTTGAAGTCCAGGAATGAATTATGCAAACTAATTCATCCCTTGGCTCCTCCAACAGCTGCTACCGTGCTGACATCTCCTGCCTTTACCTCTTTCTTTATCTCCGAGCTGTTTTAGAGCCAATACGTCCTGTCTTCTGATGTCCATGTGTGTCCCAGGATGCCTGCAGACGTCGGGGCGACTCATCACCTGTTGTAGGATGTTGTCCCAGACAGGAAGATAAATTGCTAAACTAGCCTTGGCCAGAGCCTGGTGGACTGCTGGGCTGCCCCTGGGCTCTTAAAAGAGAGGAGGGAATCATAACCTGTGTTAAAATATAATCGATTTCTTCTGGCAGCTGGCAGAGTTTCAAATGCTGCTGCGCACTGATGGCACAGCCGGCCTTGCTATGCTTCTCCACCCGGCCGCAGATGTAAGGCAGTGGTGGGTCCAGGGTTAGGAATGCCAGCCCAGCCCCAGTGTTGCCTGTGCCATGGGGAGCTCCCACTCAGGGCAGCAGCTCATTGCTGCTCAGTACAATCCCCGCTCTCGTTGGCTGGGAGGCTGGAGGGAACTGGCAGTCTTCTTTTGGCTCAACTAGTAGTTATTTCAGGGCTACTATGCTTATTGTAGGCTGAGGACAGATTATTAAGCGCCCTGCCCAGACTGATGCTGTCCTCAGTGTAGTGGGAGAGGGAAAGGTAGGGAGACAGAAGCAGGGCAATTGAGAAAAGCATCTGCGGAAGAGTGTTTGGACAGGCTACTGTCTCCATGCCCTACTGTTAAGGGGATTTGGTCCTCGCTTGTCCAGGCTGAGCAGATGTCCCCTCCTGCTGATGGCTGCTGCTGTGCGGCTTGCCCTGGTGGCTTGCTAGGATTCTGGTCCCTAAGAGAGCTGGAAGTTGAGGCAGACAGAGACGAGGGCAGAAACGAGCGAAACGAGAGATGTGAGATGGAGAGGTGAAAAGAAGGTGGACACAGGACGCCTGCTGTCACCGGTACCTCAGTCACCCCTTTGCCGTACCCTCCTGCTGTGCCTCTCACCCTGGTGCGCTGTGCCCCCGCCACCAGCTGCTGGCCCCGTGCAAGAGGCAGGGGAGGCTGCCGCTTCCCCATATGTCCTCTTGCCCCGCTGAAAGCATTCTTTTATTTAAAAGTGAACTGCCAAATAGCCTGCCTTATTTTGATTCAGAAAGCTCCCAGACTGGAGAACTTCAGTGAAGGTGACTCTTTTAATCTGTCACCTGCTGGCAGGTGGGGAATGTGCTGACCCCGACACAGGGAGGGCACCAGCTTTTGAGGGATTAAAATAGGAAACCTTTTTTTGTTCCAGGTGTTGGGGGAAACAAAAACAAAACAAAACAAGTCTTCTGAAATCTCACAGAAACAGCTCCTTTTGCTGCCTGTAAGACAAAAGGAATATGTCCTTTCTCCTGCTCTTTGTCTGCCTTGGAGTGCAGAGCAGGGGCAGGCAGGCTTTTATGCCAAGATTGTCTGTCAGCCAGGAAATGGGTTTCAGTTGTGGCTGACTCTTGAAAGTGCTGCGGAGCTCAGAACGCTCCCAGCAATGGCAGCTCGGTGTGGAAATGGTTTAAAATGAGTGTTTCACACGCGCGCTCTCAGGAGCACTCAGGTCTGGGTGTTGGCCCTGTTCCTGTGTGGTCAGAACGATTTACGCAGGTGGTACCATTGCATTTGGCTGCTGGAGATGTAGTACGTGAACACTGAACTTCAGATGTACGACCACGTGTGTTTGTGCAGAGCTAAGTTTATACGGACAATCATTGCTTTCCTGCCCATAGGCACTTCTGTGCACATGTAGCTCTCTATGCACACGTCTTCTCAGTGCAATGTAGCTATTGCCAAGCCACTGAGAATATGGTGTGAAGTTATAAGGGTGCTCGCTTGAGGCAAGACGGCACTTGAGGAGGCCACTGGGTCAGGGATGATGTTGTGTCTCTCTATGGTTACACCGCCCTGCTGCTGGGCACCTCTTTTGCAATCAAAGCATTTACTACCCACAAACCGCTCGTGCTGAGAATTTGCCAGCAAGTCAATGCTAACAAGTTCACCCTGCAGAAGAGCTGCTGAGGTGGGTTTGGGTCATCATTCTTCAGAGCAGCTCAATTAGGGCTTGTATTTTTGAGATGCAGAGTTTTTATTTCTCCCTGCACACCAGCTATCTGGAGTGCCAACTCTTTGGCACGTGAGATAATGAAATCCCCGTATGATTAGCATTTGTGGTTTGCCACTGTTTGCAGAAGAAAATAATAGCTAGCTTAAATATCCATCAGTCACCATAGCTCTGCATGTCTGCACTGTGCGTTTAGAAAGCAGGCGCAGTTTAGCAGGCATGGGGTTTTTTTGAAAGAATCTTTTAAAAGTGCACTTGTGAAAAATCACTTTTTAAGTATGGGAAATTTGATATGGCTCGGTAGTTCTCACTGATTAAAGGCCAGTGTCCAAACCCTTTTCTAAAGTGCTAGTAGGAAGCAGAAATATTTCCTGGGGGAGTTTAGAGCCCAGCTGAACACAGGCTTGAGGAACAGATGCAAAATACTGTGTGTGGTTTAGTAGTATGTTTTTATCTAAGGCTAGTTTTATGTCACTGGCCTGGGCAAGTTAGTTAAAAACTCACTCTGTTTGCGTGGATCTTGTACCTTCTCAGCGTTGTTTCATGCTAATTTACAGATTAAAGCTACTCCCCATACCCGTGGGACTTCTGGCAGTTGCTTTTCCAACGGCTTTGGGGAGGAGGCATAGAATAACCGCAGGGAGCTGGGGACCCTCCTCCTCAGCTTTGCCTAGGAAAAATTCCAGCAAGGTGGGCCAAACTCCGGTGCTGTGTCCACCAGAGCAGCCCTGTCCCACAGCCTACCTGGCCTGGGAGCCCAAACACCCTGGCCAGGCGTAATGGGCGGGTGGGTTGGTGGGGAGGATGAATCCAGGGAAGAGGGAAGAATATGTTTATTTAGCATCATCTCATTTCACATGGTTAAGCTGCCTCCTCCAACATTTCACTGTCTGCAAGGGTCTCTCAGAGATTTGTGGGTGCTGGTCCCAAACCCTTGCAGAAGGAAGGCTGGGAAGAGACAGATGTCTTTTCCAGACTTGTGCTTGCATTACAGCCAGACAGGAAAACGGGAAGGCAGCATTTGAGAGTGGATCAGAGATGTCAGCAAGAGACCAGGGTCCATCCAGGGCTCATGAGTGTCCTAGCTCAGGCCATGCCACCAAGGAGGGGCTGAGAGGTGCCTGGTCTCAGCCATGGAGGAGCTTGGGGATGCTGGCAGGTTCACGTAGAGAGCACCAGCTGTGACGGGCTGAACTAGCACTACTGGTTTTGCACAGGGAACATCCTCAGTGGCTTTTGCCACCAGGTTTTTTCATTCCTTTGAAGCAGCAGAACAGCAAAGCTGCCTTCTGTTGCAAACCAGGGCATTCAACCCACCGTACACTGCAAGTATGCTGGAGTGCCAACATCAGATGGGAATATCCTGGAGAAGTGACAGACCCCGCTCCATGAGCCCTGTCTTGTGGGAAGAGATGGTGCAGGTTGCTTTGCTGCTGACAGAACTCCATCCTAAGAGGCAGAAGGGAGCTGAGCAGATATTCCTACTGCAGGAGCTGAAACCCCCTCACATCCTTTCTGGCTGTCAGGGGGTGTGTGGCAGAGATGGACAAGCACCTCCTTGTGCTACTTGTCCTCGCCCAAAGCAGCAGCACAGTATGCATGGCTCTGGTCCTAGGCTTGGTTGAAAACCAGGGTGAATCTGATTTCAGATTGCTGATCCCACCTAGCACTGGTCTGGAGATGAACAGATGCTCTTGCTGCTCAGATCTCGGAAAAGTTGCAACTAATGGATATTGATCAGAGGAGAAACCAGATCTGTGGGCACAAATTTATGTGCAAGCTTGAAAGAAGTATGTTCCCTAAAAGGGGAACAGAGTGAATAATCAGGCTTTGAGACAAATGCTAATCAGCATTACATTTTGCCTCTGAGTCTCCAGAAGGAGTGTTTAATCTCTGGAATTATATATTTCCCTGGTGAGACGTTAGACAACTTCAAGAGGCTCTTGTTCAAAAAATTAAGCTTGGTGAACATTAGTTTTAGATCCCTCTGATTGTGTGGAGTTCAGTCTGTCCAGAAGCTGGCCAGCCTCTGGACCTTTGAGCAAAACATGAAAACATTAGTGTCTTCCCCACTTTATTGAAAGACCAACAGAGAAACATTTATTAATCAAAGGCTATCAAGGATGGCTTTCAATCAGATATAAAGGCACAGGGTTTTCCATATGAGAGCCACGACAGAAACATTTTCTCACGAAAATATTTTATCAAAGATTAAAGCTCAGATATTCTTTATCTGGAAAAGTATCTCCTACAAGTTGCATCCCTTTTTTTGGTAGTCCTTGGGGCTACATAACATTGAATACAGGAGAAGAATGAATTCATGGAGATGTGAGTTGGACATCTGACAACTGTAGGTTCAGGCAGTTGATTAATCAATAACTGGTATCCATCCCAGTTTTTCATTGCACTAGTGATATCTAGTTTACAGTGTTCTCAGATGGATTAACCTTTTATTATGTGCTCTGGGCTTGCTTCTGAAAGCCTGGAAAGAGTCCCAGATGGTGTGCGTGCACACGCACGCATCTATACAGAGACTTATACGAGCACCCTGCCTTAGTTTTGGGTTTGTCCTTGCTTTGATCAGAGAACTCCAGGGGTCCCTGCCGACCTGAACCCTTCTACAGCTGTGCATTTCTGATCAGACTTCAGGAGAAGGTATATGTGCTTTCCCAAATGCTGTGTGCCCATATACGCATGGAAATGTATGGGATACTCACTGCAGCAAAGTAAGCTGAATCAAGTCACAAAGAAGCTTCACAAAGAAGCAAGAGGAAAAATTGTACCTTGCTAATAAAGAATAAATAATTTTTTTTTTTAAGTGTAAGGAAGGAAGAGATTTATTTTTTCCTCTTACAAATAGGAGTTCTGGTATTACAGTACTTATTTTGGAAATTTCATGACAGTGATTTCATCCTTTGTAGCCACTTGTGGCTCGGTACATTTTTACCATGGTTGCCAAGTAACAATCACTAAGCATTTGTGTCTAGATCAGTAAAGGGGAGTGGAGGGAATGGATAAAATCTATTTTCAGAGGTATAATCATCAGTGGCTCTTTGTAGGTTAACGGTTAAGTTCACTCAGCAGTGACAGTGTTTTGCTGAAGGCCTTGGGATTTACAAACAGGAAAATACAAAGCAAAGAGAATAAGGGGGTTTTTAATGTTATTATTATTACTCTTTCAGAGCAGAGTGGCTTATGAGTGATTAAAGCGGCATTAACTAGGTTGGACGTCAAGTCCCGTGTGCAACAGGCACATTATAATTCCCTCCTCAGGGCCGGGCTGCGGCGTGCTCGGTGCCCCTCAGGTTTCACTGTGCCAAAATCTCCCAGCACCGCAGACCCCACTCTGGCCTCATTTTGCTCACAGGGCAGCTGCCAGCTGATGCAGGCATAGAAGAGGTTTCCTTTGCTGAAGAAAAGGACAGAGCCATGAGGGGAAATCAGGGAGGAAAGCTGGGAGATCTGGCAAAGAGCAACTCCAGGCGTTCCCTCGGCACGGCAGAGGCTGCGGCATGGTCTCCGCTGCATGGCGGCATGCCTTCAGCCTGCACTGCCGTGGACTGTCCCTGACCTGCCTCTGTGCCACCAGTGCCGCCGCCTCCCCTGCCCAACAGATAGGGCATTTTCACCCTGATATGCTGAATTTTTCTCAGGAAAACTTTCCTCTTCCACAGCTGGCCTCTGCTGAGATTCTTAAACATCCTCCAACACATCTGAAGGTCACCTTCATCTTTCCGGAGTTATCATGCCATGGATGCAGCATTCAGGGCAGGCTTGGAGAAAAACAGTTGCATGTCCTGTCGTCTTCCAGATGGCTTTCCGCTACATGTCCCCAGGCACTGTCCACCTTCCTTATTACTGCAGAAATAACTCCTACCGATTCCCAAAAACTCCTCTACCCTTGGCGCCTGTTCCCAAAGAGCTGGTGCTAGCCAGGTGTTTCCACTGCCCCAGTGATGTTGCACATTCCCCAAAACCAAGGCCAGGCCTTGGGGAAGGGCTGGGGCAGAGGGCAGGGGAAACTTCATCTCCCAGCATGTGTTTCAGGGTGCCCCTGATATTGCAGCCTAGTGGGAGATGAAGACTGGGGATGGGCACTGCTCTCTGCTCCATCAGCCCAGGCTAGAGCATGCCTCTGCATGATGCTGGACTCCGGGAACGTTCTCGGCCTCAGCTGCATGACAGCGCTTCCTTCATGCTGGTGGAGCGGGTGCGACCACACAACTGCCTTTCCCTTTCCTCCCAAGAAGGAAAAGATGACCCTGGGAAATGGGCCAGGCATTAATTACAGCTTGTAATCCTTTCTGTGGCAGGCCGGCACATGGGAAGTACCTGGCTCCTGGAGAGAGGGAAGGAACAGCAAGGGTCTCCCTTAATTCTGTTTCCACCAGGCACACACTCAGAGGAAACGCACTTAAGCGAGATGAGCACCTGGGCACACTGCCAGGAGCCCTCTGTGACCGGCCTGGGTTTGTCTTGGCAGATCAAGACTCAGGGATGAGCCAAGCGGACAGCTCTTGCTGCTGACTCCAGCGTAATTCAGCATCCCTCCTGGGATGGGTATCAGGGCTGCCCCGCAGCCACTGCTGCTGGGGAGGGAGGGATGGAGGCAGTAGGAGGACAAGTGCCAGGGAGCAGGGGTGCATGCTACCCCAGCTCACGGGGCTCAACGCTGAACACACTGGGGAAGGGCACACCTCGAACGGGGGGCAACCCTGCCGCTGGGGCCTGTCCGTTGAACAATACCTGGCGAGTGGCACTTGTTCCTGCATGGATTGCGGGGATCAGAAAGGGGTAATAAGCAGATGTTTAAATCAAGAGGCTGGACCTTCTGTAGGATGGCTGATCCTGTGCACTTAAGGGGGGAAAACACCCAGGTCTGCCAAGGCCTGAGACACCCATGGGTGCTGCACGCTGCCCACAGCCCTGGCTGGAGAGAGGGTCCACCCCTGGGGCAGGAGCGTGGTCTGAGGACGGGAACAGCAGCCTCAGTCCAGCTGCTTTTGAGATTAAACGAAGAGCCCAGCAGCATGGGTCCATTAGACAGGGAGAGGGTGTGAGGAAGCAAGAGGCAAGGGACGAAGCACTGCCGCGCCTGGCACCAGCAGCACGTTTCCCACTGGTTTCACAGGGGCACGGAAATTTCTGCCTCATCTCTGCAAACCTCCTGTGTACAATTCTCTATCCTCCCACATAAAAGCCAGGTTGTTAGCAGAAAGCAGACAGGAACGGCTACTCAGGGAAGAAAAAGGGATTTGCAAAGTCTTTTTGCAGGTTCATTGGAGATGGCGAGTGTGGAAGGGATCCATCTCACACACGTTCTCCCTGTGACAGATGACCCCGTGCAGGAAGGAGAGGTTTCTATTTAATTGTGCCATGCGAGATATTGTTGTTTCGCAATGCTGAACAGGCTGAAAACTGAGCAGGGCCAAACTAAAATGTGCCAGAGCAGAAATGCTGGCGCTTTCCCACCCAGGCCCTCCCCCTTGTAAAACAGCAGTATTTGTAGAGGATTGGTCATATCGTGGAGTTCATTTCATAGTGTCTGTCGGATGGAATTGCTGAGTCCATCTGCGGTTAGCTGGAGTGATGTAAGCGGGACGGAGTTGGGCCGCGTCTGCTTGGAAACTGTGATGAGTGGTGCAACACAAATGGGAGTCCCATGGTTCGCCTTTGACGTGGGGAAAGGCATTTGAGTTTTGTTATCTGGGCCAGAAAGCCAAACAGCTTTTATGATCTGCTGGTCAGTTGGACTGGTGTGTGTTTAAATGGGGAGGTAAGAATGTCTTGATTTAGGACAGTGAGGTTGCTTTCGTACAACAAGTGAGAACTTTAGCTACTTTGGCAAGGATCTGATGAGAGTGTTTGTAGGGGCACTGTGATCCTTATGTCATGAATGTAGAAAGTAGGATTGTAAATTAATTGACTTTTAACCAATAGCATAATGTACACTAAATGGATCCTAAGACATAGAGCAATACATAGTTTTTTAATAAAAATGGAAACTACACATTTTCAGTCATAAAAAACATAGTTGAGAAACGGGTGTGTTGTCATCTCCCCTCCTTCAGCATCTTGTTCCTTCACGGCAAAGAGGTTCTGGGGATGGGAGAGTTAACAGAGCCAGTCCAGCCTCGAGTGTCAGCAGGGGCATTCTCACTTGTGCTACCAAATTTCCCCAGAGTTGGTGGCAGGCGATGCCACCGCTGCCATGCTGAGCCAGAGTCTGAGCTGAGCTTTTCTGTGTGCAGCCATCCTCCACGCCGCTGCCTGTGGATGGCCTGCTGGTGACCACAGTCCTCAGCAAGGTGAGACCAGATGTGTCCACGGGTGAGGTGTGGGCTGTGTGTTACTGCTGATTGGGGAGTTAAAGCAAGCGGCTTCCTGGAAACCGATGCAGATAAGGCTTACACTCACATCCGCACAACAGGGCCCCATCTGTGTTCCAGGAAATATACCTTCTGACAAAAAAAAGAACTAAAAAAAGATAAATCCCCACTGAATTGCAATGGAAAAAACTTTCTCCTTCCACTTGTAAAATCCAGTGGGTAGAAAGGAGGAGCTCTCAGTCCAGCAGTATTTGTAGCTCACATTGTAGAGGTTTCGGTGGGATTAAGTGTGTTTTTCTCGAGCAGTACTTAACTTCCAGATCCAAACTTAATTGTCCTCTTCTGGTGGTCAGAGATTTGGGAAACAATAGACCCAGACCACTACTAATTGCCTACATTTTTGAAGACGCCATCTTCCTCTGAGATTCACAGGTAGGGACAAAAAACCCGTGACTTGTTTTTCAGAGCTTTGCCTGGCTGAGTTTCATGGAACAGGAGAGATAAGGAGTCCTGCAGGACCTCTGTTTTTAAGCATGAGCTCAGCGCTGGGTTTCACACCTTCATATCAGTGAGTTTCTGCCTGTGCAGTGCCTTACCTATCTGGGGAGAGGCACATGGCACTTCTGCCCGAGGTGTTGGCACTCAGCCCTGGAGGTGTTGAGAGAAAGGCAGCTCAGGCCATATCTGTTTGGCTTCAAGCCAGCCGGACAACATTTTTCCAGCATGGTCCAAGAAGATCTGGACATCCTGATGGACAAGCAGCCCTCCTCGTGCCACCAGCTGGCTGGGACATTTCAGCTGGCACCTACCAAGGCTGCTCGATCAAATCCAATGTGGCTAAGCCATTTATGCCTCATGGCCAGTTTGGCCACATTGAGCCTCCCTTCCCTAAAGCTGCTGAATAATAATTTTGGCGCATGAGCCCAAGCAGCTGCTGCTGCCAGAGGTGTGTTTTGTCAGTGGCAAAACAAACCTGAGAGGCAGTACATGTAACAGTTTGTAAGATTAGCAAAGCACCTGAGGCTCAGAGGAGACACCGCCTGCAAGTTCAGGTGGTTTTGCTGGGAAGCGTCCCACTGAGCCTGGCAGCCCAGTTGCTCCGAGGCAGCTCCTGGGGAACCAGTGCACCAATGCTTGGAGTCACCCACTCACTCGCATGGATCGAAATACAGCCCGAAGCGGGCGTGACGTGGAAAGAGGTGGAAGATCAGTACCACAGGGACGTTGGAGATGAGTAGCGGCTGCAGGGACACTTACGTCGAATCAGTTTCAGAGTCGAATCAAGCTGAAAGGGTTCTCAGGCAGAGGGTGTAGGGCAGTGCGTGGTCAGACTGTTTTTGGAAGCTAAAAATAGCAGCAGAGTGGAGTCAGCCCTTGGTTAATCTGGGTTTGCTAAGGCCAGACATCCAGATCCAGTTCAGTACTTTCATTAAAAAGGCTGTATTTACAGAGCTGCCGAACTGGCCCATTGCCCACTGGAGTGACACTGGCCATTGGGCACTGGGCCAGTGTGACTGGGTGACTTCAGTATCCTCCTCCAAAGGCTGCGCTGAAGGGTTGGCCTGGCTCATCCTCCTGAGTCCTCATACAGTGGGTCACGAGCAGAGCTGGGATTTCTCTGCTGAACATCTCAGCCCCAGGCTCACGCAATCCACTTCTATCCTCAGGAAACCCAGTCACGCTGGACTTGCCCACAAATTTCCTCTGTTGTCAGAACTTCCCATCTTCTATCTTGACCCATCAGCAAACCTTTAAAAGGTGAATTGAACAGGTTTGCCTGTTTTTGAGAGATTCGGGAAGGAAAACCAGCCATTCTGCATGTGCTGACATGAACAAGGCTCGGTTTGTGATTTGGCTGATTGATGAGACTTGGTTTGCCCATGGCTGACTGATTTCTCAAGTGAAGCATGTGGAGGCTGGAGTAGCTCAACCCTGTATTAGACACCTGAAAACTCACACGGGAGTGAGACGTCAGGTATGACCCTGCTGTATAAAAAGCTGCATGTGGAGTTTGCATGTGGTTAGCAGCAGAAAGCCTGCTGGCAGCCCACAACTTTTTAATGTCTAATACACACATTATGCCAACATGCATTTCTGAATGTGGCTAAAAACGTCCAAGCAGTCATGGACTTCCCAGGGAGAGGAAGAGGAGGGAGGCAGGGCAGGGAAGTAAGTGTGCATTGGTGGTCTCACAGAATCACAGAATCACAGAATAGTAGGGGTTGGAAGGGACCTCTGTGGGTCATCTAGTCCAACCCTCCTGCCGAAGCAGGGTCATCTACAGCAGGCTGCACAGGACCTTGTCCAGGCGGGTCTTGAATATCTCCAGAGAAGGAGACTCCACAACCTCCCTGGGCAGCCTGTTCCAGTGCTCTGTCACCCTCAGAGGGAAGAAGTTCTTCCTCATGTTCAGACGGAACTTCCTGTGCCTCAGTTTGTGCCCATTGCCCCTTGTCCTGTCACTGGGCACCACTGAAAAGAGCTTGGCCCCATCCTCCTGACACCCACCCTTCAGATATTTATAAGCATTTATAAGGTCCCCTCGCAGCCTTCTCTTCTTCAGGCTGAACAAGCCCAGCTCCCTCAGCCTCTCCTCGTAGGGGAGATGTTCCAGGCCCCTCATCATCCTTGTAGCCCTCCGCTGGACTCTCTCCAGTAGCTCTTCATCTTTCTTGAACTGGGGAGCCCAGAACTGGACACAGTACTCTAGATGAGGCCTCACCAGGGCAGTGTAGAGGGGAAGGAGAACCTCCCTCGTCCTGCTGGCCACACTCTTCTTGATGCACCCCAGGATGCCATTGGCTTTCTTGGCAGCCAGGGCACACTGCTGGCTCATGGTTAACCTGTCGTCCACCAGGACGCCCAGGTCCCTCTCCGCAGAGCTGCTCTCCAGCAGGTCCACCCCAAGCCTGTACTGGTGCATGAGGTTGTTCCTCCCCAGGTGCAGGACCCTGCATTTGCCTTTGTTGAACCTCATCAGGTTCCTCTCTGCCCATAAGTTTCACTCTCATAAGTTTCACTCTCCCAGCAAGCAGACTACGATCTCCCCTGGGACACCCCATGGTTGCCCAGGTCAGCAGTGCAGGTCCTGGAGCATCGTCTCCTCTGATGGTGCAGAGGCAGAGCTGTGCTGGTGAGAGGGGCTGCAGCAGGTGCTGGCTGTGTGTCTGAGATCACCCACCATCGGCAAAAGCCGTCTTTCCTGACTTTGATCCACCTCCCACTGCTGTAGCAGAAAGGAGATTTTTCTGCAGTGTCAAGCAACGGGAAGAGAGGTGTAAATCACTGCAAGATTATTTCTTTCTGGTAGGAAAACTTTTAAAATACCTATCCAAAAAGCAGCTGGCTTTGTAAGAGGTGCATGCGTCACTCTGACAGCCTCTTCTGTTCAACAGACATGCCCAGTTACTCCCCTGAAATCACTGCAATTCACTGCCCATTTGGAGACAGACACCCACCTTTATCCTCCTCGAGTAGCTCTTTGCTGCCATGGTTCCCTTTTCTGTGCCTGTCCAAGGGCACAGCACTTTGTGAGCTGCCCAGGTTTCCATATGGCATCTTTTGAAAGCCACATGCAGATTTTAGAAAGAGCTGAAGTGCAAAGCAAAGAGGGGAAACCGATGGGTCAGGGGGAGAAGCTGCTGGTGCTCCCGTAGAACCCACTACTGGTGAACTGCCCATTCCTGCTGTGAAAGCAGGTTTGTCCGCAACGTTTCGCTTCCCGATAGCCTGAATGGTGTCCTCTGGAGATATCTGTCTGTCCAGTCAGTGGTGGAGGGGGTTGCTGAGAGCAAGTCCATCAGTTTTGGCAGGGCTGGGAGGAGTCCTGTGCCTCAGTGACTCCGGCCTCTGCTTGCAGGCATGAGCTTTGGCGTGCTGGTATATACTTGACAGTAACAACCACCTGGGTAGCACAGAGCATCACATTGCTTTCCTAGAAGAAATTATCACTGCCAAGGAGAGGGAACCAGAAGAGAGTGGACAGGCAGGGCAGGGTGTCCGGATGGCCGTGGCTGGCAGCTTGGTTTGCCTGGGAAAAGCCCAGGCCATCTGAGCAGCAATTTACCTCACTTCTGATGCCACGTCAGGAGATCGCTGGCTCCAAACTGCAAGAGAGATTACTTTGTTTGCCCACAGTCAGCTGATTAAAGCGGTATTTTCCGCACATTTGTGCAGTGATTAGTGATGAAATGCAAATCGTATGCAAATTGATGCAAATAGCTGGTGTGCACAGCCAGCTCCAAAGTCAGGCACTTTCATTCCCTCTGCGGTGTATAGGGTCTTTTAGTATCCACATGGAGGAACACGATGAACCCACTTGTCATCTGAGCACATAGCTGAAGCAAACGGCACAGAGAGAGTGGGAAAAATCAGCCGCTGCCTGGATGCACTTGCTGAGCGGCATCTGTTTTGGTTGCATTGATACATGGAATCCAGCTTATGCAAAGATCTTCATGAAATAATCAGCTACAAACCACACAAACAAGCTTTCCACATACCTCGCTTCCCAGCCTTGTTTCTCTTGTTTACTGGGGCCTGGGTGGAGTCCTGTTTGTGGAATAGCCTGTCACATTGCAAATCAAAGTGCCATAATGGTTGCTGGATATAGTAACAAAATATGTTTCTCTAAGTATCAGATTTGGAAAGAAGGTCTATAAACACAATGAAAGCAACAAAACAAATTCCCAAACCCTTGCCACAGAGTAATTGCAAATACATGTACATATATATATGCATGAATATTTTTAACTTGGCTTCTGTTCTTCTTTGGCTTGCAGACCCAGAGCATTGCTTCAGTCTGAAATTCAATGAGGCCGTGTTTCCTCGCCTCCAGGCAACTTTGTGGGGATGGCAGGGCCAAGATAAATAAATAAATAAGAGCTCGCAGAGTGAAATATTATATTTAATAAGGCTGATGAGTCCTCCTGAAACCCAGTTGTGAAAACTTTAATAAGTGTCTGTTTCCTGTAGCTATCAACATGCTCGAAGAAGGGAACCCCTACAGGCTGGTTGAATTTTTCCCAATGGCTGTGGTGACTTTCGCAGCTGGTGTTCATTTGCCTGGATATTGCTCATTTTCCTAGTTCTCATAACCGCCGTGGAATGGAAAACCTGGCTCCCCTGGCACTGGGTGCATGCCATGGGGTGCAGGCAGGTGAAGGGTGCCAGCCCCAAAATTATTCATCTCTTTTAGATCTTGGCTTCCCCTGCAGTTTGAGGAAATGAGGCTGGATTATTCATGAATAATAGAGTGAATACAAGAAGCCTAATAAAGGACAAAATTCATGGTGAATGTAACTCCCGTCATGTCAGCAAACAGGTTTGCGCTACTTCCAGCATTATCCTTCTTCTTGACACACTATGTTTGTAGGGTTTGTGTGTGCCCATCACCTGGAAAACAAACCCTTACCTGTGTGGCTGATGGTTACGAACAGGAGTAGCAGAATGGAAACAGGGGGGCTCTAGATTTTAAAAGGGAAGAACAACACAAGGCTGCAAGTGTCTGAGGCTGCTGCAGCTCTGTCTGCATGCCTCTAGGCTGTGCATGTGTGTGTGTGTGTGCCAGTGCCTATTAAATATACATGGCCCTGCTATTTGTGGGACACCATATGTGTACCAGGAAAGTAACTGGGCTGACGTGTGACTTGCTCTGCCTCTTAGGAAACGCAGAGGAATCGGTGCCCATACCTAGATCTTGTGTGAATTGGGCATAAATCTGTATTATCTTTAGCTTTCAAACCAGCCTCCCTCTGACACTTTTTATGACACAGCTGTTTCAGTTGGGAAACAACTGCGTTTTCTGGCCCCAGGAAAAGTTGTCTTCTCTCATGCCTGAGCATGCTGTCTAGCCCAAGGATGCGGTGCAGGGTCCTCTTTGCTCTTTAGCTGGAGATCATTTCTGTTCACTGCTTTTCTGGCAGGACCCATTGAACATAAATTGTCGTCCTCTTGGAATACACCTTGGGCATTTTTATCTGAGTTCCTGGGAGCTTGGAAGCACTCTTTTCTGCCTATCTGCTAGGATTTTGACATGAAGCTGTTTATTTGAGGTGTAGAAATGGAAATCTCATCTTCACAAGTCACTCTGGAATTTTCCTCCAAAGATTAGTGAAAGCAGTCGTTAATATGAGACATCATTTATAGCTCTGTGCAGAATAATCCTCCAGGCTCTCTGGCAGCTATGAATTGGAAAACAATAAAGACCATTACTAGAGGTTTCTTTTTTTAAAAAAAAATGCATGTTCTTTGATACATTGTGTAGCTCTCAGAAAAGGAGGCAGCAAATTAAAAAATCTCTCTCAGCAAATGCATGCAGCACCATTCCAAATTCCTAAGGTTTTTTTTTTTTAATTTGTCCATGCCCTGACATCTTCTCTGAGTAGTGCCAATAAAATTAGAGACTTTTGCTAATGTGCTCTGCAAAGGTTCCTCTGGGGAAACAGCAACTGTAAACAAATGTTTGCCTCTGCAGATGGCTTCCAAGTCCAAGGTTGCAGCAGCTGCACCAGGGCACCTTGGCTTGGCCAAATACCCGCGCCCCGTGCCCATTGAGCTGAGACTCACCTCCGTAGGCTCACTCACTGCTTGCTGTCTAGATTTTCCCAATTCATTTCGAAATCCAGTCAAAACATGCTGAAAAATGCAGGGGGGCAAATTTGACTTTATTGTGTGGCCTCATGGCCCTTCTGTCCAGATTTGGGTCGGATCCACACACATATTGCTGTACACGGTGGTACCATCAGCTCAGTCTTTGGGTCTGTGCAGCCACGGGTGTTCTTCTTGCAGCTTCTGGCCAGTCAGGCTCAGGCTGTAGACTGCAGGTACATGGCCAGAAACCCTGACCAAGCTTAAGCCCTGCTACAGCTATCATGGTTAGGGTTTTAATTAAACTTAAACACCTAAATAGCTTTAAAAATGTGAGCTCTGGTGAGAAAATAGAACAGCAACCGTGTGTGGCTACTAGAGGATCCCTACCTGGCTGTAATAAACAAATATGCTCATGGTCAGTTCAACATCCTCACATTCAATCAAAAAATAGATATCATGATGAGATGGTGTGAATTGGCATGATGAATGACAGCAGTCAGGGCTGAATCATGGAGCATTTGTAAGGACACCTCAGCCTGTTTGAAACAGGCTCTTTGAACGGAGTCTCCAGCTGAGATTCATTCTCTTCTTCAAAAGCAGTAATATCCCCACAACAGCACCTATCCATGCTTGAAGAAAAAGCTAATGAGTTTCAGAGAGGAAAAGGGGCAGAATACAAGCGGCAGCCTTTATTTCCTGACTGGTTGTTTTGGTCAATTTGTTTCCTCTTACTACACTTTGCTACAGTTTCCTTGAATCCTGACAGACAGTGTCTTTGGAACACTTCTTAAAAGCACTTGTTTTCTTAACCCTGTAGTTACCAGCACCAGCATGGGCTTCTGGAGCCAAAGGCAATTAATCCTAGCTTTGTTTCTCTCTCTGTTTCTTCCCCTCCCAGGCTTTGGGCAGCCCTTGTTCCCTTGGCCTCCCTTCTGCTCTCCTTCCACCCAACAGATCCTAAACCATCCCTGTTGTTCCCACCAGGCGCAGGCTAGAGAGAAACTCCCAAGCACAACACTGAGGTGTGTTTCTACCTCTTTGTGCTTTAAATGCTTCTAAGTCTTCTGGTTTTAAATTGCCCTTCCCAGGGTCATCAGGTTTTTTCTGTAGCATCACTCCATCTGCAGCCAGTCAACACAATGAGCAGGTTGGAGCATGGTCCTACCAAGCCAAGAACTTTGACCTAGAATTAAACTCCAGCCATGCGCCTCTGGTTTTCCCCAGCAGCCCTGGCTAAGTTGAGCTCAGGATTAGGACAGACGAAAAAGGAGAATCATCCTCCATAGATCCTAGGCTGAGCACGAGGGTGCAGGTGTAGGTGTCCCAGCAAGGATCATTGCTTACCTAGCACAAGCTGATGAGGAGAGGTACCAAAATTGCTGCGGAGAGCCTGTCGTCCTCGCAGCAAGTAGGAGTCCATGTGCCTGGAGACATTCATGGCTCAGAGGCCAACAGTAAGGAGGAAGAGGGAGGCACAGAAGTGGGATTTCCCCAGGCCCTGCAGCTGCCCCTGCCACAAGCACCCAAGCCAGCCAGCTTCCCTGTCACGGCCAGAGCTCCCAGCTCCCCAGCAGCTCCCAGGCACAGGGAAAGCCTTGCTGGGGGCACAGCCTGTGAACAGGCAGGCTTGGCACTGGGAGAGGACGGAGCATTTCCAGAGCAGATGAAATCTTCCAAGACTTTGAGCTGCCGTTCAAAGAAGCCTACGCATTTTTCAAGTTTTTAGAGTCTTAGAACTTCGTCTAACTTAAGCAAATTTTTATGGGATTGGCACATCCTAAGCACTGGAGAGATCCTTCTGCGAAGTTTCATTCTCTGCAGCAAAGCATACAGAAAAGAGAATTACTCGATACGGTGTTTGGGAAGAAAAATGTTTGCATGGGCAAAGCAGCGTATTTTTTTCCTTCAAACTGAGTCTTCAGTGGTGAAGATGGTGGGGCTTTTTGTAACTCTCAGCAGTGGCCACTTCACATGGAAAGTTTCAGTTTGAATGGCTAAAGTCTGGAAACGTATCAAGCAACCGAAACAGCCTCTAAAACAGTGAAAAGTCATGGGCAAGTTTAATGACAAGGCGCTTTGGCATGCTCTGCCGTTAACTGAAAGCCCTGAAGGTACCAGGGATCTGGATGAGCATGTATAAGATATGAGGACCAGCTGGAGAAAGGGCATCTGGGAACTTTTCCCACTCATCTGAACTGAGGATTGCAGAGGGATGGAAGCCAGCTCCCAGGCTCTGGGATGTGTGTGGGAATTGCCACTTCCATATAACATCGGGAGTTTCCAGCATGACAGCAACGTGCAGCTGGACCTCGGGCAGCCCCTGTGCAGCCCCTGATGTGCAGTTTGTAACCTGTGAGGCTTGAGAGAGCCCTATCTTTGCAGTCTGGTGGGGTTTGGCTTCTCACCTTTGTTATAAGAGCAAATACAGCACGCGTGCGTCCATGGGGCTCTGCAGTAGGATTTTCCATCTGGCATTCTATACATCCACCAGTCCTCCAAGCTTATAGACAGGGACTGGAGCTGGTAAGCTGGCCACAAAGGGGAGTCATTTTCAGCTCCACGTATAGCCGGATTTATTTTGCTGCCACAGGGAGGTCTCCTCTGATGGCCTGAACACACAAAGACACGTCTAGGCGAAGGGCACCAAATGCTATGTCCTGCTGCCGTGATTGGCATGAATGAGGCTGACACACGGCAGGGACTTTTCTGTATTGCAATTTTTAAATGCTCCTTGCCATTTTCAGCCAGGTGCATGTAAACTGAAGCATGGACTATTTTCCCCCGGAAGAGGGGAAGATCTGCTGGCCAAGCTCGAGCCCTTTGCAGGGACTCTGCCCAGTTTGTAAGGCAGCAAGCTGTGACAAAGCATTCGAGTGCTCTTCCATGCTCACGTTTCTCTTGGCCATTCGATTCCTCTTATTTTAGCCTTGTTTAAACAATCTCCTTGGTAACGAGAGACAGAAGCAGAATTTTTTCACCCTCCTCATAGGGTTGCTTTCCTGCCTGTGTCAGCACTGGGAGGGATCCTTAGCAAATAAAATGTTAGCTTTTGTGCTCCGACCACAGGCTTTAACACCATGTATCACTGGGGAGACTTGGTGTCTCTTTCAAAGGGTTTTTATACACAGAGTTTCAGCTGAGAGGGCTATATTTCACAGTTTCGTTTATCTGGCAGTAAACAGACAGCATGTCAGTCACACGGTGTGAAAGGTGGCTTTTGAAATTGCCCGTGTGCTCCTGACCTCGAGTGTGTCCAGCAGCAGGGAAACCACACTGGAGTGGCCCTTCTCAGGATGCTGCAGCCAACAGAGTGGCAAAACCCTTCATCGGGGACAGGGAATGGCTCCTTGCTGCGGCAGCACCCTCCACCCAGGTACCACAGCCCCGCACATTTTCTAGAGCTTGCCTCTGCCAGGACGTAGCAGCCCAAGGACATTAGGGCCCTCTGGTCTTCTTGGGGCAGTGTCAGAAAGGTCTTTGTAAGAGGAGGGGCATTAATCACCAGCAGCTCCTAAAGACCCAGAGGTGTTTGAAAAGGCAGGGAAAAAATCCCATCTCAGCTCTCAGCTGGCACACTTTTTGCCTCTGCCCTCTGAAGAGGCAACTTGTTGGAAAGGAAGAAAAAAATAAAATTAAAACAACTCCCAAACTGTCTGAAGGCTTGGCTGCGTTTCCAGCCAGGGGAGGTAAAATCAGCTCCTGCCCTTACCCCCGCTTTCTAAAAACAAGTGGTGTCCAGAGACAGATTTCAGAGGAAGACCAGCTTTCCTCATTGTTCTACTGTGTTCGGAGCCAGGCCCTGGGGCCATGTTTGTCCTCTTCTTGTAATGTCTTGCTGGGTTTGGGGCAGAGAGGATCCCCGCTGCTGGCGCTTAACCCCAGCACACGCTCTTTCTTGGCCAGAGCCCTCCCCAAAGGTTGGAAGCAGCAGTGTGAAAAACACCAAGCAACACCTTTAGTGCAGAACGTAGAGCTGAGATTTTGGGGTCATTTGTTGATTTAATGCTCCAAACATTGTCACAGTTTAAGGCAGCATTGCCGCAGCAGCAGCCCCTCCCTGGGGGTGCCTGAGGAGTGCTGCACGGGCCCATTCTGAGTTTGCTGGCCTTATCCCTGGGTAGCTCTGCAACGCCTCCCTCGCAGGGCTTGCCTTGTGGCATAGCGACAGCATTGCATGGCGCTGGGCTGTAGCACACATCTGGGGTCATGGTCTTCAGAAACGAGCATCGCTGATGCTTCACACCTGTATAACGACAGCATTTTGTACGCTGGTACGCAGAGGCTTCATCTCTTTCATACAGTCAGGTAACCCCCGATACAGGTCCAGCATGGGTGACTTGCCAAAGGGAGTCTGGACCAGGAGTGAACTCTGCAGCCAGTAATTTAAATTGCTAACATGTGAGCATTGCACTTGAACCTCCCTTGACAAGAGATTACTTACGACTTCTTCTAATAAAAGTTCAGTGTGACACTTAGCAACAAGCTCATAAATGATCGAAAGGCTTTTCTGTAGCTTAGGAGTCCTTTAGCATCAGCCGGGCCCCAGCAGGGAGAGCAGGTAGGATGCTTGCTGTGTGCTGCGCTTGCAAATACAGGTCGCATCTGCACACACCGCGTGTTGAGGCAGACGTCATTTTCTTCAGCAGCTTGACTGCAACTTGTATGCATGTGTGTGTGTGCATGCACACGTTATATTCCTAAGTTGGCGCAGAAGCTGTTGAGAGCAGCAGGGCATGCTGGTGTGAGCAGTGCGGCACAGAATGGTTCAGTCACAGGTAGTTTCCAAGTCTTGAAGCCAGCCGCTTGCATCGCTATGCAAAGGATGATGAACACAGTGATGGTGAAGCGCTTATTTCTGCAACACCATCAGGAGGCCTTGATCCTGCATTTGGGTCACCGCTCCAAGAGTTTTGGAGGGCGTGTCTTGAAAAGATGTCGCTGATCTTTGGGGCCAGCCAGCAAATAACAGGAGTCAGATGCATCCCTGACTGAGCACAGAGTTAAAATGAAGCTGGATACTGCTCCTGAAAGGAAACCTGCACATTTGATGTTAATATTTGCCCTTTGAATTTCTGTGGCACACCCTCTGCTTTCGCTGAGCATCCGCTCATCCTCTCCTTCTTTTCCTGTGTATAGCTGCTTTTCCAGCAGCATAGCTACCTGTCAGCAGACTTGGCAGGGTGGCAAGGCACAATCGAGACCCCCTTGTCCAGTGTCTTCCCAAGCAACAAGTGAAATTCTCCCTTGCCCTGAAATCCAGGCAAGCGGAATTTGAAATGTGCCTTCCCTGGGAGGGAAGCACTGCTACGATTGATACAAAATCTTTTTGCAGCGGCGGCTCTGGAGCAGCTGATGCCCAGCAGATGTGTTTTGGACTTCCTTGAATCCCGATTCCTGATGCTGAAGCCATGCTATTAGACATGGACCTATTATTTCACATGGTCCCCACTGTTTTGTTTAGTCAGCTTTAACTCAGCAAAGTTTGCTAACTGATTTACAGGGCTGCAGAAATGTCCTCTCTGCTGGCAGTTGCTCGTTGAAATTCATTTTGGGGAGTGCCAAAGCCATTTCAATAAGAGTGATGTCTCTTGTTTGAGGAGCATTGTCATGGCAACTATGCCAGGTGCACACAGGGAAGAGCAACTCACATTAATCTGAAAGATTAGAGCAATTATGGTCTTAAGGGGGGACCAGGCTGTAAAGAGAAGCTGCATGCATGTTTGAGTGTGTAAAGAAGCAAGAAGCACTTGTATGAGTTTCCAGATGCTTTCCTTGAGAAAAATGTGTGCGAGGAGTACCAGGGAGAGGGATGGGGGTTTGACCCAGAGGTCCTCTCCCACCCAAACCCCTTCGTGATTTTATTCTTCACCATACTTGTTTTCCAGTGGGGGTTTCAAATCCAGTTTTGACCCCTTCTCAGCTCAGCACATGTCTCTTCCCTGCAACATGCCACCCCATCACCCAGCTCCCTGTGAACAGGGGCAAATCTTGTTGATGGAGCACGATGAAACATCGGAGCTGAGTTTCTGTCCCCTTCATTACCTCCCTGCAATACCCGCAGACCTGACTGAACAGCCAGGCACGAGGAGAAAATCCCAGAAAGGCAGAATGAGGACAAGTGCCAGATTTTGGCTCTGAAACCTGCAGGCTTAGAAATGGGATTTGCAGGATTTTATACTGAGCAAGGATGTTAGGCTGGGCTGAGCCCTGGAGAGTCAATCCTTTGCTTGCAGCGTGGGCCGAATTTTTAGGGACTAATGGCAGATTTTAGCTGACATGGGCGGGGTTGTGCAAAGCCAGGGGAGAAGTTACTTCTGCTCTGTCAGCTTTCCCAGGTGCCTTAAGCAATTGCTGCTGGGACTGTTTTTGATCAAATACACATCAAATGTCTTTTCCCTCCTAGTTGTTGTCACTTGTATTGCCCTGTTTGTGCATGCTGTCCTCGGAGATCCGGATACTGATCTAGATGGAGTCTCTCCTGCTTGATCCCCCAGTGATCCTGCCTCCAGCAGGCACTTTGGGAGCTTTAGGGACTGTGGATCACCATCACTAGACGTGCATGGCAATGGAATTGGGAAAGAACAGCAAAGCACTGCTGTGTCCTTACCACATCCAGAGCCACAGGAAGGTGGAGGCCACACCTTCAGCTTTCCTGGGACAGCAAAACATTGAAGCATGACCAAGGGCTCAGATCTTCTTTTGGGGCAGATCAAGAGAGTGCCGTGTGTCTTTGCCCAGCTGGCCTCTTGGAAAATGCAGCAATGGCAGACGAATGAAGAATTGCATTAGCCAGAGTGACAAATTCACAGCCAGATCAGAGCGAACATTGAGCATTCCCCAGAAATGCATTTCTGGTCTGTAAAATCCTGACCAATACGGTCTTCCTAAGAACAGAGTCAAGCGGCATTCAGTCTAGCATGTGAAATCATCCTACCTGGCAATCACCACTCCTGAAAAGTGTTTTCTGAGGTACTGAGCATCATCTGTGCCTGTCATCTCCCAGCTATTCATGCAGAAACCGCTCTCCGTCCTCCTGTGTCTGCAAACCACCTCCCGTGTCTTGTGTCTCCACAAGGCCAAGGAAAAGCAAGCTGGATCCTTTTCCAGGATTTTCCTGATAGTGATGCTCTGGAGCAGGCCAGCGTTGTGTATTTGAGCCATATGTTGTCATTTAAACTCAATGCATCCTGAGGCCAGGGGAGCAGTTGGTTTATGCAGCCATAGAAATGACAACACAGCCCTGCGGTCTTACAAAGATTGATTCAGCAAGCCTTGGAAAAAGAAGTGGAGGGCAAGCAAGAATATAAGAGCAGCCAGATTAATTTTGGCTCCAGAGGTGGGAGGAGGATAGAGGGACCATTTCCCTGTCCTTTTGTTTGCAGTGCCGAGACTAGTGTGTGCGATCACGGTTTCAGTAGGCATTGGGCTGTGCAGCCCATGTCAGTTGTCACCAGTCATTCCTGGTGCCAGCTGATCCCACAAGAGAGAAAAGGCTAGTGGAGATAGGAGACCTGGGAGTCCCAGCTCCTTACACCTCTGCCCAGTGCTGTGCCAGTCTTCTCATGTGGCCTTGGACAAAAAAAATACTTGTAGAGAAATATTCCCCCATTGGTCTTTGTTCTGCTCCTGTCACCCTGTGCTAGACTGTACTACAGTCTACTACATATGTACCTGCCCCTGCACATGCATGAGATTGCTCACAGGGTGCCTTGCCCAGCTGGCATTTTTCTCTAGACGTTAACTCTCTTCTTGCCCTGCCATTGTACAAAGCCAGTTTGCTTGTCCTTTGACAGGGGACATTCAGCCCTGTCCTGCTAGTGTCATGTGCCCTGCTGGGGTCACTTGCAGGCAGGCATGTGGGTGCTCTCTCTTCACTGTTCCAGAGATGTGCCCAGAAAATGCAGGTGGGCTGGCATGATTGCACCACGTACACATCACTTCCTAAGAGCAGCTATTTGCTGTCCATGACACTGAGCTGGCATTAGCAATCACATTGCTCTCACTAGCACATGGGATACTGCAAATGCCAAAAGCTTATCCAAGCTCAAAGGGAGATGGGAGAAATCTGCAGAGCATAGCTAAATACATAGAAACCTGGTTTGGCTAGGAACCCCCTGAGACACAAATATTTGGGGTCTGGGAGTGCATCAGTTGGAAGTACTGCCTACACGCCCTTCCTGGTCTTATATCCTCCTATTCCAAGGTGCTCTTCGCTGTTGTCAGAAGAAGAGGCTGTGCTGGATGGCCATTGGGTCCAATCAGGTATAGCAGTTCTTCCCTTGGTGCACCATATTTACAGCATCATAGGCCAAGAGGACTTTTCCATGGGCTATTGTAACTAGGGGCTGTGTATGAATGCTCAGTTAAAAGACCTTTACAGTTTGAATGAAATAGCACATTTTGAAACAAAAATTAAATCCTGATGGAGATCATTGGGCTTGGAGCAAGGGCAAAGATTTGTATGCTATGTTCATGAAGATACCACCCTTCTCTTGTTGCTGCTCGGTGTCAGCAACAGAAGAGCTGGAGCTGCAATTCTGCAAAATTTTTTTTATTCTTTGATTTCCAGTACATGGAAATGAGGTGAAACTCATTCCCTCAGCAATTGCCTTGGCTACAGACTCAGGGAAAAGCAATTTCTGGTAGAAAAATGCAGACAGCTGGATCTGCCATGGACACCCTCAACCTTCACGCCAGAGCAGGGCTCTTTAGCTCAGGTGAAATGGATTCAACCCCAGCAGAAGGAAAACCCCAGCAGCAGCAGTGGTTTTGTGCAGACTTGCCCCATGGTGTCACTGGGGCTCCCTGCAGCAGGCAGGGTGGAAGGCAGGAGGTGTGCCAAGCCTGGTGATTTAGGCCAACACACAGCCTGGCTCGGCAGAGGGACCTCTAGCCCCATGCACCTGAAGCTGTTGGTTTTAGATGCTCCAGAAATTGCTCTTTCCCACCTGCAGTGTAACCAAGGGACAAGGCAAGAAAAAAACATTCCAGCTTTTTCAAGAGCTGTCATGTTGCACACTCATGGGATCTTGAGTGTTTGGCTTAAATACCCAGCTCCTGGAGGCATTAGATGATGGCAGAAACACCACTTTCATCCCCAAACCAAAGCTCATTCTAGACTTCTGTGAGGATTTGAGGGACAGCTTGGAAACACCATCTAGACTGACCCCAGATTCGCATGAATCTAGTCCCACACTAGCTTGGCACTGCTCACATTGTCACAGCCCACGCTATCCAGCAAATGTCTGCCTGGGAGAGGAGTGAGAAGCAGAGACCATGTCAGACGGTCCAGCACGAGCAGGGTGTCATCAGTGCACATCCCAGATCACAGCAGAAAGCAGTCCTTACTGCTGGATAAGTTGTGCAGTTGCCTGATCCTCCTCCTTCTCCACTGATCAATCCCTGCCACACGGCCACATGCAGAGGGGCTTTGAAGCAAGCAAAAAGCAATGTGATGGAGATCAGGCATGCTCTAAGAATAGCCTGTGTTATTTTCACATACTTGCTGTTTCTCAAACAGATGTGATGGCGAACACCATTAGGAGGAATTCCTTTTCTCCAAGTTTGCAGTCTCATCCTCGGGACAAATTTGCCTCAGCAATTCTTGCTGATTGAAGATTCATCCAAAGAGCAGACTTGCCATTTGTTCCTCCCACCCTTTTCCCCAACAGCCTTGTACAGCAGAAACAGCAGCAGTGCACATGTCTACCCAGCACAGAGCATTTGCTCGCACCCTAGAAAGATCACTTGGATAACTGCATCACCACAGCACCTGCTGGCAGCGGCACTTCAAGCCCCGAGGCCACGTTATTCAAGCAAGTGCTATTGGTGGTGGGTCTAAGCATCAGAAACAGCTTTTTTAATTGGCATCCATGTTTCTTTTTGTAAGAGAGATTCATTCTGTGGGGCTTTGAGCAATGCCGTGCATGGCAAGCCAGAGCACATCCATAGGAAGTTTACGTCTTGATACCTCTGCTGCCCTCAGAATTGATGAATGCAGCTTTTTTAATTAACTTTCCTGAGAAAGGGGTTTTTTCATACATGGGGGCAGGGTGCAGTGTACATTTTAATGGGATTTGTCAGGGAAATTATTGATTTTGTTAGTAATGTTTTTGAAATTATGCCATTCTGTTAATTCTGTCAGGTCCTCTTTGATAGCTTGGCTGAGAGCATTTTTGCATCCTTCATTAGTTTTTTAATACACGATAATTTCCCCTAACTCATCAATGCAAAGCAAGATCAACTGCGTGCTTGGTAACCATTTTTCCTGTGTACAAACCTATTGCAGCAATAATTATAAACAGAACAAATTATTACAGATATTCATTATAAAATACAATTACACTGAGCTGTGCTGCATTGTTACACTTTTCACAGCCATCGCTTGCTCTTGAGTAAATGGTTTCATTATAAGCATGAAGGGCAAACTTAATACACTTGTGACTCATAGCAAACAGCAAAAGAAATCATCCTGGCTGTTCCTCCAAGTGCTTGGCAGTGTTTGCTCTGAATGAGAATAAAATGTCGACTCTGCTGCCAAATACTTGTCGTCTTAACAGAGGGGCTCTGGGTGGCAGTAAGGAGGGGAGAAAGCCAGAATTGCAGCAGAGTGGCCTGAATTTCACTCCCCTAGAGCGTGGCTTGCTTCCATGTTCATGGTTTTTCAGTGCTAGGACCTACCAGGAACAGCAGATCCTCCTTGATCGTATATTAGAGCAGCCTTGGGACTGCTCCGACTTGTGCTGGCTGCCCGTGGAAAGCATAGAGGAGCCCGGGATGGGATGAGAGGCATTTCTTTGAAGGACGGAACAGGGAGGCTTGGGCAGGGGAAGAGCAACAGGGAAGCTTGTTTGAGCAAGAGCATTCACAGGAGAGCAATGCCATCAAGTGTGGGGAAAAAGCAAACCCAGCCAGGAGGTCAGCAGCAAGCAGAGGGCTGCAGACAGTCACTGCATTGCCTTTTTATTTCTTCTTGTCTTTGCTTTCTTATTTCTTGTTTGGGAAAAGGTCAGAGCCAGGAGGAGGTCCCGTCCCAACAGCAATGCCACGTGCGCTTGACCATGAGCAGGGCAGTCCGAGCGGGAGCAGGGGCTGCTGGATTTCTGCCCCCCATCTTGGCTTTGGAAGGGCTTTGCACTGTAGGAAAGACCACAGTAATCTCCCACCATGCACCAGCCCCTTTTATCCCAGGGGTTTATTCACCTTCTGGTGAGCAGCTTTCAGCTGGGTGTTCCTGGGCTACGTACACGAGTCCCTGAAAAGAGCTGGAAAATTTCTTCCGTTCTAGTTTTTTGCCCCTTGTCAAGTGATTAGTTCACTCAATTTCCACTCTGTTGGGTGCCCCAAGGAGCAAATCTCTCTGATGGTGGCCACAGCCTCCTGCAAGGCTTTCTCCCTTTGTGGCATGTGCTCTGGACAGGGGCTCTGCCTTTGGCTTTCTGCCTTCTGCCCTGCTGATGCCCCAGGGGCAAATTCAGCAACACCAGGCCAGGTGAGAAGAGAGACTTGCTGCACAGCTCTCCAACAGGAGAGAACCAGACCTTTGGGGCTTGAGGAAGGGTACACTGCTTGCAAAGGAAAATAAAAAACTCACTTCTCACCATCAGCGAAGCTTTCATTCACCCTGCCCTAACAAGAAAGACTGTCTTCCTCTTGTGTTACCGCCACAGAAAAAGTCCTAACTCCAGTATCCCTTTCGAGTTTGTAAATTGGAGCCTCCAAATCCCAAACTGAGCAGCTGATCATGATGTTCTGCATGGATCTGCTGTGCCTGGCAAGACAGAGGCTCTTTCATGGGCAGGGTCTGGTTTAAGCAGTGCATGGTGCTTTCAAGGGCTTGGTCTGTGCTGGTTTCCAGTGCTCGTGCCCCCAGGAGCCTATGCGGTGTGTGCAAGCTGTCAAGGAGCTGTTCTGCACCCTGGATTTTCAGAAAGGGACATGTCTTGCTGCCCCCATGGCCAAGACACTTCTGGGGGAGGCTGGTCCAGGCTACATCATGTCCAGCCGTGGCCTCTGGCCACGCTAGGGAAGATGGCACCCTGCGAGCTGCTGGTGTTCTGACCCTGTGGTCCGTGCTCATCCTGAGGCAAGCTTGGCCTGTCAGTTCCTGCCTTTTGCTTTCAGCTGTGCTGCCTCTCCAGCCTCTGCTACCAAACCCACTATCTTCTGTCTGCAGCCCCGTTCTCCTGCCATTTCCACCCTCCTTCTCCTCTCCCCATCTCGCCTCCTCCCTTTTCCTGCCTTACTCTTGAATCTCTATTTCTTCTTCTCTGTTCCAGCAAAACGATATCAATCAAGGTGATAGATGATGAGGAGTATGAGAAAAACAAGACCTTCTACCTAGAGATCGGGGAGCCCCGGCTGGTGGAGATGAGTGAGAAGAAAGGTGGGGGATGTTCTCCAGGGCTGAGCCCAGCCTGTGTGTCCCTGTCTGGCTCACTCATGCCTGGCACCTGCAACACTGAGCTCACATCCCCAATGCCTATGGTAAAGGGCAGGAGCGAGGACATTTCCCATGCCCCCTGAACTCAGCCTTTCCACAGCCCACCAAGGTCCAACCCCAGCTGGGTGATGGGAATGCTCCTGCCCTTGCCCATATGCCCCAGGGTGGATGTGCAGCTGCTTCCCCCCATCCAGCCATCTCCAGCACCACGGCACCCGGGCGGACGTGAACTGCATGCGTGTGTGATGCCAACCATGTGTTTGCCTTTGTCTTGTGTTCCCACAGGAAATTCATTACCCTTAGAATACTTGACCGTGAGGAGTATGAGAAAGAGTGCAGTTTCTTCCTTGTGCTTGGGGACCCGGTGTGGCTACGACGAGGAGTGAAAGGTGTGAGAGTAAAACCAGACCAGCTCTTGAGACGCTGCCGTCCGCTTTCTCTGTGTCTCCCTACTCTCACACTCCTTTCTCCTCACACTTTGGCTCCCAGCCGTTTTGCCCTCCCTCCTTCAAAGCTTGGCGACTGCAACTTTTTGCTCTGTTTTCTTTCTTCTTTCATTTCGGGAGGACTCCGTCTCGCTCACGAGGGCCCCCCGGGAGCAAGGCGAACTCCCAGGAGGGCCCTGGAGCACCCGGGCAGGGGACAATGAGCATCACCAGCCCCTAGAGACATTTTGAGAGAGCTGCCCTGCCACGTTGCAGCTACAATTTCATTTAATCGAGTAGAAAATTCAGTCTCAAGAAGTAAAATGCGATGCTGCATCATTTTTATCAGAAGATAAAATATCCTTTGCTTGAAATAAAATGCATGGCCAGAGCAGTAATTTTGGCCTTTTTATACTGGCACTAGGGTCTGAAAATAGCTGAGAATCATGGTACAAGTAGGTAATACCATAAGATGCGATCATTCTAGGAGAAATCAGGTTATACTCAAATAAAGTCTCATGGCTCTGCACTGGATAATAGCTTCTCAGAGGAATAATAAAAACAATTTCCTCTTTCATCACATTTCTAAACCAGCTGCAAACCTACCCAAAAAGACAGAGTTCACTTATTTTTCCATGCATTTTTTTCTGCTAGGAAATTAAGTGAAAATTAATGGCAACAGTTAATTCCGCACACTATTGGTGGCTGAGCAAGAAGCAGTTTTAGCGTTACTTAAGATAATTAGTTGCCCTACAACAGACCCTTATTAAAGCCTTTGTAAAAAATTGGCAGCAGCATTTGGTCTGTCTGCCTTGAAGCTGCTTTTTAATTTCTGTGACATAAGCTTTCCCTTCAGCAGACATGGGGTTGCAATATATTATTTGTTCAGGACAGAGAAGGCCCCCAGCAGTCCCCATGCTGAGAGAAGACATGCTGCTGTATTTCAGGCTAAAAAGACATCCGGCAGTGGTGCCACGTTCCCCTTCAGTGCAGCTGCCGTCTTGGTCAGCTGCATTGTCCCCTCTATCACATTTCCTGCTGGTTTATGTGACTAGCTAGCAGAAGCAGGGCTAAAAAAATCAGACATGCTGGCATGACCCAAGCTCTGCAGGTGGGATTTGTACCATTAAATGGTGCCAATGGCATCTATGGAGCATAGCCATTGTTGCCAGGATAAAGTGGCACATGGACAGCTCAACTCGGAGGCTCCGGCTTTGCCCAGTTTCACAGGGACCAGCGTGGGCTCAGTCTTGTGAGTCCAGCAAGAGCAAGCATGCTTTCCAGGCCCCAGGTTTGGGAATCACGGTACCAACTCAAGAGATCCCAGCTGAAATTTTTAATTAAAAATAAAAGGAAAAGGAAAGAAAGCTCCTCATCTTCCTGGTCACACAGATAACTGAGGAAACCCGAGGGAAGCTCAGCTTTGCAAACTCACTAGCTGGAAGGCAAGTCAAGATTTTAAAGGATGCTATTTGCTGCTTTGGCCATGCAATGACTTTTTTTTAACAGATTTTTTTGTGCTTGGTTTTGTATGAGAGGCAGCGAGGCAGGGCGAGCTGTGTGTTCAGCACCCTCGAGATGAGAGCATCTCTGAAATGTCACCCTTGGGCCACGTAGCCATGGTGGGGTCCGCGCCTCAGGGGCCAGAGACCCACCAGTGCACTAAGGAAGAGGCCTTTTCTTTTGTTTTGGAGACCTAAAATGTCGAACAACAAGATTCTTGAGCCAAGCCTTGCCACAGACTTTTCTTCTCTCGTCCTATACGCCAGAAGCAGAGCTGCCTGCTGGAGATACTGCTCCCCATTAGGCAGCTGGAGGAGGTCAAAGCCAGTAGCCGCTACACGTGGGATGTCTTGCGTCCTCCCCCGGGGCAGAACAGCCTCTGAGACCAATGGAAGATCTTGCACGTACATTTCAAAGGGGAAAAATGAATTTTTGGAGTGTGCCTTTTAATCTCATATCCACCCCATGTTTGCAATAGTTTTTATTTTAAATCCACAATCCCATGAAATGTTTCTGTTCCCTTATTTTTAGTGCCTTTCTCTCAACACTAATGGTGTCCTGCAGCTTTACAGATCTGAAATTTCTGCCCTGGGATCTGGAGTCTTTCTGTGGATGTCCCTTTTGATTTCATTATTCATTTACTTTTCTCTTCTGTGTTTGTCTCTGTCTGTCTCCTTCACAGCCCTGTTGTTGAATGAGCTTGGTAAGCGTGTATTCATTTTTCTTTTCCATTTTTCCAGTTTGTCTGCGTATTTTTGGAAGACAGTTGATTTTGTTTGACATTTTTCTTTGCTCACAACATTCTCTTTTAGGGTGATCAGCACTATTTAAGTAAGCTCAGGTATCTAATACCACATCTTTCCTCGGAATAGAGCCCCAAAGTCACTAACGTTAATCAGCGGTAACCCGCTGTGGCAAGGAGCATTTTACAGAGGTGGCGTTGTTACAGCCATAGTAAACCCGCCAACACCCCAAGTTACAAAACTGCACTGTGCAAATTAACCCATAGCCTCTTACACTGGCACGGTAGAAACAGCATTGCCTGGCAACTTAGGGATGCCTGTGGCTGGACAAGAAAGTTGGCCAGTCCTTTTTGAAGAGATAGGGCAAACTTTGCCTCCAGTCTTGGGGAAGTTTAGAGCCCATCCAGCCTCCAAATTTCCTTGATGGCCACCCCCAGGATAGGGTGGCCAAGGAGTAGACCAAAGCCACCCTCGTTCCCCAAAGCACCCCCAGCCCCAGGGCAGGCTTACACTGTTTTTACCCACTCTCCAGCACATATGAGATACTGGTGGGGTGGCAGCTTACAGATAGGGGTTGAAAAGCCTGTGTTTAGGTCTCCCCTCACCACCCCTGGGGTGCATGTCAGGGAGCAGCCCCCTATGTCCAGTCCTCAGCTATGGGGCAGGGAAGGACTACCATGTCCCTGCAGGCTGCAGGGTGTCCGTGTTGCTGTGCCAATGCTAATCCTCTTCTCTCTCTCTCTCCCTCCCTCTCTCTCATATTTTTGGTTTCATCTAGGTGGCTTCACCATCACAGGTATGGATTTATGCTCTCCCCTCCCCCCCCCCTTCCCTCCTCTTAATGGCCATATGCTCACCCTGCTCTTTCCTCTTGGTTTCCTCTTTGCTTTTGTTCTGTCCTGGAGGGAAACTCTGGAAGGGTAAGCAGGCGCCGTGCCGCTGCCCCGGCCGGTCACGCTAACACCGTGTCCTCTCACAGAGTGCTCTGCCTGCTGCACACGCCTAACCCCCACCTTGCGGAGGGTGAGCTGTCACCCCTGAAGCGACAGGCAGCCCCCCTCCATGTCTTGGAGCAGAGGGGGCTTCTCCACTTAGTCCAGCCTTCCCCTCGCTGCTGCCCACACAGGGGGTGTGCACCGGGCTCTGCGTGGCAAGGGGAGCCTGTCCCCGCTCCCCAGGCAGCAGCCAGGGTGCCCAAGCACTGCAGGAGACTGTGGGACCCCATGGCTGCCGCAGGCACGCAGCCCCTGCACGTCCCACCAGCAAAAGCCAGCAGCAGGGCTTGCTCATCCCTCAGTAGCCAGTCAAGCATCTTGTCATTAGGCCGAGCACTGCAGGGGGAGAAGGTCCCAGGTCTCACGTGTTGCAGAGCCGCCCCTCAGGAGGCTGGAAGCAATAATTCAGACTAACAAGGCTCTGGCCGCAGGGCTGGTCCCTTTGACCAGCAGCAGGAGAAGGGCTTTCCCAGAGCATGGTGCCACCTGTGCAGACGAGAGACAGCTGGCAAGGAAGTGAAACTAACCCTGTGTGAAGTAGGAGTAGAGTCTACTAACTGCACGGCAGTGGTTTGCATGGGGCATACGGTCCCCCCTGCTGATCTCCTGCTGATCGCTTTAATAGGCAAACCTATCTTCAGGAAGGTCCAGGCTAGAGATCATCCTCTTCCTTGCACCGTGGTCACCATCCAAGGTACTCGCAGTGTGACGCCTGAGAGCTGTGGTGGTCTAACATGGACTGACTGGGGTGTTTGACTACTGACACTTAAACTCCTGTCTCCAGTGAATCCAGCCCTGTTTAGTCCTGATGTCATTCTCCTCATCCCTGAGGTGGACTGGAAGGGAGCTCAGTGGGGGGTCTACACAGGGACAGCAACAAAAGCCATGCTGCCTGAGGTCCCCATGCCCAAAGGCTGCATGGATGCCAGTGGAGGTGCACATCTGCACTTGTAGTCTCTCCGTTGCCTCCTTTCTCAGGGTTTGGGGCCAGGCCATGCCCTGTGCACGGCTCCTCACACCTGTATGGCCCAACACTGTTTCCTGCAGACCCACCATCGCAGCAGGAGTTTCATGCTCTCCAGCTGCCAGCGCCATTCCCAAGATAAAGCCCTGCTCAGAAGGAGGCAGAGTCAAGATTTCATACCCATCTCAGACCAGAGGCTGCAGGCAGATCTCTGGTTGTAACAGGCTGATGGAAATGTCCTGACCATGCCCCGACGCAGACCTGGAGAGCTGGGAAGTGGAGCAGCCTTAGAGATGATCTGTCCCCTCCAGCATCCCTGCGGGAGAGGCAGCAGGTACCAGGCGATAAGCTATTCCCTAGCTCTGAGGGTGAACTGGACTCAGAAAAGGTTGGACAAGTTGCAGACCTCTTGCTAGCATTTTCCAGCAGAACTACTTTGTCTGTTGCTCCATGTCCTCCTCCTTCTCAGCTGCTCTGTTGCTTACGCTCCCACCTGGAGGCTTCCTGGCCTCCCTCTCTGACAGGAAGCCAACTCCAGAGAGTGACCACCCAGGCCTGGCTCACCGACGGGCTCTTTGCTTTGCAGAGGAGAGCGAAGAAAAGCAGCCACTGACTAGCAAGGAGGAGGAAGAGCGCCGAATCGCCGAGATGGGGCGCCCGGTCCTGGGGGAGCACACCAAGCTTGAAGTCATCATTGAGGAATCCTATGAGTTCAAGGTACCGTCCGCGTCCCCTGCCCCTCTTCTTCTTCCTCCCCAGCTTTTGGATTTGCACAGCATTGCACAGCATTGACAAGCACACATTAATGGCACTGCAGCAAAGCGAGGCAGCTGCTGGCATTACAAGGTCTCAGAGCAGGACCAAGGGACGCTGAAAGATGGCTGAGCAAAGGCGTGATGAAAGGGTGAGGGTCACACTAGTGAGATGGCGGTACGTTGAAATGCACTCTGATTCCTCACTCTGTCCATTAGCCCACAGCCACGGTCCTTGGGGGATGATCCCAGACTTCCTGTCCCACTCACAGACTGTTTGTGGTTATTATTATACAAGCACATCAGTCTGGTGAAGCTGAGAGCTGACTGGGCTCCAAAATACTGCATGCTGCTTTAAAACATTACCTCATTCTCAAAGTGATGTGCTACACCCAGGTCCTACTTACACACAGTCTTAAGTGACCCCCCCAAGCCCGGGACTCCCAGCACAAAGGGCTGATACCCTAAATGCAAGTAATGGCTGTGAAGCTAAGCTGCCGTGAATGCGTGTGCCAGACCAAGAGCCAATCACTGGCCATTTCGTTGCCTTTTTCCATTTTTCTGTAGTATAAAAAACAACAGACCACCCTTACAGTGTTGCAGCGGTGGCTGCCTCCCTCCCATGGTTTTGCTGCCAGCTGTCAGCGTGCGTCTGAGGCATCACAGCGTGCGGGCAGCCCTTAGGCTGCCTGCCCAGGAGCATCTCCTATCTGCTGCTGCCGCAGCACCTTCTCTGCCAGCGCTGAGCTCCAGCTCCTGAACAGCACAGAGAGGTAGAGCCCAGCTTCGCGAATGGGCCTTGATCAAATGCCAGTTAGTGCTTTGAAACAGCCCGGTAACAATTCTTCCCAAGGCACTGGGAATAACAGGAGCTGTGGCACCTCAGCACTATTTGCTGTTAAACCTCCGCTGAGATGGTTCAAAATCCCATCATGACCAGGTTTCAAAAGGTCTTTTTTGAGTGGGAATTGCAAGTACTTACATTTGCTTTCACTGCTGGGGCTCTTGACCTGAGCTTAAAATCTACTAAGCTTTTTCCATAAGTGCATGGCGGTAAGCACTAGCACCGTTGGGTTTTAGCCCAGCATCTCCAGCCCGATAGCCCCTAATTCTCTCCTCTGCATCTCCATCCACAGAACACAGTGGACAAGCTCATTAAGAAGACGAACCTGGCCCTGGTGGTTGGCACAAACAGCTGGAGGGAGCAGTTTATTGAGGCTATTACTGTCAGCGCGGGTGAGTTTGAACCACAGCTCCAGGTGAATTATGATCAACCTTGCTCATGTCTCAGCTTGGCTGTACCAGTAATACAGACCGTAGTGGAGCAGCAGGAGGCAAAACAGGTGGTGGAGTTATTTACAGCATCTGCATAAATAAGACAGCTGATTAAACCCTTTCATGAGATCACCTTGTCTGATGTGTAGGAAACCTCCTGCATTAAGTATGTCTGTAGCACCCAGCAGAGAAACACCCTGGCTGTTACCATGTGGCAGAGGGGAAAAGTAATTTCAGTGAGAGAGATCTGGGAGGCAAACACAGTGTTTGAATTCAGAGTGGCATAAATGATGCTGGTACGAAGTAGCAGTGCTCCCTGTCTTTGGTGCTCCCCATACTGCTGCACTGAGGACAACATGGTAGCAGGGGTGCCAAACCCTGAAGACAGCCACTGAGTCCCCCTCTCTGTGGGCCAAAATTTGCGCTTGATCCCCTGCTTTCAGAAACTCCTGCTGCTCCAGCCAGCTGTGGCTGAAGGTTATGGCTCAGAAGCCCAAGAGCTGCAGCAGCATGATATCTGTGGTCATATCAGATCATATCAGATCATATCTGCCGTCTCTTGGAGAATTGGCTTTCCCTCAGAAATGCCCTGTTGTACTGTTCTCACAGGCACCAGTGCCATATTTACCTGTACGCCCAGTACAGGATATATTAGCATTCCCACATCTGTGGGAGATGAAAGAAAGATCTCCTCCAGATGTGGTTTTAACAGCTGGAGACACTATAACTCACTAGCTGGATGTTACAACCTCACAGCCCAGGCTAGGCTGCATGTGTGCATGCATTAGGGCAAAATCAACCAGCTTAAATTAAATTAAATCACTGGAGAACGCAATCTGAGCTCATCTGGCTAATTGTGCATTGAAATGCATGGAGGAACACTCACATTTCCTACCTTGAGCTCTGCTATACAAGGTAACATCTGCCCAGCACACAAAGTAATTAAAAGTGATGGCTGTACTATTTACCTTCCGCCTCTGAAAACGAGGACAGGACATTGTGCAGCAGCTATCTCCTCAAATCGTGATCCCTCCTTACGTAGCATAGTTACTGTCAGAGCCTCCAGCCAAGAGCCTCCCATTATTTCAGATAGAGCATAAACATATCATGCGAGACAATCCTTGCTGCAGGTTTTGTAGCTAATATGGCTAAACTAATCTGTGCCAGAATCAATTATTTAATTGCATCCCATATTAAAGCAAAGTCAGTTATTGGTACTTGATCCTGTCTCTGTGACACATGTAAAGACTGCAGTTACACGAAAGCCCCATTGCCATCATGTCTTGAATATACAGCCACCATCAGTGCTAACAGGATGATTAGCAAATATTTAATAAATGTGGCATATTTTGGTGGACATGAGCTGTCCCTTGCAGTTGGGGAACAGTAGTTTGTCTCTGAGCTCTGAACCTACTTTTTTTTTGCCAGGCTTTAGCTCCTCAAGCTTTGTGCTGAGCAAGTTAAAATGCCTCAAACACTAGAGTGTGGGTTTGAAATTTTTCCTGCATCCCACAATGGAGAGCAGGTGAAAGTCACGCATTCCCACTTCAGAATGTAACATCCCAGCTGAGAAAAGAAACATTAAAACCCCATTTCGCACCCTATGAGTAAGCAGCGGGCAGTGTCAGCAGGGTGGCTGAGCGATGGAGCAGCAGGAGGTCAGGTCTGTGGAAGGGCAGTGCAAGTGCAGGCAAGACTGTGCCACACCATGCCATGCCATCCTGTGCTGCCCGTGGGGCTGAGCTGGAGCCTCTCACCCATAGCTGCCTTCGGTGCCCAACAGCACATAAAGTTTCTTCCACAGCAAAAACATCTTGGGGTTTGTGAGCCTGTTCCTGAATGCATCCCTGGGTCACCATCCGACCTCACTCTGCATTTCAAGTCACCTTCACAGGACCTGGCCAGCTCTTCGAGAGAGAGACGTTATTGCTGCTTAACAAAATGATAGACAGATCTGGAGGAGTGTTACGGCAGTGGCACTCATGTTCATTTTTGAGTCTGTTTTATCATCTCCATAAAGATTTAAATCCATGGCAGTCCGGCTGCTATGCAGCTTGGGAGAGGATTAAAATACCTGCTGCAAAATTACAGTGTGAGCACAGCACAGTACATTCTGCCAGTACCAGCCTTTGTGCAACGAGCAAAAAAAATAGGCCAGCATAGGCTTCCCAGGCTAAAAAACTGTTCCTTACCTCCATGACAATGCACAGGAATAGGGTATTTGTATCTGCCAAAATAATAACACCATGCCACTGATGAGCGACTGTTTCTGCCATAGTGAGTTTGAAGCTTTAAAGCCAAGCAACACATAATTTTCCATCAACTTATTGTAGAGACATCAAGTTTCCCACTGCCTCTATCTTCTGTGTTGGTTTTGATCTGCAAAGGTGCTTTGAAGATAAACGACATGTGCAAAGTTGCACCCCAACAGGGTGCTGAGCAGGACTTTTCCTTGGTGGGTCATGGCTTCATTTAGACAAATATTGAAAACCTCCAAAGATCATAGAATAGAATCATAGACTCATAGAATAGTTTGGGTGGGAAGGGACCTTTACAGGTCATTGGGCTGCACCACCCTTCTGGAGGAGACATTTCTCTTGATGTGACCATCCAAGCTGCAGTTTGTGGCCATTGCCCCTTGTTGTATCACTTGTCAGTGCAGAGGGGAGTTTTGCTCCATCCTCTCTGTAGATGCCCTCCAAGTCGCTGTAGGCTGTTGCTTCGTGCCCTCCAACCTCCTTCTCCTCCTGATTCATCAAGCTAGCTCCTTCCACCTCTCCCCATAGGCAGCGTCCTGCAGGCTCCGATCATCTTGGTGGCCCCACTGAATCCCCTCCAGCTTCACCCCAGCCATCATGTGGGATACCATATCCCCTGCGTACAGAGAGATATCTGCATTAGAGGCTCCCTCATGCCTTGCTTTCACTGGCCCCATCACTAACCTCTCCCCTGCAACTGCATCTCTGCTGAGAGCCCCAAGGATGCCAGCAGAGTGCAAGGTTTACATGTACTGGAGCTGGGCCAAACCAGGAGTACATTAACTCCCCTTATAGGTTACCAAATCTCTTGAGGGTAATCACAATCCAGGTGATCCCTGGACCTTTTTCTTTTCTTGCTCCTGTGTGCTGTGCCCGCTCTTTGTGAGACCACAAAGGGGAATAGCCAAGAGGTGAAACTTCAGTGCATGGGGTTTGGCCTCCACTTCCCCAAGAAGGATGCCGTGTTTTGATCACCACCTTTGTCATGAGCATGAGGCAGAAAGCAATTACTGTTATGAGCAGCAACAGAGCAAGCAGCTCACCAGAAGCTTCCCCCAGTAACTCTGTTGTCATGGCACAGAGCCACCATTTGAACATGGGGTTAACTGATACCCACGTGCTGGTACACAGAGTACAGCAAGACCATTTTATTCTCCCTGTGAGAGGCTCTATACGTTTTGTTATTCAATCAAACAGCCGCATTATGGAGGAAGATGTGAAAGGAGGAATGTTCACCCTGGCCAGCAGCGGAGCAGATAAAAACACCATGGTCTCATTCAAAAGCTTATGTCAGCCTGATCAGTACTGCGGCTGCCGGGAGAAGCAGCTTTTCCCAGGCACAGAGCCATCATCCCCTTAAACCCAGTGTCTGACGAGGTGGGACCTTGTCCCCTCGTCCACAGCAGTGAAGCAGAGCAGAGGCTCAGGTTTCACTGGGTGCTCTTGACTGCTCTGGGACTGACCCCTTTTTTCCACCATCCTGAGGTGTCCTCCCGGGAAGGAGACCCAGGCTCACTCATGCTGTCTGAGGGGGATGGACTGCACATTGTTTCCTCCCCTTCGTAAGGAGATTCTGCCTACAGCCATGCAGGGAGATCTGATGGTCCACATCCTTGGAAGGCAAAAAATACATCAAATACAATGACAAATCACCGACCTGAGTGCAACGGATGTCTTGAACACAACTCACAATGGCCTTGGAATCCCCGATGCCCATGACTTAGAAACCCATCCTTGTTCCTTCAGGGCAGAAGGAAGGCTCCTGCTGATGTCACTGGGAAAGTGTCACCTCCCCTTCATGCCCAGGGCTGGTTCAAACATGAGCTGGAAGAATTTTTGACTGTGCCACAGCTCTGGCATTGTGCACTATACCAGGGTGGGGGAGCTCTGCATTCGCCACACATCCCATCGAGAGGACAGGCTGGCCAGAGGGATTGTCAGAGCTGCTGGAGTCAGGCAGGACGTCACCAGCCCCGAGGGGCTCACTGGCGGGATCAGCCCTGCATGTTGGGGACTCCCTGGAGGCTGGATGCAAGCGGCTTTGTAGAGACAGGTGAGGTGCCGACACCTGGAGCAGGGAAGGGAGAAACCAAGACAGCTCCTGGATCCCCATGGCCCCTGCCAGGACCAGCATGAAGATTAATGCCTCAGTCTTCACTGGCAACCTCTCTCCTCACCCCTCCCAAGTCAATGAATGGCATGAAGGAGACCAGGAGGGTAAAATACCTACAGCTGTAAGTGAAGACCAGGTTCAGGACCTCCTGAGGAACCTAAATGTACAGAAGTCCATGGGACCTGATGAGATGCATCCCAGAGTCCTGAGGGAACTGGCTAATGTAGTTGCCAAGCCACTCTCCATGATATTTGAAAAGTCATGGCAGTCAGGGGAAGTCCCCAGTGACTGGAAAAAGGGAAACATTGTGCCCCTTTTCAAAAAGGGTAGAAAGGAAGACCCTGGGAACTACCGACCTGTCAGCCTCATCTCTGTGCCTGGGAAGATCATGGAACAGATCCTCCTAGAAGATATGCTAAGGCACATGGAGGCCAGGGACGTGATTCAGGACAGCCAGCATGGCTTCACCAAGGGCAAGTCCTGCCTCACCAACCTAGTGGCTTTCTATGATGATGTAGCAACAAGGGTGGACAAGGGAAAACCAATGGATGTCATCTATCTGGATTTTTGTAAAGCCTTTGACACGGTTCCCCACAACATCCTTCTCTCTAAATTGGAGAGCCATGGATTTGATGGGTGGACCGTTCGGTGGATAAGGAATTGGTTGGATGGTCGCAGCCAAAGAGTAGTGGTCAATGGCTCAATGTCCGGATGGAGACCAGTGACAAGTGGAGTCCCTCAGGGGTCCATACTGGGACCGGTGCTGTTCAATATATTTATCAATGACATGGACAGTGACATCGAGTGTACCCTCAGCAAGTTTGCAGATGACACCAAGCTGAGTGGTACGGTTGAGACACCAGAAGGACGGGATGCCATCCAGAGGGACCTGGACAAGCTGGAGAGGTGGGCCTGTGTGAACCTCATGAGGTTCAACAAGGCCAAGTGCAAGGTCCTACACCTGGGTCGGGGTAATACCCAGTATCAATACAGGCTGGGGGATGAAAGGATCGAGAGCAGCCCTGCCCAGAGGGACCTGGGGGTACTGATAGACGAAAGGCTGGACATGAGCCGGCAATGTGCGCTGGCAGCCCAGAGGGCCAACCATGTCCTGGGCTGCATCAAGAGAAGCGTGGCCAGCAGGTCGAGGGAGGTGATTCTGCCCCTCTACTCTGCTCTGGTGAGACCTCACCTGGAGTACTGCGTTCAGCTCTGGAGCCCTCAGCACAAGAAGGACATGGAACTGTTGGAGCGGGTCCAAAGGAGGGCTACAAAAATGATCCGAGGGCTGGAGCACCTCTCCTATGAGGACAGGCTGAGAGAGTTGGGCTTGTTCAGCCTGGAGAAGAGAAGGCTGCTGGGAGACCTGATTGCAGCCTGTCAGTACTTAAAGGGAGCCTATAGGAAAGATGGGGACAATCTTTTTACAAGAGACAGCAGTGACAGGACAACGGGTAATGGTTGTAAACTAAAAAGGGGTAGGTTTAGGCTAGATATAAGGAAGAAATTCTTTACAATGAGGGTGGTGAAACACTGGTGCCTTTGGGGGCACACAGCAGCTGGCACTTGGGGTCTGAGAGCTCCCAGGACATCAGGCAGGATGGGCACAAGGACTCACATCCCCCACTCCCCATCTGTGCTGGAGACCCAGGTGTGAGCAGCAGTGGGCTGTCGGGGCTGAGCGGTCAGCACAGCAGCAGGATAGCCAGGGTCTGGCCCACACAATGTGCTCTGGTGAGCAGAGATGGGGCCAGGACTGCTGGCAGGCTCATGCTGGGAAAATGACCCCTTCAAGGCATTAAAAACAGGTTGGTGAGAAATGAAGCACTGACCTGGATCAGCGACAGAAAATAAAGAGAAGAAGAAAAGTGCATTTTTCCTGTGACAAATGATGCCCCATGGCTGGCTTGTGACCTGGGGTGCTTGATGGCTACCTGGAAGGGGTGCAAATGGGAAAGTGTTTTCATGCGTGGAAAGTGCCCACTGAACTTGATCAGACCAGACCAAAGGAATGGGCAGACAGAGCTCATAGGTAGGCATGTGAAGGGGCAGGGAAATGCGAAAGGGAAGGACAGAGAGCAGTGATGGACCAGGAGGTCTTAGGGCGGGTATTCTTCATGGCTGGATCCTGGTTTGTAGAAAAGAGGAAGTGCCAGAGCTAGCAGCTCAGCAGCCACCAAAATCAGTCTTCTTTCCAGTGAGCTGGAAGCAATCAGAGGTGCTTGTGAAAGGCAACTCAAAATGAGCTGCCTTAGGGGAGTTTCTGTGAGGCACGTGTTGCTCTTGGTGGGTTCACCCACTCTGAGTGGCTCCAGCCAGCGTGAGGCCAGCCATTTCCCATGTCTTCTAGGGAAAGGGCTCCTGAGCAGAGTCCTGGAAAGCATCTGGTGGTTAAACCCAGGCAGAGTTGCTGGCATGAAGTTCTGCGTTTTCTGAAGTGCAGGTTGGTTTTTCAGATCGATGCCTTAGGAGGGTCTCTCTGTGCCCTGGGAAGGTGCCAGGAAAGGCCACTGAGCCTCTCTGATGATTGCCCAGAAAAGAAGATACTTGGAAATCAAGGCCGTCTAGGGCCCAAATCATGAGAGATAGCATGTGGGGGGCTGCAGTATGTACAGGAGCTTTGCCCAACCTCCACCAGGATGGGCGAGTCTAATCAGGCACTGATGGTTTTCTCCAGGGGAAGACGACGATGACGATGAATGTGGGGAGGAGAAGCTGCCCTCCTGCTTTGACTATGTGATGCACTTTCTGACCGTCTTCTGGAAGGTCCTTTTTGCCTTCGTGCCCCCGACAGACTACTGGAATGGCTGGGCTTGCTTCGTTGTCTCCATCCTCATGATCGGCCTTCTGACAGCTTTCATTGGTGACCTGGCATCCCACTTTGGCTGCACCATCGGCTTGAAGGACTCAGTCACTGCGGTCGTGTTTGTCGCACTGGGGACGTCGGTGCCAGGTAAGGACAACAGCAGGGTTTGTTATAAAGGTCCATCTCTGCCCAGTCTGGGTTTGGGGTTGGGCTGGGAAAGCTGGGCACAGCAAGGTCCTCACCTGTGCTCTACAGGACCCCCAAGGACAGATTTGAGGTGTGTGTGGAACTTGTTTATCAGTCTCAGATGCACCAGGAGGATCGAATCAGGACGTGGATTCGGTCCTCTGGCAATTATTTCAAGGACCTTCGCCTGCAAATACTGTGAAGTATCTATTTCTGTGGACAGCCTCCATGGCATGCACTCTCAGAGTAGGATATTGGTCTTTGATTAAAGTGCTGCCTGTGTTGGCAGTCCTGCATTGTCTTTCTGAGCATCTGCTCCTTTAACCTTGCCTCCCAGGTGAGTTAGGTGCTAGTCCTTACTCAAGGTGCTCTGTCCAGTGCAGACACCTTTGTGTGAGACCACTTTCAGCTTTGGTTCAGATGGATCGAGGTGAGGTTGCTGAGCTGGGGCAGCTGCTCGAAATGTGACTTGTGAAGCCCCTAGAAGGCTCCGGCCCCACAGATATTTGGAGACGTGTCTCTGACCAGGTGGTCACCCAGCCTCAGAAGACAGCAGAGACTGAGGACTAACAAGGGAGAGAAAAAAAACATGAGTTTCCATACCTGCATGCCACTTTGTCCTCCCAATGCACATTGACTTGCTGTAGCCCAGCCTCCTTTTCTTCTGGCTCAGCAAAGGTCCCCTCTTAGGGGTGAACTGGTGCACTGGAGAGGATGGTGTCTGAGAAGTCCCATGTCAGCTTGTGTAAGAGGACCTGTGCCTTTCACTCACCTTCTTCCACGGGCTGTGCTGGCCAGGCACAGCCTGGTTCCAGGACAAGGGGCTCTTAACCCAACCTGACCACCCCCCATGTCAGTCACATCTTCCCTCACTACCCCCAGATTTCCAGTAATCAGCACCTAGGTGCTCAAAGATCTTGAAATTGTCCTAATGCTACCAAAGGCCAAAAAAGAAGCAGCAGAATCAAAAGAAAGAACAGATTTGGGCAAGGAACAGAAGAAGGAGCACTTTTTAGACCTCTGGCACTTCTAGGCGTGAGGTTTGTAGGGCTGTCTCACACCCTTGACAGCGAAAATCTTCCCTCCTGCTTTTGTCGACAAAAGGTGGCATTTAAGAAGTTCTTTTTGGGATGCATTTGGTTACTCTTCTTTGAACTAGCAGATGCTCTGAAGCCGTGTCGTGTTGGCTGGGTGCTAGCTGGGTTCCTGCACACCGGGGAGGTGCAAGGTGCTTTCCAGGAGGCGGACAGGCGTCAGACAAACGTACAAGACTGGCAGGGACCTTCCCTGCATTAAAAGCACCACTCCCAGCTTGCAGAAGTGTGCGTGGTTGTTTCCACCCTCTGGCCGGCGCTGGCAGTGTGCCCCAGATGTGCCCCATCCCTCCTCCCGCAGTGGCAGCTGCTGCGCCACAGAGGCATCAGCACTGTCCCACACCCCATTACTGCACCAGACTGAGAACGAGGGAAAATGCCTTTTCCTTCCCTCAGCAGTCAGATGCATTTCCGTGGGAGCTTTTTCTAAAACATAAACCAGCCTTTTGATTTCTTTGCTCCAAATGGGCCCTCTCGCTGTGCTTATAGGTGCCCAGCCCCCGCCGTTACATGAAACTGGATCTTCGTGCCAGGCTTTGCCGTCTGAGCTTGGAGCCCCACTGGGAAGAATTGTAAAGGAAATTCTGTAGAATTAAAAACCATGAAACCTGACCTCACCGTTTTCTATTTCTGAGCCACACTCTGCTGCCTGTACCCAAGGTGATCTGGGAGTACAGATGTGTTAAGGATTCGTCTTCTCATCATTAGATGAGAGTGCTCACCTGGACAAAACCCATATGCTAATCCCTCTCCTGCTCACCCCCCTTGCAGATCCAGAGTGGGTTTGGATGTAAAATCAGCACTTCCCTATGGTGCAGAGCAGTGTCGTGCTGGTCTACTTGACAGAAGATCTGCCATGTAAAAGGCCAGCCAAGTTTTATCACTGCTCTTTTGCCACTGGTATTAAAGCTGGTGGAGCACCTGGGTGAGCGTTTTTCTCCCTAAGGGGTGAAAGATGGTAACTTGTTTACCAAAGTGTCAGGGTCTGCACAAGACACTGGACTTAGTGAGGCAAAAGGTTTTGGAGAGACGACATTAAAGCAAACACACAAACACAAAACTTCAGGGGCCCTGAAGGACAGATACAAACCGTTGTGGCTCCCACAAGGCTTTTCCAAGCTTTTCATTTCTTTTGCAAGCCAACAAATCAGTGGATGTGGGAGAAGGGGCCAACACAGTGTAATACCAGGAAGTGTTGTCTGTTGCTTGAAGCATTGTGGGGCATCTGGGGCCTTACTGGCAAAAGCCTTATATTTCTAGAGAATGAGGTTTCCCTCCTGGGCATTTCTACACCCTGGCTGTCACTCTGGCTCTGGCCAGATGTGCCCTTCCTTGGGACTGCCCATGGACAGGACTGTACCCTGTCCCCTTACCCACTATCTCCATTCACCAAGTGGTGCTGTTGACATTTGTCCCCAGCCTGCCTGCTGTTGTCCCTCCTTAGCTGGCTGTTTCCTAAGGGTTTCTCTCTGCCTTCCCTTTGCAGATACATTTGCCAGCAAAGTAGCAGCGACGCAGGACCAGTACGCAGATGCCTCTATTGGGAACGTCACCGGGAGCAATGCCGTGAACGTTTTCCTGGGCATCGGGGTGGCCTGGTCCATTGCAGCCATCTACCACGCGGCGCACGGACAAGCCTTCCAAGTCTCGCCTGGCACCCTGGCCTTCTCTGTCACCCTCTTCACCATTTTTGCTTTTATCAGTGTGGGTGTGCTGCTCTACCGGCGGAGACCCGAGATTGGAGGTGAGCTGGGCGGGCCGCGGACTTCCAAGCTGCTCACATCCTCACTCTTTATCCTCCTCTGGCTCTTGTACATATTCTTCTCATCTCTGGAAGCCTACTGCCACATAAAGGGCTTCTAAAGGGACAATCAGAGATAGTAAATATATATATATCTATATGTATCTATATAGAGTGATATATAGGTATAGATATAGATATAATGCTGTGTATAATGAACAGAGAAAGAATAAAAGAGATATGCCATGTTCACACACCTGCTGACAGAAAGCGGCTTTGGAGCATCCTTTGAACCAGGCAGGACCCCAAAGCCAGTAGGACCCCTCCCCGGGCAGCGGCCCCGGCCAGGAGTCCGGCAGCAGGGCCCTCTCTGCAACTCTACCAACAAGAACGGCTGATAGCCACCAAGCCCTTTCCCATCGCTCTCTCCCGACCGCCGGCCCCCGGGAGGATGGATGCAAAGGCGACCGGGGCACGTCGGTACGGGGAAGGCCAGAGTAGCTGGTGAGAAACAGACCAGTGGGCGAGGGAAGGAGAGGAAAGCGAGGGCCCTGATCTCCGACCACCATCCACCTGCCTTCGCCACTCGCGAACATCCCCTCTGGCCCTGTTGGAGAGAAGCAAGAGACCGGACTGGAGACAAGGGGAAATTGGGAGCTTTCTAAAGATAGAACACAAACCGTTTTCGTCATTGATTTGGGGTTGGTTTTTTTTGGTTTGGTTTGGTTTGGCGTGTGTACAACTAGCATTTCCCCACCCACCCCCTTCCACGTGCCCCTTGCCTTTCTGCCTCTGCGCTTCGGGGATGCACAGCCGCAACCTCGTGTCCGGTGTCCTAAGCCAAGGCTGTGTGGAGTGGCGGGGGCTTTCCTCCCACCTCATCCACCTCCTTGGGCATGCTGTCGTGGTACTTGTAACATTTGCATGAATGAAATGAACCCTGTCTGTATATAGCATCCTATAGCGATAGTCCCTCCAGCCATGTGGGTTGAGCATTGCAAATACAAGTGTTTTCTTTTCACAGGGTTTTATTTATTTTAGTTAGTTTAGTTTTGCCATAGTTTTTTGTTTGTTTGTTTGTTTCCTCTTAGTGGGGGTAAAAGGAGGGAAAGCTGTCCCCATTTATTGCTCCGCGCATGGGTCCACGAGAAGCAATAACAGCCACTCAGTCGTAGGTTTTCAGGGGAGGAAAATCCATACCCCAGAGACTGCAGGCTCCGTGCCCCCGCGTGGCTGGGGTCCCCCCCACAGTGGCCAGTCCAGGACATGCTGAAGCCGGTGCAAAAGCCTTCCCCGTCCACAGGAGGTTTTACGAGAGGTCCCAGGGAGCCCAAGCGGGACGAGCAGCGTCCGAGCCCAGGGAGGACGAGCACAGCTGGCTCCCGGAGTCTCACCTGCCTCTGCCTTTGTAGCCGGTGGCTGCCTGAAAACCACTCATCCCGCTGCTATTCCGTGTCCCCAGAGATCTAGTGACAGCCCCTGTTTCTGAGCGTTAAGCCATCAGGATCAGCCCCCAAAGCTGGTCCTTTCCCACAGCCATTTGCAGGCAGAATAATTCAGCGTAAGGGCTGAAGGGCCAGAACAAGATCTCCCACGCCACTGAGCGTAACCTGGAAGTGTCCCCCAAGGAAAAAGGCCACATTTTGCACTGTCCAAATCTGAACTCGATGGGAAGGATGAGACAGAGAGGTTTAACCCAGCATCACCCCCCGACTCCAGCAGTGTGGGCTGGGGCAGCAAGCCAAGCCCGGGGAGGTGTGGATGCAGAGCTCCCCTGGGCACAGCACAGGGATGGCATTGTGCACTGGTGTTGAGAGATGTCTCCGTACCCTACGCCCTTCACCGGGCTTCGCAGCATCCCAGCCAGGCAAACGCCCAGACGGCACATCCACTGGTGAGCTCTTCCCAGCCAGCTGAAAACCCGTCTGATGCTTGTACTGTAACCAGTTGGCTGGGGGAGTTTGTACTCATTTTGAACAATCTGTGGAAATTTTAAGTAACCTGTTGTAAGATTTTCTCCAGGAGTATGAAGTTGTGGGGTTTTTGTTCTTCTCCAGCCTTTTTTTTCATTTGTGATGGGTTTTGGGAGTTTTCTTTTTGTTTCTCTTTGTTTTGGGAGAAGAATCAAACAGAGGTGAAGGTTGTTCAGGTTTATGATTACCTTTATGTACAATTATTTCATTTTCATCTGTTTGGCTTCATTGATTTTTCTTTGTGTGTATTGCCCACCACTATAGGCAGTGAGTCCACTAATTGTGATGATCCTTATCAATGGTACACAATGCACAGACAAATAAAGTTTGTAATGATTCCTGATGGATCCAGTAGTGCTCCTGCATATTCTCTACTGAAAACCCTCCCCTCCCGTTGTCTCCCCTTACAATGTACTCATCTCTTCTTTACTCATTGGTTTTCCATCATTGTGTTTCTGCCGCTGACAGGAGGCAACGGTGCCTCTGCACGTCCAGTCTTGCCCCATCTCACGGCTTTCCTCGTGCTCCATCTCCATTGTGCCTTGGGCTCGGTGTGCTGCGGTACAGCTGGGGCTCGCAGCCTGCCCAGCTCTCAGGGGGATGCAGGAAACTGCCCGGGGACAGAGCTGCAGAGCAACCCTTCTGGGGCCAGGAGCTGCTCCTGTGCTGGCTCCTCTGTTAGTGCTGGCTTGCCCTAGACTCAGGGAGACCCGTCCATATGCCCCCAAGGTACTTAGTAGCTCTTTCTGCTTGTGTCCTCTAGTTACATAGAACTGCTCCTGCTCTTGTTCCAGCCTCATGGTGACTTGTGCTAGGTTAAGCCACTAGCTAGCGAGAACTGGGAATGCAAGAGGTGCATTGCCAGGGCAAGGTCCATGGGTGCAAAAGCAGATCTGAGACACCCCACGAGGTGGCCAAGCAAATCAGGAGCTCAGGCGGCTCTGGGCAGCTGCGTGCCCATGCCCCAGCCCAGGTGCTGTGGGCTGTTTCTGACCCGTGTGGCTCGACAGCACTCAGCCAGCACCGAGGAGGAGAAAAGTCTCTATGTGCCCAGGGATGTTGCTCCTCTCTGTGTTTCATCCAGCATCTGTTGAGCTGTCCCCAAATAAACCCTCCCTGCAATGCTTCCAAGGTCCCGCTCTGACAGCTGAACTGAAACACCAGCTCCAGAGACGGGTCCCAGGCAAGCGTTGCCTTCATCTGGCAGGGCTCTCCCTGCTCCTCCTGGAGAGGTGCACATGCCTGGGGCATGCGCCCCTGGGGTCCTGCCTGCGCTCCTGCCCATCTGCTGCGGACACAGCAGTGTCTGGTTTTCGAGCCCCAGGCTAGAAATGTGCCACCAAGGAAAAACAGAGAGGGTAGGAGGTGGCTGATTTTGCTGCAGCATGGTCGTGTCTGTGGAGGCCCAGAGGCAGTAAAATTCCCATCTGGCACGGTGAGGGGATGTGTGACAGAGCAGGTGACCAACGCACCGCAGCGGCCAGGGGATTTAACATGATCTCCAGGTTGCTCTCATGCAAGCCTGGCCCTTGCACACACCCTGTGCTGCTTTTTGCCAGCTGTGCCGCCAGCCCCACTCTCCTTGCAGGTGCTCAGCACCCTCTGGGATGAGTGTGGGTCAAGCTTCAATGATCGCCAAGCCCCAGGTGGACACAGCTGGTCACGTCCGTGTTCTTTTCCCAGGCAGTGAATTATGAAAGCAAAGCAGCTCTCCTGACCCGGTAATTACATCTACTGAAAGGTGATGTTGGTATTCTACTCTCATCATTTACTTCTTCAGAATGAATTGCAGTCACTGAAGTCATTAACAAGTCGAACGGGACTTGTGTAGCAGCTCAGTTTAACAGGCATTAAATAACTGTTCTGCTCACAGAGCTTTCCAAAGGGAATGATAGAGCATTGCTCGCACAGGACAAGGCCTAAATCACAGAGTAAACAGCAGCCTTGTTTATGCAATTGCTCTCTGCCAGACCTGTGCTTTTTGGCACCTTTAATGAGCTTATGTGAAGCATGACACATATTTGCCCAGTTGCTCACGGAGGAGCCATGGATGAGCAGGAAGGCTTTTACCTGGCTGATGCCTTGCCATGTCAAGGAGGGTACGGACTGCTCCACCGAGCCCCAGCCTGTGTTCACAAAGGTGTCATGCCTGCTCCTCTGCACCAACGTCTTTAAACCAAACCCTCCAAAGGCAAAAGAAACTCCGCGAGACGAGGACGCATGCTGCCGGGGGCAGCAGGAGGGAGCACAGCCCCCGGCGCCGCACGTCTCGCCCTCGTGCCCAGCCCGGCTTCTCGGGTCTCCTGCTCTCCTATGTCCTCCTCGTCCCTGCCAACCTCCCCACCCTCCCTCACAAGGGAAGGACATCGAACATCTCTGACAAAGCCCCAGGCTCAAGGAGGTTGCCAGAAACAGCACCTCAAATCCTCAACCTCTGCCCATCCACCTGTCCTGGCTGCTCTCACCCCCTCTCATCATCACACTAGCCAAAGGCAAACCTTTCCATGGAAAAGGATGCAGCACGGTGCAAAGGACATTCAGAAACAGACATTCAAATAACTCAACAGGCCACTGCAAAGCACCTGGAGACAAAGGGAAGGAGCAGACGGAGCAGTGACAGCCCTGAGCATCTTAGCAAATCCATATCCTGCTCTTCAGGGGACGATGGGAGAGGAGGCAAATCCCAGCCACAGCCTGAACACATGGAAAAGGTGCAAAAGCGTCAGGGACTCTGCAGGTCCCTGGTGCCAGCGGGAGCCACAAATCTGCAGCATCTCACAGCCGAGCCTACCCGAACTGCTACCTCCTGCCTGCACCCATGCCAGGGCAGAGTGGGAACTGCTTGCTCTGGAGGTGCGAATCCCTCATCTCCGAACGATGTGTCTGCCAATGTGTCACCCATTTCCAGGCAGCCCAGGTGGCTCTGGGGCGAGGGGACATTGCGAGAGTCATTTGTGCAACTTCTTCCCCACTTCCATCACTTCATTAAAGGACAAAAGGGAAAAGGGAAGCTTTGAGCCCTTTCTGGTCATGAGCCTGGACGCAGTCAATAAACTCACCGTGCTATTTCTGCTGCGGGTGGGGAGGGGAGAGCCAGAGCCTGTGTGTTATTGTTACAGCTATTTTTAAATGCTTGGGTAAGAATCAAGTGCGACGGTATTGGGGGCCATATACATACCTAAGGAGGAGGCGCAGCAGCAGTCCCGGAGGGGCAGAGCTGGGCATAGCCAGAAAGGGACAGAGAGAGAGAAGAGAGGGAAAACTTCATGCCAGAGGGTGGTATACTGGGAGAAACCCCTGCGTTATTTTTCTGTAGGCTTTAGCACCCAGGCCCATCTGGGGAAGCATGTTTGCAGAGCACCAGGAACCTCTCTGGCCTCTCAGAGCATGCGATGACCGACCACACACACGCATACGCATGCACAGCACAGCTGCAGAAAAGCCTATTTATCTTGTAAAAAATTAACTTGTGCAGGAAAGCATCCAGAGGCATCTGTATTCTTGCAAAAAGCACCAAGGGACAATAAATACAGTGAGATTCCTCACCTTTTAAGGACTTGAGCCTTCCTCCTTCTGGAACTGGAGGTGCCAAGAGCCTCTCGCCAGCCAGCAGCACCCCTTACGCGGAGGGAAGGGATGCTGCAAAGGAAAGGGGCCTGTCTGACCAAGCAGGAGCTGTTATCAGCAAAGATAGCCAGAAGGTTGATGTCTCTAGCAAGATTTGCTGTCTATGGCACATCCCTGAGAGCATCCAGGGGGCCTCTGCACTGTCTTGTTTTCTCTCTGGACCATCCCAAGAATGGCCAACCCTGCCTCTGAGCACCCAGTGCCCCCACGGTGGCTTATCGCTCTCTCCTGTGGGCCCTGCACCCTACCTTGGCTCCTTCCCACCCTCCCAAGGCGAATGCCAGCTTGGGGCTCCCCTCCCTAGAAGTGTGAAGGAGGGCACTGGGGTGCACGCCGTTCCCAGAGTGGATGCTGCAGAGCACTGCCAGGCAGTGGAGCCGCATCCTGTCAGTGGGATGTCCAGTATCAGAGGGCACAGAGAAGGGAGAAGTGCTATGGGGTACCACCCAGACCTGGAAAGCCCCTGTGAGGCACTGCCACACCGTATCCCCCTGCCCCAGCTGTTACGGCTACAGACACGCAGCTTGATTCCTGCACAGCTGCAGCACAGCCTCCAGCTTTATCGGTTGTCTACGGGCACCAACCCCAGGCAGTATTTTTATTTGTTTGATTCAAAATAGCTCTTGATCTGTTGTACTGCACTACGACAGCTCTCCGCCCCTCCCAGCACACACACTCCACGCCCAGCAGTGTGCAGTTCTAGGTAATGGTGGGAAGGAGCATCAGCAATGCACCAAGGAGCACATGCTACCTGATGCTGGGGTCCTCCAGCATCCGCCTTGAGCTATCTCCAGGCCCCAAAATGGCTATCTGCGCACAGTGGTAATCCAGCCTGGAGCTTGCTCTGTGCTGGTCTCCTCTGCAGAGCCTCTTCACATGCCCTCTTCTTTCAGGCTCCCTGCAGAGGAGTCTTCTCTGTCCCTCCTGCCCCACAGCTGAGGGCTTCCTGTGTGGGACGAGTCTCCTCTCTCCTTGGACCAAACATCTATGCTTGTTAGCTCAGGCTTGCTGTCTCTATCTCAGGGCAAAGATTCCCCACTCCAAAAAATGTCTTGGACTTGAGCCCCTGCAAGCAAAGGACCATGCAAGCTTCCACGCAGCCAAGGCAAACGTCAGCTTGCTGAGCCCTTCCTGCTCATCACCCAGGCACTGCTACAGCCACCACACACAGGCACTGTTTTTATTCTGCTGCTGTACTTCACTCATGAGTTTTTGGAAGATTAAACTTTTCTGCTGAATTTCCACCACTATCAAGTTCCAGCCCCCACCCCAACCCTGCCTCTTCGCTTCCAGAACATATTAATTGCTTTAACTGAGGGTTCAAGGTCCACCTTGACTCCTTTCTTTCAGAATGGAGCCTGTTCTCAGTGCTCCAAATATTCTAAAATTTATCTACCTGCCTACAAAACTTTCCTGCCCCCACTTAGAATGGGTAGAGTCTAAGTCAAGCAAGTTGCAATGGCTTGGGATGCTTATCCACACCTAGAGCTCCTAAACCCTTGCAGGGCGTGGAGGACTGTCACAGAGCTCTCTCCCTGCATCTCCTGGCCCTTCCATTGTGGCTGGATTTCTTTCTTCACCTTTATCTCTAACTTGCAGGAGTCCCTTACAGATGATGGCAGGGGGAGACCTGTGTGGAAGTACAGCCTTGCTCTGTTGTCATGACAGAAATTGCCATGGCAGTCCATGGCACTGTCATCACCAGGAGCATGTGCCCCTCTGCCCCCAGCCCCTGGCAGGCTCCTCACTTACAGAAACGTGAGTTTCTGGCAGATGAGCTTCTTTGCAGAGATGCTTAGAAACGTGGAGACCTGCTGAGTGACTGTAAAGTTGCTGCGCTAGCACAGGATAGATTGGATCCTGGTGTGCAAATGTGTCCCAGGTTGCAACTGGGCTTATTTGGCAGCGTTAATGACAGCTTTTGCAAACCAGTGGCTTTGTGACTCCCAAGGATGTAGGGAGGTGCACAACCAGATTCCTTCTTGCTCGGTGTAATGATGAGATGGGTCCCTTGCCCCTTGCTCTCAGGTACAGCCCTGCGTGTTGCCCTGGCCTTGCCTTGCAATAAGAGCTGTGATTAGAGCCCCTTGGCTGAACTCCCCCTGTACAGACGAAAATGAGCTGATACCTGTCGTGTCTTCATTTGTCTGCCCCATGTTGCTTCCTCTGTCTTCTGAGCTCTTGAGAAAACGTGCTCATGCAGTGAACCATGCAGGAGACCTGCTTGTCTTGCTTTTAATCAGGAAACATGCACTACTTCTAGCGGCTCTAGAAAAGATTGCGATAATACCTTTCACATTATAGTCACTATGTTAGAAGCAAGAAAACGTTATTTATTTTTCCCTGACAACAGCTCAACTTCTGACAACACTTACCCAGCTTCTTTTTTCCGTAATACATTAAGCATTAGGGGGCACAGCTCTGCAAATAACCCAGCTTTCAAGACTACCTGTTGAGGACATTGTTCAGCAATCCAGCAAAACAGTTTTATTTGTGGATGGAGGGGAGAAGTTGGTGAATTCTCCTAAGCTTCCTGGCTCCCGCTGGTAAAAGCCACAAAATGCCAAGTTTGGTACAATGCAGTCCTCTGTATCCCAGGTCTCTGTGCCAAAGAGACGTGGCATGAGGTTGTAAAATCAAAACCATGACATCTTGAAGACTGCTCAGCAGTGACGGGCATCTTTACACCTACCACTGCCCTAGGATATCCGGAGAGGTCTCTGTTCACCAGGTGCGAACGTCACCGTTCATCAATCAAGAAAAGGACATGGAGGACACAACGCGCTACCTCCCCTCCACCCCAACAAACAAGCCCATGGGATATTCCCAGCAAGAAGCGATCAGACTGCCAGGAAGCAAAGCTGTCACCAGGAAAGCTCACACATCGCAAAGGCAGCAGGTTCCCCTGGGAGTCTCTCTGCACTGCTCTCCGCACGGCTGTGCAGCGGGCAGAGCCGCTCGTAGCTCAGCATCCCACAGGCAGAGCCAAAGGAGAGGCCTGGGCTGCCCACGCTTGTTCATGGGAGCATCAGCCGTGATTTCAGCCACAGGGGCCTGCAGGGAGTGGCCACAAAATTCTGAAGAAGAGGGGAATGAGATGGGAATTAGTCACAAAACAATGGTAGCAGTAATTTAGAACTGTTACTAATTTTCCGCTGTAATTAAGTGGTCCAGTTATCTCGATACTTGAGTGACCACTCCAGTTCTCAAAAGCCATTTCCGTACACTTGAAATGCGGGGAAAGCAACTGCTCTTCTTTCTAGAGTAGAAAAGAGGCTGCCGCTATGAGCTTGGAGAAGACACAGAAACACATCTGTCCTGGCAGAGATGTAACTCAAATCAGCAGCTTCTTCCACTGTCCCACTCAGGAGTGGAGGGACACTCGGGCAGGGAGCTGGCAGCTGCTTGCCCAGCCTGTCCCAGCGGTGCTGGATGCCACCCACGGGTGAGGCAGCCCAAGGCCCCTCTAACGGCAGGATGCAGGAGGGAAAGAGCTCAAAACGGCTCGCTGGTCCTAAAAAGCAAGGGGAACAGCTGGTGGCAAGCAGCATCCCATGAGCCACGGCAGGCAGCAGGCGTGCGATGCTGGGACACAGGGAACCCGCCTTACGGGCACCCCATGCCAGGGCGGTGGATGGGGATGGCACTGTCGAGGCAAGGTTGTCCTCTGCGATTTTTGATGTGCTGGAGCACATCAATGATGTGTTTCAAAAACGATGGCTCATGCTTTCCTGCTCTCCTCTGACAGCAGCAACTGTCCCCCTGCTCAGCAGCCCAAGGGGAGAACTCCCCATCACCCCGAGGAGCAGCATGGGGGAGGCAGGCGGGGGGGGAGGCTGCGACCACCCTTCCTGGTGCACCCAAACCCACCACAAGCCCAGTCACCATCACCCCCCACGTCTTGTGTCTCCCGTTGTCCCGTGCGTCCTCTCCACCACAGCCGCAGGGCGCTCCCGTGCAGACAGATGTCTTGTGCAAACCCCAACCGAGAGAGAGCGAGAGATCTCCGACAGCCCGACACCTCCTGGTCCCCCCGACAGGGACGGGGATGCAGACACCAGCCGGGCAGCGCCAAATTTTTCCAAAGCAGGGCTGAAAGCAGAGTTTGAAGAAGAACTGGCTTGGCTGGAGACGGAAATCAGAGCATGGGTCATAAATTCATCCTCACCTTCCCTCTGCCGCCTGCCCCGGCAATGTGAAGCCCTGCGCCCGCGGGGCAAAGCCAAGGGCCGTCCCCGGGCCCGGCAGCTGGACACTCCTGATCTCTCTGTCTCTCTCATGGTTCCCCATAAGTTCAATGGCACAATGCAGCTATACTATTTGAAAAGCCATAATATTTGTTGGTACGACTCTTTTATTACCGTCAATTTATATATATTTGTCGATAAAAGAGGTCATCTTGGGAGACCGTTGTAGTCTACTGGGAAATAATTATCTGATGTTGTATATTCTGTACATGCTGTATAAACAAGGTGAAATATTTAAATCAAAATGTTCAGTGGACTTGGTGGCCTGTGCTAGGACAGAAGGTTGGGACCGGGCGAGGCCCCTACCTGGGCCACCACAGCTGGGGCACGGGGTCCCTGTCAGAGTCCCCATCCTGCTGGGGTCCTGGCCAAAGCCCAGGGCAGGATCTGGCCACGGCGCAAGGGCAACGCTTGTGGCTCCCCGGGTCCTTTCCCCCACGCAAAGGTGAAAGGAGGCAACTTTGCAGGCAAAAGCAGCTGCTCTTGGTCTGCCTCCTGGGGGTAACCCCAGGACTGGGTACGGCTTGGTTTGTCAGAAACTCAGCGCAGCGAGCCCGGCGTCGCCCACCCGCTTCCCTCCTCTCCTGCCCGGGGTGGAAACCCTTTGGCCGCCACCCAGCGCGACATCTCCAAGCCTTATGGTCAGAGACGGTTCCCCGCGGGGGGATGTCCAGCGGCGGCAGGGACTGGCTCTGAGCACCTGGCTCCTCCGACGCGTTTCCATGCTAATCCCGTGCGACGGTGCCAGCCGCCCTCCCCAGCACGCTTTACAACAGCAACGAGCTGTGACCTTCTAACCTGACACACGCTGTTAGAAAACCTGTTTCATATTTTCTGTGGTATCGATCTACAACTTTTGAAATCATTGGAGACAGTTGTGGTAGCCTAAAAATTGTGCTGAACTCATATATTTTTATATTTGTGGTGTTTTCCTATCAATAGAGAGTAGTGAACTAGTAACCCTATAGCTGAAAGTGAACTATTCAAAATAAATATATGACTGCAGAAAATATTTGTAAAAATAATTTATTTGAAATATTCTGCCAAAGATAGCTCTCTAATGATCTGTAAAATGTCGTTTCTCTTTTCGCGCTGAATGTCATTGTGAAAGCACCTTTCTCCCCACTATCTTTTGAAGATTTTCTTTTTTGTATCTTCAAGGGCAAAGAAATATGCCAATGATTTTTTTATGGGAGCAGTAACTAGAGTAGTAGGGAGGCACGAGACAACTTTATAACGGTGATAAATGGGATCCAGCAACAATCACACTGACAATCTGGTTTCTCCTGGAGTTCCTCTCGCGGACAGATGGGTTTCAAAGCCCGGGACAGTTCTGCAGCAGGAAGGTCTCGGCTGTGGCTGCTGCTGCTGCTGCGTATCTCACCCGGAGGAGAGAGCTTTCTCAACCACCCCTCTGCAGGCTCGGGGCGTTTGGACCCCCTCGCGGGTAACTTCTGCCTCTTCGTTATTTATAAGCACGATACCTTTATTAGCCGTTAACAGGCCCTGTGGCACGTGGGTAACCCTCGCTCAGGGCTTTGCGGGGCTTCAGCCTGACGAGGTCTGGCCCCCTCCAAAGCCACTCCCGCAGCGCACCCAGCACCCGCAGCAGCCCCGACCCAGCGGCAGCAGTAATCCCTCTGATGCCCGGATCTGTCCCCTTCCCCGCATGGGGACAGGGGCAGGGGGGACCCAGCCACGTGGGACGTGATACCCAAGCAAGAGGATCAGCCCCTGCAGGCATGCGGTGAGACAGGGGGATGTACAGCCCTTTGCCAGGGAGCAGCTGCCCAGATTAGTCTGTTCAGAAATTGCAAATCTTTTTTCTTTTAATAGGGAAAAGTCTTCTTCCCCTTCTTCATTTCTTCCTCTTGAAAGAACCTTTCAATGCTAGGAAAAGCCTTCATTATCTTCTGTAATCCCCAAGTCTGTTGCAGTGGAACCACATTCTCAGCCACGTCCATTAGGCTCCGCCATATCAGAGAGGTTTTCGGCTCAGGTGTTGTTTTTTTCCTTTTGCTTCTGAGCAGATTCGCAGTTTCTTAAATTTCTTGGTCATCAAGACCCAGAGGAATTAATTGGTAACAAAGAAATAAGGGCCCCGTTCCACGGAACAGGCTTCCACGTGCCATTCCACTTTTGACTCAGCGAAGGTCAGGCACATGTGTAAGTAAACGCTTTATCGGACAGGGGCCCAGAAACAGAGACGCGAAATGCGGTTTCCAAGCCGCGAGGTGCGTACGGGGGTGACGGGAGCACCGCCGTCCATCAGGTGCGGGTGTCACGCGCCGGCGCGGTGCAGCATGCCGTGGGAACCGCGTGCCCGTGAGCTTCTGCTCCTCTGTGCAACGAGCTCTGTGAATCTGGGGCTACGCAGCTGCTGCATCACTGGGAAACGCGAGCGAGCCGGGGAAGACAATTGTGAGAAGAATTGGGTTTCTGATCACTGTGCATTTTGTTAATTAGTGAATTCAAATAGTTTTATTTTTACCAAAAACAGATAATCTTTATTCCAGTAAAGACAACTGTTGACTTGAGATATATATATATATATATGTTAATTGAATGGTTTATATCCTGTTGCTCTAACTACATAAAATGGAAACATATTGCAAGTTGTGTCATTCTGATGTACAAATAAATTACTTTTCCCTGCATGCTGCCTGGGTATGTTGTGATTTGAATCAAGAGTTATATTCGAACTGCCTTATTCAAGAGGTTGTATGTTACCCAACTGGGGAATGACCTGGCACTGTTCATCACATCACATGTGTACTTGATGCTGTGTTATGTCAAATTCAGATGAGGCGTCTGTCATCTATGTATTTTGTGGGAGACCTTTTATCTTGTTAAACTGTGATATGTAAACCTCTCATTGCCTGAAACAGTCAGAGTTGTATAAATCAGTGTCTTCAGCTGTTTTCCTAATTTTATCACATTTCCTAACACAAAATATAGATGTTTGTAAATTCTTCATTCATTTTGTCTATTTTTATGTATGAGGATTTTTTTAATCTGGCAAAAGGGTAAGATAAGGCAGCTTCCCCTGAATTTTTCGATAAAGGCTCAGTTACATTTCTATCCCTCGGCAAGATGCAACAACCAATTTTCAGCAGCTACAATTGCAATTAGGGACGTATGTTTATTGCTATTATCTTTTCTGGCTCAGAAGGGCCATTATCACTGCAGAACACAATGATTAATGACAAGCCACGCATGATGCATCTGTAGGGACAGCCCTGTGGGGACCAGGCGCAATACAGTGGCTTCCTCAGGCCCCACGCCTCTGCGTGCCGCTGGTTACGTGGGGAGGGAGAGGTCAGATGTCCCTGCCACAGCCAGACAGCCGGGAGGAGAGAGGGGAGAGATGCTGCCTGCTAATCCTGGCTCCAAGGCGCTTTTTCTCCTTACGCGAGGCACCCCAAGACAGTGCCATCCGCCTTCCTGCACGTCACCTCGGCCATGAAACTGCATCTTGTCCGTTCGTTAACCCCAGGGCTGCGGCCTGTCTCTGAAGACCAACATCCCATCCCGATGCCGCGTCGCGAGAAATCCCCCGCAATGGCTGCTCCTACAGCGGCTGCTGAAGCCGTGCCCGGGGTTTGTTCCGGCGCTGGCTCCCAGCCATGGGATCACGTCACTCTGCGGCTGGCCAACAGCAGCGTGCTCCCCACCTAGACACCAGCATACCACCCGCAGGTCAGACCCTCCGGAAGACATGCTGCGCTGGTGAAGGAAGCAGTACAAGGCGGGCACAAATCTGCTCTGGTGGCGGCATAAGGACGAGAGGTGACCCAATCCCCCCCGGCAGCGGGGTTCATCAGCTCTGCCGTGCCACCCCTCTCATCCCCCCCAGACACAACTGCTATGTCTCTCGGCTGCAGCGCCATGCGGCCAAGAAACAGGTCTGTTTGGGGAACAGGCCTCCAGCAGCCCACCTCCGGTTCCCAGGTGACTGGAGCATTTCTGGGCATTTTCCCTCCACGCCTAACATGCCAGATAAAACAGTTGTTGAGAGCATTAAAGCACCCTTGCCAGAGCCAGCCACGCTTCCCTGCTCGGTTGTACAGGTGCCACATCATCCTAAACACAAACAGCATAAATGCTTCAGGCATACAAGACCATGCTGAGGTGTCTCAGTCGTGGTGTAAAAGCTCCGCTGTGCTCTCCATGCTCCTCCAGTTTTCGACCGTTGCTGCGTGACTGCGCTGCATGAAACGCTGGTCATTTTTCATGTCTAGTAACCATAGAAACACACGGTTAGGGAAGTAAATTCCTGGAGCAGGACAAGCCATGGTCCTGGGTTATTGATTCCCTCGCCAGGGCTCGGAGTGCTAAAAGATGTCCTGCCTCACCCAGAAACACACCTCACGTTTTTTTTCTTTTCCTCCCCTTAGTCTTGGCAAGCTTTAGGTCTGAAGGATGCTGCTGGGGGAAGGGAGGCACGCTGGGGAGGTCTGCGGTGGTACGGGGGCAGGTTGTCAGAGAGGCAGCTCTGTGCGTCATCCAAGAGAAGGCCAGAACGAGGAATGGTGAAATCAGATTTGCCACAGGCACCCCCACTTTTTTTTTAAAGTGCAGGGTAAAAATGCTAATTTTTGCCTTACCCACTCAGGGGCACTCAGTGTGACCCCAAAAGTGCCTGCGGTTAACAGCCCCTGTTTCCCGCTCCCGTCGCTGCTGCTGGAAGGCACCGTCTGGAAGTCATGGGCTCAGCCCCAGCCGGCAGGAGAGAAAGAGACCCCACCGCTTTCGGTGGGCTCCTTGCAGCTGGAACCCCCTCGGCCTGGTTCCCCCCATTTTAACCTGTCCTGTCCTCTGCTCTGCTGGCACGGCTCCCGTTGGACGAGGTCCCCGTGCAGGGGCTTGTACAGCCCCGGGTGTGCAAGAGGACATCCTCGGGTGTGCAGGAGGACATCCTCGAGGACGGGGACGGGTACAGGGTTGGTCTGCAGCAGACCTGACCTAGCACAGGGGTAGCCCTGCTCCACGCCAAGGCCGGGCTGGGGCCCTTCAGCCGCTGCTCATGCCACTCTTGGCCTAGAGGGGTTTCCTCGGCCAGGCCAAAAAAAAAAAGTCAGAAACGGGAAAAGTGAAACGGGTGGGCGAGAAGAGGGGATGAGCTGGGCTGGTCCTGACCCGGCGCAGGGCTGGCGCTTCGCTCTGCTCCGCCCCGCGGGGGTCTCGGCTGGGTGCCAAGGGGGCGGCGACGCCGGGACGGGGGGCTCACCGGGGCGGGCCCCGGAGCGCGGGGCTCACCGGGGCGGGCGGAGCTCAGACCCCGCGCGGGCACCTCCGCCCAGACGCGCCACAACTCGGCGCACGCAACAACGGCGCCGGCGGCGGCGTGAGGCGCGTCCCCGCCCCCGCGCGTGGCGGTGCCCCGCCCCCCGGCCCCCATTGGCTGCGCGGCGGCCGGGTTTCCCGCGCGCGCGGCGCGGCGGCATGGCGGGGGAGCGGGCGGTGGGGCTGGTGCGGGAGCTGCACCGCGCCGCTGGCGGGCACCTCCCGCCCTTCCGGGTGAGCGGGGACGGGACGGGACGGGACGGGACGGGGCGGGGCGGCCGCTCTCACTGACCGGTTCCGGTGTTGCAGACGGAGGGGCTGCGGCAGGCTCTGGAGGAGATGCGGGCGCTCTACGAGCAGAACCAGGCGGACGTGTGAGTGGCGCGCCCGGGCGGTGCCCCGCAGCCGGCCCACACCCCGCTAACGCGGCTTCCTCCTCCTGCTCCAGGTCGGAAGCGAAGTCGGGGCGGCCGGACCTGATTTTCCTCATCCGTTTTCGGCACTGCTGCCTGCTGCGGAACCAGCGCTGCCTCCTGGCCTACCTGTGAGTGCGGCGGGGGGCGCGGGGCTCTCGGCCCAGGCGAGCGGCTGCTCGGCGAGGGGCGGCCGCGGGGCTGCCGGCACCAAGAGCAGGCCCTGCCTCCTCCTGCTCTTCCGGACTGCTCATTACCGGGCAGGCCAAAAGCCACGTCCCTTGGAATGAGCCACGGTTTTGCGCTCTGAGGGCACTCCGGGGCTTTGGTGTCGCCGGGCGACACTGCCAGCGCCCGCCTCCGCCAGACGCTGGTTTTTGCCCCTTGTTTCTTCCCCCAGGTACGACCGGTTGCTGCGGATCCGAGCACTGAGGTGGGAGTATGGCAGCGTTCTGCCAAACACCATCCAGTTCCACATGTCAGCTGAGGAAGTGAGTCAGCCTTGTCCTAAACCCTTCCCCTCGTTCCTCCTTAGCTATTTAGCGGAGTCAAAATAGGGTAGGCTTCTCGTCCCCCACTATAAACATGACACTTAACGTGCCTTTTGGTAAATACTGATTCGTTTATTCATTGTCTGTGGGTACAATCACACGTGGGTACCGAGTACAGGTGACACTTCATACTTTTAAGGATCAGATGGTCTTCGCTAGGTCAGACTCGCAGCCAGCAGAACTAAGTCCTCCCATGCTGCTCCCAAATGCCATCCCCCTAGACCAATGTACAGGGCTGCTAATGTTAGCAGCATGTGTCCTACCCTCAGCCCGGACTGCTCTGCTCCGGGGACGATTTTCCCTTTAGGAAGAACTTGCCTTCACCTTTGGTGCGAATGCGCTGGGGAACAGTGGTCTGACAGTGCCAACTAACGAGATCTCGCTCACCAGGGACCTGCCTCTCAGGCTGTTCGGCTCTGCCTGAGGGATCGCTGTTAATGTCCGCAGGTGGAGTGGTTCAATCGGTACAAAAAGTCTCTGGCCACCTACATGAGGTCAGTAGGAGGAGAGGAGGGGCTGGACCTTACACAAGACATAAAACCTCCTAAAAGCCTCTACATCGAAGTAAGTGCAAGATTGGTGGTTTCTGTCTGTGAACAAACATCTTGCCCAACCATCTTTTTTTAGAGAATGTCACCCCCATCCCAAGTCAGAAAGTCACCGAGCAAAGCCTTTGAGAGCACCAAGGGTTCCACAAGCTTCTGCGTTTTACTCTTTACACTCTGCCTGCCAGCGTTCTGCTCCCTCTTCTGCTGAGGGCTCAAAGTATGCTGGAAGACGGCATTTCTAGTCCGCAGGGAGCTGGGGTGGGGTGGGGTGAGTGGTCTGAATCCCAGTGAGAAGTTTTTGCAGCATTTTGCAGAAACTTAACCAACTCTCAGATCAACTAGAACCCTTGTTCCCGTGTTAAGGATTGTTAACTAGTTTTCTTTGTTGTTACTTTAAATGGACTCTGATAAATGAGACTATAAATCCTTCTACACAATTTACACAACAAAGCAAGAGCATGGGAGACATCAGAGTCAGTAGCTGAAGTGCCCTGATGTCCTCTTCGAAAGAACAGGTCACGACAACCAACCTGCTCCTTAAGACAGTTTTGCTGTTAGCAGGTTGGCATTTTCTGGTACGTGTGTGGGGAGGTTCTCCTGGAAATTCTGCTGCTGTTCCCCAGACCCTGTCTCTTGTGCTGCTCTTCCTCTAGTCTCTGTGGAGGGCTGGGCTGCTCGCTGGTGCTTCTTGCGCCGGGCAGAGGCAGGAAGAGAACATCGGGTAGAGCCCACAGACCGTAGGACCAGTCCAGTTCTGCATTTCCAGGTCTGCTCTGTATGGAGGCTCCAGCAGGCGGGTAGGAGCGTGCCCATACTTCCAGTGCTGGGGCATGTGTTGTGAGTCAGCAGTGATGTCCAGTGTTTTCTGTGGGAGATCTGATGACCTGAGAGCTGCGTTTCCGCTTCGCAGGTGCGGTGTTTAAGAGACTATGGAGAATTTGAGATCGATGATGGTACCACCGTCCTGTTGAAGAAGAATAGCCAGGTACCTGTGACAAAGAGTGTGGTCTGTTCTCCTCCTTCCGTTTCACTCCCATGACATCCCCCTGTTTATCCCAGCTTCGCAGCATGTCGCGGTTCCTGCGCACACGGCTCTGCAAGCTGTCTGCGTGGCCCAGGGCTGCGGTTCAGCGCTGCCTGATCTGGTACCACGATCCAGCGGGCATACAGCACAACAGAGCTGGTTGTGCGCAGCAACAAATCCAGTCTGCCTGGATTTCAAGGAAAATGTGTCTGTTTCTGTGCAGCACTTTTTACCCCGCTGGAAATGCGAGCAGTTAATCAGACAAGGAGTCCTCGAGCACATTCTGTCATAAGCGTGCAGGACGGGAGGGACAGCCCTTGCTTGGTGGCCTGTCCACAACGGGGACTGAACTCTGGTGTGTGCAGGACTTCAGACACCTCAGCATGTCTGCAGTGGGCAGCCTGCCACTCCTCTTAACGGCCTTTGATACCTGACATGAAGATCAGCCCTGAGTTTATGAAGTATGCAAACCACATTGGCCAGCTCTTTGTGACCAAAGGGTGCATACTGGTAATGTAGCGATCCTGGGAATCCAGCATAGCGGGGGGTGGCACTGGAGGGGGGGTGGAGGGTGGAGAAGGGGGTGTTAGCCAAGTCCTATCGCTACAAGCAGGTTTTGTGAATACATTTGTGTTTGCAGCAGTTCTTTGTTCGCACTGTGCATGTGGGAGTTAGATACCAACTGTCTGGGCTTCAGAAGCCAGGAGAACTCCATGGCTGCAAAATAAAGAACTGTTTCAGCCTTCAATTTAGTGTTTTTCAAGAATTAATGTGTTCATTAAACACTCTGACATGGCTTTCTGGCCCAACGCATCTTGACCCTGCAGGGTGATGCTCAACTGGTTGTTTAGGTGCCTCAGTGGAGCTGCTCCTCCAAGTGTCAGATGAGGCTGCACAAGCTTCTTTCTGGATTAGACATGAAACCTCGTCTCCCATCAGAGGCCTATAAATGTTGTTTCTTAAGGTTCTGAGTGAATCAGCATTGCAGTCCGGGTCATGGGCCGGGCCAAGGTTTCTCCCAGCATGCTTAGGCTGTGCCTCTGTCCCTCTACAAAGGGTCTCCTTCCGCAGAGCTCTGATCTGACAGGGCCTGGGGACTACTTGGAGTACAGGTGGGAAAGGGAGCAGACAGTTTTAAGGATTCCAGTTAGCACAAAACCAGAGCAAGGCTGAAGCGCTGCTCGCTCTTGAGTAGTGGCTAGACCAAGGAGGCCTCCTCAGTCACAGCCTCCTGCCATGTCCTGGCTCTGTCCCAGGGTTGGGGAACCCCTCTGCCCTGGCAGGCTGGGACTTAAAGGCAGTGGCTGAGTTCTAGCTCACAGCAAACTTATCCCTTTTTGTTCTCAAATCAACAACAGCTTGAGCTATTTTTAAGCCCTCTTCTTTGTATTAACTTTGTCCAGCCTCTGCTTTGCTATCCTGATCCAGTCAGGCTTGTCTAGTCTCTCTTGTACAGTAGTCTCCATAGTCCCCAAAATCTTAGGAGTCCTTTCACAGCTAGTAGCAACCGCAGCCCCTGCATAAATACCCTTTGCTCTGCACAGAGCAAGGCAGGGGCACCGTGACAATGATGCAGAGGGTAATATCCTGGGTAGATCACTACATTTGGTACTTGCTGATGTGAATGCTTGGCTTTGTGGCCTTTTAGACAACTTACTTTGGCAAGAGCGGTACTCACTGCCAGTGTGTGAAGGCCAACAAGGAAGGCAAGATGACTCAGTTCACTTACCATGTCTCCTGGTCTCCTCTGAAGTGCAGTGCTGAGTAGGGGTCACTAATCCTGCCCCAAGGCTTGGAAGCTCAAAATTGAAAGAAGGCTCTTCCCTCATCCCCTCTGTCCCGCTCACCGCAGAGGCAACAATCCAGCAACAGGTTGGTTTGGATCCTAGGCTCAGGCTTTACGAGGGCCAGTCTCCTAGAGCCCAAGAGGAGCTGTAGGGAATAAAAATTCAGCAACTGACATACAGAGCAAACTGGAGATGGCAGGAGGTGCTGTAATACTGCAAATATTTTAATTCCACAACACAGCTTTCCTGCTCGGAGTGAGCCACATGCAGGAACCTGCAAGCCCTCCTGCCCTGGCTTTCCACTTGCAACAGTGTGGCCCCAATAGCAACCCTCTGCAGAGAAGGAGCATCCATACCACCACCGAACATGCTGCCAAGGTGCAGGCAGCTCCTGTGGGGTGGCTGCCCTGACACAGACCTGACATAAAACAGTACACTCTGCCACCGAGAAAGGCACCAAAGCTGGTGCTTTCAGTAGGAAAATTGATCTATCTATGGGACCAGTTTCCTTAAAGGACTCTGGTTTCTCCGCTTTCTACTTTCTACCCAGAAAAATCCTGGGAAGACCAGGGAGGACAAGGCCGATTTCCCAACCAAGCCTTACCCACCCTTCCACACCTGGCAAACGCCGGGCCAGGACCAGGGGCAGGGCTGCCACAGCGGGTCCCCCATCACCCACTCAGAGATGCTGGTGTGATTTTTCCGATGAGCTGCTTCAGAGCTGAGGCTTGCTCCTCCAACAGCTGGTTCTTCTCCTCAGTGCTCTTCTGCTTCACCTCAGCCACCTGCAGGGCCATTGCAAACCCCCTGTTCTCCTCACGGAGGTCTTCGATCAGCACTTTGTTCCTGGAGAGTTTGGCCTACAGCAGAGACAGGAGGCTTAAGGTTCAGCATCCCCACACAGGGGTCCCAGCCAGACAGGGACACACAGCACTAAACCCCTCTTGCACTTGCCTGGGCGTCTTTGAGCTGAGCCGCCCTCTCTACCAGCACAGCTTCTGCACTCTTCAGACTGTGCTGCAGCCCCTCTGCCTGCTCCACAGCTGCCTGCAGCAGACGCTCATGTTCCTCCTGCAGCAGGCAACAAAGCCTAACGTTGGGTTGTCCCAGCACTCACCTGGCCCCTGACAATCCTGGACCGTGCATTTCTGCGGGGCCCTGCTCACAGGCCTTCGCACTTCCTGAAGGAGAGTGTGGGGGGATCAGTGGAGGTGGTACAGGATGCAAAGAGCAGTGAGACAAGTGTCTAGAGCAGTACAATCTTCCCTAGGTCAGCACCAACTGATTTTAAGACAAGGCACAGATTTCCTAGCAATGTTTTCTACAAAAAAACAAACCAATGGCCTCCCCTCTCTCAGCCGTGTCCAGAAAAGCTCAGGCAGAGATGTTGTTTTCCTTGGATGCAGTTTTTGTGTCTGCTCATTTTAATTCCTTAGGTTATAATGTGCTCCCTCTTTGCCCAGGTTAGTTCAACTGAATCACAGTGTCCTGAAACAAAGGACAAACTTGCAAAAACCCAACACCTTGTTGCCCAGTGCCCTAAAGATAAAACCACCCTGCTCTGTGCAGGCTACATCTCCACGTAGAGGGCTCAAACTTTGTTTACCCAGCCTGAGCCAACACAGTGTGTCTCCCTGGATAACTCTCACTCCTCTATACACACGGTATCTGGTCTGGGGTAGGTGGATTATAGTGGAGAGGGCTCCTGTTTGAGTGCAGGTCAGTGACTGGTTCATGAGAAATGAAAATTGCAGCTGAATTTGAAGATCGAGTGCATTTTCCACGTGGGCTCTTGTTATATAGTATCCTCCACCCAAACCTCTGGTGGCTTCGACCACAGCTGCCTTCCACGGTGGCAGTGCTCCCTCCCCAGTACCCTTGACCGAGTTACTGCAATTCCCTGCTTACCTGGGTCCTGACCAGCTGCCTGCACGTCTGCTCAGCCTGCCGGCGGAGGTTTTCCTGGAGCTGCTGAGCCTTGCACTGTTCCTCTCTCAAGCTGGTTTGCAGCTGCTCAAACTGTTTTTTTGGCACCATGTTGTTCATCTGGGCCCTGGCCTGCTGTAACTGCAGAGCGTGCCGAGTCTGGGCCAGGCTCAGGCTTGCTTTGGCTTCTGAGAGCTGTAACACAGAAAGGCCGATAGCTGGTTACAGCTTTGTGCCAGCAACAGGACAGGCCCAGGGTCTGCTGTGAGTGAGGGGAGAGGTTAGGAAGCACCCTCAGCCCCCGCCTCAGCTCTCACAGCAGCACGGCCGCAGCAGAGCAGCGGGACCATGGGAGTGGTGCTTGCTGGGCAGCCTGCAAAGCCAGGGATGGAGAGCACTGAGAGTTGCCGGAGAAGAAACAGGGACCCCTTACTGAGAGAGGCTTCTCTTGCTGAGCAGGGAGGAGCAGGAGTTGCTGCAGAGATCCTCCGCAAGAGAGTCCTGGCACCAAAAGTGGCAATGACAGGAGGCAGAGGGGGCTGCTCACCAGGGTTTGTTCCTAGATACATCCCAGGCAAGCTGGGCTTCAGTCCCTGCCTGCGCTTCATGTCCTCTGCTTCCTGCCTCCAGCAAAAGGCAAACTTGGTACCGGAAAGCAGGTCTGGTCCAGCTTTGTCGTACGGCTACCTAGGAGCGGCTAGCATGAGCACACTGCACTCTGGAAAGCCAGTTCCTGAGCCTGTCCCCAGGGTAGAAGGCAGGAAAGAGATCTTAACACATTCAGAGGTTTCTCACATCAGCTTTCTTCTGTCCTAGTGGTCCTCGTTCCCCTGCTCTGATTACCTCTTTTCCCTACCCTCAGGCATGGCCTGGCTAGCCCCTGTCATCCCTGCCCAGCCCCTACCTGATCCTGCCACTCCTCTAGCTCCTCTGTCAGCTAAGCCATGGGAACCACAGCTCCTGGCACTCCTGTATGAGCCATCTCTACTCAGCCTCCATCTCCTCTGCCCAGCCAGCCTGCACAGGAAAAGCAGAGAGGGGACACTGCAGAGGCAGCTGCGAGCAAGGACCTGTCCCAGGCTGCACCCGAACTGGATTCAGACATATATGAGCAGGAGGGCAAGTCCTTCCTCCCCCACAAAGAGGAAGAAGGCAGTCTTTTCTGCCTGGGGAAGGTGTCCAGTACAGCCCCAAGCAGGGCAATACTAACATCACAGGGACCACCGAGCAGCCTGCCACCCTGTCACCAACAGAATGACACCCACCTTCTCCTGTGAGGCCTTGAGCTGCTGCCGGAGAAGCTCCGTCTCCATCCAACACGCTGCATGCTGCTGGTGGTGCTCCAGCCTCACAGCCGTCTCTGCTCCTCGTAGCCACTCAGCCTCCGCAAGCCCCTGGCTCCGCAGCTGGACAGTGCCCGAGCCAGCACCGTGGCCAGCCTTGTGCTCAGTGAGGTCATGGCCCAGCTGACACACCTTGACATTCAGGTGGGAGACCTCCCCCTTGCTCTTCTCACTCTAGAAAAGGTGGAGAAAAGAAACCAATTCATGCATAGAGCCTTGGGGTGGGAAGAGAGGCAATAAAGACTTAACCTGTCCCATGCTGTCCCTGCTGGGTTCTGACCCATGAACACCGCCATCGCTGCATGGCCTTGCGGGCACTCAGGACAAGTGCTCTCACTTCCCAGCCTGACCAAAGCCCAGTGGCCGAGTTCAAGCACAGCATTCCCGGGTAAGAAAACCCACACAGATGATAGCCCTGGGGGCCAGCAGGGAAAGCGGCAGTGGGGGGAAACACTGTACAGATGTGTAACGGAAATATTAAGATTGGTAAGAACATAGTATAAATGGAAACGTGTCCATGTGCATGTGTGAAAGTACCAGACAAAAGAACAGAGTAAGGGCTGCATGAGCAGCCTGCATCAACACTAAAGGGCACTGACCCCAGCAACAATGCTGAGCAAGGTGCAGTTTCTGGCCCGTGCTCCCACCAGACCACAGCACAGATAACACGTCAGCAGAAAGCCTGCATCTAACAGCAGGGCGGCAACACACCTCATATCCCATGCCCCTGCTAGCCTCCCAGGAAAATGGGCAACCAACACAGCTTTCCTCCAAAGGAGGAAAAGCAGACAATGGGCAGCAGGTTTGTGGCTGAAGGTTAATGGAAGCTGAAGCCAGCAAGGGCCAGCAAAGGCCACCCTGCTGCGGCTGATGGCCCTGAAGAGTACAAAAGACACATCTTAAAAACAAGTTGTGGTTCCCAGTCATGAGGAATTCCAGGTACAGGGAGAGGAACTAACAGCCTGCAACCCTCGTCCATGTTGCACACAAGCAATCCTGGACAAGCCTCATGTGCACACATGTCCAAGGGCTCCAGAGCATGTGAGTTTGAGACTGGGAATGAGCAACATCTCTGGGAGAAAGAGTATAAGTAGTTAAAGTCAACCTCATCAGAAATTTTGTAGTAACACCGTCCCTTCTGTAAGACCTTCACTGGCTTTTGTCACACAAATTTTTGCTACTTGACAAGCTATAAAATGAAGCTGGTTCTTCAAAGCAAAACTCAGTGTGAATGTTTGAAACAAACATGCCCGTTCTCCTCTATAAGCATGTGCAGTTTTTGTCCTCCTAAATCCTTCAGCCAAGAGCCTGTCCCTGTTAACAGCTTCTTACCGACACTGTCAACTCTGCTGTCTCAGCTGGCTTCTCCACATTCTTTCTGCCCAACTCGCTCACATGTCTCCTGTCGGGGAAAGGGACATGATCAGCTTCAGGCCAGAGAGCAGCAAACCACGGCCCCTCAGAGAAGGGCCCCATTTTGGGGAGCCACACATTTGGTTTTGGCCTGCAACAGGAAGCAAAGCCAGGCCAAAACGGATACAGTCCTGAATTGATTCAGGAGTGGGTCATGTGTCTCTGCCCCAACAGGTGACTCAGCACAGCCCAGGGCAAACAGCTGGGGACATCCAAAGTCCTGCAAAATTGTCAGAGGTCTAAAAATCAGAGGATGAAGAACAGTGGGAGAGCCAGCTTAACAGACTCTTGGGACCATCTGCACCAGAAACCTGGCTCTCCTTGGATTTATGGCTCAGTTGGTGACCCCAGTACCTGCCTCAAGCTTCCTAAGCCAGCAGTAAGCCACTGGCCAAAAAGTTTGTGTAGCGAAGAAGCCCATCCTTTCATCCCTCAGCATACCCATCCCCACAGCCTTCCCCAAACCCAGCTTTGGACCCTGTACTCTGGCCTGCCCAAGCCTTTGGCTGGCCGAACCCGTCCCAGCACTGGCTTTTTTTGCATGGAATGAAGGGCATGAGAGTGCTGGCTTGCTCAGAAACAAGAGAACAAAAGGCAGGTTGAGCTAACTGAAATCTGGTAAATGCACCCGAGTGGCTGTTCCTTTTACAAGCATTAGCTATCCACCCATTTGCTAGCCTCCCACAGCTGGCTCCTCTCTTACTCATCGTGCTTGCTGCCCTTCTTTGCTAGCCTCAACTCTTGCTGGAGTCTCCCAAGTTGACTTTTCAGCAAGCTGTTCTCCTCCAGCATCCGGCACAGCTTTCCCCTGCAGGGAGAGACAGCAGAGTGAGAAAACCATGCAAAAGCCCAGTTTGCTCTTGGCATCCCTGCTCTACTCCCATTTGGTTTGCAAGGACAACAAGAACTAAAGAAATCTGAGAAACAGCCATCCAATAATTCACGAAAAACATGAGGACAATCAAGAGACATTGGTAGAGAATGAGCAGGTCTTCAAGGGAAGGGAAATAAAGGTGAATAAGGACAAATAGCATCAGACCCTGAATTTGTGTGGCTTCCAGGTGGCTGAAATTGTTTTGCAGGCCTGCCAAGGAGTGGAAACAAAGTGATATGACTCATCCAGACACACCAAGACTTCACTACAGGATAACCAGGTGGTGAACCCAACCCCTCAACTGCAATAAAGCCACATCTGCAGAAGTCAGCTTGCTTGTGAGGCCTCTGTGATTTTACAGTGCTGGGCACAACAGCTACGACCCCAAATCCAAGGTAGCCTCTCTGCCTCATTATCCTTCCACTCTTACTGGTACCCCCAGTCTCCCATGAGGCCATGAATACCGGCACTTGTGGAAAGGAAGCTTAGTCCTGTGTCCACTGTCCTATCCAACAGCTACTACGAAACCTCAGGTGCACACAGGACCCAAATTCCTCAAGGGACAGTGCAGGAGAACAGACTGTATGTCCTGGCAGTGACAACAGCATTGCAGTTTGTGGCACTGCATGTGGGAGGCAGAGGAGCTGACTGGGGAAGTTCTTCCTCTCTTCTCCAAGTAAGTAAGCCAGAGGACTAGCACATGGGCTGTGTGGCGTTTTCTCCCCCTGCTTGGCAGGACGCTCCTCACAGCAGCTGCCTTCTGAGTCAGTTTTACATCAGGATTCATATGCTGTGCTTCCTGTGGCATCTCCAACACCCACGTACAGCTGTACAAAGCAGAGGAGACGAGCGCGCAGTCAGCCACAGCCATGTGGGCACACCCCAGAGTCAGTAACAGACACGCAGGAAACAGCAAGACAGAACATAGCTGCTGTTATAGAGTGTCAAGAGAGAACACAGCTGCTGTTAGAGTGTCTTGGACTATCATGTTGTTAAGCAGCCCTGGGTTTCAGAAGGCTTCTGCTTTTTTGCAGCAGCAGCACTGTGTTAGTTCTACAAACTACCTTTGCACTCAAACCTGCCACTCTCTTGAGCTCTGGGTTCATTTCCCAGCCAGTGCATGACATCTTTGAGCTGCATCAGCTCCAGTTTCACCCTGTTCCTTTCCCTCTGCGGGTCCACTTTGACAGCCTGAATGTCGTGTCTCCCCCTATGCTGCTGTGCCACTCTGTCTCCCAGGGCTTGTTTTCCCTCTTCTTGCCCTCCAGATCAAGTCTATGTCCTGACATGCTGCTGTGCCTGCTGTGTGAAGGCAAACCATTTAACTTTGCTCTCTCTGCCTCCTTCCCAAGCACATCCCCTTGTCTAGCAAGATTTCATTTCTCCTTGACAAATACTTTCAGCTTTGGCTCCAGCTTCTAGACTGAGCAAGCCATTTCCTGCAACAGACGTCTGCACCGTCCGCACTGGTCCATCCATCACACAATTTTTCATTTCTTCCCTGTTCCTTTGGTGCTGAAGTTGCAACAGGAGATTTTGGTCTACCTACCCATCTGAGTCTTGGGGACCTGCTCCTTTCCCCTCAGAGGGCAGCTCTCCAGACACCTTGTCCCTTCCAACACCAGAGCCCTCAGCCCCACTATCTCTGCATTATTCCCATTTCATCCTGGTGCTTTTTCTCACTTTTTCTTCTCAACAGCCAGCATCTCGCACATCCTAACTTGTTGCTCATTAAACTTCTCTTCCAACTTTAGCTGCCTCTTCTTCCACACAGAGACCATGTCCTTTTCCTTCCATTTCTGTCTCTCCTGGGCATGCTGCTCTTGAAGGTCTCCCCTTGGAGCCTTTAGCATTGGGAAATCACTTCCTCTCGCATCAATGTTACTGCAACAAAGCCTTGCAGCTGTCCTCACACTGGCATTCACTCCATGACAGCTCTTGATTATGTTCAACCTCTGCATCCTTCCTAAAGATAAAAACCATTTCGCTGGCCTGGATTTGATAACACAGCTTAGGAAGCTCCGCCAGCCTCAGAAGATACTTCTCGTGGAGAGGCAATGCAAAGTTTTCTCTAGGTTGAAAAGTCAAGGGAACTTAAAACGTTACAGGAAGTTCCTACACCATTTTGCACTTCTCAAAGACTCATCCATCAGATGTTTTCCAACAACTCCAAAAGCTATCCATTACAGCCAGTCCCTCTACCATTCGCCAGGGATGGTGGTAACAGCTCAAATGCCTTATATTCCTGTTATGTGGGTTTGTTCCCCTGGTCTGCCACAGACTTCAGCCAAGTCACCTCCTTTCTCCCGCACCTATCCCATATCTCAGCTTCTTAGCCCTAAAACAGGGATAATGACCTAGCAAAATCCTCTGCTTGCATATTGCCAAAGGGGACTCCACTCCTGAGAAGAGGCAATGAAGAGAGGCACAGCAGGGAAGAGGCAGGAGGAAAGCCTGGGGGCAGTGGTGGGGTGTGCTGGGAAGCAGGAGGGGGCAGACATGGATAGGCAACAGTTTCCTGTCCAATTCCTCTCCAGTCTCCTCTGCAAGGCCATTCTGGCCCCTGGGAAGGTTGCAGAATGGGCAGCACAAGCACAGAAGGGAACATGAACAGACATTTAGTGACAAACCTACTCTCCTGCAAGCCAGTCTGTTTTGGCTATATAGAGAAATATAAGCCATTTTTCCCTGTTTTTAAGACAGCAGGTTGTGATGATCTAGCAAGCAGAGGCAGGTTTGCTGAAGGGCCAAGAGAGAGATCATAAGCAAACACTGATGAAAGCTCTCTTATTTCTCTCACTGTTTTGAGATACAGTCTTTGCTGGGCACTGCCTCTGACATAAGCTTGTAGAACACACAGGGAAACTTACAGTCTTGAAATAAAAGTACTCATGTAAGGTGGGTTTAGACATCTCACTTCCAACAGCTGCGGCCATGCAATAATGCCCAGATTTTCTTCCAAATTAAAGCAGCTCTCCAGCCCCGTGAGAAATCAGCCCAACCAACTCTGGTATGAGCAGGGGATGCACCCCCAGTCTACTGCTTAGCCCCAGAAAGAGAACAGCGCCAGACCTCAGACTCTCTCTGTCCCCGTGCTGCATCCTCAGCTCTTCTCCCTCCTGGTCCAGCCGCTGTCCTGGACGGTAAGTGTCTTCAGTGTGCTGTTGTCCCGCCCTGGCCTGCTCCATCTCAAATCTCTCCTCCAGCTCCAGGCTACACACAGATTTTTGCGCTTTCAGGCTATCAGTTACAGCCCAGTACTTTGCAACTGTTTCTTCCAGGTCTCTTTTCTGGTCTTCCATCTTGCGCATCTCAGCCTTGAAGCTTTCCTCACTGTTCTTCCTCTCTCTCTCAAAGTTTTTCCTCATTAACTCAATCTCCTCCTCGTAACAGTTTATCTGTTGGGAGGAGACAGGATTTGGATATTAGCACCATGGTCCCGAGAGCTCCCCTCTCCTCCAATAGCTCTGACTCGGGTTGACCTATTGGTCCCTCTCAACAGGGGACACTCTTCAGGCAGTTCTGGTCTCTGCTGAACTTAGGGCAATAATGAGTCTCATGCAGCAGCCTCTAACAAGCAGGTATCAGTGGGCCACAGCTCCTCCCAGCAAGCAGCCCAGTTCTCCCCTTTCTCCTTGTTTGCAAAGGACCCCAGAGAGGAGAAGGGAGAGGCCAGGGCATCATCCGCCACTGCTCCCATATCCTTCCTCCACTCTGCAGAGTGGTCCCTTGTCCAAGATGTGGTGGTGAGTAGCTGCTGTTCCCCTCGGCTCCCCTGTAAATACTAGAAACTCCAGGACTGGATGAGCACAAAGGCAGCACTGTGAAGTGGGCAGAAGATCTGCAGGCAGCTTTGTGCTCCTGGAACTGTTCGTCACCTGTGTGGCAGTTTAGGATTTACTCTTGCAGTGCTGCAATGGAAACCCAGCAAGCATCCGCGACCTCTCAGTTCAGCAGCAAAAGGAGCAAAGGTGGAAACTGAGGCCTCTCACATGAGCACTCACTGCTCTCTAAAGGGAGGGCTGCGCTCACACTGTCACCTTAGGGCAAGCAGGTTATAAGTGTGCTGGAAGCCCAGGGAGACGGACCTCTGATACCCCCTCATGACCTCAGGAGACATGTGGCTGCTTCTCCTCTTGGTCCTGCCGCTGGTTTTACTGTGACAGCAACACTGAGTAGAGTTAGTCTTTGGTTCTCCATATGGAGCAAGATCCACACAAACATTTTGCAAGGTGACAGAGACTTCCACAAAGCCTTTGCCAGCCAGCAAGGGCTCCGAACCCTTCTACCAGCTAAGATCAGCCAGTGCAGCACATGCCATAAGCCCAGCAAAGAGATGAGGTACCACCCTGCTCCCCAGCCTGAACCCTCCAGCAACCCTCCTGGAGCAGATGCCCCATCAGTCATGCTGTAGCAGGGTGCTTACCAAGCAGTTGTGCCAAGAGGTCAGGACATCTCCTCCCACTCTCCTCACCTTGGTTTCCAGCTGCACCTTCAGGTCCTGCAGCTGCTCTTGGAGCTGCTCCATTGAGAGTGATGTCTCTGTGCATGCAGGATTGGGAACCATAGGGCTGGGAGCACAGCACACTGGAAGAGAGGAGCCCTGTGAGGACAGGCCTACAAGACAGGACAGGCTTTGCTGTCCTGATCAGGATGGCTGCAGCTTCATCGAGTCAAGTCCATACAACCCCAAAAGATGGAGATACCCCGTCTATCTGGCAACCAGTCCCAGGGCTGCACCATTCCTCTGAGCCATAAGTGTTTTCCTAATGCTCAACCTGAATCTCCCAACCCCTCTTTATCATATTGTATCTCCTCAACAGTGAAAATCCACCTGTTCACTCCCAGCTGTCTAGTCCACAGGTCACCATCACCAGCTCTCAAGTTGGAATAGTCTCCTTTGCTCCATCTCCCTCCTCCTCACCACCCATCACCCTCTCCTTTCCTCCCATGGCTGCCCAGTGCCAGAACTGGCAGCAGCAGCTCAGGCGCAACAAGCTGCCCCACACTCCTGCAGAAACTCCGATCTGGAGGGAACCTTGTTCTTGATTAGAATACGGAGACGCACCGAACCCTCACGCATTTTACCTCCTGCTGGCAGGCATCTCTCAGCCCTGCTCTCCTGAAGCTGGAGACGCAGCCTTTCCAGCTCTCTCCACAGCACTCCATTCTGGTCCCACAGCACCTGAAGCAGAGATTGGTCATCAGACAGCTACGCAACTCCCCAGGGCTGCTGGAGGCCAAGTGCCCACAGCTCCCAGCAGCCATGTGTACTCAGGGTATCCTGCAGCACAAAGAGCAGAGCTCCCTCACCAGCACAGTCAGAGAGTAAGACAGGGAGATTTTCTTTCATCCCAAAGAGGCAGAGATGAGAGATTTTGGAAGAGTCAGAGAACAAACATAACCCCAGATTACTGCAACCACTATTACAAGAACCATCACTAGGCACTGTAAAGAACAAAGAGCCACAAGCAACTGCCCTCACATGCAAAAGCACGCAATACCAGGGGCTTCTGCAGACACCTCAGAGGGTTGGACCTGCTGAGACCCCTCCTGACCTAAACAAAACTATTGCTAGCAACCAACACACAGGAAACACCGTGATCTCAGTACAGTCCCTCACAGAGCCCAGCAGTTTGCATTTATACCCTCAAGACACGCCTGTGGGCATCTGGGCTTGCCAACAAGCACCACTGTACACACACAAAGCAACAGGATTTCTGGTGAAGCAAGTCCCACAGGGCTCTGGAAGGAAACATTGCTAGGCTGCAGAAGGAATACAGGGAGGCGAGAAGGTGCTGATCCCATGAGAAGCAGAGCACGAGGCAGGATCTGCTGCCTGCTTAGCACAGAAACACCCTCGGAGGGCAGCACAAGAGTTTATCCTGTCTCAGTGCCAACACTAGCCTGCAGCAAGGAGTCCCACGGCTGAACATCACACTATGAGCCACTTCCATGACAGTGTCTGCAGCTGGGCAATGGCTTGTTTCACTTCACAGCCTCCATCCCGTACTGGAAGCAACAGCGTATAAGGCATCCTGCCTCCTGCTGGACTGTACACTTTCAGCAGACGTCAAATTATATCCCATATGCTGCCACCCCGGAAAATGACAGGCTCCAAGACACTATGAACTAGGATACTTCCAAAGATCCCCATTAATACATATTATTGAGCTGATCTAGACAAATGCAAATCCTGTTTGGAACAGAGGAGGAGGGGGGCTTACAGAATTCAACAAGGGTAAAGCATAAACCCCAGCGGGTGCCTTCACAGGGGCAGATGAATCCTGAAGGCCAAACCTCTCCATCCCTCAGTATTCTCATGGACAACTCCAGGGTGGCTCAATGGGAGGAAAAATCGCAGCACCGAGTATCTTCTACCCTCTGGTGCCACCTGGAGCAATGCTGTGCTGGATAGCACTCCAGCATGTTTGCCTTTACTTACAGCTTCGAGAGGGACTGTCTGCTGAACCTGTGCATCTGTGAAACAGCTCTGCTGAAAATGCAGCTCTCAGCCCCTGCAGGGGGATTTGATAAGCCACCATCTCTACTCAGTGGTGTTCCCCAGTCACACACAGCACTTGGAAACAAATGGGCAATGCAATCAGCACAGGACTCAGGAGCCAAGGCACAGAGCACCCAGCAACTCACAACATGCAAGATACACAAGTCACTTAAAAATGAGAGAAGGGAAACGGAGGCTGTTCTCCCGTCCCAGAGCGCCCAAAGCTCTGGGCAGGAGCACAGCACCCTGGAGGAGGTACAACACACACAACACCAGTGCCTGGACCACACACACACCAGGTACCTGGACAGGCTCACCTTGACTCTCTAGCAGAGTCCAGCGGCAACAAATTTTGTAGGGGTTGTTAAAGTGGGGCAAGAAGGAGGAAGGGAAAAACAAAAAAGACAGAAGAATTTAGGTGATAATGTGCCTTCCAAAGAAGGAGAACAGCCTTCTCATTGCATTCAAGAAGAAATGCAACAGAGCCCAGTGTGGTCTGTTCTTATACACAGAGCTACATGGTTCCCAAACAAAATGGTTTGTGGCTACAGGGTGGCATGAAGGGAGGAATTTACAGCCCACCCCTGCTCCCCGCTACCAGTATCCCAGCAAGGGAACCAGCCCATGGAAGGCTGCAGGAGCAAGGAGACAGGCTGCTTTACTGGGGACACAGCTGTGTCCTGCCTCCTGCCAAAGGACTCTGAGCAAGGCAAGCAGGATCCCCTCTCTGCACTCTGATCAGGGCTGCCTCCTTCCTCTCCCCCAGGCCAAAGAGCCCAACAGATGTGCTGATGAGAGCCGTATTTTCACGACAGCATCACTGGAGAGCTGCCTACCCATACCTGGCACTGCCGCTCGTACTCCAGGACAATCTCTGCAAAACGCTCGCTCTGGTTCAGGAGCTCTGGGCTGCGGGGCTCCACCTGGCCCAGCTGCACAAGCACAGGGAAACACTTCTCGTCAAGGAAATTATCACCTCTCCACATGGAGAGGCAAAAGCTCTACTAAATAACCAGAGTCACAGTGTTACACCTATTACAGATTCAATGGAAGGGTTGCTATTGACACCTGTGGGATGGGTCAGATGCAGAAAGAGGAGGAAAAACATTTTTCTTCAAGTGTGAGACACACCAAACCACAGGCAGGCTAGCTTTGCCAAACTGGCTAACAAGGTCACAGACTCATTTCTTTCCCCACATCCATTTTACCAGGTGCCTCGCTGGAGTGGAAGACACTAAAACTAACCCTCTACTTCAGTACTTGTGAAAAATAAAGCTTTTATTTTCTGGAAACCAAACTCTAAAGTTCTCACTTGAAGACTGTAGATTTGTAGAATTTTCTACAATTGTGAACTCTGCTCATCCTTTTTTTTCAGACTTCGAAAGGCCTAAATTAAAAGCCAATGTTTGTGTTTCTAGGTTGTCATGAATGTGCAGGAGAATTCAAAGAGGGGGAGACCGTAACAACTGACCCAAAATATGCAAGATTTCATAGAAAAGGGTCAATCTTTTGATGAGTTCCTGAAAAGTTCCTATTTAACCACAACAGAGAAAGGAAGGCTACCAAAGGAAGGCTACCTTGTCCTTCACAACGCAGTTGAGTTCTTTCTGCAGCTCTAACACCAGCTCCTCAGAGGCCGTCAGTTTCTCAGCCATCTCTGTGACTTTGTTTTGCAGTTGTGCATTCTCCTGCAGACAAAAGGGAGAAGATTCTCTTGATGTTGTGGGTCCTCACACTGCAGGACAGGCTCATCGGCCACGGGCCTTCAGCAGGACGCTGTAAAACAACTGGCACATCAGCATGCCAAACACAGCACATCTTGCAGAAGACCCTGCTGTGGACAGGACACCACATGGGCTGGGGTTTGGCTCATCTCTCCGACGGACAGACATAGGAGTGAGTTTAGCAGAGTAAGAGCTAGACAGCCCCACAGGCTCACCTCTGCCTCTGCTTCACAAAAATATGGTTTCCATCACAGCCAACAAAGGCAGCAAGTCTTGAGATATCTCTGTCTGTACTTCTACATTGAACAGCACTGAGAAAAACTCAGGCACACGGAGAACATCATCTCTGCTTTTGGCATAGTCTCTGGCACAATTTTAGCCTCAGCCACCAGGTGTTCAGGTGTTACCAAGGGCGAAACTATTCCCAAAAGACAACATACAGGTTTAATAATGACACGGCAAGGGAACAAGCTCTGTATTTAATTAAATAGCATGGTTGTGGCCGATGATTTTTCTGCATAGAACTCCTGTCCTTCCCAGTAAGAGCAATACAAACTGTCCATCTTTGTCACCACCTCTGCTTTGCCTCCTCTGAAGAAGTGAAGATGTTTCACTCAGGGCAGTTCTACTTACGCTCACCGTGTGGTTCAGTCTTCCTTGCAGGCTGGCCTCTTTGCCCTGGAGGATCTGTGTATCAGCCTCCAGCTTCGCTTGGTGATTGACTGCTTGCTGCAAAAGCAGCTCTTTTGCCTCTATTTCTGCCTGAACATCCCTGGGGAGAAAAAGCAACATGTCTGGGGCACCCGAAGTGTGTTCTCAGATGGCCACGAGGTCCAGACACCCCCTCTCACCATGCACAAAGCAAGAGATGAGAACTTGGTTGGAGGGATGGTGGGACAGTGGTGTGTGGGGACACTACCTGGACTTCTCTGCCACTGACACAATGGCAAAACAAGTGGGAGATTCATAAAAGGAGACTGGGACGGGAAGGAGAGGCTATGGACACCCACAGGAAAACCATCTTCCCTGCCCCACCAAAAGGATCTCTCCTACTTGAGCTTGCTCTGGGTGTGCTTGAGAGCGATGTACTGCTCGTCCAACTCCCTGTCAAGCTGCAGGCAGCGTCTCTCCACTTTCTCCAAGTCCAGCCTCGCCTTGTCTCTCTCCCTGGCTATCTGCCTCACTTGGATCCTGCAGGCATGGTGAACAATGCATTAAGAGACATCTCCTGCACCCCACAGAAAGGCCCTCCTCACAGGAAGCAGCACCCTTACCTGAGGCACTGCAGTTTGTATCCGTAGGAGGTGACAGCTGCATGTTGAAACCCACCCCTGGGGATCATGAGTGTGTTGTCCAAAGCTGCAGGCAGCTCTGCCAGGCTCACCTGCTCCTCCGTGCTACTACTCAGCCTCTGTAAGGACAGCACAGACTAAAATCACTTTCTGCCTCTTCTAACAGTGCCAACAGGACTTCTGCTGTTACACCACCTGACCACCCTCCAGCCTTTCAGGGATCCACCCCCATCTCACAGACAGGCTCAGATCACATCCGTCCTAGATTCTCCCCAGCCCTGGGGTGGCCAAACCTTGCCACCCCATCATGAAGCTGACTGCAAGCGCTTCTTCCACCCTAGAGGGCTGCTTGCTGAAAGGCCTTGCTCCTCACTTCACCCACCACCACTGGACAAGGCAGCACCAGAGACCTTGAGGATCTCCTCTAAGTTCTTGCAGGGCTCAGATGTCAATGACAAGTTCAGGCTTGGCAAATCTAGCGCCGCTGCCGATGCTGGAGAAGAGATCTGGGCCCACGCAGCCTGGACGGAAGGACGAACTGCTTCCCTGCACACTCTCCCCTGGCACTAAGGAAAAAAGCAGTGGAGGTAAGTCAGTGGGGCAAAATTGGCAGAGAAAAACTGACAGCTTTCGATACTCTAAGGAAACTCCAGGGACCCCACCAATATTGGAGAAAATTCTAAAAACAACCCCAAGCTGCCCTGAGATGTCATGAGCTGCCTATAAGGCAGCCACAAGGAGCAGGATGACAGGCACAGACCATGCACTGTGGTCTCCCTACCAACGCATGAAAACTCAGTATCCACAGAAAGACCAACATGGAAAGTTCTATAGCATCAGAGGGCCTTGTGAAAACTGTCATACGGGGACTGCCAGCCAACACTTTGTTTGATCCAGAAGCTAAAATTGGTTTGAGGTCAGCTTGGAAGGTAAATGAGATTCAGCCAAATTGAACCAAAAAGCAGAACCCGGAAAGCTGATACAGAACTGGTAACAAGAGCACTAATTTCATACTGGGTTTGGAGCAAGCCTGTGTTCAGAGAACTGTTAGCTCAAAGTCTTAGCCCAAAAGAACCTGAAACATCTCGGGGTGTTTTTTTTTTGGAGCTGTTTTGCTCAGGATCCTGGATGGAGCTGTCCTGACTGTCACGGTAATCAGCTGCTCACTTCTACCTTAGTGCATCAAAGCACAGTTACTTCAAAAGCATTTGCTAATGCCTTGCCAGTACTTGGAACTAAGAGCACTAAAGAGAAAGAAGTATTTTACATCAACCAAAGAAAATGTGGGTGAAGCTTGCTCCATGCACTAAAAAGGGGCAACCTGAGTCACATGAGGTGCAGAAATGTCAGCGTTTCTGAAGCCAATGAATTGGGGTGATCCTTCCCCTCTGCTAGGATACACATCCCTCTCCTCCCCATAAAAATATGAGGCTCGAGAGCCCCTCTGTTGTTCTGTATCACCACCCCATTCCACCTGCACAGGGTTTGCTCCTACTCAGGCAGCTCCCAAGGGACCCTTTCGGTCACCGTGCAGTGGGCGAAGTCCAGACGATACCCAAAAACTGACTGACAAGTGGAAAACTCTCCCCAAGTCACTACCCTCAGATGCCCAATTAATGTCTATTAAATCACCCCCTTGTGAAACTAAATATCTTGGCCTGAAGTGTTCTCAGTAGAACCCATTCTTTAGCCTCATTTTTTTGTGGGGAAACAGACAGAGAAATCTTTCCAAGCGGACAGCTGGATTTGTGTCTGGATTCCCTGCAGGATGTTGTAGAAACAGCAAACACAAATGAACTGTCCTGTGTAGCAACTGGCAACAACTTATGGTTGCTCATCCAAAGTTACCAGAAATCACCTCGAAGGAGCTGCAGGTCAAGGCCATCAACCAGGACACTTTTTACAAAGAAATCTTTCTGCCTTTCAGCTCACTCCATGAACTGCTGACAGTCTTGGCTGCTCGAGAGATGCTGATGCACCTTGGAAAAAGGTGGTCATGCAGCTAAACAAGCTAAACCACAACTGCTTAAAGCTCACTCTTCCATCTCCATCCTTCTCCAGTTTCGTGAATAAATCTTTGAGCTCCTAAAAAATAAGTACAAGAGAAGAGAAACTCACCAGCTGCAGCAACACAGCTCGAAGCATCCAAACGGCTTGTTAAAATAAATCCCATCATTTTTACAGTGCAAATGGAACACTCTTAGGAAACTCTTTTTGAAAATCAACACTGCTCTATTTCCACACACTCACAAAGAAACAAACTCCTCTCCACAAAGTCTGAAATGTGAGTCTCAGTAATGTATGCACAAAAACCACTTGAATCCTGCTTCGGCTTTGAGACAGAAGTGGGATTAAGGCCCTGCGCCTACTCTGAGACTCTGAAGAGATACAGTTGACCTGTAACTTCACCTTGGAAATGGCAGGCTATTCGCAGAGACACTCAGCAAAAGGACAAAATACAACAGGAACAAGCTGCAACAAGGGAAACCTCGACTGGCCATAAGCAAAAAGTTCTTCCTCCTGAGTGCACTGCAGCCCTAGGACAAAGAAGCTGTGGGGTCTCCACCCTGGGAGATACTCAGACCTAGACTGGATAAGACCTGAGCAACTTGGTCTAGCTCGAAAGTCAGCCCTGCTGTGAGGAGGACCAGCCCAGATGCCTCCAGAGTTCCCTTCCCACCTAATGCTGCCTCGGTCAGACACTATAGACCAGCTCCTCTCTAAGGGCAGCCATCTGTGTCCCCAAAGAAATGCAGCCGTGCTGGAGTATGCCAGCTCAGGACCAGTGCCTGTGGTCTAGGGGAGGCAAAGCTTACTTTTGACAGTCACTTCCTTTGACTCTGCAGATTCACTGCCAGAACTCACCGCCCATCCCTCTCTCAACCAGCCTGCTGCTCCTAGCCTTACTCTGCTCACCTCCTTCCTCAGCTCCCAAAGCCAAACACTGGCTGAGGAAAGCCTTGCCTCCTGCACCTACCTCCTCTGGGATGGCCGGGACTGGAGCCTCAGCCTTGTCCAAGGAAGTGCTGGGCACCCACCAGGAGCTGCAGGCTAGGTCAGGCTTCCAGATGAAAACACAGCACACACCAGCCATCTCAAAAACAGCCTCCCCACAACTATCTGTGAAACAATACTGTGAGGACCAAGCCCCCTGCATCTGTCCCTGGAAGGACAATGGCAGAGCACAGCTAATGTCACTGACACAACAAGGATGACGGGGACCAAGCAGCATGACTCCTCTGTCATAAACTCCATCCAGGCATGTTAGCGCCCTGCCACCCTGACCTTCCCCCGCAAATCCCAGAGCATCTGTACCATCTCCTCTCCTGATGGCTTGTCAATACATTACATGTAGAGAGGAGGGAGGCCATCATACCTTGTGTCTCCAGCGTCACTTTCACAATGGCTTTACCACTTTCAGCCTCTTTGTTTGCATTCAGGCTCTGTAATAAAAAAAATGAGGGAAGACCATCAGCCACAGTCTGCCCCAGGGCAGGGGTCACACATCCCGGACCCGCCAGCTCCACTCAAATATGCGTCCTGACACATCTGCTCACAGCCAGAATGGGAACAGCCCATGTGAAGCACCCAGCCTGACTCACTCAGGCACCCACAGACACACTGGGACTGGAAATGTTTGTGCTTTTGTAACAATTTCATTTTACCATGTTTAACATTTTAGCTCAGGACTCAGAAGAGTACCCTGCCAAGCAGGAGAGAGCCTTTTCCCACAGCTGATTAAAGGTTTGTTTAGAGATCAGCCAGGTACCCAGGGTACACATAACGGGAGGATGGTTAAATCTGCCCTCTGTTCAAGGATGAAGAAAACATTGTAGGAGGAGCACAAAAAGCAGGAAAGATCTAAGATGCAAATCCTGTTGAAATCCCAGATGGGAATGGAGGATAAGGGGGTACAGCATGCCCAAATCCAAACTCTCTGCCCCAAAAGCAAACTCAGACATCCAGCTCTGTAAAAACTGGATCCCAGCTGCTTGCACGACACAGGGAACTGGGGAGGGCATTGGCTGACAAAAAGCGGAGCAAAACACAGGTCCTTCTCCTCTGGTATCTGTAGAGAACCTCTACATCTCATTCAACTGCCCTGTCTGAGCTCAGGTTCGCAAACCAACCCCTCGCTCGACACCCTGGGCTTGCACAAGAGGTGACAGGGTCGACAGCCAGACAGCCCATCCTCCCTCTGCAGTGCTCCTGGGTCCGGACAGTGGGCTTTTACAGGGGCAAGAAAGGCTGTACACAGAGACGTCAGCACTTATGGTTTTCCAAGGGGGACACGTCACCATGCAGCCAGAGATCAGGGCCCATCCACCTCATCTTCAAGCAACGTGTTCAGCAGGGAACCGAACCCGCCTTCCCTACCCGTGACCGCCATCTCCCTGTTAGAGGCGTTTTAAGAAGGATCCACAGCCTCACGCGAGGCGAACACGCCAAGCACACGACGCTCCCCGCACACTTGCGCAGGCCTTCGGTCGCCGGGTGGGGGAGGAAGGGCCGCGCCTTCCCCCCCCCCCCCCCCCGGTGACCGAAGGCCTGCAGCGACCGAGACCTAGGCCTCGCCGGCCCCACCGCCCCCATTCCCTCACTCACCGCGCCGCCGCGCATGCGCACGCCCCACCCGCGTCCCCCTCACGCATGCGCACGTTACAATCACCCCTCCACGCATGCGCACTCCGCGCCCGCCTTCCCGCCCACAGCCCTCCGCGCATGCGCAGTGCGGAAGGGGGTGCCGGTGCGCGAGGGGTCGGGCGGCGGGCAGCAGGGCCTCAGCCATGTCGGGGTCGGCGGGATCGGGCGGGACGGGCAGCTCTGCGCGGAAGCGGCTGATGAAGGAGGAGGACATGACGAAGGTGGAGTTCGAGACGAGCGAGGAGGTGGACGTGACGCCCACCTTCGACACCATGGGGCTGCGGGAGGACCTGCTGCGCGGCATCTACGCCTACGGTACGCGGCGGGGCGGCGGCGAGGGGGGAGGGAGAGGCGGGGGGGGGGAGGGAAGGGAGGGAAGGGGGTCGTCTGTGCCGGTGCCCGTGTCCGTGCCCGGATGTGGGGCGGCGCGCCTGCGCGGTGAGGCCGCCGGGCCTGGCCCCGCCACCGGGCCTGGCCATGCCGCCGCTGACGGTAACGGTCCCCCCCCCCCCCCCCCCCCCGCAGGTTTTGAGAAGCCGTCGGCCATCCAGCAGAGAGCCATCAAGCAGATCATCAAGGGGAGAGACGTGATCGCCCAGTGAGTGGGGCTGCCGGCGGGAGCCGGGTTGCGGGCCGTGGGGGGTGGGGGGTCTCGGCCACAGTCACTGCCTGAACCTGGAAGCGGGATTCGTCACCCGTGGTGGTCGGCTGCTGCGTGGCAGGGTCAGGGCAGTCGCGTCAGGGGGTGAAATTGGCTGACTCGCACATAGGCTGTGACCCTGACAGTTTTTCGTGTCAGAGTTTTATTAGGTTTAGGTATGTCGCGGTAATATTCAGCCACAATATTGCGCATCCTCTGTGATTCTTTCTGAGGCTCTTGTGAAAGTTTTCCAGCAAAGCCAGAAAAGTAGAGAGACAGCTGCAGTCTCAGTCGAGGGAAAAAGCAAGCAGAAGAAAATCTATCATGTCTCCGGAGACGAAGGATGTGCATCCCACTGAAAGAAATCCTTCATAGGTCACCAGTGGGAATTGCTAGCCTTCCAAATTGTGTTGGCTTACCTAACACTTACTTGCAAAGAAGGAAAAAAATTAGGTACCACGAACTGCAGGAAGTTAAAATTCTGGTCTGATAAGGAGTAAACATCCCAGAGCTGGGGATCCTGTAACGGAGTGCTCTGTCCCTGATACTGCAGTTCTCAAAGCTGCTTGTCGGCAGATCACTCTGTGATCGTAACAAAACTTTGTCAGGTACGCTGTTGGCAGTTTTGACTTCTTTGCAATGAAGGAGGGGCAAAGAGCAGAGGGGTGGAATATGTTGAAATTGCCTATATTTTTTGCCCAGACATCCAGAGTATTCACCAAACATCTGTTTCTCAGGTCACAGTCGGGAACAGGGAAGACGGCAACGTTCTCCATCTCTGTTCTGCAGTGTCTGGATATACAGGTAATTTCACAGCACATGCTAAAAGTGTTTTTTAACTAAATTGGTAGAGTTTTCATAATAAAAGCCTTTTTTTTTTAGAGTGAATAAATGAAGTGTTACATTGAAATTTTTCAATTATGGCTTGTGAACTTCAGACAGATTTCTGACTGAAAATTTCACCAGACTCTACTCTGTAACAGTTTAACTGTTAAATCCACCTTGGCAAAATAAGTTCAGAAAAAGTCTTGTAATTACAAAGTTGGCTTTAACAGCTGACCTCCTTCACATAGTTATTAGAGGGCTAAATTAGTCTCTCAGCAGGCAGAATTGTCCTCAGACAGTTTTAACAGCATCAGCAACCTGTCTGAACAGTTGGCGCACATTGCACAGAACCAAAACTAGATTTTTGACTGACAAATGTTTGCTTTGGTTCTAGTCAGAGGTCCATCCGATTGTTTTTTAAGCATAACTTAAATGTGTAGATGCTATTGAATAAAATGATGGTTTTCTGTGGGCCAGTACCCTCTTAAATAAAGCTTAGAGTGTTATTCACCTGTTACTGCCTGGGGACATAAAACTAAATGTTGCATGTGCTAAATGAAAAGGTCAGCATTATGCTTCATTTCTGTAAAGTGCTCGTACTATTTTTTTCACACGTGACGCTGAAACATTATCTTGGAATCCTTGCGCGATGCAAGGTTTTCATCTGAACTGAACATAAGAAATTGAAGTTATTTTGATTTATTTCTATTCTTTTGGAACAAAAGTACACACTTCCATATAATTGTTTTCAGAAATTAATTTGGAATGAAAAATAAGCTGTCAAGGAACTGCTTAAGTGCTGTTTTGTCAAAAGCAACTTAGTTAAGAGGCTGTTACTGTGCAAATGCTCTGTGAAAGCAGCTGTCTAGGTTTACCGACTTGTAAACGCTAGGTTTTAGCACAAAATTCTGTGGTTAATCCTTCAGATGTGACATTTCGGAGTACTCTGGAATCTATAATCTCTGTTGTGCTTGGATGATGTCCGCCCTGTGATTAACTGCCATGTGATCGCCTGTTTTGATCAGGTTCGTGAAACCCAGGCGTTGATCTTGGCACCAACTCGGGAGCTGGCTGTACAGATTCAGAAGGTAGGAGCATTTAAATTGCTGTCTATAAAGCACTTGCAAGGCCTAGGGCTGTTTCTGAAGTGTTCCCCAGTAGAGCTCAAAGCACAGCTTCTGCTTTTTCTTTCTGTCCTGAAAAGAATAAGAAATTCTGGTAAAGGGCTGTTTTGCTTATCTGCATTATATCCGTTCTTGCTTACGTGACCACACTGGCTGGTGGTCTAAGGTTTTACACATTCCTAACTGAATTTTTAAGGACAGCACTTTTAAAGCAGTTGTGATCCCGGGAGCACAGAATTCCCAGTGTTTGAAAGCCTGCTGTTGAGGAGGTTTGGGTAACAGACATAAAAAAAAATCCCTCTAACTGCTTGTGTTACATCTCTTTTAAAAAAAAAAAAAGCATCGTATGGCTGTGCAGACCTGCATCTCTTCACAAATACAAACTTAATGAGAGCTCAGTTAATTAAACCATTCCTTTGTAACAACACAGGGTCTTCTTGCTCTGGGAGACTACATGAATGTCCAGTGTCATGCCTGCATTGGAGGGACCAACGTGGGCGAAGATATCCGAAAACTGGATTACGGGCAGCATGTTGTTGCGGGCACTCCGGGCCGTGTATTTGGTAAGGAGATCTGGGAGGCTGCATCCCCTCCATGTTCAGACCCGTGCTGAGCTATGGGAACCTCCCGCAACTTTTGTGTGCTGAGATGTGAAATAGCATGGGAACCACATTTATCGTGTCACCATTGATGTAATGTTAATGCGGAGTAACAACTTACTGTAGTAATAGGTGGAAAAGATGAGAGAGAAATTAACAGGGATTTGGATTAGTGTTTGGATTTTCTCTGTTTATGTTTTGCTTTTCATTATTGATGTGTTTCTCTGTATGGTGGCATGGGAACAAAGAGTACTATTTAAGCAGAAAATATTAGTCCCAGGAAATACTTCAGAGTCTTGGAGGAGATGGGAGCTGGGTCTATCTGAACATCAGAGTTAGGTCCATGTTTTCTGTGTACTGGCTCTCACGGTCTTTTTGTTAAATCAGGTGCACTTGCAGCTGGTACTTTCTGGTTTCATTGCATGAAGATTTTTATATTTACTGTTCACAGCCTTTACCACAGTGGTAGTGTTAGCCTTCAAGCTCATATCTTCTGGATCTCTGAGAAACAGGCAGCACATTCTTGCACAAGGACCTGTCGCTGGGAGAATCATAGAGCTCCACAGACCCAAAAAAATTAGCAGCTGCCGAACTGGGCTAGCTTTGAGCAGCGCACTAATGGCACATACTTTTCTATCACAGTATTAAGGGATTACACAAAGCCACGTGCTCTTTCAAGCAGGATGTGGATTTGCCTGGTCTGTTGACGAAACGTTCACGTAGCATTTTGCATTTCTCGCATCCAGCTGCAGCTGCAGTTACTGTGGGAAACTGGGTCACCTGTCCTGTGCAGTTAGAAGATAGCATCCCACAGCTTGGACGCTTAGAGCTTCCCTGCAGGCAGTGCTCCCTTAGCCGGGCTGCAGAGACGTCCCCCTAGGATGCAGGGTGCAGTGGGCACGCTGCGGCCCTTGGATGTGCCTTCCGTCACCAAATACTGGTCTCTGTTGGCAACCGGGGAAGTGCCTGTCCCTCCTCCACCAAAGTGCCCGGACAGCGGCCGGGAGTGCTGTAGGGTTGCTTGCTTTCAGAGCTTTTTAATCTTACAGAGTGAAATCTTACAGATATGATTCGTCGTCGAAGTTTAAGGACTCGTGCCATCAAAATGCTGGTTTTGGATGAAGCAGATGAAATGCTCAATAAAGGTAAAATACTTGTCTCCCTTTTGCTTCCTTTCTTCTCGCCTCTTTGAGATTCCAGGGTGTCCCTGATGGCAGTCCTGCTTCTAAAAACAATTGCTTTTGTCAAAGTTACACAATTATGGTTAATTATAGACTGTAACAAGTTAAACTACTGAATATGTCTTGCCTGGTTTGGTTGTACTGTCCTTTTCAATAATTATAAACTCTTGAGCACTACCTTTCATACTTTACTGTGAACCACGGCCACATTGTAGGTCTGAGAAAATTAGGAAGAGATGCGCAATTTGTGACACTGGCTTTGAGTTACTAATTCGCTCATTAATGTTCATCTCATAGAATAGGCCCAATACTGAATTCCAGATCAAATTGTGAAAGAGCAGGACGCTGCGGAGAAAGATGTACCAACTGTTCTGTGCTACTTGATTTGCTTTTCAGGTTTTAAGGAGCAGATTTATGATGTGTATAGATACTTGCCTCCAGCTACACAGGTGGTTCTGATCAGTGCCACTTTGCCTCATGAAATTCTGGAGATGACCAACAAATTCATGACAGACCCCATTCGTATCTTGGTGAAACGGTGAGTGAGTTTCCTTGGAAAGAACGGGAGCTCTTTGAGTTGCTCCAGCCCTGAGCAGTTCAGTCGTAACTGATGTAAATGTGCAGAGTCTCTCTCACGTTTGTTCTCACCATTGCAGTTTGTCTGAGTGTTTGCAGATATCCTCATGTCCTGTTTTCCAGCTGACTTTATCCTTGTCCAGTTCTGTTTGCTGCTGCTCAGCCTGACTGCCCCCTGCCCCCTCATCTTCCCCATGGATAGCAGTCCTTTATGCTGGAAGTCCATCTTTTACACTTACCCAATTCCTGTGCTCCTCCAGAGGGTCTTTGTAGGCCTCCTCCATTAATTTGCTATTATATTGCAAGCCAAAAAAGCATTTAGCTGACTGATCCTCAATGCTCTTGGGCATGTAACTTATGTCTAGTGGTGCCACAGGTCCTCATGCCCCGGAACTCAGCAGGAGTTAAGAGGAGGAAGCATAGGCAGCCTGGCAGGAGAAGCCTCCCTCTTGCCTGATCTCTCACACTGCCTCATTTACCTGAAGAAAGTAGTCTGAAGAACTACGAGACTGAAGAAATGAGTCTCTCTTGTCGAGAAGCTTGAATGTAAAACTGACAAGAACTGAAATTTTTGCTTTTGAAGCTGTCTGTTGAGAGCAGAGAGTGTGCCCTGGGAGTTCTAGTCTCTGTTGCACAGGTCGTGTTGGAGGCCCTTCTTAGCAGACTTCTCCAGGGATTTTCTAGAACAACTTGGAGTTGTATATGGACCCAGCAACCCACAAGCATGCAGGGCAGAGGGGCGATCTCCGCTGAAGCACACCCAGTCCTTCTACCTGCATTGTATGTATTCGCCTGCTCGTGGTGTGGTATAGCTGCTGTTCTTCCCTGCAGTGACGAGTTGACCCTCGAAGGAATCAAGCAGTTTTTCGTGGCTGTGGAGAGGGAGGAATGGAAGTTTGACACCTTGTGCGATCTCTACGACACACTCACAATCACCCAGGCCGTCATCTTCTGCAACACGAAGAGAAAGGTACAGCAGCCGTCAGACGGGTATGGTACTTTCAGAGGGTGACTCAGATGACAATGCTAGGACAAACCCAGCTAAGAGGTCTGGTTGTTTCCCTGTTTGGGAATAGTTTAGTAAGAACAGAGGTTAAACGTTTGGTTTTGGGATGTACCTAGCTTAAACAACTGGTTGTAGGCAGACCTGATATAGTTGCCTTTTTAGAGAAGTAGAACTGATTAGGTAAGAATGTTCCTGTTCTAGTTGTTTACGATCCATGAAACAAAACCACACTTTCTGAATTAATGCTCTCAATTCCTTTCCTTTTAGGGCTCGTGGAGCCCTGTATCTTATAGCTGGTGCTTTATAAGGGTTATTTACTTCCCTTAGCTCCAGAATGCCTGTTGAAGTGTCTCTCGGTCCTTACCAGCCTATGTCTCTGCAAACATTCTCCAAGCACAACGAGCGCGTTTGGCAGCCCTGAGCAAAGAGCTAACCCAGGCTGCTTGGTTGTATGTGCAGGTAGACTGGCTCACAGAGAAGATGAGAGAGGCAAACTTCACAGTTTCATCCATGCATGGGGACATGCCACAGAAGGAGCGAGAGTCCATTATGAAAGAGTTCAGATCTGGCACAAGGTAAGTGCCTTAAACCGTGTTGCTTACAGCGCTGCTACCTCAGGGCAGGATTTCTGCTAGTGTCTGAAGGGAACAGGCCTCAGAAACCCATGAAAGCTCTATTCTCTGAAGGCCTTGTTCAGCTCGGAGCCCTGATTCCCATCTGCCCCCCTGTGGTGTCGCAGGGTTGGGAGATTGCTGCTTTCCAAGGAGGGATGCTCATAGAGGCATAGAATTAGTCTGTTTTGTTTTGCTGAAGAGGTTGGGAGTTGCTGCATTTAAAATAATTCAAGGAAAAACCAAATTTGGGCTCTGTCCCGTATTTTATACTCTTAAAAGCGTCATATTCTTTCTGCAAGGTCAAAGCTGTCTTGGTACTGTCTGTCTTCACTGAAGTTTGGTGATGCTGCATGGAACAGCTTTGCTTGCAGCAGAAGTGCGGATGCTGCCTCTGTGCTGTGGGGAGGGAGGAGTGCAGAATAGCAGGGGCTACCCTACACTGGAGAGTACAATTTCTCAACTCTCACTCCCACCTTAGTGGGGTGGAACAGCTGTAACTGTCCCCTTCTCTTTGCAGCCGAGTCCTTATTTCAACAGATGTTTGGGCCAGAGGCCTGGATGTGCCTCAGGTGTCCCTGATCATTAACTATGACTTACCCAACAACAGAGAGCTCTACATACACAGGTGAGCTTGGCCTTCACGTGGGGGAGCCTGGTTGGATTACCCTTCCCCAGGGTGGCTCCATTTCCTCCTTCTTCTGCCTCTGCAGAATTGGCCGGTCAGGAAGATATGGCCGAAAAGGTGTAGCCATCAACTTTGTGAAGAACGACGACATCCGCATCCTGCGAGACATCGAGCAGTACTACTCCACCCAGATAGATGAGATGCCCATGAACGGTGAGTGCAGGCCAGCCGCAGTGAGGCTGCTGCCCTCCTCTGGCTGGGAGCCGCTGGGCTGCGTCTGCAGGACATGCCAGATGCTTTGTTTTGCCACATGCCTCGTCCCCAAGCCCGACCCGTTTCTGCCTCCCCTGGGGAAGAAGGTGGGAACAGCAGTAGGTGCACCATACTGCTGGGCTGTGGCAGTCGGCACACACTCATGTGCTCTTTTTTCTCTCATTTCAGTTGCTGACCTGATCTGAAGGCCCGTGTTTACCAGGGAGCTGTACTGTTTCGTAGCCTCCATAATTCTGTTTTGGACCCACATCTTTTTATCCTATTGCTCATCATGTGTTCTTGAGTTGAGCTGTACTTGGGAACTTGTGTAAATAATGTCTTTACTCCCACCCGTGTTTTTTCAATTAAAAAAAGGAAGTTTTACCATAACCTGTGCTTAATTACTTAAAACTCCCTGCCTGTTACTATCCTGGATTAGAGATACTGCCATACTTGGCTATCACAATCAAAAAACCATTTGACATTTGGTATATCTAGGTTCATAAAATACAGGGCTTCCTCTTCTCCACCCTTTCATTATCACTGTGCCATGCTACCTGATAAGCTTTTCACTTTCCTTGACTCTGAGGATCAACCAGCTACAGGAAAAATCTGTGGCCTGGCCCTAGCCTGCTCTAAGAAAATTGAGTTCCAAAATGGGAAAGAAATTTCCTGTTGTTTATGCCTTTATGGAGCCAGAAGTTACATCATGTGTTGCTCTGGAGAAGTATTTCCCCTCCCAAGGAACCCAGGGATTTGGCACATGTGCCTGCGAGGGTGAGTGCCTTTTTAACTTGATGCCGGCTGGAGAAATGCGTTCAAATCAGCATTTTCTGAACTAATCTTTTTATTACTTATTTTGAGCAAGTGTATTTTACCTTAGCGCCATCTCTACCACTTATCTCTCCTAATCTTTCTCCCTGCAGCTTTATGCTGCAGCATCTTCCATGGAGCTTTCCTACCTAGCTACTGTGTCCTTTTTGAGGAAAGTTGCCCAGAGCTATGCTGCTACTGTGGGGTAAATTACCACGTTTTACTGTATGCTTTTTTGTTAAATTGGTCAGAGCTCCCTTCCCGAGGCAGTAGCAGAGCAGCCCTGGGTAGAGAAAGTGAGCGTCTATCTGCATTAGGCCCCTGTGTATCCCACTAGTAAAGTTCCTCTGTTCCCTGGGACCTGCTCTGCGCATGATCCTGGTGGTCTCAACAGTACGTAGCCAAAAGTTGAGAAACACTAGCCTTACGTGACTAAGAATACTAGTGGCACGGGGTTGCCTGACAAGAGGCAAGGCTGCTCAAGCTTCACGCCCACACATGCAGCCGGCATGCCCAGTAGGCACACACACAACCCCTGCTCACACCACCAACACAGGTGGCACAGCCAGCCCCAGTACCCTCATCCCCTCCCCCTCCAGCTGGTCCCTGGCCAGGATGAAGGCCTGCCAGGGGGAAATACGCATGCACACATGCAGGCGCTGTACCTCCCTCTGGTAACCAGACAGGGAGGCTCGCTCCGTTCAGCCAGTAAAGGCCCTCTGGATCACCAGTCTGCTTGAGCAGCTGCCACATGGCCAGAGCCCGCAGCTCCGCTCCAGCTGCCGGCTCTGCACACCCTCGCACCACTCGCTGCGGGACTGGCCTTCAGGCACAAGCCTTGCATGTAACCGGCCCTCGCAGCCTCTTGGAGGCACACGTGTGCAAACAGGTCTCGGTTGAGCCCCAGACCCTCCAACTGTTGGCCTGGACATCCTGCTCCCTCCTGGTGCCTCACGCAGAAATGGATGCCTGCCCAGCCCAGGCATAGGGCTGCTTCAGCACCTGGCTCCCAGGCCCCTTAGCCTACTTGCTGCCTAAATCCTGCTTTGTGCTCCTGCGCTGACACACACACACCCATGCCCTGCAGCAGCTGGCATGTGCTTTCTACTCATTCCACTCTTCAGTATGCTGGCACTCCAAGCCCACACCACCTGTGACCCAAGGTCCCACAGCAGTTGCTGGCACTTAGACCTCCACGCCCTTAAAATGGAGTCCCCTCTCCCAGCAAAGAGGGTGAGAAATGGAGTTAACAGAGAAAAGACGACAGGGCCAGACAAGAACACTCACCAGCAGCCTGTTGCTACATCACCAGCCCCTTTTGTCCCCTTAATCATCTACTTCTCACACTCACTCCTCCCTAAAATCACCTTTTTTTCCTACCTTTGATCCCTCCCATAAAGTTGGAGGTTTTTTTGCATTAATTCTGCAACTTCTTGGTACAGCGCTCAGAAACTCTTCCCCCTACAGACCCTGTTTCAGTCCTCTACTAGAAGGGTAGAGTCTGGGTGAAGCCTTCCAGCTTCACTGTCCGCATCCTGGGCAGAGTTCTGCTCTTACCATCGCTGCAGGCCAAGCAGGGCGTAGCACAGCTTCAGACCCGACTCAACACCTTCTGGAAACGTAAAGGCAAGCAAGGCCCTCCAAGCCCCCTGTGTGGCTGCAGCTGTTTGACTAACACAGAAAAGAGAGTGATCACCAAAGCATTAGATTGTTTAAATAACAGTATTTAATCTGTACAGTTTGAGAGAAGATAGCATAAAATGCAACATTCCTACCTCATCCTCAGCATCATTCACCTGGAGCTGAGCCCTCCTCTCCAGAGCTCAGGTAACCACCACTCCCCAGCAGTTCTTTACGGTACAAAAGTCACAGTGCAATTGCTTTAGTCCTAGACAGATGATTTCCCTCACTCAAGAGAGGGGAGACTGATGAAGCTCAAATGTTGATGGAAATTGTTACCATTTAGGAATGCAAAAAACCCAGCTATTGCACACAGTCATTTCCAGCAGAAACTACAGCAGTTAATTATTTAGCTGCCTTTACACTCCACACATCTGAAAATGCCTTAGCTGATGCTCATTTAGCAAAGAGGGAGAATAGAGCCGGTAACAAGATTTCAGGATGATACAGTCATTGGAGGGCAGAAGCTGACGAGCAACTCCACAAGTCGAGAAGCGTGCTTTAGAATACCAGAAAGTTTTACTATACAGGGAGGGGATATGAGCTAGACAGATGCCATCTTTCGGAGACAAGCGTGAGAGGAACATCAGGTTCAATAGAAAGCTATGAAGTACAATAGACAATTTGTTCATATAATTGTCAGGATAAGTATTTGACATAGTTTATGTAGTAGAATACATACTCAAACATCTTTTAAAAATAAGCACGAATTTCATTTCATATATACACAACTGTTTTTAATCATGTACTGAAAATAAATTACAGGAAATAACTTTAAAATGCAACAGAAGACAAGAGTTTCACAACAAACATTCCCATTGATTTTCCCAAGGGGGTGAGAGATTGCAGTGCTCAAGGCAGGTAAATATCACAAATATATCAAAAAACTTCAAATTGTTGATGCATTCACACATTTACATGAGCCACAAACATTCCTTTACAGGGACTGCACTTAGCTACCACGGAACCAGGTTTTGCCATAAACTACAAAACTTTGATACAAAATTGTATTTATATATTTATATTTCATGTACATGCCCTATCTGTGATTTCTTAAAAAATAAAAACTAAACACACTGTACAGACAATCCTAACTCATTGCTTGGTAGCTGTAGGCAACATTTTTGGATGGAATTTCTCCCCCAGTAGAATTAATGGCAATATTATATACATGAAGGCTAAACTGCAGAAAAAGACAGCTCAGTTCTGATATGCACCTCCCTCAGGACCAGGTCTGCGAGCTCAAGGCAAGACACTGTACGGTCTGACCACTGCCTCCCTCACCAGTCAGTTCTGCCGGCGGCGGTGCGGAACCAATACATGCATTTGTGTAACACTGGTACAAAAGGCAATAAAGCAAGGTACATATTGTGATGTAGCGGCTCTAACGGCCTCCCCGATATGATACGCTCCACACACAGAAGCGCTCACTGGAGGCGGCGAGGGGATGCTGCGGAGCCAGGTGGTTTGGCAAGAGCACACTTGACATGGGTCTGATCACTGTCCTTCCCCAAAATGACCTCCTGCAAAGGGCAGATCCCCACTGTAAGCCAGAGACTGCATCAACCCCAACACCAGGGAAAGGTCCCTCCCCACCCCACTCCCCTGGCACACGTGTGCAGGGTTCACCAGGACAACATGTAAAACAGACACCCCCCCTCCCACCCCCAGCGGCCTCCACAGCACCAGTTTGTCTTGGAAGCAGAGTACTGACAAACTTACTCTTCCCAGGTGATGGCAGCGATCTGCAAAGCCAGTCACACTAAACTACTTCTACAGTTGATTGTAAACTTTGGTTTATTTTTATTCTTTTTTATTATTATTATTGAGTTCTCATGGTACAGCAAGCATGTCTAGGATGAGAGGGCAGAGTTGACGAGGAGACGAACTGTCAGTCTGTCTTTAGTCTGGCATGGTGAGACATCTGCTCGGTCAGGCCTGCTTTGATAGAGTTTTTTACAGACTGCCTCATATGATCCTCCATCAAATTATCACTCATGGGCTTCAACACCTGTGGAATGAAAATGCGCAAAAGAAACAAAAAAATGAGGTAACCAAGGAAAATGAAATATAAAAAACACACAAAGAGATGAGACTTAAAATAATGAAAAAAACATAGAATGCTGAAGTCTGACACAAACTGGCATGAACTGAAAGAGAAATGAGTTTTGCTACTACAATGATGAGGTTAAATCAGTCACATGCTATGGACACAAGTGATACCCCTCCTATACAGTGGTATTTCACTGAATTCCAACCACTTTACAGTTCCTAGAAGATGGATGTGCAATTCCATACCCTATATGCAGCATCAGTCTGGTATGGTTACAGCATTTATGCAGACCAGCCCAGACGGTCCAGCTTATTGTCCTATATGTGTAAGTGTGAACACTTCAGATACAGAAAGAAAGTTAAAAATACTGGCTAGTTTTTCTTCTTGTTATTGTTGGATGAGAGTCGCTGTCGTGGCACTGATGTAAGAGCACGGCGAATCGTTCGGCGTCTAAGGACTTCAAAGAGTTTGGAAAACACCTAAAACACGAATTCAGCTGTTAGGAAAAGTGGCTCTCAACAGGCAGCAGAAAAAGTCAATCGAGCTCAGAAAAAGAAACTGATTGCCAGTAACTTCTCACCTTCCTGGGATTCCTCTGAAGCAAGGAGGGAAAACAAAGACAGAGATTCAGACAAATGAATAGCAAGAACATGGTATATAATCAGAGTGACTCAGAGGGGACCTGTAGGTGCTTTGCATATTGTCGGTGACGTGCAACTCTAGCAACACCACCAGCAAGCTCTTTTGGAGCCTGCCTTCCTCTAGAGCACAAAAGGCAAGCTTCTGCTAGCATAAGCCAAGTTCTCCCCCTTCCAGGGAAGATCAGCAGTCAAATCAAGCCTTATGGGCTCTAGGTGTCCTACTGCAGCAGCTGCACTCAGCGAGCACTACACAAACCCACACCTTCCACTTCTCTTGCAGTGCTCTTCAGCCTCAAGCTCCAAAGCAAGAAGCTACCAGTGGTACAGGAGAGCCTCAATTTTAATCACTAGTTAGAGGTGTAGCTCAAAATTTAGTGCCCTGACGCTCATTTCCCTCCTATTATTAGAAAGCCACTTTTTTTGCTCCAGCATAACTCAACCTTACCTCAGATAGGTCTAGTGTTCCACTGCCTATGATGAGCCTCAGAGTCATTTTTCAGACGTAGAAGAGAGCCTCTACACAGCAGGCTGCAGCTAGTTATTTCCTTCTGCCTTGTAGCACCCATTTTAATGTCATCCCAGGTAAGCTCAGTGAGCCCTTTATTTCTAGTAACAGCACCAAAGCGTTTCTAGTGGCACTGGACATAGCCACTCAAAATGCTCCAAATACCGCTTCTAAGAGTTGGTCAGGAATTCTCTGCGTCGGCTTTCTGGACACAGCTGTGTCAACTGGATTTGGACAGCAAAATCTCTGTACAGAATGCTGTCTCCTCCAGCTTTGGCACTCTTACACTCATGTTGTCTTTTCTTTCAGGAATTAGCCTGTCCGGCAAGTATTTCTAGCAACAGCAGTTGCACCAAATGAAGTTGTCACAAACAACACAAGGCTTCCTGAAGGAAGAAACCTGCTGCACATCCACTTGTAGCAGTTGCTGCAAGTCAGTCTGGTTGCAGCAAGCCATCAGCCAGTTCTCTCTGAGGTCTAACTAGCCCTCCAGTGTCACACCATCAGGTGAAGTGAGCAAGGGCAGCAGAGTTTTGCCTTCCCCATTACTTGCATCACCCGAGATATTTTATCCATCATATCCACAGGACAAGTTTACACTTTTTTAAACATGCCTTTAAAAGCAGAACTCCTTGCTCTCAAAAAATAAGATTTTTTAAAGAGTCCCTCGCACTCTTTTTTTTTTAATATCCTAAGCTTGTTTAGCATACTTTGTGTGCGGCTTCTCTGACTGAAGAGAGCAGTCACACATCTGAGCCGATTTTCCCTTTGACAGCAATAGCATTCTCCATTAGGTGTAGACCAGCTTTTCACCCACAGCAGTGAACAGACACTATTTGATATCTCTGCTCAAGAAAGGAAGATTCCGCATTAAAAACAGATACCAACCTGTTCCCATATAGCTTCAGCAATCTGATCGATGGCTGTTCCAACTTCTCTGAATTCCCCAGAGTACTTAACGTACGCCCAAGTACAAAACGATATAAGAGCCATCCCCAGCACGAGATTACACAGGGTAGCTATGGAGTTCATACCAAGGAACCCAGTCAGTCCTGAGGTTATATACATGGCAAACATGACTGCAAAGAGAGTGGCAGGGGTACGAGCAGCATAAAAGATGTTTTTGCCATCGTTGTGCTTCACAAAGTTTGCATAGATCTCGTCGATTTCCACTTCAAGCTGTTCCTGGTAGCGCCGACAGAACTCCTCCCCTCCCATCTTCTTCACCGAGCAGAACTGCCTGACAGCTGACTCCCTGAAATCCTGGTGCTTCCGCTCAAGGTCCGATGGGGCAATGTAAGGCTTATCTCCCCCACAAACCTGTTAGAGCAATCAGAAATGAGGTAAACACATCCTAAGCATCTTCTGCTGTACAGAAAGCAAATCTGCTCCTCGCTGCCCCCCTCTCCAGCCAGCATCAGACTACCTCCTGCAGCTTTCTTGGCTCTGTAAGCTCTAGAGTCCTGTCTCAAGGGAAGCAGCTACAGGTACTTTGCATCACGGCACAGCAAGAGCCTTACCTGTAATCACATACAGAGCTATAGCGCATGACTGAACTCACACTTCCAACGGTTCCCTTTGGGCAAGCCCAGAAGGGCAGGACATCAGCCACATGTACATTCCTGTTATGGAAAGGTGAAATAAAGGAACACCAGGAGGCAGATAAAGCTTGGCTTGAGGAAGGTTAAGGAGAACTCTGAAGGCCACAAGCCCTCCCCTCAGCTTTTTACTCCTGGTCACTCATCTTAGTGAGAGGATCAGTGCAGAACTTGGACAAACAGAGTAGATTTTGTCCTCTCAGCAAGTTTATTCCTGTTTCTTGCTGCCACTAGCAGGCTCCATAGAACTTACCAGGTGATACGAATTAACAAGAACCAGCTGCTGACATCTTTAGCCTGTTCTTCCCTAGACTGTCCTCTAGGTTTAATTCTGATCAACTTGCAAGAGTACATTTCTGATGAAGGGAAAAGACCACGGACTCAAAAGGATACCTGTGATGTGGACACCCACCACCTTCCTCTCCCTGAATCAGCATGGGTATGACAATGGTTAAGCTCCAGGAAATTCTACTCTGTAAGACTGACTTCTGGCCTCCTGAGGACTATGATTAGAGATTACCTAGGCCAGAGACACACATACAGCAGATCAGCTCCAAATCCTCCAGACCCTCTCAGTCAGACTATGTCTAAAAACTGAAGATTCTTTCCTACCATGTCAAACAGCCTTCCCTCACCTGCCTCAAGGCAGTCTTACCACAGTGCTTGTCATCTCATGTCTTGAGCACAGCAACAACTGTAACTTTCTCCTGCTGCTATCCCTTCAGCAGGACACACAGATGATCACTGTCTCAGATTGCAGCATCCCCTTTCCGCCTCACAAGATGCATGGCTTCACTGGCTAGCTTCAAGGCAAACCTCAGTCGAGATCCTGACACCCCCACTCTGCCCCTCGCTCAAGTGTAACAAGCACCTTTCAGCTTTTTCTGTGTTGAAGTCCTCCACATCTGGCAAAACTCCCTTGAAAACAGCTGTTAGTCTCATCCTCCAAAACGGTCTTTTCACACTGCCTGGAGAATGTTAAACACTAGGATCATCAAGACCACCACACAAATAACTGCCACAAATAACTGCCACTGTTTTCTTCTACTCTGTGTGACTGCACCTGTTGTTCCCTACATTTAGGGTCATTAAGGAGACAGTATTCTAGTTATGCGCACTCAGCAAAGGGGCCTTTGGTTCACAAGGAGAACTCAGACACTAAAGTAAGAACTATCTTTACATAAACCAGTCTTAAATACAAAGAGTTCCCGCTTCTGTTCCTAAAAATAGAAATTTCAGAGCTGTGTCGCATTAACAACATCATCCAAGACATCCGGATAAAAAAAAATTATTCAAGACATTTGTGTGTATCTCTACAGTGATATAAAAATATACAGTACTGGGGAACATTACTATGGAAACAAAGTCTGTTTAAGAGAACATCTGTTCTTGTTTATTCCTTGCCCCAAGGAAGAAACCTTACAACTACAGTATCTCAACAGCCATTGAAGATTCAAGGTAGGAAGGCACACTTGGCATTTATTATAAACAACCCATTTACCACTTCAAGAGATTTTCCAAAATGGAAGCAAACAAGGGAGTCCCTCTAGACAAGCAGAGCATTTTTAAAAGAGCCTGTTAACAACTGAAAGTGGCTACTATTCTGTCACTAGCATTAGGTCTTACTCTAATTTCAAAATGGAAAGCTACTTCAGCAATTAAGACTAGAATTAGCCTAGTTAGTGGGGAGCTATGTTTGTAGCATTGTTGTCTATCACACTGACTAGTCTTTTTCGGTTGTAGAGTTTCACAATAAGCATAGTCCTGTTTAGCTTTACAAGACATGTAATTTTTTTTCAGAATTTCCTATGATAAAGCCTTGCACTGCACTATGTTGAAGTATCAAGTCCATCCACGCATTCAGCTTAGAGTGGTTTAAGTCACTATCTTCAAGAGAAGCAGCAAGTAGGAAATCACATATGCAGCTTTTTCAGACAAGATAATTCTTGTATTTCAAAATTTTATTTAAAATTGTAGAATAACTTTAATCCTTGCATTTCATAGCTAATGAATGACCACAATTCAGAAGCATGATACTATAATACTAGAACTCCACCCTTGCGCAACCCTGGCCCACCAAATGTCTCTTCACCTGTTCACCCATTTTATGTCACACAATTTTAAGATGTCTGTCAAAGCAGCAGGGGGAACTAACAGGTGGTATCTTACAAACACGCCCATTCCCATACCACCCCCCCCCAGCAATTTCTGTCTCCAAGAATCCTGATTTTGCTGCATCAGAGATCTAACCTCAGAGCAGAGTGCAGAAAACAGGCGAGTACTGGCCCTAAGCTACTTTTCTCCATTAACATGCTCACAACCAACACCATGTACAACAAAACTGCAGGCCTCTATTTGCACATAGGTAGTTAGAAAAAGTTGTGTCATCATACCTGCTCCATGCCTTTACTGTACAAGTCTTTTGCTCCTGCCACAGCAGCAAGATTGTTCGCCTCGGCTGTTGCCTAGAAAACATTGGGCACCCTGTATCATCACAGCATTGCCAGCTAGTTACACACATGTAGTTACACTGCCCAACATACCCCCACAACCTCCAAAGCCTAAGATTGCCAGGAAAATGTCCCACAAACGCAAGTGAAGGTTAGCCATATACATTATGACACAGTCCCATGTGCTTGTAAAGGCTTTTCATGATGATCAATCTCTTCTGAATGCTCTATTGCTAATAAGCAAATAAGGATCACTAAACTATTAAATGTTAATCCTGATACATCACTACTTGTGAGGAAAGCAGCAAGCTGGTATTATTTCTGCATTACATATGTGCAGTTTTGGTGTCAGAATTTGTAAGAATTTAATACTATTTTCAACCTGTGTCACGTCAGGGACAGTTATTCTAGCTAATACTGCAAGATGTCATCTTCTGTAACTCTCAGCCATGTTTATGCCATACTAAGTAGAGGAAATTGTAGCAGCCTTTATTTCACTGTGGTGAGATTGCTGAACTCCCTCAAAAGTCTAAAGATTTAGTTCCTTGAAGGATGAGAAAACACCCAGAACAGTCACGTCTTAATGAAGTGACACAGGAAGCTTAAAAACCCAAGTCTTACAAATGCAAAATGGCTAGAACTGATGCTAAAGCCCACGCTTTGGTGAAAGTTCTTCATCCCAAACAGCTCAAGGGTTCAACTCACAGCTTTATACAATCAGTTTGTGTTTAGATTGCTTTAAAGCTGATTACATCCTTTCTGGATCAACCCACAAAAGAAACCTCACTGCAGTTATACAGTCTAACAAACCCACAGCGTAGCTCAACACTGCAAGCCAGTGGCAATAGCTGCATTATTATAAGCCTTCTCCACTCTATCTGCTGCATCTGATGCTAAAAGCCCTCTGAATACAGTCTGAAAGATGCTGACAAAATAGCAAGTTATGGAAACACATGCTTAGAAATTGAAGCAGCTAAAGAAAACCTCATCAGATATATGCCTGCTCCATTTGGTAGATGGAACTGACAGAAGACACAAATGTATACACAGGCTACACAGTTCAGATGGCTTTCAAAGTACACAACTCCTTCAAGAACTACAGCTCTGTGTGTGGGAGCTTCAGACCTGCAGCAGCCATGATCCTGAACTGCAAAGAACTTACAGATTACACATCATCTATCAGGTTATTTGAGAGAAAAATAAAATACCTGCAGCATAGATTTCGGATGAGGTAGCTCCTCTCCTTGATAGATTTTAATATAAGCCTAAATGGGAGAAAGAAAAAAAGGTTTCTTTTTCCTAAACATATATGAGGAGAAAGAGAGAAGACAGATGATATAAACACAGAGCTCGGATTATTTCTTTGTAATAACGCTAAATACTCAATTAAGCAAATTTCTTCTTACAAGACTGGCATTCTCACAGTTATCCCTTATGCTTTAATCCCTTTACTTTCTTGGGCATTTGAGGCTGGAGCCTAGCAAGGTAGCAGAGCACCTGGAGGAGACATGGCCACTATCTCAAGAAGTGACAGGCTTGACAGCATGTTTCTGCTCCCTCAAATACACAAGATCTTTGCTAGGCAGGGAATCTTCACCCAAAACAAAAGAGTGAACATGACTACCTCACACAACCTTTCTGGAAAGAGGTCTGTCCAAACACACCCCAGTGCTGGGAGAACTAGTATTTACATTTCCCCATATGCCTTACCCCCTTTGAAGTGTGGGAGGAAAGGCGGCAGATCAAAGCACTAATCCAGACAGAGCTGAGCTGCTAAAATACTTCTGGAAGCCAAGCAGGCAGCCTATCCTTCTGCACCCCACCCCTCCAATCCTCACGTGTCCTCTCTTACCAGGGCTTCAGAACACTGGAAGAGAACATGTCCTTCGTATCTTCTCCTCCAGCCCACGAGACAACCCGTGGCACAGTTCTTTGGGACAGATCAGTGCAGAGTGCTCAGCAGGCAGCAGTACCCATTTCAGTGCTTTGGACAAGCTATGCAAGTTTGACCAACAAGGACACTCTCAGTCCCTGGGAGGCTGGGCAGTTATTCTTCTTCATCCTACTACTGCTCTACCCCCCCAGCTTGTCTACAAGCCTATGCCCTGAGGAATTTTCTGTGTAAAGGAGGAGAGAACAAGGTTATCAGGGTCTCTATATATCCAATGCTCTAGGTTGTAGGACAACCTACAAAAATGTATAGAGTTATACAGGACTCTGTTCCCTCGACACCCTCCTTGTTTCTGTAGCTATTTCCTCCAAGTAAAAGCCCTCCAGTTTCCAACTCGGACTCCACGATCTCGGCTTCACATGCACAGTCCCAAGGGAGCAGTCCTCCTTAGTTACATAACCACAGCATTTCCGCAGCACCCTGCACGACTGCTCCCAAACTGGATACGGGGCATCAATCAGGCAGCTTAGCGATAGAGGAGGTTTTGTGCTCAGTTTTCAGGGTGCAGTCCTTTCTAAACTGCTGTTGAATATACACTCCCTACACTGTACAGGATCAGGTCTTACTAGAGAAGAAAGTGGAACAAAAAGCAGCATGCAACCATGTAAATGTTGATTTTATGCTTGTCACAACAGCCAGCACTGCTGCATACCACATCATGTCTCTCCTTTTATAAAAAGTTACTTCATCTATACATGTTAAATAGTTCTGGTCTCACACTCCTCCCTTGCATAGCTGCTTTCTTAACATCAGCCTAACTGTGCTCTACCTTTAACATGCATACTCAAAAGTAGTAATGCAAAAATCAATGTCTTTAGGAATGAGTGCCACTTTTTCCTACCAAACCAACTGTTTAAGTCTTTCCAATTCAAAAAAAAAAAAAAGATTACACACACCAGACCAATTCCTGGCGATGTCGGGATTATGTTATCGCATTTCTGCTAGTGTCACCATGATACCAAAACAGCTCAAGAGTAACAGCTGCAAGTATCATACACAATTATTTCAGAACATACAGTGGTGCTGCACATACAAGTGTTTAGAAAGCATCTTCCTTCCATGTTAAAAATCCAGAGGGAAGTATCTGAAATTTTCACTGCACACCTAGCAGTTTAAGAGCTGGTTTTCTATCTGTACCATCTACATGAGACTCTCTTACTTAAAAAAAAGGCAACATATCCAGACAAACTAGGTTTTCAAAGTAGGAAAAAAAAAATCTCTAATACGGCTTGAAGTATTTCAACCTATTTACAAAGGAAAAAACAAAAACAAACCACAATTTTGCCAACAATAGCTTACTAAGAGCTATACTGCTAGAAAGTTGTGTGCCAGTTCTGGAAAGTCAGGAGTAATGAAATGAAAATAAAAGTGAGATGATCAGTGAGTGTCAGCCTAGATATCTTCTCTTCTCTGGGAACAACATGCCCTAAAATTAGGATACTTTCTTTTAAGCCATTAACAGAAATAATTAGTATGAGTTTGCTTACCTTAAAGTATTCTACAAGATCTCTACAGGTCACCTTGGATCCACTAATCTCTTTTTCTACCAAGTTTTCAGGAGCAAGCAGTAATGGTACCAAATTCCGCAGTTCGTTCTTAAAATCCTCATCTATATCTAGTAAAATTCAATCAATTTCAGAAAAAAAAAATCAGTTTTCTTCTCAGTCTTACATTTCTTAAAGGAACACTGATAACCCATGGCCCTTCAAAATCCACAGCGTCACAACTCTTGACTGCATTTTTAAGATATTTAAAGGCTTGAATGCATAATACAGCTTTGGTAAATTCTGCCTACTCTTCAGTCTTAACCTCAGAGTGAGACAAGGTTCCATAGTCCTCGTAATATTTAAAGTACATTTCCCCAGTTACACCAACATCTTGCACAATAATCCCAAAGGTCCACGCCCTCAGCACAGAAGTGGCTGGCATCCCACTATCGGAAACCCACTTTTTTAGCCCTTGCCATTCTGATGCATTCCCTCTGTTGGGGGACAAGCAGCAATTGGAGGAAACCTGACTGCCTCTCATTCTGCAGTGGCAAAAAGCCTACAGCTTTTAAAGTCATTCTAGTTCTGATGTTTGGTTTAGCAAGTTCTTAGAGAAAAGCCTTTTAGTTTTAAGAAATTAGAAGTCTTTAATTTTGTGAATTCTCCCCTCTGGAATTCCTATTTTTCTTTAGAATCCTTATTTAGTGACCTTTAAGTATGTCTCAAGTTATCAGACTATAATCAACACCTAGACACAAAGATACCCATTTCCTCTGCCTGCTTATGTCCCTTACCTTCAAACTACTGAAAAGAACACACATTTCTAGATTCCATAGATTCACCTTTTAGCCTTGTGTTTTTCCAGTCAAGCATTTCAAAAGCCAAGCATTTCAGTGTTTAACTTCCATTGCAAAAGAAAATAAACTCAGTAATCTGAACCAAGAAACACACAATGGAAAGCTTCCTACCATTCAACCTCCCATCAAAACTTGGATTTGTTGCAACTTTAAGACCAGGGTGGGGCAACAGGAAACAGCCAAGATTACTGAAACAGGAGTGAATATGCTTCCTTACATTCTGTAGCTCTTCATGTTGGTTTTGCTTTACCTGAAGAAAAAAAAAAGGCAGTAAGAACTGCTGATAGTTTTGCAGTACTGCAATTAAGATTAAATATCAGCTTAAAAGCAGTAAGAGGACAAAAGTGTGTTTAAGCTTTCATTCCTGAACCTAAAAATGTCAAGTTCTAAACCTCAGAACTCTGCACACGAGTAGGAACATCACAAGTGTATTTTGTTAGCACAAAGCATTAGCTCACCATGCATCATTAACTTTACAGTAAGTTGTCACTTAAATTAGAAGACCACACTACGACTTCTGGAGACAACTTACCTGCAATCTTTTCTCTAGGAATTTTTTTCCTCCTTCCAAGCCATATGCATGTTCATAAGGATAACTCCAATCTCTAATTAAGAACATTAGTGTCTGTAACAGGAAAAACAACAACAGTGAATGGCTTGCATCATTCCTAAGGTGAAAAACTATCACACATGATTATTTTAAGTAAAAAAATTTCTAAGCTTTGACGCTCTAAATGAAGTAGCCTTGTAGATTTGTGGTGCATCTGCTTGTTTAAGGAAAAAAAAAAAAACAACCAACCAAACCCACACACGCAACTCCCTCCTTATCTGAAAGGAAGTACCGAAGTGTCTCAAAAAGCTAGCTTCCCTGTTCCATCGGTTTGCCTTTTGCTATCCCACATGGATTCCACTGTCCTCTCTGCCACCAGATGAAGGTCGAAAAGAAACCTTGACAGTTACTCTTGTATTGGACAAGGCGTTTTACAAAGAACGCATGGCGCCTGGGCCAATTGCAAGAACATTGGGGACTCACACTTGCAGGCTGAATATACTAGAGACAGAAGAGTCTCAAAACTCACCACTAACAGCAGTTGACTAGTATCCTTATGGGTTAAGGAGGATACTTCAGGATGGGAGATCTCAGCCTTTGTCTCCACTAAACAGAAGCAGCCTCAAAACCTTCTCTGGCCTAGCAACAGTCAGGAGGTGCTAGCAGTTTTGAAACTTTCCACGCTGAAGCCAGTAACACCTTGAGTAAATGAAAGGCAACACAGCCCTCCTCAGTGCTATTTCTTAGAGGCCACATAACCTTTACTCAGAACCATGTACCACCAGCAAAGACCAACCACATCTCAGAGTAACGAGTAAGCAGGCAGCGTGAAGCTTTCTTCCTTAACATCTGTACATCACTTGACACTCACTCCCTTCATGCCTTATAACTCAGGCACAGAGCTATACTTGCCCAAAACGTGACCCTCTTCAGTGTTTTTCCATTGTGTTTTTGCCAAGAAATATGGTGACAGGGAAGGAAAAATCAGTCTTGTAAAAAAACAGGCTGACTTCAGCCCAACTTAGTTTCTCTTCACAAATTATCCTGAGCTCATTTTCTACATGTTCAAATGCTTAAGATCCATTTAATATATATAGTTACCTGGAACGGCTTTTGGTAAATTTCTTCCATAGCTAGTCTTCCATACTCTGTAAACAACTGATAGAAAGAAGAGTGTAAGGGTGTCACATATCAAACACATTTTTCTACCATAAAATATTCTATTATGTCACTAGAAAATAAAGCATTCGATCTTAAATCCTATTACAGGTTAGGAATGGACAATACGCCTGAAGAATAAGTACACCAAGCCTCGGTAAAATTCAGGAAGGAGACATGATTTCCACTGGTTTCACCGTGCCATTCCATAACTGTCTCTGCACCACAGCTCTAAGTTGGTGGCTTGGAGGCTATTCTCAGAGGAAGTGCTGGCTGCATCTCTCAGTAAGCCAGTTTCCAACACTTGTTTCCTATGCTAAGGAGGTAAGCTTGTCAACATTCGCCCCTTACTTCCCAAAAAATATTTATTCCTGGAAATCTCAAGGAACTTGGCTAGAGCCTATGTATCAGACATTTAAACACAAGCCATGTTCAGCAGCTTCCTAGATCTCTACTTCAGCTCATGACCTTAACTGATGATTGTTCTTTCGTTCCAGTATAAATGCAAGTGGCAGTTGTCTTCCTGTCATTGCTATCACCACATTTAATACCAGCAGCAGCATTCTTCTAAGGACTGAATGGGCCAGACAACGCACAAGAACACGAATTATGGACTGTGGTAGCTTTTTCAGCACAGGTCAATACTGTCAGGTGTTGATCCATGCTAGATCCCTTAAAGATCTTGGAGGTCAAGACGAGGGATGCACACCAGTATCCTCTAGTACCAGGTCACTGTTCTTCTGCATTAAAACTAACTTCTGGAGCATCTCAGATAAATTTTGTGGCTAAAAGGACAGTTACCTTTGTTGAACACAAGAGCATCTGAGAACTTACAAGACTTATTCAACACAAATTAACTTACAAGTCCTTGTCACCCTGAGCAAAAGAAGCTCTGAAGTGGCCAAGCACCCACATGAGACTGACTCATTTGATCCTAACTCTCTACCCCATCCACTTCCCTGCTATGTGGAAAAGGCAGCCAGAGACTAACAGTATTTCAGAATAACAGAAACTCCTGCTATAACAGAAATTCAGAATTTCCCTCCCTCAGCTCACACTTCCTTGCCCCAACTTTAAATGCACGGGTGTCCCTTACCCACTGCTTATATTTATCACCCTTCTCTTCCCTTCCTTCCCTCAAACCTCACCCTCCAGTGTAACAGAAAAGGATCACTATTCAGATTGCACTGAGGCAAAGGACCAAAGTCATAAGGAAAGCCTGGCTTTCAAATAATTAGCTACGGCTTCTTTTCTTTGCAGTGCTTGGTTGGGTTCTTTTGGGACACGGCAGGGTATCGGCCCTGTGATACTACTCTGTTAACTGAGAACAGCATCACAAGACTATGTTTAGTTAGTGCTCTTCTACTTCCAGTATTGGCAGCTAATCTTTTGCAACACTGATCAAGACAGAAGTCCTTTCAATCAGAAGACATGTAAAACAGTTTTAAGCTGTGACAAGGTCATGGCCTGAGCACAGACAGGCATTTGTTAATACACAAGCTAGCCTTTAAAGCTACAGGTTTTAAGCTAAGGAGATAAGATTCTTGCACCATTCACATGAAGCCAGAATTCAGTGGCCTTTGACCACAATGTTCCACTAGAGGATGAAAACACCACAGCAAGGAGAGGACAACTCTTTCCTGCTTTTGTTTCTAAGCAGAAATGAAACTCTCTAGAAGCTTCTCAGCTGAAAAAATAGAGAAAGCTTCTAAGTGGAAGATATTCTTTCTGCCCTGCCTCAAACTCCCACATTTCTTTAGAAAATGGTTAGGAAATACCATCCATTTTCCTATTTCATGCAAAAAGGAGAAACACTGGAACTTTCTTACTAATTACTTCCATAAATCCTTTTCCTTTCTCATGCTTTTGGGAATTTCAAAACTTACCATATAAAGAACAGACTTCAGAAAGATAAGGTTTAGCCACATGAGAAGCCTGTATTATTTTACCTCTATACTGGTACAGCAAAAGCATCACAGCACCATGGAGCTGATGCAAAGAACGTTGCTCTAGGCAGCACTAGTTTTAGCATCAGGTAAGCGTCAGTGTTTTAGATGAAGTATCAGGCAGCTCCCAAATCACAACTATGTTAGCAGGAACTTCAAGAAGAATGTCAAGACTATCAGTTCAGAAGCAGCTCAGTAAAAATTCAGCATATTCTTACCTGCAAATGTTGAAGGTCATCCTCCTGAATATTCTGGGACAAGTTGTATACCTGCAAAAGACAGTAAAAGAATTAGTGTAATCTGAAACAATTATCCTATATTCATGTAGTCTTTTATGTATCTTGAGTATTTTTACCCCCTCCAGAAAAGTCTAAAAAAAGTCAGCAACTAGAAAAGTGTCATGGAACGCACCTCAAACAAAAGTCACTTCCTTATATAAAGTGCTAGGAACAAAATCACTGCTGACCACCCTAATCCTTCTTAGAACAGCTTCTTCCCAAGGAAGCTAGCCATAAAGGAATCAGGGAAGACTGATGAATTCTTCAAATCACCACACAGGTGTGAGACAGGAGGATTGAGAAGGGCACATCTCTTTGCCATCCTCAAGTCCAAGTGCTCTAGGATTCAGTGATGCAGCAGCTGCACCCCTGACACAGAAATGACTGGGTAGTTAGTTCACCAGTTTTTTTGCTTTCAAATCTTCCCAGAGAAATCTGATTTTATCCAAGGAATTCGTGACTGTTTCAATAGCGTGAATACTGAACAGCAGTAAACTCAATGATGCATCAATAACCCACAACTTATCCTAACCACAGGAACTGAAGAAACAAACAAAAAGCCAAACAAATAAAAAAACCCAGCAGAAACTACCCCACAGGGCAGAACTAGTGTTCTACATTCTCCTGTCACTTTCATGTTGCAGCATGTCTGAAGAAGGTAACTTGCCATCCCTCAAGAACCTGCTCTTTTGGTACATTTACGGCACAAGCATAGAAGTAGTTTTGGGCATATCACAAGAGAATTGTCCGAAGTTTAGCCGATCACAGCGTAATTTCACCCCAAACTGTCTCAAAAGAGACTCTTTAACACATCTGTACAAAATTGCTTCTACTTTGACATCTTTTTTTTGGGATTCCCCAGTTCAGTTAGCAGTTTAACCCAGCTTGGCCTTGGATAACCTTGATTCCACAGAGAAACTTGCATAGTATACTACACTGAAAATAAGACATTAATTATGCCAGCTTAAATGACAGTTGGAGGAAGACATGCAGGTGAACTTTCCAAGTATGGCTAGAGAGATACTCTTTGATTGTTCAGGATAGAGGGTTCCTATAGCTACTGTTACTTGCCAGCAAAGGCATTCTCACCTGGACAGAGCTCGTCATGGTGCTCAGAGCAAAAACTGTTGCACAGTCTTTGATAGTGGATTGGCTATCAAAGGCACCTTGGGTATCCATGAGTAGTACAGCAACCTAGAGAGTTTTAAAGAGCAGCAATAGTTAACCAAATTGTTAACACTTTCAAACTCTGGGCCATTGGGATAAATTCTGCTTCAAGTAAAGCAAGTGTCTGCCCCATACCTACTTCTTAAACCTCAGTCAGCTCCCTGCACACATGCCTACACACACCTACAGCTGAGTAAGCAACAACTAGAGGGCCACGTCATCAGCCTTAAGTCCTTGGCCTTGTTACACTAGTTATCCTCTCCCATAGAAACAGCCTCCCTCAGCCCAGTGAGGGTATAGTGCAGAGTAACAGACAGCTCTTATTCACTGGAAGAACTTCAGTCTCAGCCGACAATCCAGCATAGTTCATTAGAGCCAGGAGAGAGACGGTTACTTTTAAAAATACAGGTATCTTAAAATAATTTTCAGAAGAAACCAAGATAATTGATACTGACTGTCTGCTGGAATGACAAGAAATGAAGTAATCTTAATGATAAAAGTTTATCTGCCCAATGCCCATCTTCGGGATCTACTACAATTCCCTTCTCTTTCAGTTAGAGATGACTGATAAGCAAGAATGAGTGAGCGATCTTCCCAGTGTACAAACGGATCCTTGCAACTTAACTGGTGTTTAGCCAGAGAACTGTTTAGTTAGCTATGAAATTTGATAAAGCTTCCTGCACGCTCCTAGACCACCATCCGTGGTGCTCAGTGTCCTATATCAATTGGTCATCAGATGTTTCCTTTGCAAATGCGAAGGGTATGAAAGTTAAACAACAAAGAGCTTATAGTCCAGAAGAACACAAATAGCTCAAGATATGCCACCAGTATTGTGGAGTAAATACTTATTAACAACATTCACATTTTGTTTCAACATGAAGATAAACACCTACAAACTTTGTAGTTAAACTAACTTTAGAGTTAAAAAAGACACATCAGCTTTGATTAGAATAGAGTTAATGCCTTTTACCCCACCATTAGACTTCGTCCTTTTTTATGAACTACCTGTTAAAACTCTATGGAAGGATCAGCTTCCAGACACAGAAGCTGTTTCCAGTACTTTTAGCCATGCATTATATTTCACTAGAACACAGCTACAAGCTAGAATACATTCTCACCACTCAAAAAACAGTGTTTGTTACAGAGCTGTTCTTATCACAGCATTTGTCTATATACGTAATTTATATCCATTACAGTTTTACAACATCTACAGCATAATCCACCCATCAGCCTGGACAAGACAGACTTTGCCAAAACAAAGTACTCTCAGAATGGGAATATTGTTGGAGACTGAAACTTACAACCCATCAGGAAAATGCACACTTGCAGTGACAGAAGGTCTCCAAATATGTTATGCAGCTACTGAATGTAAAGGAAAGCAGCTGATGTTTGAACTGCCTCCATGAAACCCATGCCTTTAGAAGTCTACACACAGAGGTAAAAATCATTACATACCCTTAAGTCAAGCACTTACCTTTGTTCCATTGGGTTTATCAATTACAAACACTTCACTCCAGATCTGAATCCCAGTGGTTTCCCGTTCACATCCACCTCTCCATGTAAACCCAGTCAATGGCTCAGTGTTTCCACCTATCCAGCAAGGAGAAGTCTACAAAACAAGAGGAGAAACTTACTTAAAACCGAGATTTAACTTTTTTAACATGCTATGTTTTAGCAGATTTCCACATTATTCTCTCATCTTCCTCAGAGCTGATTGACAGCACTACACAAAATATGAAAACACAGTGCCACTCTGCTGTGTTTCAAGGATCATCCACAAAGAAACACTTTTTGAGTCTACTGTATTTCAGCAGTTGCACAACTCTTCAGCCACTGAAGAGCATATGTGCACAGCTTTCAAGTCTCCAGCACTCAGAGCTAATGAGAACAGCTCAGTTTCATCCATTGATTCCACTTTGCACTTATGCTCTTCTTTCACAGCTGAGAGATCTCAATCCACACACAGTTGTAAATAGCATGTATTTTAACTACAGGAACAGCTAAACCTCTGCAAGGAATAAAAAAACCTGATCTTTACTTAATCCCCTCCCTTCCCCCTTTCAACTGCTGAAAGTAGCTAAGCATCTAAGCCCCCGCACTAACAGAGGCCAGGGCCAGCACAAGACTCTCAATGCCAGCTTGCAGAAGCCAAATAGAATCGCAAGGACCAGAAGATCTACAATTTATACTTGTCACAGTCACAAAATACTTAGGACAAAGGGATCTGGATTCAAGAGAAAAGGTCACGTTGAGAGTTTGATACATATCAATCAATCCATCTATATCAAAATTTTACTGGCACATTGCACACTTTGGGAAAGGCTATCAAAAAGTCACATACAGCTTGCAGCTAGCATTTCTGGCTGATGGTACCGTAACGAGGCCTTTGGTCCTCAAGGTCAGATAACACATGGAGCAGTGGCTCACACAGTAGAGCCCAGCCATTACATGAGCACATTTAACCCAGAAATGTACTGGGCAAGTAAGGAGCATGAACAGGTGCCCTGTGATAGGTTTATATACACTGAAATCCTACACAAGAAGTCCTAGGCAGACAATAGTTTAACTGATGAGGGGGGTTAAGAGAAAAACCTTTACTTCACAGACATGCTGGTAGAACAGAAAGAGGCATTTAATGAATTTGCCTCGGACTGCCCAGAGATTACCAGCCAGGAAAGTGCTCTTCGCGAAGGTCAAAGGGGAGACATCTCAATTGACTAGGTCTCTACTTTGGTAGGTCTCTACCTTGCTGACTCTGCACGGGCAGTTTTCAGAAAAGAGCTCACGACACATCAGAAAACAGCATGACCACCCAGGGGCTATACGGAATAGAAATACTTACTAAAAACAAGTGAAACTGCTTATTTTTAAAGGGGGATGGGAAAAAAACCTGCACACAACCCTCATGCCTAGCAGCATGCAGAACAAACCATACTAAGAGGAAAAGGCAATCAAGCAGTTCTGCACCAGTATTCTCCCAAATGCTAAGTGTACACACCATTCGGCTCTGCTATTTGGATCAGACATGGCAAAAGTAAATGAGGGGAGTAGATAAAAGTTAAGAAAATGAACACAGGTATCCAAGTGAAGAGAATCACAGCTCCTTAAATGTAGGCTGTCTGGGATTTTTTTTGTTTTGTTTCATCACACACATACACCTCTACCAGAGAGACTTAGCAAAATCTGAACAGCTTTGCCATGGAGTTTTTTATCCCAGAAGATGCTTTTGCACCCACTGACCACTTAGGAAATCAAAGCTCCAGGCCTATTTTGGGCTTCAGTACACTCCAGGACACAGTTTTGCACTGCTGAATCATGTATCACAGGTATTTGCCAATGGACTGTAGCTATTCACTTTTTTAAAAGAATCTCTTGTATTATTCAATGACATGTTCCATTTGTCATTTATCCAAGACTATTTTTTCCACAGTTTCGTCCAGAAATTGTCCTTATTTGTAGCCATTCAGACGAAAACTACACAAATCTTTTAACAAGTCCCTCAATGAGCACTAGATACAATCACAATTGATTTCATATGTGATTCATATCACAGGAGACTTTGGTATCTTAACAGGCACAACTTCAGCCGAAGCTGCTTCATCTTGTGCATGAGGCACTGTAGCCTGTCTCTGACCTTTGCATCAGTTTGAAGCACTTCTAGTTTGTTACCTGCATCTTTCCTTAGTTAAAACTCAGTATTTTAACAATCTCCATCCATAAAGTTGGCTTGAAAGATATTCAAGAGATGGAAGGAGCAAAAAAGACTTTGTTCCTACATGAACTCAAGCTAGAAGTTGCACTAAGGAAAGGACCAATGCAGCTTTATTTTGCATGGTGCCATTAGTACACAGTGCACCTTGCAGATTAATACAAGCTAAGAAGGTCATACCCCTGTAAAAAAAGCTTTTAAATCTAAATTTACTAGTGTTACTGCACCCAACGCTTATTAAGGCTTAAACTGCAAAGATCACAGGATCCTTTCAGCAGCTCGCTGAGTACACAACTGCTGCTGTTTTGTGGCAGATTATTCTGTTTCATGTCAAATGAGCAATTGTAACACTAACTATCGGTGCTTGAAGTGAGATGCCCACCTCCCTGAGGTTAGTGACCAACCTCAGCCATGCCAAAACTCTACTTGCGGCTTCAACTGGCATAAGTGAGCTCTTCAGAACGGCAACTATTCACATGACCTCCACCTCTTGGTGTGAGACAAGAAAGTGGGATTCTGAAGTATCCTGGCAAGTTTTTCATCATGCATGTGAATATCCAGAGGATATCCCAAAATTGCTTGATTAGTGTACAAACTGAATGCAGATGCTTTAGGATTTTGTGTAGGATCCAATATTTATTTCACAGAAAATAAAGACTTGTAATTACGCCTGACTGAAGATGGAGCAATCAGACTAAAGACTATTATAAAAACTATACCAAGGCCTGTCCTCCTGTACTGAAATTTGCATAAGCATAGAGGATACCATTTGACTTGATACAATTTTGCAGTGCTTGAAAGAGGAGGCGTTGCACTTATCTTCTCTCATCCCCAACTCCCATCAATCAGTTCGCAGCAGCTCTGATGCTTGTCAAACTCTTTCCCCAAGCCAGTTTACATCACTGAGCTGGCACGAAAATAATTCAGCAGAGTGCAGTGTCTTCTGATGCATCATTGAGTTGGATCAGCTCCGCTAAGGGCCTGCAAGCATTACAGCTTCAGAATGCAAATGCCTGGCCAGAAGCAGCACATGGCGAGCAAAACCTCTCTGCTTTTGGTAACAGACAGTTGTTACAGTAGATGGCCAAGTTTGCCTTCATCTTCAGTTTAAGTGAAACAAATGGTATTGTGAAGGACACCTATAGAAAACTGAGAAAAGTGATTGCACAATAAAAGGAACAGAGGCATCATATTACAAAAGGCTGAAACAGTGTTTCAATCCATTTTGCTTTATGAACTTTTGTTTTATTTCACAATCTGAAAGTTGAGAGTATTTGCTTCAACCCCGCCCCTTCCATTTTTAGAAGGGGCTAGCACTACCTCCACCCAGACACCATCTAGCTCAGATCGGTATACTTCTGGGGAGTTTGGGTTTTTTGTTTGTTTGTGGTTTGCTTGGGGCTGTGAGGGGTGGGGTTTGTTTTGGTTTTAATATAAACAGGACACTAGAGAGAGTTAGGTAGTATACACAGACAAAAAGCCACCCACTGAACAACTGTATCAATGAAACATTTATTCCTCCCCAGGTTAAAAGAGTATTAAGAAGTTGGGAGCACCAGCTTGCTACTCTGTATTCCTCCTACTATATCCTCAGTGTCTTTCTTACACAGCTCTTTGCAAAACAGTGAGAAAAATTCAATAGCAGGCCCTACTGAGAGTGAGAGAAAGGAAGTCTTCATCTACCAACTACCAGCAGCTCCTTTGCAATATTCCCATATTTCCTGTAACTGCAGCATTCATCTTTGTTTCTCCTGAAGCCAGTTAGCACAAAGGTAAAATAGAGACAGTCATGGTTAGTTTCTGCTACCACAAATTCCAACTTCAAAGAACAGTGACCAAAAAAGGAATCAGTTCTGGGTTTGTTTTTTTGTTGGGTTTTTTTCGTTGGGTTTTTTTTTTTGGGGGGGGGGGGGTGTTTGTTTGTTGTTTTGGTTTTTTTAAGAGCTTCAAAAAAAAAATATCAAACACACACTGAATTGTCAATATTCACTATGCAGATTAAAAGAAACACACCACAACCTGTGACAGGCAGATGCGTATGCTCATAGGAGACCCTACCCCACCTTCTCCGTATCAGCCAAGAGTTCAAAGTACAGTAGACACATGACAACACCAGCCAAAAGCTACAAACTAAGAGAAGAAATTAAATTTTGGATCAGTTATTCATTAACTAATGACTTTAAAGGATTTTAAAAGTTCCTGGACTATGTTCAGAGACACATTCCAAGCAGCAAACAGAACACTTTCTCCCTTTTGCCATACCTCAGATTTAAGCAGATTTAGTCCTCCAATAGTTACCTGGTAAGACTCTTCTTTTTGCAACAGTGGGTAAGCTAGTGCTACAATATGATTTCAGGAGATCAAGTCAAAGCAAGATTCCTTCAAGCCATCACTTGGATGAGCCCTTCCCCAAAGCTCAACTAGCAGGCCACTGCATTCTCTCATTCAAGTTCTTCTCATGCCCACTTACATCGGGACACCAATAAGTTCCCTTGATAACTGCAGGAAAATTTGTATTGAAAAACTGTTACCTATATACACTTCTTTACAGCGTAGAAATAGAGTAGCTGGTTTACTCATCCCTCAATAAGCAAGAAAAATTTGACCTGTTATATTTGTGCTCAAGCCAAGAAATACAAAGGTAAATGACTAAAACACCAAATTACTTTTCTCCTGCAAGGAAAAATCTGAATTACTCACCCTGTTATACATGTATCTAAGCATGAAGTCCAGCAGAAAAGATTTTCCTTTGCGGAAAGCTCCTGCTACAGACACAACTACTATGTTAAGATCTTTGATGTGTTCCTGAAGCAAGATTTTTTCCAATGCTTCTTCATCTAATTCAAAGTTATGGTCATCTTCATGAGCAAGAACGATCTGTATGGGGCGCGGCTTATCCAAATCCACCTCATCATCTGAGTCTGGCAGGGCGTCCGAGTCAGCTAGGGCATCCTCCTCCTCCTCTTCCTCATAATGCTTACCTGAAAATTGACAGGTTACAATACATTAGTAAGTCAGACCTTAGGGCCTTAGACACTTCTTTGAAGTGAAGCCTTGAGCTGGGCTTTCAGTCCCAGCAGAGTGATGTTCTTGGGAACACACATATGCAGACAATGAGATCAACAGCAGTTCCCTATCCGTTTTAGTGAGCTTTGCATATAGTCTATATTTCAGATCTGCAGCATTCTGTGTTTTAAGAAATCACAAAAGAAAACCAGTTTTCAGCATCAAAACCCCTTTTAAAGGCTCCTTAAGTATAACTTCCATCAAAAATCAAGGGCGTTTCTTATCTGGAAAAAAAAAAAGAATTTGTTTAAAATAATCTCCAAAGAGGGCCAAAACAGATCATTTCTAGATCATCACCACCTTATACTATCGTAAGTGGGGGAAACTGAAGAAATAATCAGGGTTTTCTGTTAGTTTTGCTTGCCAACATGTACAGGCAAGACCACTGATCTAGTATGTAACCCCAGGATTACACATATCAGGAGATTAAGTTCCTCTCCAATTCCAACACATTACACCTGTTCCAATTCTGAATACAGCACAGACTTCAGAGTGACTATTCACTGCTTGCAAGAGGATAAACTCCTGAGCATGTGCAAGGCCTAACACTTCTGGGATAAGAAAAACAAAAAAACATTGAAGTAGTTTCTGGATTCATACTCCTCCCATGACACATCATTAAGCAAAATTTAGTAACAGTAAGTACCAACTCTTTCAAAAAGAGTTAAGAGAATATTTTACACTCAATTTAAAAATCAATACCCTTTCAGGATCAATCAGTAGCTCAAAGAACTGTTAACTCAGATGAAATTTAAGTTACTAATGAATGATTAAGGTAACACGGCCCTTTAGACATACAGCGCAATAGCACCAACATCCTATTTTCCTAACTTCCAGAATTCAGGAGTTACTGAGTTAGAGACCTGAAAAAAAATCAAACTGACCTGTCCAAGATGAAGTCTCCTTCTTGTTCAGGTATTACAACTTTATCACTGGCCTGATTCCACTTTTCCTACCAAGCATCTGGAAGCGGTTTTGTGCCTACAGAAATGCCTCCAATTCCAGATTTATATTTCACTAACATTTACTCTACCAGAACCCCATACAAACAAACCTGACTGAGGCACCTTCCCAGGAGTTACTTACCTGGGAACATCACTAAATGAATCTAAGTACCCTGGACTGCTAGCCACACTTGCGTTTCCATGCACTACTTTAACAAACAAGCAAGCATCTCTGGTTACTTGATGCACTGCATGCATATGTTACATGGCAGCCATGCTTCCTGTAGAAGCAGCCCAAAAGCAGTGTTCTCTCGCAGAAGGTGTCATGAGGCACCATGCAACACACCACAGTTTAATTCACTCATGTCAGAGACCCTGCTCATACCCACTGAACCTGCCAAGTCATTCCTGCCAGACTTTGCATCCTAGATACCATTCTCAGCAAGACTTATGAACAGTGCTCCAATGCGCTCTGTTTTATGGATGTAATGATACACTTAAGTTATTACCATCAACTTGAAAAACTGGTAACATGGTGACCCTGGAGTTCTTCCAGTGACTGTCTCTTTAGCTGATTCTGACAATGTTTCACTTTATTGCAAATCACAGAGGACATTTCCATTTCCAAGCATCAACTCTGTGCTGCCTCAAAGGCCAGTGGCACTAAATCTTTAAAAAAAATTGTTTGAATATATTAAGATAACGTAGTAGTACTTGGTTTGAACAGGAAGTAAACTTGAATGCTTAAACCTTAAGCAGCTAGAACTAAAAGCCAGTGTTATCCAAGTAGGTGTGCAAAACAGCCCCTAGCATCACCCTAACTCGAACTGGTTGACAAAGCAGGCCAAAAAAATTCAATTGCACCAGCAAGCCTGACAGGTGAAAGGAGTAACTTTAAAAAGAAAAGCTGTCAACAGGACACCAAACTATACAAACTACATCAACACAATATTGGTCACCACTTCAGAAGAAAAACTCCCACCTTTGGCCTAACACATTTGTACTCCCAGAAATTAAACAAGCCCTTTTTTGAAGGAGTTTACAAAACAGGTTTTGCCCCATATAGGTAGCATCCTTTGTAGGCCTTGAGTGCACAGCCCAAGTGAGGTATGAATATTTTAACAGTCAGAAAGAAAGCCTTCAGTGTCACAGCCTAGAAACATAAAGCAAATGATTCTATTGATAAAAGTATTAAGACTAGATCACTCCAAGAACAGATGCCTGAGTTTTAGCACACAGATATTCACACAATGTACTGAAGTACCTGCCTTCTACATACTCCCCAGGTAACAAGTTTAACTTGATTACTTAAAACAGCCTTACATTCTTTTATTCAAACCCATACATCAGCTGCAGTAAGGTATCAGTTCTGTAAACTACGGTAGACTGTAAAATAATCTGAAGCAACATCTGCAACTTCTCTTCATTTACTTGGAGCCTGACATTAATCATCTCTTCCTACCTGGAAGTCATCAGAACCTTAGCAGACCTCAGAGCACAAGTTGTAGCAGAATCCTTTCACAGAGCATAGCCACCCAAAGCCTCTTCAAGCCAAGACGCTTTCTGAACAAACAAGTAGAGTGGTCTTTTATCACTGGTTATTTCTAAACAAACAGATTCTCGCTATCACAAGTAGATAGAACTATCAAGAGCTTACACACAACATGCCCATGAAAAGCTCAAAGCATCTTGTTAACAGTATTCTGCACCCCCGGAGCTCACTTAGCTCAGAGGGGACAGGAGAGAAGTTTAATCTTAGGTCCGATTCAATTCCTATTAGATTTCACTTACCAGCAGAAACTGGAAAGTCAAGTCCAGAGCATCAAGTTGGGTTTTTTAATTGTTTTGGGTCAGGTTGGTTTGTCAGAGGTTTTTTGACTAGCCAGCCTAACATGTCTGAAAGCTCTCAGCCTACCTGAAGAACAGACCATCACTGCCATGAATCAAGCACTTTAGAGGGTGGAGAACTACAATGTTGCCAGATATGAAGGAAACTTGATCCCTCCAGAAGAGCTGGTTTGATGACTTCACCCTGAAGTTGCAAAGAACACCCTTCCCATCACGGGATTTTTAACTAGTTAGCAATTACCAAGACAGATACTGCACAAGTTAAGCATGTTAATTGCAGCACGAGTGCTACTGCTGGTCCCAGCAATGTATCAACATATGCTAACCTGTCATGTGCTCCTAGGCAGATGTCGCAGCCTTTGTGGTTCTTTGTACTACCTTCTGGCTGCTCACCCTGTTACTCTGGCTAGTCACTGCCTCAGGCAGCACTGGAGTACTTTGGAAGCCCTTCTAGAAGGCTTCAGCATCCTGGGCAGAAGGGTCACATTCTACTTCCAAGAACTACTTTCAGAGCAGTCTCTCAAAACAATGGTCAGGACAAGAAGTCCCACTTCACAGTCCAGTGTTCTGCAAAAGCTGCAGAAGCATTGTAGTAAATTCTGCAAGTAGTTCATCAAATAAGCATGCTGATAGCACTGTCAAATCAAGTCAGGCCAGGAGTTAATGAAACTCGGAACATGAAGCCCTACTCCTTACTTCACCCTCCCTTTCCTCACCTGCCCCAGCACAGTCATAACATACTACCTGAAACACAGAAAATAAGTGGATTTGTCCTAAAGCCCAATCTAAGGGCCACAAACTGCTCTGGGTTCTTGCAATACTCCAGTCCCAGCAAATCAAGTATAGGAAGGGATGAGGACTAACTTTGGAAGAGGTGGTGTTCACAGAATGACTGCCCCTACACTGAAGTCCTTCTAGCCAACTGGACAGTAATTTGGACTTGCAAAGCTCATGGCAGCCTCCCTATACAGGTCTCCATGACAACACATTCAGTACTGTCACAGAGGCAAAGCAACAGACTTTTGTTGTTTTGGTCTTCCTTTTTTTTTTATAGTGTCTCTTAACACTTTAAGGGGTCCAGTTCCATCCCAGTAATTGGGTTATGGACCCAGCACATCCACCCCATACATTTACAGAGAGCGGTCATTTCAGAGGCATGGCTAATGGCTCCTTGCACTGCATGCAGAACAGTCAGGCCATGCTGCCTCTGCCAGAGTACTACAGACAGGCTGGTAGATTCATCTAACTCACAGGGCTGTCTCAATGCTGTCAGAAATCCCCACATGCACAAGAACACTGGACCTCAGGCTTTTAGTACATACAGAAGGGCTCTCATCTGTCAAAGCATTTGGCAGTGGAGCTTGTAGCAGAGTGCTGCAGGCCTAGAAAGTCATAGCTACATTTTTCTTTCTTTTCAAGATACTCATCTGACCTTTGACGCTTTAGTACTACTGATATAACACACTCCAGACTACAGTCATATCTACCGCTCTGGCTGGAGCTGATGCAAAAAGATCATCAACTGGACTTACCCCTGAAGTGTGTCATCCATTCAGGCCTATTACTATGGCTGTTTGCTAATCACTCCCTACTCCATTTTGGCTTCCTCCAACCTGAATCATTCAATTAGAGCATGTGAGCTAATGGACAGTTCTGACTGTCCATAGTAACTTCTAACCCAGGTCGAACAGGCTAGGAAATACAAGAGAAGCAATACTGTATAGCAAGACACAGAAGCAGACAGACTTGAATGGAAGCACATATAGCCAAGAAGATATTACCACCCAGTTTCCCTAAAAGCTCTTCACTCAGCAACAACTACAGCAGGACTACTATTGACACTCATCAGCTAAGTATCCAGAACAAGCACCTTTTGTTGAAACGCTAAGCCAGATTTTGAGAACAGTAGCTTCTTGTGTATGTACAGACTATACTTCAACTGAACAAACTCAGCTAAATAACCCACTTCTTGTAGTATGAGGTAAAATGAAAAGCTAATTCCTGCTTCCCCTAAGTACACAGCTAGTAGCTGATGACCTGTTTGTTCTGCAGTGTAAGAACATGGGAATGAACAGTCAGCTCAACCTGCATGTTATAAAAGTCAGAGACAGCCTGCTTTAAATGCAAGTTCCTTCCTTTAAGCACATTAATTCAAACAAAGTACCAACATAGCTACCTTTAAGTTTCAACCCAAGTACAGCCTGAGCTTGTTAAACATATTACTGACATTCTTTACAACGAAAAAGCGGACTAATTGCTAAACTCAGTTTGTTTTAGATACAGTACAGGTTTTTGATCAACAAGCACTGAATGACAACTAGTAATTGCTTCTCTGGACAGCGGGTTGGACACAGACCACTGCACACAGCTGCAGCACAACATTAAAATAAATTTAAATCCCATTTGCTTTCTAGTGGCTTAAGACTTGAATTATGAACAAAGATTACAGAAGTCACTTTCATCAGCATAGATGGCTCTCATCAGTACTCCTTCCATTTCCTCCATCACAAGGAGTGACTAAGACTTCACTGTACATCAAGCTAGTAGTCTTATTTTTGTACAGAAACCTGCACTTTACTAGAAGTCCAACTTTAAATCAAAACTTCCAGTATCCCTAGATGCTTCAGTTCTCAGCAGCCCTGAACACTTTTTTTCCTGGTGCTCTACAGACACCACATGTTTGCGTCCGTACAAAAGCAATCTAAGTCTCCCCCTCATAGTTCAATACAGATGGACGGTAGGCTCCCGCACACACTTTGATGGTAAAGCAAGCTGAGTGGGCTACACTAACCTCAAATCATCTGGCTTGAAATCTTGTTCTACCTCCAGGGCCTGAGGGAGTTCACAGCTTGAAACAAAAGCTTAAAATAAGGTATTAAGAGGAAAAACTGTTGCACCACATTTAAATGTAACACATTCTCTCAGAGCTTCACCTAGGAAATTTTCCTTAGAGAGAAAGGACACGAACTGTTTAAATGTTTCTTGTTTTGGTGTAGTGAACTGAGGAAAGTGTAGGCGTGTGTAGGGTGTAGAAAAAAAAATAGGTTAACCTTCAAACCTTATTTGGACAAGGTAAAAAATCTGGTACATCTACTGAAGAAAACAGATCACTAGATTTAAGTCACAAAATTGTCCTCCCCTTTCTCCAACAGTCCTACTCCACGCAATAAACTCACAGCAAGATCGACATGAAAGCTATGGGGCTGCCACAGACCTTAATGCATCACTGCTTTCCTACCGCTAACTAGCAAATACTGCCAAGTAGCTCATTTTAAGGCCAGAAATAATTAAATGCTTTAAATATTTCAGCTATAAATAGGACTGATGAGCTAAGTTCCAAAGACTTGTTTGGATAGCAAATAAGACGGACAGATGAGCAGGGAAGAGGGGAAGACACATTTAACTCTTTCTGTTCCTTCAGGGCAATGGGATCTTAAGGGACAGATCTAGAACTGTTACATAAACTGTGAGCAGAAGCGAGAAGTACCTGAAGCTACAATTCTGCCAGGGAAGGGGAAAAAGAAGCTATTCTGATGACCTAGATACCTATGAAGCGTCATAACTAATCAAACAATAGGCCTGTCTGCTCTTAAGTGCTTTAAATTGCTTCTCTGTTGAATGGCCTGCATGCATGCAGCAGCAGACAGTTCTCCCATAGCTATGCAAAATACTGATAAGCTGACATTTTGCATTCTTGATTTAAGGGGACAGAAAAACTAGAGGGAGACTTCCTTATAATGAAGAGGTACAGCAAAAAAGTTAACCTTCAAATTCAGCTATTTTCAGCAAATGCACACAAGTAATATCAATAAGCAGAGACTAAGGCAGAAGCAGCACAAACCCTGACACAACCTCGTAAGCAGCAAAAAAAAATTTTATATATATAAAAGGGTTGCTTTTCTGAAAGCACATCCTGAACTTTAGTAAGAAAGATGTTTCTCCATAGCTACAAGGAAAAACCTGGAGCATAGGGATAGTGACAAAGCATGCTTCTTATCCTTCTTCCACTCTGCCTAAAACCCACAGCTATTATTAGCACACTCACTGAAGGACCTAACAGGATCTCTACCCACAGTAAGGTTTACCAGTACTTTTCCAGCCCCCTCAAAGAATGCTGCTTTAGAATACTAAGACTAAAGCAGACGAAAGGACTAGAAGGCCTCTTCCTCATCTTCTCTCCCCTTTCTTACCCATCCCCCAGGTTCTTGAACATCGGAATGAGAATACACCAGATCTGACAATGCCCTAGTTCACCGTGGACTCTGGAAATGGCAAGTGAAAGCCCTTTGTGAACACTGCAGGCTAACTGGATCCTTGCAGGCCACACAGATTTAAACTAGGCAGACTTCTGCCTGTACTTCACAGTGATTTTATTTAACCTTGTTGCTCACCCAAGAAGATTAACTGGTTTAGGCCATAACTACTTTTTATGTACCTTGTCATGGTAAATACACATATTCCTTACGTTAGGAGTTGAGAATTTAAACAATAATCAGTTAACCCAAACCAAGATTTTGAGTGAAAAGGACAGGAAGAAAAGAGTAAGGCGAGAGATGCCAACTGCAATTACCCCATGTTTGACCTTTAGATTAGCAGCCAGAATAGGTTTAGTCACCCAGCTGCATCTGTACCACGGCCACAGAGGACCTCAGCAGCAAGCAAAGCAAGTGCTCACTTCTGCCGTACAGGCAGGTATGCCAAAGGGCCAGTTTTCACACTCATTTCCAGGATAAACAAGCTGTCAGTCAGGAACACCAACAGGTTTAAGGGAACAGAGCAAGCCAAAGAGGCTTTCATTTTTCCTTTTTGATCAAGCAATGCTTCTAACAATCTGACGCTTCTAAGCAGGTGATCTTCTGATCTTTTAGCCCAGCCTCCAGTTTATACTCAGCTTCCCACCTCCCTGCAGTTCCCGAAACTAAGAGAGCCTCCCTCCCAACTTCTCCAGCACTGAACTCCATAATTCCATTTTAATAAAAAGTTCTACCTTTCATTTCAAAGAATGAAGAGTAGTACAGGGAGAGACTGGGTTTACCTTAACACACTGCCTTCTTCGTAGCTAGCAAAACTGAGGCAGTAACTACCTTCAGACACCTTCACGGAGTATTTTAATACCTCCTACCTCTCCCTTCTCAACTGTTCTTAACCTGGTAGTGTCATTAACACACCCATCAGATAAAAGGGAAGTGTGACCAGGGGAAAACACAACACGTGCCAACACAATTAACACCCAGATCAACAATCTGAATCAAAACAGGAAAAGGCCCACAGAAGTCCCATTTAGACAGAAATGAAATAAAAAAAAAAAACCCACCACATTTTGCATGTGTTCACTTTATCTCCACTAGAGGAAGTGATTTTTCTCACACAGCTACAACAAAGGTACTTTTCATCACAGTCCCTGATGCTAAGCACATAAAGAGGCCTGGATTGTCACATCACTTCCCTGCAATTAGCATGTAATAACTGATACAGCACCTAACCACGTCCATGTAGTTCGAAGCCCTGCAGCTACTCTCCACAACTCCTGAGCCTCTGCCAGGCATCTTTGCTGTTGCTGCTCAAAAGTCCCTTGCTAAGGCAACAGCTCAAAGTACATTTATTCTGCCAATGGGACAGTACTGGTAACTGTCGCCTCCTTTCTCCCCTGTTCCCTCTTCAAGCCTGTTTCCGTAGCACAGCTGAGACTTAGCCATCCACTCACACAAGGGCTCTCCCACTCTTTCCCATTTCCAGTACCACACAGTACCACACTAACTTTCCTGCTAATTTTGCCACACCTCCAATGCTGCTGCAAGTCAGCTAAACAAACCAAAGCAGCAGAAACAGAAATTAAATATGAACAGTTTTCTACAAACTGTATCACCTCAATAAGAGTCCAACGAGCACTAGAGCTGAAGACAAACAAAAAGCAGAGCTATGCAGCTTCATCTGCAGGGCGTATGGTCGGCTCAGCTGTACTGTTGAACAGTACAGGACTGCTGCCCTTTGTGTTGGCACCACCGTCCGAGGTCCAGTCACCAACTTATCTTGAACAAACACAAGGTGATGTGCTGTGCACTCCACAGCCTCCAAAACAGCTGCACCAGCACAACTGAAGGGGAGGCGCAAGCTCCTTTCCTGGGCCAAAAGAAAAGTTCAGCTTCACAAATTAGTGAACCTGGAAAACTTCTCCAGACTCTCAGAACTCACAAGTACAGTTAAGAAGCATGTTCACGTGGAGACTGACTTAGTGATATGTGATAACACTGCAAAGTGGGGTAGACAACTGGGCTGTAACTGGATCAGACTGTGTGTTGCCAAGGATGCATCCAGATCTGGAAGAGTTCAGATTTAGGCTGGACTAGCCAACACATTTGTTAACCTTCACTTAACAACAAGGTTTCCTTCCTTTGCAAATGGAGGTTAACACTAGCTTCAGTTTTGTCAATAACATCGGCTAGGATGTGGAACTGGTGGGAAGACCTTGAGCTTGGCATAGTCCTTCCTGCACTAGAGGAGCATTCCCTTGAATGTTCCTACTGAATATACTGAACCTGCTCAGAGCTGTCTCTGCTAAAGAGCAGATTAGAAGAATTTTGATTTCAAAGTCACCAGTTAAGTTTTCACAAGGACGCTGTAAAACACTTACACTTTAGTCACTCTGTTCCATGCAACAAGCATCAGTTCAAGTATCAGTTCAAAGGGCTCAAGACTTACCTAAGCATCTTTAGCATCACTCACAGAACTTGTTACCACAGAAACCTCAGCCACTGCTAGCAAAGCAAGCATCTTAAGAACAGTAGCATTTCTGGGTTTTAAACAGCATTTTCCTGCGACAGCAAATGCCGTTGTTATGTGTATGCTAACTGCTGCTAGCTAGTCAAGCCTATTGGCAACTATAACATTGGGGGGAAAAAGAAGAGAGTAATACCTGAGGTAAATGCAAGCCACACCATCCTCCTGAAAGGAACAACAACAGAAGGGGAGCTGGTTACTACTTCTCTTTATTACAAGTTGGACTAGTCTGAATACATCTAGCCAATCTAACCGCTTTTCCACAGGACAGCACACCACACCATATACTGAGACTACAAATGGTTTTAGTATTCATCTTTCACTTGGGTGGAGAAGAAGAAGGAAATACAATAATCTGAAGACTGTATGTTTAACACCCCCCTCCAAGCAACAGTTTAATCTTTGCAGATCATACTTGTTGTCCTCATTCTGTGGATCCACGAAATCTTTCCTTACAGTGTACAGAGGGCAAACACTGGGGAGAGAAGTCTAAGTTCAGAAGACAAAACCAAACAGAGGTAGCAGTGTGTTGTTCTTTAAAGCTCACAAAAGCTTAATCTAGACAGTTCTAATGCACTACAGAACTAAGAAGTCAACAACAGTTTAGACTACAGAACAGCTCAGTTTGATATTTGATTAATGAAACAGTGATATGTCTGCAACTCAAAGTACTTAGACTGGGACTCTAAGAATAACATCCAGTCTATCATGAGCCAACTTCCAACCTCTTTAAAAGCACCAGATCGCATTTTAAGGATCTTCTCAAACAAGTAGGATTACTAGGAGCATCTGAAGGTTCCACAGCAATCGCATCTGCTATCTAAACGCTCATAGTGGACAGACAGCATGTTTTTTTTTCCATTGAAAAAATTAAGCTTAACAGCAGAAGTTGCATTTCTTAATGCTCCTACCATCATTATTTTATTTTGCAAGATTTTTTTTGCCTTTTAGATCTCAGAACATAACACATGCTAAGTTTTCAGTAGCTACTTACTTCTACAGCACAATTAGCTCTAGGAAAAAAAAAACCAGTTCCGCCCCCCAACTCCCAAAAGCATTACTTACTGCACTTTTCCAAACAATGTTTATACTAAGTAGTCTAACATACTAGCATTTAGAAAGATCTCCTTTTAAGCATTTTGTACTGCATTCCCTCCCTTATCCTCATGACAAGCTTAAGACTTTGTTGCTTGGAAGATAAGTGATGACTGCCTTGAGGGCAACTTTAAGGCCATGTTTAGAATCACACTGCTGTTACTACAAGAACAATTCCTTAGTATTAGTTCAGAATTACAAAGTATTTAAGAAATTCTCTCTTAAAAGCAAGATGACTTCTTGTTTTAAGAAAGTGATTTCATTATATCAAGAACTTTAACATAATATTCTAGAGCGGTCCTTTTCACTACTACTCTATGTCTAAGCATTATGTTAAAGGAAGCCAAGCTTCTGCCTCCCTGCCTAGCAGTTCATGTACTTCAAGTGACTGTTCCTCCCCAGAAACCAGTACCGGGATGATTTCTGTATTAGACAGAAGATTGGTACTTTTCACTTCCCAATTGTTTAAGGTTCAAAGGTACAAAGATGGTACCTTTCACTTCCCAATTGTTTAAGGTTCCCCAAGTACACAACACTACACAGACCAAGATAAATAAATGAACAGCCAGCAGTAAAGGCCAAAAGACCCTTTCTTACATTTACCTGAGGAGCTAAAAATGCAGAAAGGGTTGAGGAGGGGAAGAGAATAAAACACAGCATGCAAGTTTGCAGGCAGTATTATCACAGGATTGGGCTTACAGAGACAGTTAAAATAACTGCACTTATTCTTCCACTCAGCAGTACCATCTTGTTTGAGAAGATAAGAGGTGATAACAACTTTTCCAAGTATGCACAACATACAAGAAGTAGCCCTAACATGTCAGTACAAGCAGTTGACACATGTTCTCCAGCATGCTTCTAATTTTTAATCCAAGGAAAACAGTGCCCTGCTGTCCTGGAACCATTACACAACACATTGCTCAAGAAACACTTCAAATATTTTACTGAGATCAGTAAGAACTTGTAAATTCAACACTACTATCTCTAAGGTGATGGTAAAAAAAACCATATTATGATTTGACACTAACTTCAGACTGGAACCTGATTCTGATCTCACTTCAGCAACAACTGCATAAGAGCAAATTAAGCTCTATTCTCAAATACCAATCTACTTGGAATCACATTCTACACTCTGTGTCTGTAATCTGTACATTTTATTAGTTCAGGTCTTCAACTCCACTGCCTTCCAGGTTTCAGCTTTTATTCCAGTCTTTTAAGAGAAACCTGCCAAGACGTGCAGTAGCACGCAAACCCTACCTTGCCATGGAGAAATCACTGGTATCTAGGGCTGAAAAATGCAATCAGTCATTTGCTCATTGTCTGTGCTGAAAATACATCTAGAACAAGAAAAAAATATTAGATGAGACATCTCCCCTCCTAGCAAAAGCGTGTCAGAATATCCCTCATACCATACACAAGCCATAAATAGTGGCCCAGTAACCAAGCTGTAAGGAGAGTCCTTTCCCAAAAGGCAATTTGTGCAGTCTTATAGCTTTGACAGTTCTCTTGCCTGTTCTCCCAGGATGCAGAAGAGCAGGGTAATTCTTTTAAAAGAGGCTGGTCTTTTATAAATCATTTCTGCACATGCCCAAATGGACTTCTCTTTCACTTTCTATCTGATTTCCTATTAGCCCTGTTCATGAGTTCATCAAGCTAGCTCCTAAGACAAATTCCAATATCCAGCTCACCTGCATTCATGCAGGTAACTTTTGTCAGACTGCCTTGGATGCTATATGGCCCAGTGATGCCATCTTTGGTGTCAAACGTTCTGCTTTAAGTTCTTCCAACCTTAAAGAGGAGCCAACTATTAACCTTTTCAAAATTAGCACAGCTTTTTTTTTTTCTGTTTAGTTAATGGAAAAGGGAGAAGAGACTTATTTAGCTTCACAGATCATACTAAGCACAAAGATCTACTATTTTCACACTAGAATGAGATACAAACTAGTCTTGTTACCTCAAGGAGTAACATCCCCATGGAGCGGCTGGAATTCGCAGTGACAGACTCCAGGCAAACTAACTCGAAAGCTTTAGGATATGTAAGTACACGAACAACCTGCTATGGGGGTAATTCATTAAGTGAATTTACCAGCTACAGCACTATAATGGCACATGTACGCTCCCTCCCAAATGCAAAGGGGGAGGGTAAGCGCCTTGCTTTGCTGCAGAGTGAGAACTCCAGTTAAACACCAATAGGTAGTTACTTGCCTACCATTAGTTTATACCCTAGACCATCTCCTAGTAACTTGTTTGTACATCTACAGAATACAATGGGTGTTACCTTCCAGCCTTAGGAGATAAAGTCAGTCAAATAAGAATTAACAGTGTGGGAGGAAAGACAGGTTTTTAAATTCCTCATACTTCATTCCAGGTTTCTTAAGTGGGCAGAGGATCAACTTCCAAATTTAAATGCCTTCCGAGCTCCTCCGACTTACACTGAATGTGTTTCAAAAAGCATGCTTAGCAAGCACACAAAATGTTGCTTTCCTGGAAATGAACACTGCACAAAATACATTCACTTTTTTCCAGAAATAAACAGAAGTTAAAGATCAGAGAAGTTAGCTAACAATGCTCTCAGAACATTAGTCTCTATTACATATTAATTTGCTGCTAGAAATTATTTTATTATAATCCTTGTCCTAACAGACATCACTCATTTCATATCAGTCATTTCTTCACAGCTAGCTGAAATAGCAGACATCAATCTGAGTGATGTTTTCATATATATTTCAAACTTGCTCATCTGTTTGTTCTGGTGTTTCAGATACAAATTCCAACACCATAAATGTATTCATGCAAATCAATTTCCTACACAGCACTACAACCTCAAAATCAGCTACAGCAGGAGATAATACCCTTCATGTCAAGAATAACCTTCCAAAAAACAAGGAAAGCTACTTCCACCTTTCCTCCAGGACACATCAAGAAGTTCAGGTTGCTGAAAATGTTTCGAGAAAGACACAGTTGTTCTTCAGTATGAGTAAAGTCTTAAAAACCAGCGTAAGTACTTCTGAAAACTTCCAGTTGTTTATAAATGACAAATACAGCAGGCCTGCCCATGCAGAAGCTTAGAAGGCATTTTTGTGCCTTGTTCACCTTAGATAGTTGAGATTAAAGACAAAACCTTAAAATACTAATGATTGGTATAGTAAGTTTGAGAAGTTAATACAGGATTTAGCAAAAAATTGGAAAACTGCACTCAAACTGGCAGCTTGCAGATCACACTGTAGGCACAGCATGAAGCAACAGAAAAAACAAGGAAACAATTCAGTCCAATTTTAAAATTTAAAACTTCCCGTTCAAAGACTGCCATGTCAGAATATCAAAAATCTTCCCCAGGACAGGGCCTGCTCATGACTGCAGTGCAGCAACAACAGCAACTTCGAACTTCACCTTACATAGAAAAGTTAGATTTAAGTGAAACTTGGCAGTTTTCCTTACGAATGTCCTTGGAACAGTTACAAACTTCTACAGACTGTGCTAAGAAGTACAACAGTCTATCAACAATAGGCACAAAGTTAAAGCTAGTTTTATCATAGTGCTGCAGGGAAACCTGTGACCCAGCTTACACTGGATACTAACACCACTGCGGTTCACTACCAAAACAAGAAGCACACAGAATTTAGTTTACCTGCACTTCCATCTGCTTATTACATCTGGTTTTGCAGTTGGGCAAAAGGCGAAGTCAGAAAGGATGCAATATTGCCATCAGGAGATAAGTGCTCTTCTGTCACATCGGAGGAAAATCCCCAGCCCTCTTTCCCTCCAGCAGACCCACTCTTATCCACTCTAGCCAGCTTGAGGTAGCATCCCTACTCTTATTAGCACAAGAAGAGAAAACAATCCCTCATCTATCACAGTATCTTGACTCCAGCCAGTGGTACTTTATTTATGCAGTCAGTAAGCAAACATTAATCACTGATATTTAACCAAAACACGGGGACTACAGTTGGCACAAGGTACCTGAGAAGTATCAGCACTCCTGCAAGACCTGGCTCAAGCATCCTTGTCCATCCAACATGAACAAGATCTGCTTGGCCTCCTAAACTAGGAGAGGCTGTCGTATTTAAAGGAATGCTTCTGTGATAGTTCAAGTAAACCTGTTCTATGCTAGAACTAATTCAAAATGTCTTTAAGCTGCAGGCAGATGAACATGAAAAGGAAAGACTACAGCCTTCCTCAAAACCACTCCCTGCTTTCAAAAGAATTCTTTCTGAAATACTACAGAGTTATTGCTATTCTTTGAGGAGGAACTGTAACATCATTAGTGACTTTAGCGTAAGCTAGAACATAACAGCTACTAAGCAATGCTTAGTGATGGTACAGGTGGAGTTACAGGCCTCTCCTGCTACATTTCTCGTAACTATTCCAATCTACCCCTCTGCTTTACTTCATTGTACAGAAAGCTCTTTCGCAGGCAGATCATCCATAGCTGTACATGCAGACCCTATCAATTAAGTTGTTCCATGCCAACAGTACACAAGCGACTTCAGTGACATGCACTTTTCCACTACTAATGATGACACAGGCATGTCAAAGGCCACTTACTACAGATGTGCCGGCGCTTTCATGACCCTGAGAAAGTTATGCAATAATCTAATGCTTTGAGATTATTAGTGGTGAAAACACAGAGAACCACCAAAGAAAATTCAGCATTGCTGGGGGAGGGGGGGGAGAGAAACCAGTACTCAAGCAGTAAAGCAGTACCATGCTCTCAATTTCAATCTCTGGACTCTTAAATTATTCAAAAAGCAACGCTGCCAAACAAAATCAAACGTTTCGACATGCTCAGAAGCGTTGCCTTTTCCTCCCTATCAAAAAAGTCGGTAGAGAGCTACTCCGCACCCGCCGGTTTGCAGCGCAGTTAGATCTCCCGGTCTCTAGCTGGCTTGCAAACGAAGCAATTGAAAGCAATAGCGGCACGTGGCATCTGCTAGATTTTGTTTAACAGCGCCCGGTCCAACCGTTCTGCTTCCAAATTAAGTGAGAGTTACACAACAAAGATGTTGAAGTAGTTCAGCGTCCTAGCGCGGTGCGAAGAGCCCCACACGACCCAACTCACCGCTGAAGCCAGCGCCGCCCTCACAAGCCCTGGCCGCCCCCCCCCCCGCGGAGCACGGCAGGGAGAGGGTTACAAGCCCTCGGCTTCCAAGCGATTCTTGAGAAATAACCGTGCCAAAAAGCCACACCGCGCAGACTCGAGCACACCCGCGGCCAAGCCCGCAGCCGGAGGCGCGTCCCATCCCCGCCGGAGGACGCACCGCAAGGGGGAGCGGCGGCTCCTCGCGGGGGACGGGCCGACGCGGGTCAGCCGCCCCCTCCCCGAGCTGTCCGGCGCGGCTCCGAGGAAGCGGACGCCCTCCGGGCTGCCCCGCTCCGGCCCCGCGACCGGGTGGCCCCGCCGGGCGGAACGAGCCGCGTTCCGGCCCGCGCCTCCCCGCGGGGTACACACCGGCGGCGGGGCGACCCGGCCCGGCCACGCCGCAGCGGGGAGTAAGGTCACCGGCCGCCGGGCCGCAGTCACGGCCTCCCCGGCTCCGGTACGGGCGGCCGCGCGCACGGCGGGAAGCCCCGGCCGCGCAGGGAGAGCGGGGTGACCCCGCTCGGGAGCCAGCAGCGCGCCGAGAGGAGCGGCCGCGGCGCCGGCTCCCCCGCCGCTCCTCGAGGGCGAGCGCGGAGGCTGGCGGCCGCCCCCGCCATTTTGAGGAGGGGGGAGACACCGGGGCCTCCCCCGGCGCCGCCCGCCGCCGGGCCCCGCCGCCCGGCCCCGCGCCTCCAGCGGGGGGCCCCGCCGCGGCCCCGCCGCCGGCCCGCGCCCGCCGCCGCCCGCCCGGGGGGTCGCGTTACCTGCTGGGTCTGGCCGTCGGCGGGCCGGACCCGCGCGCCTCACCGCGTCCCTTTCCGCCATCTTGTCCGGGTTTAAAATTAACTCGCTGTGACGTCACAGCTCCGCCGCGAGACCTTTATCGCGCGCCGGCGGCGGCGGCGGCGGCGCGCGGGAAGGGCGGGCCCTAGCGCCGCCGGCCGCCCGCCCGGGGAGGGGCGGCGCACGCGCAGTCCCCCCTGCCAGCGGCCCCCCCCCCCCCAGGTACCGCCCGCACCGGAGGAGTCCCGTATTCCGCCTGCCGCGTGAGGCGCAGCCCCGGCCGCGGGGCCTCTCGCCGCGGCGGGAGGGACGCGCGCCCGCCCCCGGTGCGGTGGCGCGGCGGGCGGGGAGGCCCTGGGGCCGCCCGGAACCCCTCAGGGTGAGCGGCCCTCGCCGGGCACCGCCCGCTGCGCCCGGCGCAGCTCGCCCGCCCGGAGAACGCGGCCGCTAGCGTGCCACCGGGCCCGTCCCTTCAGGCCGCGCGATGGGCTCCACCCGCCCCGCCGGGCCCTCGCTGCCGGGCCACGGGGACAGCCAGGAAGGGCGGCCCAAGCGCGCTGCGCTTCTGGCAGCGACCCGGCTCCTCAGGCGGCTTCCCGCTCCTGCGCTGGGGCTGGGCACCCATGGAAGGGCAGCTCAGAAGCGCAGTCAGGTTCCCGAGGGACCAAACGTTCCTGAGTTGTGGAAGAGTCCCATTCCTCTAAACCCAAACTGCCCGCACTGCGTCCTTCCAGGAGCCCGGCGGCTGAAGCTAGCTGCCCTTACTGTGCAAAGCCTGTGGGCCTGTGAGGCTGCCTACTGCGAAGAGTCATGCAAACCGCCACAGTCAAGTTTGTCTACATGACCTGATGACGATAACACGTTTGTGTGATAAATCAGCAGGTGAAGTGGGCAACAGCTTTGCAAAAACCCCACCTCACCGTGGTAATGCTCTCTCCAGAAACCATTTTTCCCAAAGTCTTGTGCTATGCTGACTTGCTTGGTCCTAGAGATGCAATGTCTGAGTGACAGCAATCAGAAAAACCAAGCAGACTTTGGTTCTGCTGGAATGGAAGTGGAGGGAAAACTCATATCTTCAAAGCAAAAGCCAACGGGCTGTTGTGGCACCTGGAAGTGCTTTCCAGACCTTCTCCAAACCCTGCTTTTTGTCCTTTACAACTGAGGTAGCACAGAAGGGTCTTCCTAACGTTAGAAGGGTCTTCCTAACGTTGGGGTCCATTACACTTGGTGCTGTGCTTACAGTGGCAGTCCTTGCCTCAGAGAGTTTAAAGGCTAAAACACATTAAGAAGACATTACAATGTCTAAAAGATGCTGTAATCACAGCAAGTGAGAACTGTAGTAGGATACAATGATCAAACTAATACACATTAAATTCTAGTTATGCCACTTGTAATAATAAAATATGCAATGTTGTAGAACTGTCACAAACTTTATTATTTACATCAGCATAAACGGAAGCAGGAGCCAACCCCCTTGGTACAGAAGTGTGGGTATGAATGCTAGAAAAAAACTGCCATTAGACTGTTACAGTTTAATACCCTCTACTTACCTGGGGAAAATGAGTGTGCAATTGCCTGTCCTTCTAACCTCATCCTAAGTCAAGAGGAAAACCTTTCCTGACATCAAGAAGAAGGCAGAGCACACTCTACATATAGAGGTATTTCAGAGATACACAAGAAATCAGGCAAAGGGAAATCATACTCTGAAGAAAAACACATTGAAATCTAGAAACACTGTCACCTGACAGACTTAAGCTGCAGCAGCTCAATGTGAAAACTAAAAAACTCAGGGGGAAAAACTAAAATACTGAAGAAGTTTCCCAGTTCTGCTGTTAGTAAACAGCCTTGTTTCTGATCAAGTCTGGAACAGTTTACGCGGAGAATAGTTTGAAATAGTGCATATGCAGACAGATAGATTTCTGCTCCATGCAACAGGATTTGCTGCTGCTGTAATGTGAGAACAGAAGTCGGGAACTTGGAGGTCAGAAAGCTCAACCTTAATTCTGTCCTTTTATGTCTGCAGGAAGGAAGGAGACGTTTTCTGAGCTGAGGATTTTGCTATCAATATGTCATCACCTAGCTGGAAAGGTCCCCATCTCCACCACACTCCCAGCTGCCTGCCACCTTCCTCTGAGCCAGGCTATGCAAGGAGTTAGCACTGAAACTGCTTGAGCTAGCCATGGATTTGGCCTGAAAGGAGTCTGGTAGTAACTGTGCAAACCACTGGCAGGCCGTGGTGGGAAGGGACTGCCGGAGCAGGAGGATGCGTCTAACTTGCAAGTGGAGGCTGGGCCAGTAATCCCCTCAGCCAGTAAAGGCACAGTTTTGCTCTACAAATATCATCTTCTCCTGGATTTGGCCACACTGGTTTAAAAAACTCTGCTGTTGCAAGCTTGCCCCAGACCCACTTTGGGTCAGTCAACACCAGCAGTGCCATCAGTGCAATGAGCTGGCTCTGCCCAAGGCAGGGGCTGCTCAGCTGCTCTGCTGGGAGAGCTGCCCCCTCCCGCAGCTGGAAGAGAAACTGATCCACCACAACGTCCCCTGGCTTTCGGCATGGCATGGCAGGGAACAGGACAGTTCCTGACCCACGCAGGCAGAGGCACTCCTGGACACTAGAAAAGGGCAGATCAGACTCAGGTTCTTTATGCCTTTCTGTATAAAATGCTTCTCTCTCTCTGTCAGCTAACCTGCGCAATGCTGCTGAGTTTGTTTAAGGTGACCTGCATGATGACAAATCCATAAGCCAAACACCCACCTGAAACATGCTGAACACCACTCCTGGGCTGGGGAACAGAGCAATCTCCCATCTGGAAGGGCTGAGGGTCCTGGGACGAGCTGGAGAGGTCTCTGTTGGCCGTACCGCACTTCTCAACGTCTTTCCTCATCTGCTTCAGGCTGTAGAGTCCAAACTAGTGACAATGTGAGTCTCAGTCTCCCCTCCAGGCTACACAGCGCTGAGGACAGACAGCCGTGAGATAAAGGTGGTTCTTCTGGCAGCCCCCACCGCCTGGAGCAACACGGTGCCTCCGACCCCTGGGGCTGCAGTCCCTAGGGCCACCCACGGGAGAAGACTGGGGAGGCAAGGAGGGGTCAGCCCTGCAGTGGTGAACAAGCGTTAGCACTGGGAGCAGCCAGGGCAGACGGTGGCCAGCTGCCTTCCCACCAGACACCACCAAGGGAGCTGCGTCACTCGGGCAAGCTGAGATTTCCCAACAGTCTCCTCTTGGGAAATCCACCTGGATCTCAGGCTTGCTCCCAGAGGCAAACATACGTCATCCCAGAGTCTGGAAAAGCCCTGCAAGGCACCTCGTCTCGCTCTTCTCTGAGAAACGCCCGGGCCACAGCACCACGCCCCTCTACTACTCATGGGTTTCGTCTACTCACAGCTTCCCACCGCTTCCAGCTGGAGCCCTCCTCCCTGCTGCGCAGTGCCAGCAGGCGTCGAGGCTGTGCTGCACACCCAGCCCCTGCCCTCTCTGCAGCTGGATCCTCCCCTTGACTCTCTCTCCTCACTGCCAGTCTCTGCGCCCTGCCCACGCGCAGAAACACACTGCTTGGTCCTGCCCAGGCTGGCTGGTGTTTGCCTCACCACCTCTGCAAGGATCCCAGTCCCATAAGCAGGCAAGCTGGGTTTCCTATGCATTTTTTCTGACGTTCGCCATTCCCCAAGAGCATCTCCATCAGATTCAGGGGTGCCTTCGTCTGTCACACAGGCAATCTAAAGGTTGCCGTGTGTCACTAGAGCACGCCCAGCACAGCCCTGAGCCTGCAGCTACCTGTGTGTGTGTTTGCGTGACCTGGGGCTGGCCCAAGCAAAGCCAAGGTGAGACTCAGCATGGATCCAAACCTGGTTCTCCTGCAGGCTTCCCTGCAGAAAGCTCCAAGGAAGCAGAGAGGCTGTTGGGAGCAGAAAGCAAGTTGGGGAGGAGGGGAAAAAATAATTTACCAAATTTCCTGAACCTGCAGCTGTCCCACATGCCCAGAGGAGATGCCATTTTAGCTGGCAGCAGCACACATGCTCAAGAGACAGCAGGCCCTCGCATACCACTCATTTATAGCAAGCCGAGTGGGAGACACGTCCCATTCTCCCCTGGTGATGACTCAAGAGCTGCTTCTCTGGGGAGGAACGATGAAATAACATTGAATTTTAGCTGTTGTCAGAGCAGCTTAGAGCATGTTGCTAGGCACCAGCTGCAGGAATTGCCTGCAGGTGCTTTCGCAGGAGGGGCTGGTCCGGTTTACTGGGCTGTCCCAGCACAGCCTGAGTGCCAAACACCTCTGAAACGAGCATAATCCATTCTCAGCCTGAAGGACCTATTGCACAGTCTCCCCAGGATTAAGGGTTTAAACTGAGAGGCTGTGGCACAGCTGGGGGAAGGACAGTGGGCAGACTCCAGAGCCGCACTTGCCTGCCTGATACATGTTAGAGGGCTCTCTGGGGCGGTGGTACGCAGCCTGCCTGCAGACATGGCAGTCTTGCAGGTGCAAATGGGAGCTTTCTCCCCATCCTGCCCTGTCTTTCCTTATTAGGGTGACTGAAGTCTTCAAAGGATTAAATGGCTAAGTGGTTTTCTTCTGCTGCTGGAACTGAAGCTCTGTAGACAGCTGAAGATTTTATGTGCAAGCGTTTGCTCAAACGGACTTCTATCGTCTGGGTCTGTATAGACACTCTGTGATTTGCATCTCGCTGTTATGCAAGAGCACAGCAAGACAAGGCTGCTTTTAAAGCCTGGGCTAGATACCGACTGACTCTCGTGGAGGCTGTAGTGCTGCTTAGAGTGCCAATACAGCTGCAGGCCCCAGGGCTGCCCCACGGCAGAGACGGCTCTGTCTACAGCCAGCACACCGCCTCCAGCCTCACCCAGAGGACCTGTCTGCCTGCCTACTGCCTGCTCTGCGGTGATTTTTGACCTGCCTCCCTAAAATTGAGACCAGCTTTGCTACTGGGGAGCATGCATGCGCATGTTAAATGCCAGTATCGTGAAAATGTGTTTCCACACAAGCTTTAAAATGCTTTTTCTCACCTGACCTGGGCCTCTCTAAGCATCTCTGGGGTTCTGGTCCTCTTGGTGGCATTTCCCAATGGCTCCTGAGGCCATCAAGGCCACCATAGAGAAAGAATTTTTCCACACCCCCAGACTCTAGCTCCCAAACCTTTTGTCCTAGAAAAAGAGGAATTGCTCCAGCTGTCGCTGTGATGCCCATCACGTGTCTTGCAGAGGTAATCACACCAGCCACTGAACCTGTACCGCTCCCTCCAAGGCACAGAGCTGTGTCTGCTTTGCGGGTACAAACAGCCAGGCACTTGGCTCAAGCAAGGAGGAGCCCCCAGTGACGCCTACGCGATTGGTGATACCTTTCTTCAGTCCACACCACCAGTGCTTCTTCTGCATGGTGCAGCATCCAAAGATCAGGTTACCAAAGACAGTTTGGGATGAGAGAAAGTACTCCACCCTCACAGAGGCATCAGTGTCAATTCGGAGTCTCACCTGGAAAAATGCTGTGTAGGCATTTTATTCTTTAATGTAATAAAATAAGACTGATTCCTCAGTGTGCTGCAGATACTTGCTAGGAAACGCTCCTATCAGCACTGGCTGTAGCTTTTAAAAGAGGATATTTGTCCTTGAGGCTTAACTGATCTTTCAAATCGCAAGCCAGCTCCTCCTCTGTGGGGCAAAGCATCACTGTGTGACACTGCTTTGAGTGAAGCAGTGCAGCTTTACGCCTCAGAAGCCCTGCGCAGGCAGAGCTGGCTCCTGGTTGCACGTGGCCTTGTGTATGATTGCCCTGGTGTACAAAGTGTGCTAAGTACACAGCGGAGTTTATTTGCATCCTTTGCAGCTACATGACTCTGGCTCTGCTGGGCAAGATTTACAGGTTCTTGGAAGCAGGCAAGTGGTTTCTTCCCAGGGTTTCACTTGGTTGCTTCCCATGCAAGTCCAGACTAGATGCATAGAGAAGAGCTGCGCTTAATTAGGGATTCTGCTGTGAATTCCCACAGCACCAAAGACGCTGAGTTGCAGCTGTCATTGTCCTTTCCCGGAAGGCAAACCCCCTCTAACACAGGGTCCTGCACACGCCCTTGGATGAGGCTGCATCAGCCCATCGCTCCATCAGGATGGGTTTGGATGCAGTTTAGCCATGTGGTCGCAGCCCACCCTGCCCAGCTCGGGAGAAGTTTTGGACTATCGTGGGCTGCCTCACCAAGGACTCGGGTACCTCAAAGACATGGTAGCTATCAGCAGGAGCTGGTGTGAGACCCAGTGACAGCAGCACCTACAGGAAATCCCAGCTCAGATGGGGACCTGAGCTTCTGCCACCAGCACTGTGGACTTAGGAGAGGGCGCCTGAGGCAGCAGCACCCTCCACGGGTGGGATGACTGCTACGCTTTGATCTGAACCAGGCCTGGATCTGGGGCATGATCCTTAACACACTGACGAAACTGTCTGGAACCAATCTCTGGCATCAAATCAAAACCTGGGGCTGACTCCAGACATAAAGAACCGGACCAGTTCTGCTGTCTACATTTCCACGTTCAGTCTGGCCTCCGGGCCAAGAGAAGGGCACAAAGCAGAATGTGCCATTTAATCTGGTTGGATTAATGTGTGAATTTAATTAGATTTAATCTACTTTCAATAAAATCTAGAGCACGCTGTAGAAAAACGGTGTTTAATCTTTCTCCAAGCCTCTGTGTACGCGTCTGAGCAGGGGGCCCACAGCGTAGCCACGGACAATGGCCATGAAACAAGGAGCCAAGTTTTAGCAGCACCCAGAGGATAGGGCTGAGATTGGCATCCTGTCATCTTTGGATTTGTGCTGGTCTGGTTCAGAGGTTCTCCTGCCCCAAAACCTCTCTGTGTGACAGAGGAGAGCATGGGGAAGGCAGAGGAATGTGGAGAAGGCGTGGTCACGGGGGCTGGTACCTGCTGGCCCCAGCCCTGCTCTTGGGCTTGCTTGAGAGGCAGCAGAGCTTGTGTCGATGGGGTCCCCACGTTGCCCTCAGTGCCCTCAGGAGCTGCAGAGGGCTGTGCTGCTCCGCTGGCTGCAGGGGAGTTCCAGCGACTGCAGGGCGGCCCTTGCCGAGCTGAGAAACACACTCCCGTGGGCCAGGTGAGTGCGTCGAAATACAGGCGCCCGCTGCAGTGCCATCGAAGCGAAGTGCACGTGTCCTTTGGGAAAAGCGCAGTGCCAGGTTGCTGCGGGGGACTGCTCATCGAGAGCACGGCTGGGTCCTCCGGGAAGACTGCACAGCGGATTCAAGTGCTGTCCTGGTCACTCAGGCCACGTCAGCTTGCTCTGCGCACCCAGTCAGGCACAGACAGCACAGTCCTGCACTGGCTTTGATCGCATTTAGGGGGTTTGACAAAAGAAGGCACTAGTGGCTCATCACAAGGAAAACCAAAATCATTTGGAAACATTAATCAGGGGGATATCACCTATTTTGTGCAGTTCAAGTAACGTTAACCTGTGAGAAAGAGAGAAATAGCAAGAGAAGGAGAGAGAGAAGGCATTTCATTCCTTTCCTGATTCTGCCTGCCCTGGATAAACGCAGCCTGGCTGTAGCAGAGGGCTGGAGGGTTAGCTGCCCAAACCAAAGCCAAATTCATTTGAGATCCAGGGATTAGGATACAATCATTTGATCTCAGATTAAACAGTGGATGAGCACCACAAAAGATAGCTTAAAACATTTGGAAAGGTGTTAAGGAAAATCTAGGAGGATTAAATAACAAAATAGCTGCATTAAGCTGGAATGCCTCCCTGGATCACAGGAAGCCGGGCACCGAAGGGCCAGCCGGTGGGGACAGGCGAGCACGCTCGGTGCCACGGCTCTGGCTCCACGGCGTTTGGGGGCTGAGCAGCTGACTGTATGGGAAGAGCAGGGCCGCTTGCCATCCGGGGCAGGTGAGCTGTGCATGCATGCCAGCGATCTGGCAGAGCCGGTGTCCCACCCCAGCCCCACCAGTCCCATTTAGGGCTCTCTGGAGGTGGCACAAGGGCGGTTCGGTGTCCTCGCTGTCCCGGAGCAGCCTCAGAGATGGAGCAGAAGGGACCACAGGTGACCTGGCACATGGCTCCCACTGGTTTTGCGAGCAGCGTTTTGGGAGGAGAGGAGCACCAGGGCTGCCACGTGGCTGTGACTCCAGATTAGGGGCGTTTGGCAGGTGTACAAGAAGCTTCACGTCATCCCAGGCCCCCAGTGCTCCCACACCAGCACTGGTCTCTGGCTGCTGGGCAGGTCCTTGGCACAGCCCCGCTGCTCTGACCTCTGTGCGGGGAAATGCAGAGCAAAACTGTGAAACCCGGAGCATCTTTCCTCCGCTGCCACAGGGCCATGCTGATGTCCTGCTCTGCCGTTCAGGGGGGTAAAACACTGGCAAGGGATGTCTCAAGCTTCCTCAGCGCCATCCAGCCGTCCCCCAGCATTTCTGTTTCCCATGTTGAAAACAACAGGAACCCACCCTGCCCCGCACAAGTTTGTTGCTCGTACTGAACTGCTCTCCCTCACCCTCAGGGTAGCACAGCCACCTGCCAAAAACCCTTATCAGGAAGAAATTATCCAGGAAAAATAGGCTAGCTAGCTGTAAATGCATGCTTGAGGACAGCAACCTCAGGGCAGCAAGGTGTGGGCTCCGAGAACAGTGTGGTTGCTTCCCAGCTTTGCTTTGGGAGATTTTGGGAGCTTTCCCCAGCAGTGTGGTTTCTTTTCCTGGACTTGGTCTGTATTTCCTAGGACAAATCATTCAGCTCCCTCGAGCGACTGCTCATTTGCAGCCAGCACGGATCATCATCAGCCATTCCCACAGGTTTCCAGATGTCCTTCACGTGCCCATTTTGGCTACTTTGCTCTGCAGCACGTTCAAAATCATTAATACAGTGCTGTTAAATGGGTGTTGCTCCCAGATGGGCAGCACCACATGAAATTAGAGCCTGGAGACTGTGGCACTGGCCCAGCCCCTACCTGCTGGTAGCTGCTGCATGAGGGTTCCACAGCTCAGCCCAGCTTTTGCTCCACTGCAGCTTTACAAAATGAAGAGAGCAGCCATGAGGCTTGGGGACAGAGAGCTGTGCTGGATGGATGCTGGGTCTCCACCGGGTCTGGGCAATGTGCAGCGGGAGCTGACGGCCACGTTGCCCAGACCCAGTGGAGACCCAGCGTCCCAGTGACAGGCATGGGTCCCAGCGGCTGGGAATGGGTCAAGCGTAGGACTGCCCGAAAGCATGTAACTGCTTTTCCTCCTTCTTCTTGTCTGAGGGACAGCAGTCCTGCAAACCACAGCCCGTTTCCCAGGCAGCTCCACCGCCAGCCGCAGCCACCTGGCAGGCGCAGTGACCCCGAGTGGTTATTTAACAGGGGATTGTATAACAGAGCGGGGCAGACGTTACATTTCTGTCCCTGACCTCAGCCCTGGGACATCTCCCACCCAGAAAACTTCCAGTCTAATCTTTCAGACCTCAAGGGAGCAGCCTTGAGCATCTGACGCCATCCTTCAGGGTGATTGGTGGGGACCAGGTAGCCCTGGACAGGAACGGGCTGCCCAGCACATCCCAGTGCCACAGAAGGGAGAAGAGGAGGGAGCCTAATGCCCCACCAAGAGCTCACATGTGGAGCCCAGGCCCTGCTGAAATGTCCAGGCTGACCCTGCAAAGCCCCCCTGCTCCCTGGTTATCCATCTAAATCAAGCACTACACTTGCCTCTCCATGTCAGGATGAGCTGTGCCGGCAACATGAAGATGGATGAGCTGGCCTTGGGCAGAGCAAGCCAGCTCCAAGAGCTCCCACACTGCCTCTGAGAGCAGCTGAGCCCCTTGGACCTGCCCCAGCAGGGGTGGGCAATGCCCAGGAGGCAGAGGAGAGGTGCCTGCCACTCTGCAGAGCCCCACACAGCCTGGGGCTCATGGCACATCAGCCTTGTGCTGGTGATATCCCCAGTTGGTGGTGCTCCCGGGAAGAAGGTCTTTCACATGGCTGAGGAGACAGTTCAGGTCAGTGCCCTATAGCCCTCGGTGTTCAGAAGGACACTGCAGTGTTGCACGGAGACAGACATGGGCAGGCCTTGCTTATCGCTGCTGGGTACGTGCCAGCTGGTTCAAACCCATCTTGTTCAGAAATCGATCAAAACCAGGTTCTCCTGAAGCCTTATTCAATCAGATACAACAAGGAGCTTGTTTCTGAGCTTCACTTCAGCCTGCCTTGGCTCTAAGAATCCCCTTTCAGCAGGTCTCGGTGATGTGTGAACGTAAGCATGGATCTGCTGGGAAGCTGGAGAGGACCCAGCAGGGTCAGGAGGCTGGCTGAGGTCAGCAGATACTGCCTACAGGGAGAGGTGGAGACAGCTGGCTTGGTTAGTTGGGAAGCAGGGGAGGCTGCAGCTACTTAGCAGAAGTCTACAAGTGACTTGGAGGGCAGATACAGGGAGGATGGAGGTGAAGTCTTTCCAGTACGTCAAGACAACGTAACATGAAGCAAGAGGCAGTGATTGCAGCCTGGCCGGTTCAGGTAGGGCATTAGGAAAAACTCCTTCCCCGGAAGGACGGTGCAGCCCTCATATGGGTTTCCATCCTTGGAAGTTTTTCTGCCTTAGCTCTGCAGAGTCCCATGTGCTCTGACCCAGCATTGGCAACAGCCCTGCGCCAAGGGTTGGCTGGATCAGAGACCTCCACAGGCCCCTTCCCACCACCATTTTTATGAGTCCATGACAAATTGAGTGGCAATTCTACACCAAACTGAGCAGAAATCAGCCTCCTGCCTTCAGCCACACATGCCAACTTACATTAAACACTGCTCTTGTACAACTTGCAAAGATGTACCTGCTCAGGGATGCAGCAGTCATAGAATCATTAAGGTTGGAAAAGACCTCTAAGATCGTCAAGTCCAACCGTCAAACCATCACCACCACAGCTGCTAAACCATGTCCTGAAGTGCCGTATCTACATTTTTCCACAGAGGATTTTGCAGCAGCCTGAGCTCAGGAGCACAGAGTTTACCAACAGCTGCATAGGTTCAAAAGTCAAGATCAGAAAATCCAATATTTAAAATCTGTGACTCTTTCCACAGCCGGGCCAGAGAGCCAGCTGCTGCAATGTAATTAAGTCTAACCATTAACCAGGGAGCTAAAAAGTTGTGATGCTCCCTGAGGAGCAGGGTGGTGCATTACTGGGCCCAAGGTCTGCGTGTGCCAGTGCTGGGAGATGATAAGCAGTGAGGCACAAGGATTCTCCTGCAATGCCCAGCAAGCAGCACGGAGGGATGCAGAGCCCATGAGCTGCCACCATGCCTGACCCCTCTGCACCCTGCAGCAGCAACCTGCTATCAGAACTCACCTGCAACCATGTCTTACCGATTTCTTTGGCAGGGAAGAGAAGAATAAAAGGATGAATTAATGTATTTTTAACAGGTTACATAAACAATTGACTCCAAAGCTGCCTTATAAACAGGTGGTACAAGCTGTCAGTGCTTTCACTGAGAGGTGAGCTGGGCCTTTAATGCAGAAAACACTTTGGCTGTTTCAAAGGCAAACAGTCCTCCCCCTCGGCAGGTCAGATCTCAGCTGGAGGAAGCAGCTTTGGCTTGCTAGGAATATTTTGATTCTGCAAAGCTAGTCTGCTTCATTTACAGGCAATGGGGAATTGCTTTGGAGCTGGTCCTTGGATCTTAAAAGCCTCGCGTGCATGCCTGGTGCTTCGCAGCACAGAGCAGGGTTGGGCTGTGTCCTGGTGTGCTGCTGCTGGCGGGTAGGCTGGGGGCTGCTCAGCCTTCCTGGGGTGCCAGAGTTCTGCTCCAGCCAGGCAGCAAGGGCTCTGGCTCTGATCAGCTTCTGAAAGAGCCAACCTAAGCGAGGACACGGTTCAAGTGCAGTAACGCTGCAGCAACACACTTGCTGTGGCTGAAGCTGCCACGGCTATGCCTGGTTTCGCCACGAGCGAGTGCGCTGGTGCCACGGCACCCAATCACGCTGCTGGGGCCTGCAGTGCTCTGACGGGCAGGCACAGCCCCTGCCTGGCTGTCACCCCCTCCAGCGTCATGCAAAAGATGCCTTCGTACTTTGCCTCCGCAGCAAACCAGAGCTGGCAGCAAACCCCCAGGGGCGGCAGCTTGGGGTCACGCTGCAAGTGCAGGAGGCTGGGAGTTCAGGTCCGCAGCACGCTCACCCCACAGCAGGGTATTTAACAGCTCTGGGCGAAGGGTTTGCCCAAGGAGTGTGTCCAGGTGCAAGTGCTCACTTATCACATATTCACGTGGCTGTGGCTGTGTTTATCAGGCTGCTTCTCTCGCTGGCTGAGAGCGGGAGTTTCTACCCTGCTCAAAGGGCAGGAGCTCACAGTTGCTTTTGCCATCTGATCAGGCTGACCCAGCAATGCTTTAACCCGTAAGGGCAACCTGCCACATTGCATGGCAGGGGGTGCTCACCGAGTCACAAGCATTGGAGGTGTCCTGGCGCAGAAGAGGCTGAGACCCCAGGCCCCATCTCTACTCCCAGGACAGCAGGACAAACATCACGGTGCTCGCTGCCTGGCACAACTGCCTGGGGAGCAGGGGTGCTGGCAGCTGCCCGGCACGTTCAGTTTGCTCCTGTCCCCAGTGAGACGGCAGCGGCAGCAGCGCAGCCAGCATCCCAGAGCACCAGGGGACAGAGAGCAAGGGGCTCTCCCTGCCCGGAGGCAGAGCGCTGCTGGAAGTGCCAAACCGAGGTTGGTTATTGTTTTCCCCTAAGAGTTACAAAATCCATGGCCAAGGTTAAACACTGAAGAGACTGTGACCTCTGGCTCTAGGCTGACCCTTGGAAAACACACGCCTGGCCTGAGGGAAGGGAGCACAGACAAAACGAAAATCAAAAAAGAGCAAATCCAGAAGGAAAGCAGAGCAGGAGCAAGCCCCAGCTGAAGCCAAGGAGGGAGGGCAAAGGAACAACTTTCCAGCCAGCTCACTTATGCAGTGCATTACACAGCTGCTGTATGACTGATGCACCATTCCTGTTTTGAAATCCTGTTTAAAGCCAGTTTTTGTTACATGTAATGAGGATGGAAAACAAAAAGGTGGAAATTTCCCCGAAATAACTAACCAACGTGGTTTATTCGGTATCAGAACAACTGTTTTTCTTTTGGGTATAAGCAATCCAGCTCCAAGTTTGAAGCTGGCCCCATTTTTTGCCAGAAGTGAAGATAACACTAGAGAACACCAGAGAACAGCCAGAGCTTGACAGCACATGGCTGGCAGGACCAAGCCTTTGCCAGGCTCCTGCTTTGGCCCAAGGCAGTCTCCACCAGCATTAATGCTTCTCCCTCACCCATGACTTCCTTCTGCAGCCCACCATTACGAGAGGTCTCCCTCCTCCTTGAAAAAAGCCACAAGACAGAAAGCTCTTCAGGCAGGCATGCAGGGCTTGCTGCTCCCTGCGTGGGGGTGAGCTCTAGACAGAGCCCACAGGGCACGGCTCTGGAGCGGGACAACTGAACAGCCAGCGCAGGAGCCAGGGAGGCAGACACAGCTTCACCTCTGCCATTATTTCCCAGGAGGCCCGCCACGATAAGTGGGACACGCAGAGCCTGAAGGAAAACCAGGAGGGAAGGGAATGGGACACAGTCCCACCTCCTCCAGGTAAACCTCTAGGCTCCCTGCGTCCCTTCTGCGAGCCCTTTGAGACAGATGTCTCGCCCTATGGGGGATCCTGATCTCTTCTGGGCTCCACTTCTGCTACTGTGGCAGCCAGTTTTGTCATGCCTCTCACCGCACCTCTTTGCATTTATTTAACAAATACTCCGCAGAGGTCCCGTGCCCTTGTAGGCACTGCTCGCACCTTTGGTTGTTGGATCCTTCTCCATTCTGTCCCCAGTGGAAGCAATCACATTTGTCTTGTGAGGTCTGTTCTTCCTAAACCAGGCTGCCATTTATCCATTATTATTGACATATCAAGGGCATTTGTGCATGTTTGGAAGCACATCAGCTCCCTCAAGGAAGAGGGATGAAATACTCTCCCTTGCCCGACAGATTAAGTTGCTTACACAAGTGGAATCAAATCCAGATTTCTGGGTTATCCAGTGGAGCTCTTTTGCAATGCTGCTCTTAGGACAGGGGTTGCAGAGATCTGTTAGTTCACATCCCAGAGCTGGCAAGACCGCAGGAGAGATTCAGACATCGAGTTTTCCAACTTGGACGCTTCTGGGTGACCCAGAGAGGATTCCCAAGGCAAGGACTTACACACCGCCCTCTCCAAAGCATAGCTGTGTTCAGCTTCATACATGCTTGCTGCCCTTGGCAGTCTCTGTCCTCACTCATGGACGCCTGGGCGAATCGCCCCGTGCGAGCTGGAGCGGCTGTCCTGCTGAGTAAGAAAGTCCACGCTAAAGCACCCAAGAGTCCTTCTGCACATCTAGATGACGTGGGAGAGCATCCCATGACCTCCAACAGCCTACCAGCACAAACCAAAACGGCTGTAGGATGCACTTAAGGCAGGCTTCGTGTAGGATTTCGGTGTCCTTGATTCAGCAGCAGCCTGGGGCTGCAGACTGCTGCCCGCCGGCGAAGTGCCAGGGAGAAGCCGACACACACGGTCCCTGGCGCCCAACCCAGAGCGAAGGGACCCCAATTTCTTGCTGCCATCTGCTGTCCCCTGCCAGCAGGGCAGGCCCTCCACAGCAACCCCCGCCAGCACGGCCCCACAGAGCTCCCAGCCCGGACCCGTGGCACGGAACAGCAGGACCCATCGCTGCCCCCAGCCCCTGCCCTCTGCACAGCACCCAACAGACCCGAAGCCTGGTTTGCCCACCCAGAGACGCCAACGGAGAAACAAAAGTAGTGGCTTCTGCGTCCCACTTCTGCTGGTCACATGCTCCAAAAGTAAAGCTGATCAAGTTGTCCCCCATTTTCTGCCTGGCAGGAGGAAGCCTGTTGACTCCCAGCTTCCACAAGACGGGGCAGTTTGCTCCCATGAGGAACCCATGGGTTGTTCCATACATCTTCTATCCGCAGCCCAACAGGGGCTCGAGCACAAGCCCACAAACATCCCAGGGGCACAACCTTGGCTGCCACTGGAGCCCCAAGGGCAAGTGGGAAAGGCCACACAAGTCCCAGCGCACGTGAGATAGGCACAAAGGTAGCAGAAGCCAGAACAGGCATTTGATTTGCGATTCCTGGAGCAATGGAGGCTGAGGAGATGCAGCACGTGTACAGCTGGGAAGAGATGCGGAGTAGACAACACCGAAGGATCCACATGGCCACTACAAGAGTAGTCTGAGCAACACAGAGACAGTAACTTTATTACTAGGCTAAAATTGTCCTTCTGATGCGTTTCCAAGGGCAGTAAGATGGGACTTGCTCATATTTGCTCTGCAGCTTTTTCTAGGAGAAAATATAGCCTGTTACAACAGCAGCAGGATATTCAGGGACACTCAAGAAAGTTCAACTCAATTTGGCGTTTCAAGAGGATTTGCCACTGGGCATCGTACCCCACGCGCACATGCCTTTGCAGAGCTCAGGGGGCCTGTATTCAACTTTACCTCTTTCGGTCTGGAATTGTGCCCACAAAGGGGCTTGATGCAGTTCACCAATACACTTTATAGCAGCACTTCTACATAATTCAGATTAACCTCATGCTGCCCCCTGTGCAGAAAAGGTCCTGTTTTATCTGGTGTAAACTGCAGCTCGGCCAGCCTTGGCCGGGTGCGGCGTGGCGGAGGACCACACCACAGGCAGCCAGAACGGACAAACACATCCCACTCCTGTGCCAGGCCTCAGAGGATGCTGGAGACAGGAAGCAATTCAGAGGCAGTGGGCAGGTACGCACCCAGGTGTATGCTTACCAAAGACTGCTCCTTGCAGGCTGAAGTCATTGTCCATGATTTGCCTGACCATCTCCAGACCCGACTGTCTTCATTTCAGCAAATTCTACCCCATGACCAGTCATTGCCGAAGCTCAATTCCACGCCAAGCACTTCTGAACACACTGCTCTCCCTGCTCCAGCTGGCCTTCGGTGCCACACGAGCACATCAGCAATACAACAGCATCAGTGATCTGCCCTGCAGCAAGTGACCCTCAGCCCTGAGAAGCGGTGGCCCACCTTTGCTGCTAGTCAGGACAGGTCCACAAGGGAGCCTCCTCCCTGCGAACTCAGCCCACCACAGCGAGAGAGGGAAGACGAGAGTTGCAGACACAGAGAAAATAATAATTTAACAAAAAAAAAAATATATATAAATCTATGCCTGCTACTTTGAGAAAATAAGTTCCCTGCTTCAACTGACAGAACAAGTAAGTCGAGGAGTGGGTGCCAGGAAGCATTCCAGATGATCAGGTGTCTGGTCCAGACAGGCAAATCAGCTAAAATGCTGCAGAAGCCCAACAACAACAGAGCTGCAGGTGCTTGGTCCTGAGCAAGACTCACTCAGGACCCTGCCCGTTCCTCCACGGCAGCCTTTTGTATTTCAGAGAAACAGGGCAACCCAGGACTGCATCAGCTGGGCTGCGCCTGGCACAAAGGAAATTCGGAACGACACACCATCTAAAGCTATTTTTGCATCCTCTCTATTAAATATTGTATCATTTATTCATAGGCAGAACCACAGGCCCTGAAAGGAACCACGAGAGGGAGGAGAGGCAGAAGCCTGTTGTGAAAGGTCTGTAGAGAAGTAGCTGAAAAATGCCTTTGTGGCAACGGCTGCCCTATTCCTCACTGTCCTCACCCACTCACTCTTGCCAGATTCCTGGCAGAAACAAGTTATCTCCTGGCCCCACGCAGCCCAGCAGGCAAAACCCATGCACGGGCAGGTTATTCCACAGCCTCAGGTCCACGCAATGCAACCACCAGTCCAGCGACATTCCCCTGTGAAGTGCAAGGACATGTATAAAATGAGGACAAGGGCAGGCACGTTGGCTATGCCCGTGAGGACCAATGCAATTCCCAAGGTCAAGCACGGACGTGCTGCAGGGGCAAGCTGCTCCACTTCACCACTCCACTAGTAAACCAGGAAGAACTGGCAAGAAAACAACAGAGAAGTCAAGGATCTTGGGCCTCATGCATTCATCATGTGCAAGCCAGGTGCACAGAGCTACCCTGTACCAAGCCCAAAGCTACCGAAATAGCACAAAAAAGTTCCATTTTGCAGCAATTAATCTACTAGCCTTGCTCTGAAAGCTTCTCTGCTTTACAGGCCAGCAGCACAGACATTTGTGGTTGTTCTGTACTGCTGGCACAACCAGGAGCCAAAGGCATCCTTGTGTTTCTCTTGCTCCTTTGGTCAGTTGCCTGTTAAAGGAGCAGATAAGAACACTATCTCCCAGGTGAACACAGCGTCGGTCTCTCCACCCACCATCTCCTCGGATCTCAGCGGTGAAACTTGGTCTGTACTTGGAAAGGACACAAAGCAAAATGCAATGGTTATCAGCTTGGTCTCTGTGTTGCATAGCCCTAGCCATAAAGCTGATTCAGGGTTACTGGCAGCGTGTTTTGCAAAGTTAAATAGACTCCTCACCGAGCTGCAAGGACAAGTGTGGACAAGTTTCTGAGCTTCTAGTAAAACTAGGTTCTCCAGGCAATTTGTTTTTAGGGCTTTGCTGTGTCAGGGCAGACTCCCACCCTCCTTGGTTCAGGAGCTAACCTCCCAGTTGGCAGACCTAAGCTCAAACCTCATACGCAACTCACAGCAGGCAAGAAGAGGATGACACTGTTGGGAACACTGATCTCCACGGTTTTTAACAGGAACCAGGCCAATACAGCGTACAGGCAGCCACACAATGACTGGGGAAATGGGGAGTATCAGCACCTCAAGAGGGGTAAAAGACAGAAGCAGCATAAATGCATGCAAAATTGCTTAAGAGCAGCTTCAGATGGAAAGTGACTGCTTCTAAAACAGTTTTCATATAAGCCAGATGAACAAGCTTTGTTCAGAAGCTTTGGGAGATAAAAAGGAAGAGCTCCATTACTTATTACTTTTTTTGCAATGACAGAGTCATCACAGATGCAGATGCTGGAGGTAATGGCAGGTGCAGGTTGAAACAACGCTCAAATAGAAGTAGTATGCCATAGCCTATGCTGGAGAAACCAAGAAGAGCAAGGTCACTTAACTGTGAACTCGGGGTCTGTATCTCAGCTGAAAGATGCTGGGAAGTAGTATCACCTTACTTCTCTTCATGGAGAGAAACTTGTCCTTTTGACTATTAGGATAGGGATTTTTTTTGTTATTAGATGAAAGCTATAGCTGAAAAAAGCAAGACTAGAGAGCATGTTTCTCTGAAACGCTTTGAAATAAGTCAATAGCACAGTCCCAGCCTGAAATTCTGTGGTTAGTTCTCGTTGCTTCATGTTGAAAGGACACAAAAATTAACTGTTAGAGGCACAAATGGATCCTTAAAAAGGCACAGACAAGTCTTCGTCTATATAGTAACAAAAAGATGAAAAACCTCCACAGAACTATTGGGCAAGAGGAACATATTTAAGTATAACCAAAATACTCCAGTTTAAGCTCTATCCTCAGAACTCAGGAGTTTGTTTTGGATTTAAAGCGCCTCCCCCAAGAAGATAGGTAAGTGAGAATTAAAAGCTCAGTGAGTGGGATTCCCACCCTAAACTAGTGAAGTTTTAGGTTACCATGCTTCAGACAGAAGCTATGCAGCAACTTCAAAAAACATTACCCAGGTCACTGTCTGATCAGGCTATTTCTCTGGCACTCTTCTGAAGCTTTTCAACAGGATGCTTATCTAAAGCCCACAGATTTAATCTGATTTAGCAGTTCCAGTGCTGCGGTTAACAGATGAGAAAATAGAAGCATAATCTATATTGCATGCAAATCCCTGAATGTGTGCCATCAAGTCTAAAACAGCCAGAAGTTTACACTTGGATGACAGAGAAAGCATCAACTAATACAAATTGTGCTTCCTGAAATATCTGAAGTCTGTTGTATCAAGTGACAGACAATTTAGAAAAGCAGAGTTTTAGTAAACAAGTACTCCAACTAATAACTTCTAGGGGCTTATTTGACTACCACCCACTTAAATTTGCGCGAGGCACAAACATCCACAATTTAATTTTCTCATTAGCTTGAAGAAGGATGACACCACAAATGGAAAGAAGAAAAGGTGGCAAGAGAAAATAAACAAACATGTAATGGCTTATACGAAATCAAATAATTATACCCTGTATTCCACAGCAACTGCCAACCTCATCATCCTCCATGCTACAAGCCCATTTCAGTGTTTTGTTCTGAGCACTGCTACACTGTCTCTGCCAGGCCTAATCTGTATTCCGATCCTGGATGCTTTGGAAAAGAGGGTTAATTATCTTGCCTTTTTAATAGCTGCTGGCTCCCTGGCACATTTCTGCAGGAGTACTCATTCCCTTGCATGAAGACCCACTCTGTCTGCAGCTCCTCCACGAACACCAGAGAAGGAAAAAGTTTAATAAATCATGCCAGAAATTAAGACCTCATATCAGCAGCTGCAACAGTCAAAGAGGAAGAGCAGAGAACCTATCTGAATTAATGTGTGGCTCTAGCCCAGGGAGCTGGCTGTAAAAGGCCAGAACAGGAAGGCTTGGTACAGGACAGAGACCGAAGCTTTTCAAACACAAGAACAGGGACGGAGGTTACTTCCTTTAGACAGACACGGCCAGAGCATAGCACAAGTAATCTGGCTGCATTAAGTTCCTCCACATCCTGTGGGAATTACAGTCCTTGGAGAAAGAAATCTTCTATTTTTAACAAGGAAAGAGTATTAGGCATTAGGAGACTTACAGGAACACAAGTATTTTGTTCTTTTAACTTGATGACACAACTGTCTAGAAATGGAAGCTCTTCACCCTTTATCAAATCAGATGCTTTAGCAGTAGAACTTGGGGGGCCTGATCATCCCAAACCCTGAACAGCTACTTGTTTCAATTTATTTTAATCTCAGACTACGCCCCCACCAGCTTTTGTAAGGAACCCGAATGGCAGACTAGAAACATCACATTATCACGTGAGCGCATCTGATTCACCTTCTCCACAAGTGTCAATTTTAATGGTGCCACTAAGCAGATAGAATCATGGAATCATAGAAAGTTTTGGGTTGGAAGGGACCCCTAGAGGTCATCTAGTCCAACCCCCGCGCAGCGAGCAGGGACACCGCTAACTAGATTAGGTTGCTCAGAGCCCTGTCCAACCTGGTCTTGAATGTTTCCAGGGATGGGGCCTCCACTACCTCTCTTGGCAACCTGTTCCAGTGTTTCACCACCCTCATTGTAAAGAATTTCTTCCTTATATTCAGCCTAAACCTACCCTGTTTTAGTTTAAAACCATTACCCCTTGTCCTGTCACTGCTGTCTCTGCTAAAAAGATTGTCCCCATCTTTCCTATAGGCTCCCTTTAAGTACTGAAAGGCTGCAATCAGGTCTCCCCGCAGCCTTCTCTTCTCCAGGCTGAACAAGCCCAACTCTCTCAGCCTGTCCTCGTAAGAGAGGTGCTCCAGCCCTCGGATCATTTTTGTAGCCCTCCTTTTGACTCAACTTTGCATGCGTAAGGTTTAACAGGTGAGTAAAAAAAAAACCATGGAAATCCCTTGGTTTACAGATGAAGAATGATGCCAAGTATTTCTCAACTCAGACTTCCCTGGTGAAGAGCATTGACATTTTTCACATTCCAGTCCACTCCTACACCATCCCCTACGGAAGCAAAGGTAGGCTGGGAAGAGCCTAGATCAATTTAAAACGCGGTCTTAACAGTTAAGAACAAAAATAGCACAAGCTAGAAGAAATGAAGGAAGTGAGAAACACCTCACTTGTAAGATAGGATGGCCTTAGGCGAGATCCCGCGTACCAGACCCCGTCATCCAGCTCTCACCCTTGTCAGCCCCACAGTCCAGTAGAGAAATGCAGGCCTAGTGCCCTGTGCTCACCCTGTGCTCCTTAGCACCTTCCTTCCAGAGATGTCTTGCAGCACCACTCATCCCTTGCTTAGACAGGATTCTCCATTCACTCCCGAATTCCACAACAAATCGGTTCACGCAACATGCTTCTCTTGTGCTGTTACTCGGTGAGGCCTCTCTCACTGGTCTTACAGCAACACAGCCCACGATGTAGGAAAGCACCACGGTGTCAGCAGCTAACCAACACCCGGGAAATGCTCTGTGGAGCGCCAGACTGCTTCTCCCTGTATGCGTTTCCCTTTCTTTGGCACTGTTGCTACCAGGCAACCCAAATCAACAAGGTTTCCTTAAGGCTGACGCATTTTTTTTTGCCACTTACTCAGAGGGCACTATCAGTTCTTCTGACAACACAACAGAGCATTGCTTGGTCATAGCATCCAACATGCAAACTGATACATGCAACCACTGCAAGGCAAGTTTCACAGCAGGACTCTTCAGTTACCTTTTACACACCAGGTATGTGAAGGTGGGGGGCTCTCGACCACAGCACAGCTGCATCTAGTTTAAAGTCAAAATCAGAACAATGGCATTTTGTGCTTTAAGCACTCTTCACAGGAAGCTGAGCCTATAACTAGTGTTTTATTTTCCCATGCCTTCTTGCATACTATTTCTGGCCAAAGCCATGCCAATGCAAACAAGATTATTTTTGAGATTATTACCACCTCTGTAATTGCCAGAAGGAATAAACCAATAGACTGGGTAGACATAAAAACCTGGAATGGCTAAAGAACCCACTAGTAGCTACAGATGTGAGAATGCAAGGTATGTTCAAAAGAGGACACAAAAAAAAATCCCAAAGATGTTTAACACATCCCAGAAGTGGTAAAGCAAAAAAAAAAAAAAAAAAGATTGAGCAAGTGTGTTCATGTTCCCAGACTTCAACATATTATTTACGAGTCTGAATGTCTCCTGCTAAGCCATCATAATTGTTCAAAAGAGTTCAAGCACTGTTCACAAGAAAACACACAGCAAGAAAAGGAGCAAGTTGCATTTAATTACAACAAAGAGGGTTTCAGCCAGTTACAAGCCAGCTTACCCCAAACATTATCCCTTACTAAAAGACAGACTTAGTGACACCGCATTAAGTTGCATCATTCTTTTCATAAAGCAGGACACCCAAACACTTCCTGAATGGTTTCTTTTAAATTTTTTTTCTTCTACCAACCGTAGTGATACACTCTATCTTGCTGTGGCGGTATAGAAAGTCAAAAAGCAACTATTCCCACTTCTTGCATATAAGGAAAAATAAATATAAACAAGGATTACAGTATCATGAGAAAAGACAAACAGATCTCCACCTCAATATACCATTTACCTCCAATGAAAGATGATCAATTAGAAAAAACAAACTTTTTTAGAAAAACAAACAGTGGAACAGAGATGAAGATATTACAGTGTGAATGCCAGCTGCTTACAAGCAGGGAATGTGCACAGCAATGTTCACTATTTTATCTGTATAGCTTATGCAAAAGAGACAAAAAAACCTGCACTGAGAGACCTTAATGGTTTAATTTTAGTCTAACAAGTATAGTAATACTGCCGCCAAATGACAGACAAACTGCACTCCCCTTGGAGCAACTAACTCTTCACCTGCCCCACTGTTTGGGTTCTGTTCTAAACAGCAAGATTACAGGCAAACACAGACCTCGTTTGTGGAAGAAGGAGGCCAATCTCATTCCTCCCTGAAGACAAGCATCCACCCTTGCAGGTCCAAGAGAAGTCATTATTTTCTTTTTACAGTAAAACAGCAACAAGGAATCTTTCCTGTTATCAATTTTCACATGAATAAGATTATTATTTTAAGGAGAAAGAAGCTTGAACAATTTTTCAGTCTCCTCTCTTTTCTTCCCCCCATGGCACAGGCTTCTCATTTTGAATTTGGAACTTCTAGCAGGTATCAAGTCCTCTCAGATACACCTGGAACTAGTCTGTCCTCTGTCTGATCTGGGCAGCCACAGGAACGATGCCTTTCACCTGAACATCTTAGGCACTGAATGCTGTGATCCACTGAGGACACTGAAACATTAAAGTGCTTTTTTTTGTTTTCCTTTTTCTTAAAACCTGCATGCTTTAAGGGTCACTCATCCTACATCCCCAACTGGACCAACAGATAACATACTATTTTTAATGCTCAACTACAAACAACTTGACTTCTGAAACTACATTAACACAAACAGCAATGCAGGTTACGACAGAAGAAACAAGTTTCCACAAAACATTCAAGTTGATGGAAGAGAAATGAATGATTGGGAGAGACCTTTTAAAATTAAAACACTAGGCAGCACAGAAGATTTCACTAGGACCCAGCATTTCTGTTGGCAAGTAGCAAGATACGGAACATAGCCTTCTACACTGGAGCTCTCTGTCAGAGATCAATTTCTGGGGGAAAAGCACTGAGGCTGAAAGAGTATTAGCAGTGCCCCTAAAATGCAAGTCAGTTTGCCACCTACCAGACAGGAGGCTAGTATTACCCCAAACCCTATGCAGAAAGAGCTGCCAAAGAGCAGCTGTCCTTCAGTTCCAAGTTCAGACATATTTCTGACATAATCAGAAGCCTGATTTGAATACCTGAAATACTCACTACCTGAAGCATGAATAAAATGGAGGTAGACAGGGCAAAAATGAATCACTGTTGATGGTAAAACCTGACATACAGCTGACACATTTTCCCTTGTATTAGAAGGTGTATTTGCCTTGAAATTAAGAATGGGGAAAATCCAGTCTGTAACTAAAGACATGTGCAATGCCCACAGTCTGTAAACATACTGCAACATAACCTCTCAAGGACAAGCATACTGCACAAATAATCTTGCATAAAGGATGGATATGGATAAGATCCGTAAAAACAGAACAAAACTTCTATGATAAAACATAAAATATCTGATAAAATAATTTTTCTCTGATCACTAAGAGCAGAACTAAAAGAAGCCCTAAATACTTTGCTGCAAATTCAGGAAGGGGAACAAACACAGAGCCTAGGACAACAGCTCCCAGACTTCCCTGCTCGGATTCCCATTTCTGTGGGGTTAGCGCAAGTAAAGACGCAATTCCAGTTCTAGAAGAGAGAACAGAGGTTTCAAAGTACTGGGACAAAACAAATCATCTTCCCCAAAGTGAAAGATTTCTCACCTCATTAATTACATATAATGTAATTCGTTAAATTAACTGAATCCCACCTAGATTACCTCAGTTTAAGTGAGAGGCTAGCCAAGTCTATTCACCCTATGAATTCTTTCATGGTCATAACAGATGTATAAGATAAATCAGACAAAAGAAAACATCAAATTAACTGTCCAGGTATGAGAGAGTATGGTGGGGCCTGTTTTTGTTTTAACTATTTTTGCCACCTTAGTTTCTCTTGTGATCAATCTTCTCACATATTCAACTTTTACGATTTAGTATGTCATAACTACTAATTAAAAAAAAAAGTCAAGAGGATATGTTAAACACCAAAGATTTAAGTTTAAATTATGGAAAATGAAGATGAACACATTGATACAGGCTTGCAATTTTAATTTTTAAAAGGCCCCTATGGTGGGACTAGCTATAGATGGCATCATGCTAATGCAAATGGAAAATAGTTCTTAAAAAAACCAAAACACTTTAAATAAGTATGAATTCACACTATACACTTGTACATACTTAATAATTTTCTACGTTAGCTTTGTTTGAACTATAAATCAAGTCTATACTGCTAAAAATTTGGTATGTGCAACATTAACCTGATCAAAGCATTTTATAAATACAAGCTTTTTAGTATTGCAACATACTTCACTACTTAACATACTGAAAAACAAGTTCTACATTTAAAATTCTGACTTAATAGTTCTTATCTGCCAATTAAGACTACAAATGGAAAAATACTTGCTATCTTTAACGTTATCGAAAATGCAAATATATTTCATTTTTGGAAGAAAACAATCTTGTTTATACTACTGGTGCTTCTTTAGACATTTGAAGATACTATACTAACAAAATACAAAGTTTGTAGTAAGCTTACAACACGTACTTCTCAGAGGCAAAAAGAAAACATCTGGTATTTATGAAGGAACATCCATTTATTATAAAACAAGATAAAAGATATTAGAATTAAGTTGGAACAAGGCAACATTAGAACAACCACTTTAGAGCTTTGTGAACGAAGTGTAGTTTTAAACTTGCACATCCAAGGTGAATGTAGCTCTTAACATGCTGTCTTCTTCTCTATAAATGGGATGAAGTAGAGAAGCAAAGCTTCAAGGTATAAGGGTTGGAGCCATCTGTTGGGAGACAACACATAGCATACTCAAGGTGTTTTACTGAGCACAGCCCTCCTGTTGATCAAGATCACTTTGCATAACCTGACATGATTACCAGTTCTGTAGATTTAAGGCTCACACTTCCCCATCTACCCCTGCCAATGGCCCGCAGACACCAGATGACCTGTAAGTAGGCGTTATTGATAGTCTATCAGCTTTTCTTTTTAGACACAAAAACAGGGTGATGGATCTGGTCACAATAGAACATAGAATTCCAAATGTTGTACTATACACATGAAAGAATTTACCATTATTGCCACCCTTCTTCCTAGCTGGACTATTTATAGAAGTAGCATCTAATAAGCAATTTCAAAGAGAAAAGCATAGATATTTAAGGAAGTCAAGACTTAAAATGTGGCATTTCTATCAGAGACAGAGTGGCACTGGACAGTATTTACATGTGTTTGACTGAGAAAAGAACAGCAGGATGTCCAGCACACCCTTCAGACCTCTCCAGAAAGCAAAGTATAGAACAAGCCCTTTCTGTTTGGAAAGGCTGCCGAGACCTACAGATGGCAGCACACATTTGCCTCTCAGGTAATGGAAGAGAGGTCCTCCTGGTTCAGCCAACCTCCCACAATCTTATTACGGCAAGTCTTAGCCAATAGTCCTTGTTTTAAAATACTGTATTTTGCTGTGAAAGCTGCATTTGGTTATACGTTAGGGTTCGCCTTTTTCACATTGAAAGAGTAAGTTCTGCTGTCATCACCTCTCCAAACTGAAATAAATGTGAAATTATGAACAGCATGTTACCAACAATCTCTTAAAAAATACTCTGCCCCTGATGTAATCTCAGTCCATTATTGAGAAAGAGAACAAAAGGTGGGGGTGGGGTGGTTAGGAAAGATTTAAACTGTTAACACCTGACAGGGAGACAAATTCATAATAGTCTTGAGAAGGTAGTTTAAAATAATATTAGACACTGGGCTAGATTCAAAGTTATGTCTGTGAACACCTGGAAAAAATACATTTAATCCAGTAAACAATCTTATCTGTCCAGTGCAGATCTAGCCTATTGTGTACTTGTTTAGCAGGTGAACTCCCCCTCCACTCTTACTAGTTTGGAGCTACACTCAGCTTGGCCTCACATTTTCTGATTTGAAAGAAAACCTGCTACAGGAGTGGTTAATTCAGTGCAGTAAGCTGTGTAACTTCAAGAATCTTTTGCCCAGAGATATTGCAGATTTCTCTGCATTTATTGTGAAAGATACAAAAAGTTCCAGTAAGACATTACCCATTAGGTTTGTTTTTGATGACAGTGGATTTTAATGCTTTTCCTTCCTGCCTTCTTTCTACCCCATTTTTTTCCCCCCAGTCTTTCCACAACTTTGAAGTTGCGGAGCACGTTATGAGTTCTACAAGTTGACTAAGAAACCAAGAAGAAAGAGTGCTATTTAAATATAAACTAATGGAACCTAAACTTGAGATTAAATATTGCAATATACATAGTATTTGTATACTGTGGTATACATAGTACAGTATAACTATATATATAAAAAATACAGCATATATACACATAATAAGGACGCAGTTTTTAGCTGCAAACTGAGCTGCTGAAGCCCAACCTTTGACAAAGGCAGTATCAACATGAAAGAAAGTAAGAAAAAAGTTTATAGCAGTAAGACCAGTAAAACTGACTTACTTGGGACTCTTATCTGGTAGTGATTAAGTACAGTGAGAGCTTCCACTGCATCTGTCTTACATTCCCATTCCAACAGACCAGACAGCGTTTTGGCAGAAGCTGTCAAAATAAGAAATAATAAAGGGAAGGAGGGGATCAGTAACATCTCCTGATGGTGCATGCTCTTCTGAAAATTGGAATTGAAGTAACTCCCCAAAACAGGTCAAAGTTTACTTACGTTTTGGATCAAACACTTTGTATTTAATAAAGTTGAGAACTTCATGATCCTCACATAACTGTCACAAAAACAAAATAAGAGGTAAAACTCCAGTAAAAATGCACACAAACACATCAGCAAAAATTCCAAGTTCCTGGAACAGACACACAAAAAGGAAAATACTGACTCTTTAAGAGAGCTTCCAAGAATTTATAGCAAATTGTTATTTTAAAAATGGAGTTACCAAGAGACTGGTAACTCTTTAGAACACCATTCTATAGAATGCAAAACAAGGCTTCTATTCTGTGCTGTCCCATGATAAACATCATTCTATAGGCACAAAAATTGTTAAAGTACTGAGATCACTACTACCTCAAACAACATATTTAAATAAAAACAAGTTCTTTTTGACATTCCCACTTCAATCTTCAATACAGTATATCAGAAGTTGTACATACAAGCACACCACTCATGAACCAGAGTTAACTGTCAGACAGTGCTTGAGAAAAAATATTTTTATTAAACTGAAAAAGAACTCACTGAACTGTAATCAGTTTTACCACTATCTCCACTTAAGAAGCTCAGTATTGCATGTTCTAAACATCCAGAGTTCATTTAGGACTCAACTCTGCAAACTGTTCCAGGTGCACACTTCTCTTCATTCTGAAACGTCCTAGCAGTCATTACAGTAACCGCCTCAGGGAGTCAGTAAACCTTTTGCAAACTGCAGTCCCAACTTTCCCCGCATTTGGCTTTGTGTGAGTTATCCCCTTCCTCCACAAGAAAAACACATTAAGCTCCTCAACTTTATTTCCAAGATATTGTTTCTCATGTAAAAAAAAAAAGAGAGAGAGAGAGAGAGAGAGAGAAAATGCCAGAACTGTGAAAATATAGCAGCTTCTATATAGGAAGGCTAAAAACCTATTTTAAAAACCAGGTATCTTCCAGTCGCTATGCTGTAACTATCCCACTTACTTCTTTTAAAAGCAGCACAGCGTAAAGCAAGGATAGAGCCCCAAAGCACTACATATCACAGTCATTTCCACCGCCTACCTTTACAAACGTTTCTTCAGTTACACACAGGGGAACGTTATAATAATGCAGCACACAAGAGGGTGGTTGGATGATGTTCTTAGACGCTTGGCCAGCACTGGTGAAGCGATTATTCTTACTCATTGCAAAATCCTTGTAACTACTCGTGCCATCCTCCAGTTCAAATATCTGGCTTGGAACTACTGAATGCTGCTTGGAAACACTGGGATTTAAGGAGATATATGTATAGTCAACGCTCCTTAAATAACTGAGACTTTGCACACAGATTATTGATTTAACCAGAACAGAGCTGACATTTCTTCGCAACAATTTGAAATAGAAGGAGAACAAGATGGGTTGGATTTGACTCCTTCCTTAAAAAAAAATGTAGAAAGGACAGGTAAGACACATCAGGGAATACAGTTTATTAACACCCAATCCATGCAATGCCCATATGCTTTATTAATATGAATAAAATTATTATAAATAGAATTATAAATATTAATAAATAACTAATAGTTGCAAATTAGAAATCATAACTTCAACAATGATAAGAAAACAATGGGATACTGACTGTTTACAACCTCACTCCATCTGCCCACTGGTACTCTATTAATCTGACAAAACATATTTACCAGACATTAAGTCTCTTTCCAAATAACTTGACGTTATTAAGATGTGTGACAGCTCTTTCCACAGCATACTCATCGCCCATTTCAACCAGTGCCGTGCCTGGAATAGTCTTCATAAATTTCACCTAAGATAGATAAGGGGAAAAATGACATTGCAACAAACAGCCCAAACAAGAGTTTCATAAGTTATCAGGAAACATTTTTAGACCCATCTCAGCCAGGCTTTTTCCAAATCAATTAGAATGACTACAGTAGTTTCCAAGTTTCTAATAAATTATGCCTTACCTTCTCAATGTTTCCATACAAGCAGAACAGGTTGAAGACCCTTGAACAGTTCATCTTTAGCTGATGCAACCCACTAACCATGACAACTGACCCAGAAGGATTTCCACCATGCATGTAAGAGGAGGATGCCTGGGGCAACGGATAAGCAACAAGTTCTGGAGTGTCTCGAGATCCCATTCGGTATCGGCTCGGCAAGGGCAACAGAGGACCATGTGACCCTAAGGAGATGAAAGACCATGCTTTCATATTGTTTGAAACAAAATTTCACTACTTAATCATACATTAAGCCCACATATGTAATGCATATTTAAAGATGGGGGGGAAAACAATGTTACAGCAGTTTCCATTAATTCTTTTTCCAATTCAACAAACGAACAAACCCCTTTTCTATTCCCTTTAATGTCCCAAGTCCCTTCTTACATTACCAGACAAGAACAAAGGACCTGTTTCATGATATTGTGTTTATACACAAGTGCAAAAAGGTATTTCAGTAATTACAAAAATAGTACCTTCCCTGCACCATACAAAATATTTGAACATAAGCCTGTCAGAAAAAATATTTAAAATAAACCTTCAGCAATATTAACATGTCTACTTACAGAGCTACATGACACCAATAAAGAATATTACAAAGTAGGGAAAACAAACCAAAAAGAATGAAATTTTAGCCAGAGCTCAGGAAAGGAGACGACACAGTTCTTTTCCAGGGACAAGAGATTAAGTCAGCAGACTGCCTTTCTACCAACAGTTCACTTGGAAGAAACAGGAATACTAAAACCCCTGCATTAATGCAAAATGAAGCTATCCCATTTTCCACTACAGGTAAAGTGACAAGTTTCATTGAAATAAACTTTTTTTTTTCCAATGAAGAGACAGTACTAATATGCAATACTTCCGTTTATAGAAAACATTAAGTATTACAGACCAAGGAGATGATCCTTGTTCTTCTGAGACAAAAATAACGTGAAAATTCACATAAGACAAGTATAAAAGGAATCTTTTGTCCTATCCCCCCCCCCCCCCCCAAAAAAAAAAAAAGCAGTAATGAGAGGGGGACAGTGGAACAGGAGGAGACAGCCACATTACTTAAGGTAGAATGGTATATCAGAAGAATGAGAAAAGAACATCAGTGTATACAGGGTGAAACTTGAGAATTCTGGAGATTTGAAGAACCTTTGGAAAGAGTAGATAAAATGTCAACCTACGCTGTAAAATACCATAAATACATTTGCAAAAAAAAAAAAAAAAAAGTTAAGACAAACCACATTGCATCATACAGTTAAGAGAGTAAGTAACTAGAAAACTCTCCTCTAACTGGGGACATTAGTGTCTCAACCCTGAGGTCTTGGTCCAATACGTGAAAGTGACAGCAGACCTTCATTTGCAGATAGCACTGGTAACAACTGCAGCACTTTAAAGCAGTAATTCCAAAACATCATTCTCCTACAGTCACATAGCTATACCTTTTCAGAATTAGCTAAATTAGAAGATATGCAAAGCCCATGATTCACAGCTTTGCGTGCAAGAACATCAAAGAGCTCTGTGTTGCATTAAACCACTGATCAAGCTATGTTGCCATTTTCTAGAAGAAAACTGTCTTCCCAGTACAGATGTCATTTTCCATCCATTGCTAGGGTGACAGCAACCAAAAGGAAACATTCTTCCAAGGAATAAATTTGTAGAGCTGGACGGCCTCCGTGAAAGGAAGAGATAAGGCAATAAACGCACGTAGTTTTCAGTGAATCACATGCGTTCCAGAATGCGGACTGACAGCACCGCACCTGCAGCACAGTAGTGAACTACTCCTGCTGTAGTCGTCCACAGTGAAGCATCGACTGAATATTGAGAAATCCACACAACATGTAAAGAAATCATAACAACATGTCATCCTATGTTACTTACCATAACCATCATGTCTAAATGATGATGGGTGCTCTCCCAAAATAGCTTGCCTCTGGCGGCCCTTCCCTCTGTCTAACATGTGGGAAGGGAAAGAAAACAGTTTAGTATGCACAACTAAGCACTTGATTTCTCCAGTTAAGACACAAAGCTTCTAGTTAAGAAGCAAAATGTAATTTGAGTCCTTGTTAATTTTATAAACAATTTCTCATTCATTATACATCTAAAACCACAAGCTGTAGCCCTGGGACACCAAAATTAAGAGACTGTCATCTGTATAACAAATTGCACTTAAGTTGATTGGGGGCAGTGGCCAATGAGGAGATGCAAACATTTAACGTTTATGGAAATATCCAATAGTTTTCCTAAACATACACCACACATTAGTATAGAAAACAACGTACAGCAGGATTTACCTATGTGCCTCTTAAAACAAATTTGAAATGCAGTACTTTTGAAAGACAGTACCTGAATCATAATATTAGCTTCAACAGCAACACATTTTCAAAGTGGGCTTCTTTCAAGAAGTTTCAGCATAAGCCAACAACAACCTGTATTACATGGTTTCATAATCAGTAAACAGAGAGTATTACATATGTGTACATATATATTTACAGAACACCTACTGATTCATGGGCGTGCTGAAAGGATTGTACATTATTGCATTACCAACAGCACATAACAGTTCAACTGAGGAAAAACATCACTAAATAATGCACTTAAACAACGGTCAATCCTTTAAGAAAACCCAGTTCTCTACAATATAAAGTTAAGCAAGGGGTCTACATTACTGGAGGAAAGCATTGCATCACAGCCAAAGCTGTATTTTCTAATCAGATCCACGCTGCATGACAGAGAAAATATAAACTTCCCGATTTCTTCGTAGTAAGCAATAACTGATTTCTCACAATTACAAAAGCCGCATAGAAAAGACAGGGCGAGACATTTATCAGTTTACAACAGTTCCCAGGAAATTTGACTGCTGAAAACGGCAACTCTGGCCCAACGCAGCAGGTAGTATTACCTCTGAAAACCAGGACCTATTCGCATTAGACAACACAACAGTGGGAGATGAAAACACACATGCCCTTTCTGCTCAGGATTTTGAGGACAGCTCCCAAGTCAGATATTTACTGTGGCAATAAAGCCTGAAGAGAGAACAGTGTTGAATGCCTTCAAATAGATAGAAGAAAGATTAATTTTATCAAGTTTTAGTTACCCATTCCCTTTTCAGGGTAACAGCTCTGGTTCTTGGCTCTAGACAGCAAACGGGCAGTCATATCAAGTATTTTGAGCATTTAAACTGTATGCAGTAATCATCTTTCAGAAAAAATCAACTTTATAATTCCAGTCTGTGGAGCTAAATCCTTTGAAACTACACACAGTAATATAGTAAAGGACCATATTCTTCAAATAAAGAATTCTGGGAGAACACAGTTTGACAAATATTTCTTCCTCGTGATGGTGTAGTCCACTGCTCTCTCCTTGCCCCATACTTGTTCCTTCCTTGAACAAAGTCCCTCAGTTGTGCCAGCACAAATACTTGTACAAACAGGCACTGAAACATGAGAACTAATCTGTGTTAAAGATAATTCTGAAAGGAAAGAGTCTTTATAATCTAGTTTAAGTTTGGGGTTTGTTGTTTTTTGTTTGTTTTGTTTTTTTTTTTTTTAAATCAGGTCCTTGAGTCATTGCGTATGCTGGTACTAGAAATGCTCCAAACTACAGTTTGAACTTTCTGGCTAAAAGCAAGTAGAATACTAAAAGTGAGGTTGTTTTTTAAATTCAATCTAATGCAATATGGGTTCGTAGCAGCTGGCACTTTTTAGGAAGTTTACTTAAGTAGAGAAATATTATAGGTAAGTCTGTAATTTGTTACCACAAAGAACTAAAAACAGTACTTTAAAAAGAAATCGTTATCAAATTGCATTTCCTTTCCAGGATTTGAGGGGGGGGGTGTGAAATTCTGAAAGTATGTATTATCATGCCCGTCCTCAGAACGAAATTTCTTTGGGCTAAGATCTTGTGTGCTGCAGTCAGATCCCTGCAGTTCGGGTCATTTTAAGTTCAAAAGCCAAACACTGCTGCAAGTTGAAGAACAAATACAAAAACTCTCTCTCTCAAAAAAAAAAAAAGTACTGGATTACTTTATGGGCAAAATTGCTTTAGATGCCTGCTTTCTCAAGTACGTTTCAGTGTTCATTTAACAATCTATATTCCCATTTTCTAGACAAATGGATGTGGAATACAGTAAATGAAAAATCATGCTATATACAATATAGCATGATATATATAGAGATATATGTAATACAAGTCTAATTCCTTCATTCTTATATGTAGTAGAGTGATGTACAGAAAATAAAGACAGGCTGTCAAACAAAGGGAAAACAAAAGAGTAGAGTGACAGTTCTTGAGAACGAGCAAGCCGTATCTATCCCAAGTTTTTCATTTTCCACTGTTTTGTCTAGCTTGGGGAACATTTAGTCATACAGCCATATCTACCTGCAGACCAATTAGATCATGTAGCTAGATGCACGATGTTACAAGTCAGCCTCCACACACTGCAATCATCAGAAGATAGGAGGATCAAGTTAATCCTTCAGATTTTTCAAGTTCAAACCTTCAGATATGTTCTTGCCCTTGAGTTTCTTCAAAATCCCTATTTTAACTCAGGAATTTGAGAAAAAAAATTGAGTCTTGATACAAAAAATCATAATCTACAAGCTGCAACCAATACTGTAGCTCCCTTGTTAACTTTTTACAAGAACTTCATTTTAAAAATTCAAGCCCTAAGTTTTCAGTTGTACAACAGTTTTACAAGCCCAGCGTCTCTGCAGAATTACTTTGAAAGTGCGTATCACTTGAGACGGCCAAAGCCCTGGTTCTCACATAGCCTTTGATAAGTAGATACTCTATCTTGGACACATTGTCTTCACTCTTCTAACTTTACATTGCACACATTATTGTACATAAGTTACTGAACACTACACTCAACAGTCACAGGTTTTTGGTTTGTTTGTGTCTGTTTTTTTTTTAAGGAAACACTTTACAGGAGTTAGGCTACACAGCAGTTTGTCTTTACATATATAGTCATAGTTTCCACTGACATGAGTTAAGCCCTGGTAAATTTTACATCTGAGTACTTAAGAGACAGTATGCCTGCACCAATTAGGAATCTCCCTATTTTAATACTTTAATATAACTGAGGGGACCTATCTGATATGGCACTGCTCAGTTCCAACTATCTAGAGACAAGGATTAGATTTCCCTATTACTAGACAATATTTACACTGTTAAGACTGAATGCAACTCTCACATACAGCAAGTAATAAAAAAATAACAATATCAATGATATCAACAAGAGAGGTTCTTAATTTTGGAGGTTCTCAATTTTTCAGTTGTAATTTTAAGGGAAATAAGACCAGCATACATACAAACTTGAACAGCATGGGTACAGTCTATCATGTTATTCATCCCATACAAATCTGAAGTACTGAAAGTGTCCTCCTTTAAACTTGTGGTGGTGGTGCATGCAGTATGCAGACAAGGTGAATTGCAAGTCTGAGTTTTTTCAGAGGGTTTTTTTGATTGATTTTTTTTTTTTGCTGATGCCGATGTGGTGCATGATGAAGTGTAGAGTCAGCCTGCTGAAGTCCTCTATCCTTCTTAATGCCTCGTCCAACATAGGGGAAAAGAGTCCTTTCGAAGGAGAAGCAGTGTGCAAGTTTGTAGTTTGTAATAAATAGTCTGTACCAGGTTTCCTCTCCTCCAAAGAGAGAGAGCTGCTTGGAGAAATGCAAGTCCTTGAGAACTGCGAAGGTGCTTGCAGGTGTGGGCTCCTTGTTGAGCTAAGTGGCTCAAGCACACGGCAGGAGGGGGCACTAGGGCTCAGGGTTAATTTCCTGGCTGGTGAACACAGCCTGCAGCAGCACTGGCTTGCTTTGAAAGGACTATTGCCATACAGCCTGACCACGTGTAAAGGATTGTCATTAGTACAGTCAAACATCTACAGCGATAACATAAGAAAACATACCTCGTCGGCCCAGATATGGTTTAGTGTAGTCCCAACTATCGTTGTCGTTTCTAATGACATTAAGTCGAGTTGGCTGTTCAAATAAAGTAAAAGTGAAAAGGTTAAATCTCAACTATATATATTTTTATAGTAAAATTAAAAGAGAAGGTCCAAGCATTACCCTTGCATATTCAATTTTTAGTGTGCAGCATCCTGCATAGATATCTGCTCCATTGAGTGCAGCCTTCGCCTTCTGGGCACAAAACACCGATTCAAACATACACATCACGTTAAGGACTTTTTTCCCCCCAAGGTGTCTCATTCATGTCCCTTTCTTCTACTATGGCTTTATTTTTGTAGCCTGCAGACATTTCACTATTGTCAATTTCTTCCTGAATGAATTCCTTACAGGAACTCTACACAGACTTTAATATAAAATTACCAACAACAAGTATGTATGGGTTCAATTTATATTAAGCATCCGGTTTTGAGATGTAAGCGGGACATGATGAGACCATTCATAAATTAGTACATTCTTCAGTGTGTATTGTATAGATGCAAGCTTTGATAAGCAGGGGCTTATTCTTAAGGGGATATTTCTGGCAGATTTTCATCAGAGGACACAGAAAGTTACCAGCAAGCCTAGAGAATACTTAGTGGGAAAGTTTGAAGTGGAAGTTCAAGCTGCATCATTTGAGAAGGAATCAGAGCTCGGGGGCAAGAAGGCGTGACTTAAGACAGTGCATCCCTTCTCACAGCCGGCATTAGCTAGAAACTTGTAGGTAGAGACAACATGAACTCACTACTTACTTTACAGCAAAAAGATCCAAGAAAGAGTACGTCCTTTTTAGCTTCTTAGCCCAATAAAACCACAGAACTAAGAGAGATACATTGAATGAACAAATAAGCATCTTGCTTCAAGCAAATACAACAAGCAGATTGCTTTAAATCCATTGCTCAAGGTAGATGCGTGTACCAGGCTCCAGCACGTAGGTTATTTCATATCCTCAACATACTCCAAGATTAGTTCTATGACTAGCAGAAAATGTACCTGAGCCTTGGCACATGGAAATCCCTGATCTCACACATACTCAATAACATGGTGTCAGAAAACCCAAACCTTGCAGCAGACCAGACATTTGCGCCATCCTTTGATAGAATTTCGTGAAATTTTGGAAGTAATCTGTATCAATAGCATATCCCTCGTGCTTTACCACATTTGTGCAGCCCAATTTCTTCCAAGGTGATGTAGGCTCAATGTGGAATTTAAGAGTGAGAAATGTCAGACTTCCCAGACCTCTAAGAAATTGTTTGACACTGGCTAGAATTGTGGGAGCACACCCGCAAGAGTAACGGGTACTGTACTTAGCATTGAAATTTGAGTAAATTTTTGAACTTCTCAGACAAGGCGTGTCTTGAAGCTCTCTTTTTTTCCCCCTCCCCCCCAAACTGTTTACCTGCACTGCTGCATTACTTTGCTCACATTCATGAGTTTTCTTTCAACTGCTGGTTGTTTTTGTGGGTTTTGTTTTTTTTTTTAATAAAAGGCATGTTGCAGAATTTAATTCAAAGGACAAAAGTATGGTAGTTTCAGAGTACATGCAGGATCCTCCTCACAACTTCCCTAATCTTTCACAAGATGCAGAATAACCCCCAATTGTACAAACTCGACACACTATCATAGTAAGTCAAACTACTGTTAGGAGACACAGTTTGGGTCTTCTACATCAGTAAGCAGCAATCAGTTTGCTTATATGGAAGTTCGGGTAATTCTTTTTGCCTGGCATATCACCAATGCAGCCACTGGTTAAGCCATATGTTACAGAACTGACACACTAAGTCTGCCACATCAGTAGCATCAGAAATCACAAAAGAATTTCTGAGATTTTGGTACAGTTTTGGCCAGATAACAGCTCAGAAATGGAGGGTAATCAGCCTCTAGGAAGACGGCTATCAGAGTTTTACAAACTAAGGCGTAATCGTATCAGACTTTGGACTTTGCAAACCGCAGTAACAGATTAACAACTCTCAACATTCATCCCATGTACAACTTAATGCTGCAAATACAGTAAACGGTAGGATAACAGAGCGGGGAATTTCCGCAACACACGATAAACAGGTCAAGGAGGCCTAAGTTGGTCTTGGGCTTTATTAAACTCAGAACAGTAAGATAAGCAGTACATATTAGAACTATCTTAGAAGAGTCTGAAGAAGCCAAACTGCACCTCTGCAGTCCCTTACCCATTTCTGGAGTATCAACACAGGCAGAAGCCATTAAACTTTTGCGCATAATGTGTTGTCAAATCTATGACATATCTCATGCCAGCAATTATCAGCCTCAGGGCCTCCTATAAACATGGTTATAAATACAATTGTTGACAATGTCATTCTCCTATAAAGGTGAAATGTGTGTTTTTTTGTCTTCTAGACATATAGAAATTAGAAATTACCATGTCTTAGATAGAAATTATTTTTTAACTTAGTCTCAAAATTACACAGTATTTTTCTGACATTTTCATGTTAAATCCCATCAGCAGTCAAGAACCTACAGCAAAAAAAAAAAATCATACTCAAAAAGGATATTCAACCATAGCTTGTATTCCATTTCTCTTGAATATAACAATGCGCTGAACTTTTCCAACAGGGTTGCACACAGTATACAAGACATCCTAAGGAAGAAGAAAAACATATTTCAGTCAGATGTGAAATTTCAAACACTTTAGGTCCACAGAACATTTTATTGCATTGGCACTCAAATGCCAAAGAGCAAAGAGAAGGCTTGTTAACTTCTTATTTATAATTTTCCCTATACAATTCATATATTCATAATTAGAATTTTTATTGATTAATATAGTACAGGCAGTTAAATCTGAAAAACAGGAAAAAAATTCTATAAGAAGTACTCATGCAAACATTAGTTTAACAAGTATCTTCAACTGTGTTAAAACTTGGTAATCGCGTCTATCTCTCAAGCTGTGCTCCCTTTTAAGCATGCACTGCAGTAGTTTTACCGAAGCAAAGAGAGACAAAGTGACACCATAGTTATAGCACATTTAATTTCATAAGACTCTAGCAGCTGAAGGTATTCTTAAATGTTCATTTTCAGAAGAGTAACTGGGGGTAGTCCGTGAGGTAAGCTTAGGTAGCTTATCAAAAGGAGAATTTACATTGTATTCACCTGAATCAGTTACACTGCAAGTGGTTGCTGTGCTTCTCCACTTAAGGCAGAGAAAACCTCTGACAAGAAACACTGGATTCCTGCAAACTCACTGTTAACACTCTGCTTTCACCAGCACTTGTCTACATTACAAGAAACCAGTAAAATTCAAGACCATCTTCAGTGCTGCAGGGGAATCAAACAGTAAGAAGAAAAGCTTGCCTTACTGCACAACAGGCCAGGCTTATGAGGTAGTGTTAGGGGTAACTCAAACAACAGTTGATTAAACATAACAATTCAGACATCATGGTACCAGAAACCAGTCTCCAATATGAATCCGGCCAAGAAAAATAAGTTTATTTCAGAGTGGTTATACACCCATACTCAGAATTCCCAAGGCTCAGGCTTGAGAACCTTAACAAACAGGAGCTATGATTCCTTGAACCAATTCACCTGTCAGATCATGTTCAAACAGCTGAAAGCACATAAGCTTTACTAGACAGCCAGTTTCATAGCTCAAATTAGCAGGCAAAGGCACTGACATCTTGGTGAAACATTCTACCACAATCTATTTTTTCTCTCCTTTCTTTCTATCTAAACCAAATACTTCCAAAATGCTTATTTCAATATCTTAGTGTACATCCTCAGGCTTATCTGGGGGACAAGAGGAGAAGACAGAAAGGAAGTAGGTATAGTATTTATTACTATGTTCTGCAGAATAGCAGAGCAACTTGGATGGAAAGCGATGAAGGGCATGCTGGGTCTCAAAAACAAAACACACACACCCCACACACACACTCCCTGCCCCCCCCCCCCTTTCCCCAAGAAACCAGAAAAAGAGGATGTTTTATTGCTGGCTACAGCTGCAGTGGTGTAACTCCTGGCTTAAAGTACCATAAGCTCTACTATATTGGTATATTACCACTAAAAAAATCAAACAAAAAAACCCCAGCAAACCGAAAACATTGTCCATGATCAGGGGCCTTGCTCCAGACACTCCAGTGAGTGTTTTGCACAGCTAACTGCAGAGGAGATTGTCAACCTTAAGATTTTCAGAAGATAGACAAACATTTTTAGAAAGGATTCAAGCAGCCTGAACCCCTAAAAAACAAGATTTATGAGATCATTTATAGGTATATTTTCTATGTACAATCAATAATACAAACAGCTGCCCTCCATCTCTTGCTTGGGAGAAGAGTCCTGAAAACTTTCCAGGTCCAGATGACATAAATTTTCAGGCACATGACTTTCTTTCACAATTTGTCTCTCAAAATATTTCTTCATACCACTTCATTAAAAAAACCCCACGTTGTCTTCCAAAATGTTAGCTCTACTCAAAATGCTATCAATGCCATTAGCCAAGGCACACACACAGCTTGATTTTTTAATTCAGCTACTTTAGATTACCAAATTGAACAAGTGAGTCACAAGATACAGTAACATGGGATATTTTGAATAAAAAAATAACACTAGCATTATACACATACTAGAATATCATCAAAAAAGAGGTGCAGCAACCTAATCTCAGAAGAAGTTGACAGTTAAGTTTAAAACATTTCAGTTTTCAAGGCATACCACACGTTCCTTGTGCATGTACAGGTTTAGAAGGTAAGTGAGAACTAAGAGGCAACAGCAGAGGTATAGCAGAACAGATAGTAAAGACTGCAGCAGCAGGGGTGACTTTGAGAAAGTGTGTTTGAACCAACAAATTTGTCCGTTCTTACAGACAAATCCCTGACAAAGTTCTGCCCACAGATAAAGAAACCGGGAAACAGAACTTCAAAGACCTACATACGACATCTCAGGCAAAACTTTTTCAAAACACCAACTCCCCCACCACAAGCGGTGGAAAGCAACTGGGAATTAAATACAGTTAACTTGCCCTTCTTGCCCTTCACTGCCACACCTCTCTCAAAACATTCTGCTAGGAAAGCAGCAAGTCACAATTGTAATTGAGGAAATAAGGCACAGCAAAAATTTTAGAACAATTTAGCTTCTTCCACAAGATGTCCTTGAGCAGACCATTTTCTCTGCAAAAACTACCTTGTTTTGAAAGCAAAACTCTTAAGAACTATGCAACAGTTTTCTGCAGTTATTCAGGCTTGCCACTTAAAACTGGGTGCAATTTTTCATCTGTTTCATCTAACTGTAGTTCAAATTTAAAGAGAGGAGTGTTGAAGAGGAAGAGGTATTGTTGGGCTTTGTGTTTTTTGGGGGGTTTCTGGGGGGTTCTTTGGGGTTTTTTTAATAATGCAGACTTTGCCTGAGGCATTCTTAAGTTAAGTGTTTCTTTACCCTGTTGGGCAAGTACAAAATTTTTATTTTTCTCATCACATTCCTAGCTATTATGGGTACAATTTCTCTTCCCAGTTGCTATGACTGTACTAGTCTACTCTGTCTTCAACAGGCTTCAATGTTTGCAAATAATTTTTGAAATCTGTCTGCTTCTAGTGCTCACTGGCATACTCTAGACAAACAGTTGGGGGCAGTGGGAAGAAAGGGGGGGGTGGCGGTGTTTGGTTTGTTTGCTTTAAAAAGGAGCTACTGTGCTAGAGACTTCATCCTCAGAATTTCCATGAAACTCTCCTAGCCCAGAATGATGCTTCTGCTACTAGTTTCCTCAAGCATCTATGTTCAACTCAGCTGCTTATGCAAGCCAAATTTAAAATGCATGAATGAAACTGTTTCCAAAATCTGTATTACACGCACATGCAAAGAATACTTTAACTTCCTCAGTGTATTTGTTCATAGAGCTCAAAGTAGGTGTATTTTACAACACTGATGAAAACGTAACTCATACCTTGCCATGCTTTTTTATAAGGAAAATTGACAGGAAAAAGAAAACTCATCATCCACTAATAAAACCAACAGGCAAAAACCTACTGATATTCACAATACAGTGAAGCAAAAAGCATGACATGGAACTGACTGCTCGAAGTCATTTCAGGAGTACTGTTTCAATTTGCTGACATAATATACGGCACATTAACCAAAACTTAATAATTACATTAAGTTCTATGCTTTCACACAACCCAAACACTTTAACTGATCCATACTATCCTACATATTTCCTTAACAAGTCACTCATGCTTTTATCACAGCATTACAAATCTGCCTAAAGCAGACTTTTTAAACTTTTCCTGAAATATTTCTGTGCAATTCAACACGTAGTATAAAATCTCTATGAAAAAAATAAACGTTCAATGCATGAGAAAACATGCATTCTTAAATACAACCAAAAATATCTGTATCATTAAAAAAACATGTACACGTGCCATAAATAGATGGCATTAAATTAGGATGCAACTGTATATATGGTATCACTTGAAATACCGAGAAGTAAAATGTAGCCCAAATAAAAGTGAAGAAGATTCCATCAGACTGGAGTCAATCACCAACAGATGAAGTTTTCAGCTTTCCACAAAGGAAATACTTAGGAATGAAGGACTGCAATAACATAACCCCTTCTACCGGAAAAATTACTAGCTATTTATACACCACTTAGAGCCTAAAAGCTATCTGACATTCCTGATGTTGTGGCAACACATTCGGAAGTATTTCAGAAGCGTGTAGCAATTTAAACATTTCAAAAACCTGACCACTGAAGTCTTCAAACATATTGCAAAATATCTGCACAACAAGACTGACCCATCTCGAAAAACCTTTTTTCCAGAACATGCATGTTACTTATGCGAAGATGGTGCAAAGCTTTAGTAGGTGAATTTAATTCCCGACTCAAATTAACAGTGTAAAATTTTAACAAACACTACACAATGGAAATAAGGTAACAGAGTTTGCTGCTCCCTGCCTCTTATTGTTTTATTAAGAAAAAAAAGAAGAAACATACCACTGTAATTGGGTAGAGAGGATTCTGAATTGACAACAGGAGAACTTTATTTCCACCAGATGGGTCATCAGAGTTCCCTGGCCGAGTAATCCTCTTACTTGTAGAGTAGTTGAAAAAGGCTTGCTGTCCAGCAATGTATACAGGTTCATCTGCTGCAAACGTTACACATTTCTTTGCACTTTCTATGCTTTCAAACTCCACCAGAGCCTGACGCTTAAATGGCATCATCATGACATAGCTGGTGAGAGAAACATTACGGTAAGTTTTCCCCTATGCTTACTCAAAACAACTCCAAAGTCCCGTAACTGTCATATATATCTTTTTTCTAAACAATTCCTAACAGGCCATAAAAGGAAGGTAGGTCTCCGTGCTCGTGCTTCTCAAACCTGATCAACACATTTCTAAAACATTTGCACAAAACAAAGAAGTGCAGATATAAGATAAGTAAGTAATAGGCAGTTGTCTTCCTGAAAAAGTTTAATGCATACAAACATTCAACCAATACAAGAAACAGTTAATCATCTACTAACTTACTATAACTACAATTAATATTAAAAAAAACTTGCTAAAGCCATTTATGAGGTAAAGGATCAAAGTAAAGGCAAATTATAAAACACATCCAATGCTGATACAGTAAACATCTTTGCTGTTGCTAAGTAATTTAAAATACTATTTTTGACACAAAACTACCTTAGAGGAAATAAACACAAGTGCTCTTGTTAACCAAATTCAGATAAAGACAAACTCAAGAAGCTTTGTCAGCTGATTAAATTTTTGAAAAGTAAAACTCTCAGGCTAAAATGTTTGTATTCCTGAACAAGCTTGTGCTCACTTCATTTTATGTATTCACTTTAACATACTGGTACAAGTATAATTGAATTATTTGAATATTAAGGCAGTGAAAAATACCATTGTACCATTTACAAAACCCAATTTGACTTCAATACATGTATTTCCTTCAAAAGAAATGCATGTTTCCAAAAATAAGCACTCAAAACTCAGAATAAGCTGGCTCTACCCATTCACCTTTACTATTGTGTTCACAGATGAGGAATCTTTAGGCTGTATGTATGATCTTTGAAGGGACTTTCTCTGAATAGCCACCTCATTCTGAAAGTCCTACCATATCACAGGAAACCATAGGAAAAACCATCATCTGCCCTGTGGCCCACCCTTATTTTTAGTCTATTAACCTATATCAAGACAACCATCCTCAAGCTGTTCTGCAAGTCAGTTTAACTACAGTTCATCTTAAGGCCAGGACTAGCTGTGCTACTGAAGTCTGATAGCAGACAGTGTAACTGCTTGATCAGACTTGTCATGTACACAAACACAGAACCTTCGCACTGCTACAAAATCATTATGCTTTACCATTAAGTTCTGGATTTCAAATGGCTATCATAATGCATTTAAAGAGGTCCAAGAGACTTTTAAATAATGCTCCCAACTTGTCCAGAGACATGACTTTATGCTGCTTGACATACCATATGGTTCCAAATTTTTCAAGAGCTTCCACAAGATCTGCTTCCACAACTGATTCACACAGCCCTCGGACATGGACGACAGGAGAAACAGAGACTTTGTGATGACTTCCCCCGGCATCCTAGCAACGAAATGACATTTTAAATTCAACACAGAACAAGATATACTGCTATCATTAACTAAAATTAAATATTTGGCAGACACTACACTGGGTCCAGAAGCAGCCATCTAAATGTACAATCCAAGCATATTTTATATAACTTAACTTTTCTCTCCAAATAGATTGCTGAGCTCAGTTGCTGAAGTCTACTTAAAATAAAATGCTCTGCAGATTTAGTTAATGTGTTTGCACAGGCAAGATTTTTCTAATATAAAAAAAAGCCTATTTAACACTTGGTAGAATTGCAGGACGTCTTCCACCCTATTCCTTAAAAGCTTTAAAAAAAATACTTTAACATGCACAATAGCTAAAATATTTCTGATGCTCTTCCTGTTTATGCCAATATTTGTCTGAGACAGCCTGGAGGGAGAAAAAAGCAAGAACAAACAAGGGCCATCAGTAAACTGAATGAAAATTGATTATTTTTCTAACGTATGCAGAGCTGTGCCCCACAATGCAAGAAAATGCCAGCTCCATACTACACCTGAAATAAATCCAACCTCCCTTCTAATCCTAAACACTCTTCATACATGTTTGTAAAAACTCGCCATTTCTGTACATATAGGCATGCTCTTTCTTTTCACCTCAAGGTTGATGACCATTAACAGATTCAGCTGGCATACATTAGCACACAGAATTCCTACCACAAGCATTTTTCAGAGCTACTGCTATGATTTCAGACAGTCTCAGTTCTGTGTGACTGAAGAACGCATGGAAAGATGTGCTGATTGCAGCCCACAAAGACTGAAGAAGGGCTGAAATTTACCTTATATATTCTAAGACATGGGAGTAAAAAAAGAATGAAACTATGTAAGCCAATAATGAGAGATAATCAAAGAAATATCAGAATAAAGGGCACACTAAACTATATTGTAATTACCAGCACCCAAACATGTAACAGCAGCGTAAAGTTGATGTATTCAAATTTAGCAACTACATCAATGTGTTTGATCTAGCAGTCTTGTTGATTTTTCACTTTTTTGTAACAAGTAGCATAGCATCTTCTGGAACTAGAGAGAGATTCTCATTTGTAGCACAAAGGAGCATTCAGCTCCAGTAATTAAGTAAACACAATTATTGTTACTAGTGCTACAGACATTCCTCTCTTCCCTATCTACCTGAACTACAGATTGGAGGAAAAAACACTTTTCCAGGTAACTACAAATTGAGTTTTGTGTGTTTAATTCCTGTGCTCCATACACAGCTCTCCCAAAACAACTGTTTGTTTTTTTTCTTTAAATCAAGAATTTGACCCTTCTGCTTGAACCAGAAGACAGCACTTCAGACATCAGAACAACCTGCTGTGTAATTTTAAGCTTAGTTTTCCTTTTATTCATTTGCAGCATGCAAGCATTTTAAGTGGCAACACATTTCTTTGAATAAGAGCTGTGACAATTGTGGGAAAACAGTACTAGTGGTATTTGCCTAAGATACCATATATGCTGAATCAATCAGCCAAGGTCTACAGCAGTAGGAGTGATCAAAGTAGTTATAAAAGGTTAATACTTTGAACTTCAAATACATAAGACTAACTGCAGAAGGAACAGAACTACACAGAGGCTTATATGTTCTCTAGCCACACACACTTTTCAAAGCTGAACGAAGCACCTGAGAAAACCTTCAAAAGAAAACTAAAAAATAATTACCAGTTCTTCCTGCAAATTCTAGTACTCTAAGGTATTAAGATAGCAAGCATCTTTATTGACAGTCTGCAGAACAATCAGAAGTTATTAAATCAATTATTCATTGCCCTGCATACTTGTTACTATATTAAGATAGGGATATGCATTTTCTTTTCTTTTGCTTTCTTTTCTTTAATGCATTCAAGAAATCTCACCTAAAAATATTTCTGTCTAGTCAGATGGCAAAAACAAGCAGTGATTTTCTCACTGAAGCAAAGACTCACTACAAAGAGCTACCTTACTTAATTAGCACCTCCCTACGTCAAGTCAAGCTTTTAAGAGAGCGGATCATAACGGCACCGTTTATAGTTTCAGTTCATCTTTCTTTGTCATGCATATCCCTTTGTATTTTTATTTATTAGCAGTCCATTTACTCTTGCCATAAAAAGAAGGCATAAATCTTTCTACTAGTACAAACTCTCTCAAAAATTCAGACTCTTCTATACTTGCTTCTTCAACTCCATTATACATAAGTATACACACATACACAGACGTCTGCAGTTCTGCAAACTGAATTATTCTCAGAACCATCAGCAAATACAAATTTTGCTTTCTTTTGTAGTTAAAGCAACACTTGGCTTTCGATGCCAAATTTCGTCCTCCCATAACACCGCACAGAAAGCATCCTTTAGTACAGTGTTGTATAGTAGGAGATTTAGCGAGAATCGAAAGTCATAACACCGCTGCTACTGTAGTAACTTGTGCAGAACCTCAAGAAGCGTGGAATAATAATTAAAAAAAACAACAAAAGACAAAACAGTGAAATCTCAGTCACTTGCCATGAAATTAAGGACTTATCTACATAGAATTTCAGAAATTAATTTATACAGATAAAATCACTGAGGTTATAAACGGCCGAATCAGAGGGCCTCTGCTTTGCTCAAAATAGCTTCTAACCAGCAGCAGTAAACAGCAGCACAAGAACCCGAGCATAAGTCAGTCTGGAGCCAGGAAGCCGCAAACTAACATTCACAGAGCATATTGGTGAAAGACATGAACATGTGCCGCAGGCATATGTCTGAGTGCAAAAATGTGATGGCACGAAGGGCAGACATACATATTACCATCAAACAAGTTTTGCAGCTACCAAGCTGCAATATCAAGCAAATTTAGCATGATCCTTGATTTCCTCTAAAAGAAGGAGAAATAAAACCACCAGATCACATGAAAAATCAAATGCATCTGTAAGTGTAAAGCGTCTCCACAGCTAAGGTCAGAACATACACAACTAATTCAATTCCTGCCATAATTTCTTCCCAAAGGTGAAAAATACAGGATTTGACCAAGATCTCACCATCACTGGGTCTTCAAAACTACACGTGCTACTGTTGGCACACAGACAAAGGTTACATCAAAGCATCTGCTCCCATACAGATTAACCACGATCAGTATTTCTCTGCGTACAAAGGAGTCTTTCAGTAACTGCAACTCCCACGATGGCACAAAAGCCCCATGCAAAACTCCAACACGAGACTTGCACTCCACCAAAGCCAGGAGAACAGATTAGCTAACACTACTGCTGTACCCATTAATATATATGGCTTAAGGGTTTTTGAAAGCTCAGTAACAATTTCTTGAAGAATCATTAGCTGGACAGAAAATACAACTATTAAATAGGTAATGGAAACAGACTTCCTTTCTAAGCGCTCAAGACCAGTAACAAGGACAGAAAATGTTTCCCTCAAGAAAGAAACTAGGAACCTAAAAACGCTTAACATTGAAACCGAGCTTCTGTAAAGAGTCAAGGCACGAAGGGAAGTGATGACATAACCAAGCAGATGAAGCACAAAAAAGTTGCTTCACGTACTTAACACTGCAACAGAGGCAGCTTCAAAGAATGGCTGTAGCATTTTAACATCCATTCTTTGGGGACCTACATAGCTCTAGACAACATTTTGAATGTATCACCGGTTTCTTGCAAACAAATTATGATTTGCCATTCCGAAAAGGAAGAAAGTCATCATGGACTCCAGGATGATGTCTCTCTTGCTCACCAATTTCAGATTAGAGAATTTTTCACCAACTGTTTGCACATAAATGTGTCCTTAATCCTTTGTACAGACACTCTGCAGTATATCCACCTTTGTTCTATTAGTTTGTACTACCTTTTTTCGACCATCTGATCCTTTACATTTTCTCTGCTTACCTCCTCCATCTCTCTTTTTCTCCTTACTGCAAAAGGATGGCACTCCTCCTTCATATTCTCTCCCCCAGGTACCTAAATATACTGTTATTTTATTTCTCATTGTTAGGTTTCTCTTCTTCACTCTCAATTTTTTCCTCTTGCTCCAACCCTCTTAAATGCTCTGAAATTACTTTTATAAATACAATAGAACTGGGGGAAAAAGCCCCAAAAGGTTGCTTCTTACATATGTAAGTGCCCAAAACTTCATTAATGCCTAACTCTGGACTAATCTGCATCCAACTCCCTTGCAAGATGTCAAGGGTAGCTAAAATTACCACATTATAGAGACAAGGCGAAGGTACACAACACATTCCCCAATAATCTCAACTCTGCCCAGTGGGCATGGTCTGATGAGGAAAGGCTTTCTTAAGCAGACAGCAGCAGTTCATGCACACTCTTCAACTGCTAGTTGTACTACACAACGATGGCATTACTTAAAGCTGCTTGCCCCGTCGTACATCACCCCTGCTGATCACACCTGCCCGACTTTAGCAGTTCTGTCTCTTCCCTACAGAGGTACAGGAGACACCTCTGTCCACGCCACCTGGAATTCCCGTAGCTTTGCAGTGACAACAATACTTTCAGTACACAGTGAAGTAAAACAGTGTCTCAGAAGAACCGACCAAACAAGACAAAGTTAGGGTTCCATAGCAGCAGAAGAATATACAAGTTTTGTACATCCTGGATTTATTTTTTTGTTGTCGGTTGGTTAGTTTTGGGGGCAGGGTGAAGGGGCTAGGGAGGAGAAAAGGGTTAAGGTTAATCACACCCTATATTCTGGAAGGCTAACTGGCAATTTAGTTTTCCTTTGGATGTGGAGTTTGGGGTATTGTTTCTCTTATTTAATGTATACCTCTTCTGAGCTCTCTCTACCACTGTGTCTTTTCAATGATTACAACCGCTGCAGAACGGAATACCTGCACACTGGTCCCTTCTGCTAATTCTGAATCTGTCCTAAAGTGGTCAGGCAGTTGGACTAGATGATCGTTGTAGGTCCCTTCCAATGGAAATACTCTACTCCATTCTATTTTCCTCTCTGCTCAGCACAATCTGAATATTCCTTTAAAAAAAACAAACACACCCACACCACCCCAAAACAAAACCCCACACAACACACAGCAACATCAGGAGATTCAACCTGAGGTGCTGTAAGAAGAAAGAGCCTGAAGGAAACAGTTACTTTTTTTGATGGAGGATGACTTACGCTTACTTCACAACTGATTTCTAGGATGTACTTAATTTAAGAAATGGATATATGAACAAGTCGCTGCAAAACAGGTCAAGACCTGAACTCATTGCCATCTAGCTACTGTTACTGCAACTGCCTGTGATAGACACGAAGCAGCGGAGTTGTGAAGAGAGCTGCCTTCCATTTACCGCAAAGCAAGAACACTGCACATAGGAAGTTACAGCAGAGCAGCTGAGAAGCTGCAAGGTCACATCCCTATCTTACCTTGCGGCAGCCTGTAGTTGTGTTTATGCATTTAGACACCACATCTCACTTCCCCAACTGTAAGAACGGGGATAACAGATCTTCCTTACTTCAGAGAAATATTTAAGAGTAGGTATGTCCAAGACAGTGAGGCAGGTGGATGCTACAGAAAATACAGGTCGTATAGACACAACATTAATCAATGAAACTGAAATTTAAGGGAGAGAGAGAGAGGATGGAGCTGAAAGGCCCTCCAAATGCAGCTCTTAACACACATTCTCCCAGTGTCCTGACCCTCTGCTACACTGCAGTTCTGACTCCTCTGCCAAGGCTTCCCCACCACTCAGCACTGCCTCTGCGAAAGTCATTCTTCCCAACCATACTCTCACCAACGGAACACTTCTGCAAGACCACTTCCTACTCCTCCCCGGTCAACACTCTGGTCTGTCCCTGGCTCTCCATGCTCCTCAGCCTTGATATGAGCCACGAGGAAGAGGGTATATCTCTGAGCTACGAGGAGTGTCCACATGAGTGGGAAACAGAGAAAAAAGAAAAGCGAAATAAATTTTGGATTTCCCCATCTCAATCTTGCATACAGACCTCTAGGCACCCAGATGAAAAAAACCTGAAACTTAGAGGCATGAAGGGCTTCTTCAACTTAATGAAACAATCCCAGAGGTACGGGAAAATGCCACAATAATAAATTTAGCCCAGGAGGGAGACCCCACCAACCTGCTAGCAGGACCCTACCACAAAACAGCTTTTATACAAAGAGACCACATAATCCATATGAGTGTACAGTTTACCGATATTCTAGGATGCATGGTAGAAAAAACAAAACAAAACAACAGTAAGGCTACCAGACTCCTATCTTTTCACCCCAGTCATCCATTCTCCCATTTCTCCTTCTAATTCACCATTCCCTATAGTTCCTCCTACTTCATCTTAACTTATTCTTTTCCTGCTGTCTTCTGAGCAATGCAGGATAGTTACACTTCTTCCCTCCTCCCAGCCTACCTTCATTGTATATGTCTTTGCCTGAGCCACATACAACTTTTATAAGCTAGGAGCATTTCCCTGGAGAGAAATGGATATGCCACAGAATAAATAAGTTTCCTGCACATTTTTTTAAACTATCAGAGAAAAAAACCTAAAATTCACATTAACTAACTCTAATGAATAGATGCTCGCATTTTGCTACTAAAAGCCCTACATAAAATTACTAACGAAACCGCTCAGTCTTTCATTTTTCACATATTCACTTGATGCAATAGCTCATTCTTAAGAAACTCCATTTATCTCTATTATCAAGACAATTTCTGCCTCTCCGATAGTGGACCTGCGAATACAGTTTTGCCAATCAGTCAGTGACCACCCACCTCCTGGAGGCACACTGCAAATGACAGAACAAGCTGCCTAAAAACCCTCATGTTCGTGACTTGCTACACATTTGTTTCAGTTTCTTTACTGATGAGACTCCACATGTGCCATTCTTGAAATCCAAAATGTAAAGTTACAGACACTCTCTGTGCTCTCCTTACCTAAAGAGGCAGGACAGTGTGCCCTGCGCACTAACTGGGATAAACTGAGATGCTGAGGTCAACATGAAGACATTCGGAGCCAGAACCCGGAATGAAGGAAAAAAAAGAAAAAATAACTAGCCGATTTCATAAAATACTGCAAAAAGAGGAAAGGCAAAAGCAGCATCTTGTTCCCACTTGCAACACTGCATGACGTCCAGCTCTCCTACACGACAAAATTTCAAGATAACTTAAGCAAGCATATGAATTTCATTCAGAACTGGCCTTTAAGACAGAGCACACTGCTAAGCCTTGACTGCAAGAGAGACGATGCTCTGTCACAAAAAACTGTAGAATTAAAATACTTCTCTTCTGAGACGTGTCTTTGGTGCAGTTTGTCAGGGAACTTTTGTACAAATTTCGTAGGTACCCTCTCCATCGAGAGGTTTAACTGATGGAGAAATGGTAACAGTAAATGCTCTCTCATTAACTTATCACAGTGCTAAGCAAGTTCATTTTAACAAATCACAAAACAGAGGTATTCTGAATTTCAAGGTCCGCCATTAAATCAATGTTATCTTGATCTTCTTCAAGTAAGAAACAGAAAAATGGTTACAACCAGCAGGACAATTACTTAGCTAGGAAACTAAACAGTAGACACAAAATTATTGCTAGCCCAAATTTACGGGTCAAGGACCATCCCGATACTTAGATACAAAATCATGAAGAATGAAAGGTACGTAGCAAAAAACCGTAGCGAACCAGCGCGCTTACTGGCATCGCTGGTGGGCGAGGGAGAAAACAGAACCCAAGCGAATTTAAAAAGGAGGCGACCGTTCGCGACCCGCCTCACCGCCGTACGCTGCCAGGCACAAAGGTAAAACAGAGGGATGAAAGGAACCCCCCGCCCCACGTTTCTATAGCTACTCCCGGCAACCGGCCGAGCGCGCAGCTCGCCGCCGCGGCCTCCCAAGGGGCAGCGAGCTGCCCGCGGAATCCAGGCCGCGGACACCCGGCGTGCTGCGCGCCCACGCCCCCTCCCTCCGTCCGTCCCCAGGCGGCCCCGGCGAGAACACGGCCAGCCGCGGGGACGAGGGGGAGCACGGCCGGACCCGGCCCAGCCCGGCCCGCGGCCAGGGGAATAGGGGGGGGAGCGGGGGTCACGGCCACCGGAAGCGCCTCCATGGCCGGGGGAGCGGGCCGGCGGGCTCGAGGCGGGGAAAGGCCGCGCGGCCGGGCCTCCCGCCACTCCGCGGGGAGAGCCCCCCGCCGGCAAAGGGAGTGGGGGTGGTGTCACGAGCCTCGCCCCGCGATAGGGGGCGGGGCGGGCGGTTCGCAGGCCCTTCCCCCCGGCATCCCGCGGGAAGGCGCCCCCACCCCGGCGGCCACCGCGTCCCTCACCCCGCCCGAGAAGCCCCCGCCGCGCGGCGGGGGCGCCTTGTCCCGCCGGCTCTCGCTCTCCTCCGCGCCGCTGTACTCGATCTCGCCCTCCTCGGCAGCGGCGCTGGGCTTCAGCCGCTTGGCCTGGCTCTCGTAGGCGCCGTCCTCCTCCTCCTCCTCCTCGTACCGCTCTCCAGACGACGGCGACGACATGGCCGCGAGAGGAGAGGGAAGGGAAGGAGCGGCCCGGCTACCGGCGAGGGTAGGCGACGAGAGAGCGGGGACACAGCCCGCTGACGGCGAGCACGCAAGATGCTCTGCGCTCCGTCCTCCCGCACACACCCCTCCCCGCGCCGGGAGCGGGTCACGCCTCCCCGCCGGCCGCCGGCGCCACGATTGGCTCCGAGTCGGGGAGGGGGCGCAGACGCCGAGGCGATGGGCCAGCGGGCATGCCCATCGTGCGCCGCCGGCGCGGCGACTGGCCGGCGAGCGCGCCCGTCACCGCGCCGCGAGGCTGCCTCGGCACCACCCCCCTCCCTCCCTCCCCTCGGTCTTTGATGTCCGAGGGCTCACGAGGGGGAAGGCGGCGGGCGCGCGGCAACCCAACGGCGCAGCGGCCGGCGGGGGCGCGCGCCCTGCGGCGCGGAGGGCCCGGCCCAGCGGCTCCGGCCCGGAGCCTTTTCGCCGCCGGCCGGCTGCCCCCGCACCCCCCGCCTTTGTCTTCTTCCCGGCGCCGCGGGCTGGTACCGGCGGGGCCGGGGGTGCCCCACCGCCCGGCTGCGAGCTGCTAAGGCCACAGAGCCCTCGGGGAGCCGTGAGGCCGCTCCCGGGGCGCCGACTCAGCCCCCGGCCCGCGGGAAGGACGCTGGCGTGCCCCGTCCCGTGGGCCGGCGGGGAAGGGAGCCGCGCTAAACACGGTCCCTGCAAGCTCGGGGAGCGCGGGGAGCTGCCTGTGCGGCCCCGGGGCTCTGTCCCTCGCGTCGGGCGCAGGGTCGGTCTGCCCGGGGTGCCTCCGTCGGGGAGGCCTGGCCGGAGGTGGCTGCTCCTTGTGAAGAGCGAGACTCCGTCCCCTTTGTGGCCGCGCTTTTAAGTACCGGAATACCGTGATGAGGCCCCTCCCGAGTCTTTTCCAGGGAGATAAGACCCAGCTCTGTCAGTCTTTCCTCGTAGGGCAGGTTGCCATGCCCTTTGATGATCTTCGTGGCCCTCCTTGGGACCCTCTCCAGTCTGCCCGTGTTTTTCTTGAAATACGGGGACCCAAACTAGGCGCAGCACTCCAGGTGCAAGCTGACAGGCGCTGAACAGTGGGACGATCACGGCCATCCCTGCTGGTAGTACCCCTGTAAATGCAGCCCGGGATCCGGTTTGCCTTCGTTGCTGCAGCAGCATGCTGGTGATTCGCGTTCAGCTTGTCCACCAGCACCCTTTCAGTGAGGCTGCTCCCCAGCCACACATGTCCAAGGCTGCACTGGGCTCTTTGTTTGTGTTGTCCCAGGTGCAGGACTTTGCACTTGCTTGTGTTAAACTTTATGTTGTTCTTCCTAAGCCCACTCTTCCAGCCTGTCCAGTTCTCTCCATATAATAGCTCTCCCTTCTCGTGTGTCCACCTCACCACCCAGTTTAGTGTCATCAGCAAACTTAGTGAAGGTGCTTTCTGTCCCATCATCCAGATCATTTGTGAAGATGAGCAGCATGGGGCCCACTGTCAATACCTGGGGAACCCCACTTGTGACAGACTGCCAGCCTGAGTGAAAAACATTGATCACCACCGTCTGAGTGCAGCCCGTTAGGCAATTTTCTACCGATCTTTCAGACCACCTGTCCAATCTGTGTCTTGCCAGTTTGTCCAGGAGGAGGCTTCCCCATGGATGGAGGCACAGAAATAAGACTTTCAATATTGTAAGGGGCTTACAGGACTTTCTAGCTGAATTAGTTTCTGCTGCTGTGGCTGCCAAACCCAGGTGGATGTGGAGTGAAACCCTGCTGAAAGCAGGTCAATGGAGAACGGGCATAGGATTGTGCGAGTAATTGCTTTTTCAGTTGAGCAGCCAAATAAGAGGGAGGGAAGTAATTCAGAAGATAGCCAAAATAAATGTTATCCTTCTAGTTTTGGTGAGGGAGGAAAAACCCAAACCCCCACACTTGTATCAAACAAAACATGTTGTTCAACCTGAAATGGTACTTGTAAGCTAGAAAAGAAAGAAAATGGTTTGCTGTTCAAACATTTTCTGTTATCCTGAAACCCAGTGGTAAAGGCTCTCCTCCAAGAAATGTGAGGAGGTTCAGTTTCCCATTCTGCCTGACTTGATTTGAATCTGTATCTCTCAGATAGCTCATCTAATCATCTGATCCCCCAACAATTACATTTGATTTGACTTAACTTGCTGTGCTTGTCACCTTCTTGTTTACTCTTTGGTCTTTGTTTCTTAATTTATGTTTATCTTTCAGTATTTCTTATGCTTGTACCTATTTTTAATTTTTAACAAAAATTCGTTGCAACTTTGAGAGCATACAGTCCACAGGGCTAAAGCTGTATGTACATCTGTTGTAGGTTCAAATAGCCAATGAGGAACATGCCATCTGTGAACATTAAACTTACTTTTCTTGGCACTTGACTTATTTCTAAATACATTGCTGGTATTTCTTCTATGGACATAAATGCTTACTTGCCAGATGAAGTTTCTAGTAAATTAGTTTTATGTGCTAGAGCTCTGGGATTTTAGCAGACATTTGCACCATACTGTTGCAAAAAATAACAGGCTGAGAAATCACAGAACATACCCGAGTTATAGTCAGAAAATGGCATTGAAATGCTGCAATAATTAGATTTTCTGCAATAATTAAATTTTCATTCCTCTCATGTATTTAAAATTACTTTTCTGAAAATGAGCAAATCACTTACTCTTTGACCAAATCCTTATTTACTGCGTGTTCCAAGAAACAGAAAAATTTCAGCATGCTTCTGTGCAGCATACGGACTCCAATGTCACTTGGTAGCAGACCCTGCTTTGCTGACTTAATGCAGTATTTAATTGTTCCACAGTGGAGATATTAAGATATTTTTCATGTTTAAGTTGCGACATTGAGGCTTCCGCACTAAGCTGCTGTGAGCAGCCTCGGAGCAGTCATTCTTTCTGTCTGTGCTTTGTGCATACGACAGGAGGGAGGGAATATGGAAATACATCCCAGTTATGTAAGTTTGAAACCGGGCATCTGACGCAGCGGAAGGATTGCACTGTTATGTTGCTCATCAGACCTGATTCTTTTGTATGAAAGAGAGAGAGATGAAAGGTGCTAATACTGCCTGAAATAGTTCTTTTTATACAATTTTTATTACCTGGACCTGATAAACAGAAGTCATGGTTTCAGTCTACTACCCTCCAACAAGAAAAGCAATTGATGTTATTCACTTGCCACCGTGCAGTCAAGTACAACCACATAATTACATAAAGAACAGGACAATGACATGAAGAAAAATCCCCAAAGCCGATAGACATGTAAACCACCTAATTACGCACATAGTTTGGAAGTACATGTTTTCACCAGTACAGTTTTGTCTCCTTTTCCTTTCCTGCCTCGTGTTTCTTACACCTTTACTGTAATTTATATTACGTTAAGCTATTAGCTCATTGTAGTGAGGAATGTTGCTTACCGTGCTAACACATTACACTTCCAGTGCTAAGGTCAGTGTATTTAGATACCATGGGAATGCAAGTAACAGCTAGAATAAAAACAGGAAAAGGTTTTAGTTCGCTTGGACATAAGGGAAAAATAATTAGCATGAGTTGATCCAGTAATGAAGTTCATAGTGACATGTTAATACGATACAACTGGATACGACTTTCGGATGGGAGGTGAAACGAGTCCTTTAGCCATCACACGTTACTGTGCTGAGGGAGTTAGGGGTGATGCGACACTAAGACCTGATGTACCCTTTTCGTTTGAGTCAACAAGAGGTGGCATAAAAATGGGTCAGACCAAAGGTACGAAAGCGTCCTACACCAGAGAGCTGCTAGCAGTGGGTATGTATAGCAACATGTGAAAAAGGGAATGCATGGAGTGAGCGTTCCCGGGTATACTTTCCAGTTTCCAGCTGTCAGCAGTTTAAGGATCTTGTGAGTCAGAAGCTGCTTCCATACCTTTCTGTTTAACAGCCTTAAGCTGGCTCTTGCCTAGTCTTTTTTTTTTTCTTTCCCATTTAGACTTTTTGCTTTCATAAAGGTTCTCCTGTAGTGATCAGTTCTCTGATGTCGTTATGTCTCACCCCCCAGGCTGCATGTTTTAACATGCACGTTTGATGGAAACTGCCAGGGACCTTGCTGGAGCTTGAGGAGAATCGTAAGCAGACATGCAGCTTGTGGGGAAGATATTGGCACATTTCTCAACACATGAATATGAGGGCTGTTAGCCACAGTTCTCCCTGTCTGGCGTGTTGTGTCTGCTGCTGACATAAGCTGTTGCAGCTGAGGGCACACAACTGCAGAAGCCACATTCAAGGACTGAAACCAAGAAAATGCCATTTTGAAGGAAAAGTAATTTCACCACAGTGCTAGGTCCATATAAATGGAGAGCTCTGCACAGCTTCTGTGCCATTGTACGCTGCAGAAGGCATGTCACGGGGGGATGCTGGCAGGGTAGGATGGGAGCCCTACCAGCAAAGGTGCCACAGGGGCTCGTGTCAGCGTACGCTGGGGGTGAGGGAGGCTCTGCTGCTGCAGGGTTTCATTCTGCAGTTCCCGTTCAGCCAAAACGCAGCTGTTCTCACCAAGGACGGGATCTCGACTTGGAGGGGAGGGTGACAGCTCTTGGGAAGTTTTGTGTTGCTGGAGTTTGCATGTTCAAGGCTTAAGGCCTCCCTTCCAGCAGCGCTGTTTAGTTGGCTTTCCCACATTAATCATTTAGACTCCTCCTCTTTTACCAGAAACTCAGGAGCCTGCTGCCAGTGAACAGAATCACAAATCTACTGGTAGCACGTAGCATGCAGGTTGAATGTGAAGTCTGGCATGTAGCAATGTGAGGGAACGTTAACGCTGGTGTTAGTTATCTACAGCTGAGACAGGAAAGTGCAGGTTTTTTGTCCCTTTTCTGAATTTGGTCTCAAGAGCTTAGTAAATTAGTGCTCTGACCACCCTGCTACTGGAAGTTACCACTACCTCAGCTGCAGAGGGATGGTGAAAACACCAACATACCTGGACAAATGGAACTGAAAATTTTTCTCAGTTCTTTTTTTTTTATATTATTTGGATTTGGATTTATTGATGCTCTCCTCTAGGCCAGACAGCACTTACAGCTCCTTGCTACTTGCTGCTCTTTTCAATCCACCAGCAGTTTACAGACCCCTACGTTTGGGTACTCATTGCAAGACTTCTGAAACCGAAAACCAGAAGTACTAAGCATGCAATACACTAGTTATTGTCAAGAGAGACTGTGACTGCTCAGCATGTTTGACACTGGCTTGAATACCTAAATTGGTGTGTGCTTGGGTAGATAAACAGCTGTGGTAGAGGTCAGATCCACTGACCAGTAAGGACTACACAGTAAGGACTTACACTACAGTAAGTACGGCTACGACTTAGTCGCCATCACAGAAACGTGGTGGGACAACTCGCATGACTGGCATGCTGTCATAGATGGCTACAGACTCTTTAGGAAAGACAGGTCAACAAGGAGAGGTGGGGGAGTTGCTCTATATGTGAGGGAGCAACTGGAATGCATTGAGCTTGGCCTGGGGGCAAGTGAAGAAGGAGTTGAAAGCTTGTGGGTTAGAATTAAGGGACAGGCTCACACGGGTGACATTACGGTGGGTGTATACTACAGGCCACCCGACCAGGAGGAGGAGGTTGATGAAGCCTTCTACAGGCAGCTGCAAGCAGCCCCACAGTCACAGGCTCTGGTTCTCATGGGGGACTTCAACCACCCTGACATCAGCTGGGAAGACCATACAGCTAGGCAGGCGCAATCCAGGAGGTTCCTACAGAGCATCGATGATAACTTTCTGATGCAAGTGGTGGAGGAACCAACAAGGAAAGGCGCGCTGCTGGACCTCGTGTTAACAAACAAGGAGGGACTGGTGGAGGACGTGAAGGTTGGAGGTAGACTCGGCTGCAGTGACCATGAAATGGTCGAGTTCAGGATCCTGCGTGGAGGAAGCAGGGCGATAAGCAGGATCAAAACCCTGGACCTCAGGAGGGCTGACTTTGGCCTCTTCAAGGAGCTACTGGGAGGAATCCCGTGGGCCAGGGCTCTCGAAGGCAGGGGGGTCCATGAGTGCTGGTCGCTCTTTAAACAACACTTCTTCCATGCACAGGAGCAATGCATCCCCCTGAGAAAGAAATTTAGCAAAGGAGGCAGGAGACCTGCATGGTTAAACAAGGAGCTTCTAGCGGAGATCAGGTGGAAGAGAAAGGTGCATGGCATGTGGAAAGAGGGACAGGCCACTTGGGAAGAGTACAGAAACGTAGTGAGAGCATGCAGGGATGCGACGAGGAAGGCCAAGGCTCACCTGGAATTGAAGCTGGCAAGGGATGTCAAAAACAACAAGAAGGGCTTCTTCAACTACATCAGCAGCAAAAGGAAGGCTAGGGACAACGTGGGGCCGCTGCTGAATGAGGCGGGTGTCCTGGTGACGGAGGATGCGGAGAAGGCAGAGCTACTGAATGCCTTCTTTGCTTCAGTCTTCAGTGCTAAGACTGGCCCTCAGGAATCCCAGGCCCCGGAGGTAAGAGAAGAAGCCTACAAAGAGCACGACTTTCCCTTGGTCGAGGAGGACTGTGTGAGGGATCGCTTAAGCGATCTGGATGTCCACAAATCCATGGGCCCCGATGGAATGCACCCACGAGTGCTGAGGGAGCTGGCGGATGTCATTGCTGAGCCACTCTCCATCATCTTTGAGAGGTCCTGGAGGACAGGAGAGGTGCCCGAGGACTGGAGAAAGGCCAATGTCACTCCAATCTTCAAAAAGGGCAAGAAGGAGGACCCAGGGAACTACAGGCCGGTCAGCCTCACCTCCATCCCGGGAAAGGTGATGGAGCAGCTTATCCTGGAGGCCATCATCAAGCAAGTGGAAGAAAAGAAGGTTATCAGGAGTAGTCAGCATGGATTCACCAAGGGGAAATCATGCCTGACCAATCTGATAGCTTTCTACGATGACATGACTGGCTGGGTAGACGAAGGGAGAGCTGTGGATGTTATCTACCTTGACTTCAGCAAGGCTTTCGACACAGTCTCCCATGATATCCTCCTGGGGAAGCTGAGGAAGTGTGGGCTGGATGAGTGGTCGGTGAAGTGGATAGAGAACTGGCTGAATGGCAGAACTCAGAGGGTTGTCATCAGCGGCGCTGAGTCTAGTTGGAGGCTGGTGACAAGTGGTGTCCCTCAGGGGTCAGTACTGGGCCCAGTCTTGTTTAACTTCTTCATCAACGACCTGGATGAAGAGTTAGAATGTACCCTCAGCAAGTTTGCTGACGACACCAAACTGGGAGGTGTGGTAGATACACCAGAAGGCTGTGCTGCCATTCAGCGTGACCTGGATAGGCTGGAGAGCTGGGCAGAGAGGAACCTGATGAGGTTCAACAAGGGCAAGTGCAGGGTCCTGCACCTGGGGAGGAACAACCTCATGCACCAGTACAGGCTTGGGGTGGACCTGCTGGAGAGCAGCTCTGCGGAGAGGGACCTGGGTGTCCTGGGGGACGACAGGTTAACTATGAGCCAGCAGTGTGCCCTGGCTGCCAAGAAGGCCAATGGGATCCTGGGGTGCATCAAGAAGAGTGTGGCCAGCAGGACAAGGGAGGTTCTCCTTCCCCTCTACACTGCCCTGGTGAGGCCTCATCTGGAGTACTGTGTCCAGTTCTGGGCTCCCCAGTTCAAGAAGGATGAAGAGCTACTGGAGAGAGTCCAGCGGAGGGCTACAAGGATGGTGAGGGGACTGGAGCATCTCCACTACGAGGAGAGGTTGAGGGAACTGGGCTTGTTCAGCCTGAAGAAGAGAAGGCTGCGAGGGGACCTTATAAATGCCTACAAATATCTGAAGGGTGGGTGTCAGGAGGGTGGGGCCAAGCTCTTTTCAGTGGTGCCCAGTGACAGGACAAGGGGTAATGGGCACAAACTGAGGCACAGGAAGTTCCGTCTGAACATGAGGAGGAACTTCTTCTCTCTGAGGGTGACGGAGCACTGGAACAGGCTGCCCAGGGAGGTTGTGGAGTCTCCTTCTCTGGAGATATTCAAGACCCGCCTGGACAAGGTCCTGTGCAGCCTGCTGTAGGTGACCCTGCTTCGGCGGGGGGGTTGGACTAGATGACCCACAGAGGTCCCTTCCAACCCCTACTATTCTGTGATTCTGTGATTCTGTGACTTAAAATCATTGCCTTAGATGGCAGAATTGCCAAGCCTTGCACTATTACCAGTACTTTCTAAAGGATCACAAATACCATGATATTTATTGTTTCTTCAAGCATCAGGCTCCAAATAACTCCAAGTTTAATTCTGTCAGTAAACTTAAAGTTTACCTCTGTCTAGTCAGTAATTATGAAAAAATATTTTAATTCCTTTGATTGCAACTGAAAAACATGTTTCTTAAATGCTCCCATGCCAGGGGCAACCCAGCTGTAGTCAGTTCAAGTACATGATCCATAAAATATGACAAGCAAATCTCGGGTTTTCTTTTGGATGTCCTGACACAAAAGTTTTCCAGTGTTTGAGTTTATTACCACTGCTCTTCTGTATATACAGAATCAGCGTGCACACACACACATACACACACACACACACAGAGTTTAAAAGTGATGATGCTGCTTGCTTTCTTCTCAGACCAATGTAATACTAGGCAAGTCATGCCCGTTGCTTACATTCGCTCACTGTTTTTTCCTCATTTTCCTACACCTGAGCTGACAACCTCAGAATTAAATTTCAGAACTAATTCTGCAATAAAATTGCATTATCTGTGGAATCAGGCCTTAAGCATTTCAAATGACCCCTTGAAAAGTATTAAGAGTGCATCTGGCCAAAAGCTGTCTACGTATCAGTCCTCTGCCTCTGCAGCAGACTAAAGCACCTGCTCACCTCACACGGCAGTGACGCACTTCCCTACGGTAGTGAAAAATACTCAGAAGAAAACAAGTTATTCTTTTACCAGCAGGAGAGCTGAGGAGCATGCTCTGAGCACTGCCTGGGCTCCCTGCATGAGTGGGAGGAAAGCAAAGTCCGAGTACTGGTTTGCTACCTAGGCACAGCCTGTCCAGTGCACCAAGTAAGTCTGAGGCCCTGTGAGCATATGAATCAATGGCTGTAAAATTAAAGTCCTTTAATTTTTGCATTTGCAACTTTCATCTTGGCATTTTCCATTATGTATGTTTTTGACTTTGCACGCTTAATTTTTTTCTTTGTAATCCACAGCATGTGTGTTTTCCCTCTGTTAAAAGGATAAAAAAGCAACGTGATGGGTCATCCTGAGGTATTTTTCAGACCTGAGTACAGCAGAGGTACACCAGCAGACCAGAGTTACTACACTTGTTTGTGCTACTGCAGCCACAGCAGAGCTAAAAGTCCCAGTGTCACAGCACTTACCCAGGTACGGGGCTCCCGGAGGCGTGGTGGGTGGTGGTGGTTGGTTTTTTACCTTTATCGATTGTATGGTTGCCAGCATGCTTTCTTGGATGGACAGTGTAACATATCTGTCTAGTCAGTACTGCCTCTCTCTGGTTCAGATCTCCTTTCTCTGCATCAATACGAGGTACTATTTTTTCTTCAAGACGCTGTAATGGCACATTTACATCCCCATCCAGGACTGCTTTGTTTCTTCTGGGCTGTAGCATAAAATAATTGCAGTTCTGAAATTTCTTCCTTTTGCTGGCAGGTTGCTGATCTGTTGACAAGTCCAGAAGTGGTGGACAACTCCAGTGCCATGTAGATCTGCCACACTGAGGTGTGTTCTTTGTGTCTCAAAGCAACCATTTCACACCCCCTCTTGACAGCAGGGCTAGCTGATCACACCTAGCGTGCTGGTGTAGGTGAAATGAGCAGCAGATCGATGGCTGCCTTGCTGCACTAGAAAGCTACCTTTCCCATACGTGAAGTCAGTTGTGCAGCTGCTACGCACATCCCTGGTCCCATTAAATCAAGGACTTCACACTGTACCCGCAGTTCATTTGGGTGCACATTGGCTGTGCCCCGTGCATAGCAAAGCGGTCTGAAAGAAACCCAGGCAGCTTCCTTGTCCTGCTTGGCTCAGGAAATGCGGACACAGAATCGTGAGGGGTGAGCAGGACGTTGGGGTGTCCTAGTGTGCGGAGAGAAAAGAGGGCTGACCATCGTGGCCTGCCAGGTGAAGAGGCCCTGGCTACCTGTCAGGGTAATGCTCTCGGGGCTGCTCGCACAAAATAATCCTGCGGCAGATTCTCCTGCTGAGGAGGCAGACATCTTTCCCATCCTGTGGACACAAATCATGCCCTTAACCAGTTCTGACTTGCTTACAACCTGAACTGCCATCTGTGGGTGTAGTTATCCAGACACGAGGACTGTCCTTCCTCTCCCAAAATAGCTGCTCCGTTTTAAAGATAGAGGTTGTGGAAGCGTTTTTTGTTCCTGAGCATTGCATCCCCCAAGGAGGAATGGGTCACAATTCTGGATTTATATTGGGTAACCGTTCCTAAGAATGAGCAGTGATCAGTTTGTGAAGCAGAGATTGCTTCCCAGAATCACCATTTGGTAAGCACCTGTGAAGAAGAGCTACCATAAAGGATATGCATTTCTAAAATAGAAATTTAATTGACGTTCTGTGGTTTGCGTTTTGCTCTTTGATGGTGAAAACTTAACTGGAGCATAAGGCTCAGTGTCTGGATGAGACAGTGTCTAAGAGCCAGGTGCTTTCCTGCAAGTTATTGTATTTTATTTCTAATCTTCCTTTGTCTGTTTCCATCCAGGATGGAGCAGTGCCACTGGACTACTTCGCTGTGGCAGGAAAGCAAATTAGTGACGGATTTTGAACCGACTGGTAAGCAAGAATATCTACAGGGTGAAACTGGGTGCAGTGCAGAGGTTTCCCCACCCTCGTGCTGGCTGGAGATGCTGCCTCCCCAGAGCACAAAACAACGTCTTACAGATATCTTTGTTTGGGCTCCCGGAGTGATTTAATGTGCATTGTACAGCACAAACACTTTGTAAGCTCAAAGCAGTTCTGCTTACTAACGTCATTGTGCTGTATGTGATACATGAGGATTATTTTTATTGTTTATTGTTAAAACGTTTTCTCTGCTTATTTTTGCCCATTACCAAGAATGTTCTGTTGGCTGAAGCCAAATAAAATGTCTTGTACCATTTCACCTAGTTAGCTGCAATAGCCTTGATGTAAATCCTTTGTGATTTCCCTATAGCATAACTTTTGCCATCTCCCCAGACTCCCCAGGCATTGCACTAGCACCAGGATTTTGACTGCAACAGAGCGGGTGAGTTCCCAAGTGTAGCTTCAATAGCTTCCACAAGGATGAAAAAAAGAAAAACAAAATAAAATCCCACTTTCACTTTGCCCTAACTGACAGCATCTAAACCTGTGTCAATTAAATGGTGGCTGCTGCTGCTGACAAAGATGAGCACGTTGTGGTGGGGGTGGAGGAATCAGGCTCGGTGAATGCATGGTATGTATCTATGTGCAGTCAGCTTTCACTTATACAATTGCAATACAGTTCACCACCTGAGCTACTCCATGACTACTCCTTCAGCTGGCACACTCTCCTTGCCTGAGGAAATGCTGTTTATACAAATGAGGTCTGTGGAGCATCGTTTCTGACTCTTTAAGAGCTCCAGTGACTTAGCTAGGAAGTTGCACTTGATGAAGCATGTCCTTAGGGAGTCCTTGATACACTTTCTTGGGTGACACGCTTCGTCTTTTCACACTCCACTTCACAGAAGCATTCATGCGTTGTCCAGCTGAGCCACACACTTAGGCTGCCTACCATACATTGGTGTAAGGTAAGTCATTTTAGTGACATGTGTGAGCAAACTTTCAAGGTTTTTTTTTTTTCACCTTACGATGTCTGTGCTGACAAAGAGTTGCTGCTGAGAAGAAATCACAATTATGCCAGCAAGAATACTTACCTAGCACAGACAAGTTCCCCAGTAGCAGAATTTTTTTGCAGCCTCCCCGAAGTTTTTAACTCAGGTGCAGCTTTTCTTTTAATATAACAAGGCTTCCTAAAGTGCATGTTCTGAGTCATTAGCAGCTCATTACAAATATCAAGTATCAAATAATTAATAACAAAATTTACTCCCAAATTAACGCAAAGAAAAATCTAGTGATCCAGAAATACTCTCATTAATCATTCTTTAGACTAGTACTGCCCATTCTAGAAATCAAAAGTCATAAATTAGCCCTGTCCTGCTCCCTCTAAACCCTGGCTTATAAATCAGAAGTAACATTTTGTGGTTAAAAAAAACAGTCTGAATTGTTTTGTTTGCCTTGTGTTAACTTGGGACTGTATCTCATGCTTGGATCATGTTTTTAATTATGATTTTAAGTCCCCATAATGGCTGCAGATTTCCTGTTTAAGGAAAGCCAAGATTCCCCCACACCTGACTCAATTTTGGGTAAATAAACAAATTTTGTTACTCTGCTAAAACTGCAGGTGTTGGCCACAGTGAGTGCAGGTGTATGTTTCAAAGACAGATGATAATTTATACAGTCAGGTAATACATTGGATAGATTGTGAAATTTTATCTTTGTATGCCTTGCAATTTACTTTTTTGTTTCTTAAAGCTTCTTGCAAGAGAAATACTTTTTTTCCTCTTGCATTTGGGATTTTGCATCTTAAATATTGTTACTATTGGAGTGCTTCAGTGAAAATTTTAAGATTTTGGTGCATCACAATTCACCAGGGCTAAAAATGCAGCCAAATTTTCTGATGCAATAGCAGAAAACTTAGCCCAAGAGCTTTATAAAAAGGCCATAGGAAATTCTCAGATAAAAAAAATGAAATGTCACAAATTTAATACAGAACAGACACTTTAAATGTTCTCATAGTTGAAGCCTGCACAATCAGACTGTTGTGAATTAGAAGTTTGGCTCTCTAATAATAAAAAAGAAAAAAACCAAAAACAAACAAACAAAAAAAACCCCAAGAAAATAAAGAGCCGTGAATCCTTGCAATGCAGCACTTCCAGATTTCCAGTATCATTTTCTCCAGAGGTTTCCTCGACAAAGCCTATCATCCTGTCTTACCCTGGGATTTCTGTAATCTTTAGGCATTATCCTTAGAGGCACTACACAAGCAATCTTGGCTACATCCATGCTGTGAGGGGAAAAGGGCCTGGGAACACTGAAACCATGTCCTCTTGACTCCCAACCGGCCTGGTGTCAGCTGTGGGCTGTGTGACGTGTCTGCGGGGGGCTGGAGGGACTGGCAGGCAGGCTGAGCCCCCCCAAGCCCAGCATGCACAGGCTCTCCCAGCCCCCACGGGGCAAGCGCAGGGGCAGGGGCTTGGTCATCAGAGCACTCCTGGGCTGCTGTTCACTGCAAGGTCAACATCACCCTTGGCTTTCCAGGGCTGTGCCTCCATAAAAAGTCACCTGGCTTTAGTTGTACCAGTGTCATAAGGTACAATCCTCGTACAGAAACATGCGGGCATGCCAAAGGGCACTTTATCCAGGATTGCTTGGGGAGAAGAGAAATGCTCGAATAATTCCCTGCTAGGCTGCTTTAACCCTGTTGGTAAAGCATTACACTTCAGCAGCAAAGCTGCGTAGGCACAAAACCTGTGTGTATGCTATGCCTAAATTTGCAGGGGGGACCTGCACCTCTGTGTGTGTGAAGTAAGTTCTTATCACCTGCTGCCTGCAGGGCAAGCACACCCTCCTCGCATCCGAAGGCCCAGTTTTGTCCTGCGGTTTCCCCAGACACCCTCCCTCCCTGCATCTTTGTGTGTTGCTGTTACTCAGACAGGAACTGTTTGTGTTCGCAGCCTTTAGCAGATGATGCCGTTCTTTTATCTCCCTTTGGCATCTCCCTGCCGGTTGCCGATGCAGTCATGTACGCATCTGAGAGCGACTTTTCTAGGACAGCACTGTGAGGTAAAATGATTTCCCTATTTGTTTTCTCTCTCCTTTCATCCTAGCCCCTCCTGCCCCCTTCTCTGAGCCCTTTTTGATATCCTCCGCCCCCTTCTGCTGGTCTTTGCAAAACCAAACTGGTACTTGTGGCTGGTGCTGGGACCCTATGTAGGTCAACCCCTGTAAGTCACGAATCTGAGCTACAGTGGCCCTGCAGCTGCTTCTTGATGCAGGAGGGTAATCGGTCTGATCATTTCTTGTGCCACTTGCCCCTGCCTCTCTTCTGCTTCCTTTGCAGATACCAGAAGTGCCATGCTGTGCCAACCCTCCTGGCTATAAAAATCCCTGGCTTGTCAGGCCAGGAGCCCAAAATGACTTCCAGACCTTCCCATTTGGTGCTCTCTTCATGACCACACAGAGCCCTGGGCATGAGGCTTGTCCTGCTGCTGGGAAATGCTTCTGCACAGTGTCTTCTCAAGCAGAAGTCCCACTGCCCACAGGACTGCAATTTAAAATGCCACTCAGAAATGTACTGTGCCTGTGGATCAAGGGGGGAGCTGGTGTCTGCCAGCTGTGGGATTGCTCTGAAAGGCTGTTTTGTCTGCAGTGAGACCCTTTACCCTCTCCAGAGCTGAAGGTCTGTACAGCAGCTGCTTAACCAGTGCTGTCACCAGCAAAAAAAAATGTTGAATGATGCAGAGCTGTCCTCCTTGTCACATTCCTGCTTGACTTGCTTAGGTGCTTCTGAAACACCTGTGAGCCCCCCACCCATTGCTTTGTAGGGCCCTCAGCACTGAAAATCACTCTTACCATGACCCTCAGTCCCTTTACTACCCGTTTTCAGTAACAGAAACGGAAAACAAATCCAAATCTTCACCCGCATCAGAAACCTCAGCTGCGAGGCTATCATTTCGTATGCTGCTTTTATTTTTGAACCTTTAGACCTGTACACATCCTCTGCAAAGGTTAAATTCAAAATTAGCTGCACAAGCATGGACAGGAAAGTCTGTCTCTCTGCATACATTAGAGTATAGGCCCCAGCCCCCTCCAAAACAAAATGGAAGCGTCTCTGGTTCAAGGCAGCCTACACAACAACGAGCTGCAGAAGCTGCAAGCTATTATTTTAGCTCCCAGGGAAAGTAATTACTATAGCAACCAACACATCCGAATGGCTTTTTGGCTGCTACTGAGACACAAACAACTTGCGCGCAAAGGCACATCTGAAACGTGCTGTGTAAAGTGTTCTCGCCTAGCTGTGTTTTTTGAAGAGCTTTATGAAACATGCGTAACTGGCTCCTGATAAATGACTGCCGGAATAACAGCAAGCAATTGTACCGTGCCGTGATCCTAAAATAACCTAATCAATGGCTCAGTATGTTTGCCCCTGAAGAGATGAAGCAAAAAAAGTGCAGGCTCCATTTTAAGACCGTGTGCTGGGAAGTATCCAGCAGAGCTGAAGATACATTAAAAAAAACCCCAGACAATAAAATGGTGGGGGGAATGTCTCTCCTTTTGTTCCGTTGTGTACCGATGCAAACTCCCTGCAGGCTTTAGTGCCAGCTTGTCCCCTCATGCTTCAAGAAGTTTGTTGCAAAAAGGGGATTTAATTACAGCCTTGTAATGCTGGCGGGTGTAACAACTGACGTCTGCGTTCTTTTCTGTGTCTGTGCAGCACCCAGCCCCAACAGACCCCATCTCCAGCTGCAGTGCTGCGTACATTACTGTTGCTATCAGTGAATAAGGAAACTTCCTGGGCAATGAAAAACCGTAATCATTGGCCATTGCCTAAGTATTACAGCATTTGGAGTGTCTCTGTCACCTTCAGATCAAAATGCCACTGGTGTAGTAATAGCCTGATGGTTTCAGGGCTCTGCATGCAAAGCTGCACCACTTCATAGCGCTGAGGCAAACAGCTTAGGTTCCCCAAAACAAGAGATCTGGTCCAAGAAACCTGGCCCAGGAGTACCGTCCAAAGATTCCCCACAGGGCAGACACAGACATGTCACCTGTCTCAGGGATGGTGAGTGGCATTAACATCACACTCCTGCTCTGTTACACAAGGCAGCTCTGGTGAAAATGGGGGTTATGGATCTGGGTAACTCAGAACAGAGTTGGATTCTGTAAGTGAGCTCGACACGTCCCTTCACAAACCTGAACTGCCTTTTAAGATTTTTTTCATCAGTTCAGTCCTAAAGTCTTGCTCTGGGTCCAGAATAAAATGAAAATCACAGCTGGATTTAAAACAAAGACAAAATTAAGGAAGGAAGTGTAGTGATGCAATTTATTACAGAAGTGCCTTAGGACCAACAAAAAAAGGATCTTGTGATAGCAGGTACTGCACAACCGAGAGTTTTGGTTGACTGTAGTCTTTTAAGCAAAATCATTGTATTTTGGATTAAAGAAAAGCATCTGAAAAAAAGCACAAAAATAAAGTATCCCTAAGAAAACAGCACAAGCGTATGTAAAACCCAATGCCTTGCTTCTGCCTTGCAAAACAGTTGCTGCCCCACAGGCACCTGGAATTTCCAAGCTGCTGATCCCAGGGAAATAAATTATTCTCTGTAATGTTTCTCATAACAAGTTTATTTTCTGGCAGTAGTTGACAGTGCATGAAATGGCTCCCTCTGAAAAAAAAATTACCTAAACTGTTCATTTTCACAGTGTACCTCTTTATTAGCTTTTTGGTGAGGGTTTCCCAGGCCAGGACCATTCACTCACAGTCTGACTTCCCAGTTTGCCTTTGCTGCTACACAGGGATCTCTTGCCTGGTTTAGAGGAGCTGGGGCCAGGCTTCTGGGCAGCATATAACCTGCCTTCATGCCATGCCTTTGCTATACCTCCAGCGTCACTGGCTGTGATAGAGCAGATAAAACCTTGTTCCTCACAAATGTTTTGGGTTTTGGGTTGCAGAAGGCTGCAGCAGTACCTTTTCGGTGAGAGCAAGGGGAGATACGGAGCAGAGAGCTGGTGCACTGCCCAGCTACTAGTGCAGAGCCACAAGGCAGAGAAGTGAAACCAAAGTATTGGAGCTGTGCAACAAGATTTTCTGAACACCCACCGTCTGTGGAAGTGCCCTGCTGCCAATGTCAGGCATGTTCAGGCCCAGTACTGTGGTTTTCTTCTTGAAAGAAAGGAGAGAAAAATGCAAGGAGCTTGCGTTTGACCCTCACTGTAAGCAAAACTCAGCGCCACAGGGGATAAGGCCTGAAAGAAACTCTGTCTTAAAAATAGGAGTGACCAAACAGAAAATACAGTGCAGTGAGATGCTGAACATGACTCACTTGTATCCTGCCTCTTCCCATTGTCTGCCTCCCCCGTTTGCCAGAGGTAGACAGGTAGGATGCATGCAAAGGCGAACTGTGAGAAATCCTCTAAGTAATGAAGCAGGACTCTTGAAACACCTTCCTCAAATCCTGAAGTTGACATTACTCCACCGCCCTTACTGTTTTGTGCAAGATTCAGTCTTGTGCAAGCTGGTTTCTTTTCTGCTTTACCTGCCAGCTTGAAAATTGGGCTGATGGTTCATGAAGAGATTTGTCTGTGGTATTGCTTTTGCACCTGCACAGTCTTAGATGTCACTGGCACTCGAGTGATCTTGCATCTGTGAAGGTATGTGAGAAAATGAAAGAGTGTGCATGACTATTGTATCGGAGTTGGATCTGGACCTTCTCTGGCGTGAACCAGAGAAGTAAATCAAAACGGCAGCTCCCACCATGTTAAACAAACACATCTTAATGAAAACCTGTCTTTGCGAAGCAGAAGTGCTTCCTATGTCTGCAGAAGCATGGTAAGAGAGAGTTGTTGAGGGAGCCAAGATGCTAAAGAGTGAGCTTCTGGGAATGCTCTGCACGTGAAAACACTTCATGAATTGGTTGTAACTGTGTCTGCCCTGTCTTCCGCCTGCCAGGAGCCTTCCTCGCTCCAAACAAAGTTTGTGCTGCTCCCTGACCCCTTTCAGACGGGAAGCGGTGTTGATGAGCAGTACAAAGCATGTTTACCTGCAATGTTGTTTTCAGATAGAGAGCACTGGTTGTGAAGGCGCAGAAGGAAACACAGGAGCAGCCGTTTGTGTTACACTGCAAACACGAGGCCATCTTTCACAAAGAAGCGCAGGTTTCAAAACGACCTCTGCTCAGCCCCAGGTGAGGTTTTGTTTTTGTGTCAGCTCCGAATCCGTAGTTTGTGTTGTGTAAAGGTGATTGCTGTGTTGGAAATTAATATTTAGAAACCAGTGGTTGATTGATTGAGATTTTTTGGGTGGTGGTGCTTAGAATTACTGATTCTTTGAACAAATTCTGAAAATGGGCCCTCAGAAAAATGTAACACTATCAAATTGTAGCGAGGTGCTTTTGCCTTGTGCTTGAGCCTTGCCAAGAGATGTCAAAAATGTGCACACACATTACTTAAACGTTGCTAGGGTTTTCCCGCATATTGAAATTGCTTGCAAAGACCTGAAACAGACAGAAGTCAGTATTTCAAAAGACAACGATTTTTAATGGAGTCTGGGTCAGGGCCACATGGACACAACTTTGAGAATAATACCTGTCCAGCAAATGCCCTGAGCCCAATTTACAGCTCCTTCAGCAGGCACTAGAGCTGCCTTGTGCCTCTTGTTGAGGGGCTAAGGGAGGGCATAAAGGGAGAAAACAGCATTTTGTCATGTCATGTTTTGCAAGGGCCCTCAAAGCTGTGGCAGTGTAATGAAAGTGGGGAAAAGAGCTGGCGGCAGTGATGCCCTGTCCTCTGAGAGCCTGAACGTGCAGGCTGGCGGCCGCAGCAGCGCAAGCCTGAGCAGACGCAGCCTTTCAGCATCCTTCCCTCTCCCCTCCACCATCTCCAGCCGAACAGACCCAGAGGGCTGCTGCCCTCAGGTGAAAGCCCTCGGCACCTCTTCACGATCCATCACATCCCACCACGGCTGTGTTGCCGCTTGCCGGCGCGCCGTCTACCAAGCCGGGTGGCGGGGAGCAGCCGATGCGTGGCATAACTCCTCCCAGCGCTGGAAGGCAATCATGTGATTTTTATGACTGCTCTCTGGAGCCGTGTTTGCTCTGCTCCCGGCCACCATTGCTTCCTCCTGAGCGTCCTTCCCGGGCAGGGCCACAGCTCCTTGCCGGCGGTGCTGGGGGCCCGGTTTTAGGGAGCAATGACGGAAGTGAAGAGAGAGGTGTTCGGGCAGATGCCCCAGGAGGAAGGAGGAGGAGTGGTGGAGAAGTTCGTGCTAAAGTCGGACAGCGTGAAGGTGGAGATCCTGTCCTTAGGGTGCATAATCGCTGCTCTGGAGGTGAAAGGAAGGGATGGGAAGTTTTCAGATGTTGTCCTAGGCTTTGACACTTTGGAAGGTGGGTCTGAATCCATTTCTTTAAAAAAAACCTGACAACCAGGCAATTTAACCAGTGTTTTCTGGTTTATTGCCACACTATATTATCTGCTTCTAAGGATCCCCTCCAAATCGTGGGCTGAATAAATACAAGTCCTGCTGTAAGTCCTGGGCCCAGCGGTGGGTGGGGAACGGGGACAGCGGTGGCTCCAGGTTGCAGTGTCTGCCTCTAACGGGGTGGCTCTGCATCATGCTTTGACTGGCAGTGACAGAGGGCTTTTCTGCAGATCTGCGGAGAATACAAGATGCCGTCAGGCTGTTTTAAACAGAGATGCATGTGACCGGTGGGCTGTGCGTCCTGTGGAACACCGGACTGCAGTCACCTATGCAATACTGGCAGGGACCAGAGAGAGACACCTCTGTGTGTGCAAGCATGCCTGGAGACCACCCATCCATTCCCAGTCCTTCCGTTTAACCGCGCACTGCTTTTTGGCCAGGATACACGAGGAAGCACCCCTTCTTCGGCGCTGTCGTGGGGCGCGTTGCCAACAGGATTGCGAAGGGGAGGTTCACTGTGGATGGGAAGGAGTATCAGCTGTTCCTCAACAACGGGCCCAACAGCCTGCACGGAGGAGCCAAGGGATTTGACAAGGTGAAAATCAGGCTGGTGGGTCCTGGTGTCCTCTGGCGCACAGGGGCTGTGGCAAGAGAATATGATGTCTGTAGGGTATTCTGGTCATTACTGAGTTGAATCAGCTCCCAGAAAGTGCTGTGAATGCAGGAATGGGGGGGAAATGAGGCTCTGTGAGCTGCTGGGTCGGCTTGTCTTTGCCCAGGTGGCTTAGCAGGCCTCACCTGTGTCATCCTTGGATGCCATGCAGAGGGTTGCTGTGCTTTCTCTGCGGTACTGCAGCCCTGAGGCCTCGTGAGCCCAGTTCTGACAGGGTTGTCCTGGGGCGAGGGGCTGCTCCTGCAGAGCCTTGGTTGGGACATGGTTGTGAGGACCCAGCCTTGTGCATGGTGGAAGAACCCAAGGCACCAGCCACACCCCCCCTGCATGGGTGCTGTGGTTGTCCCAGTACCCTAAAAAAGTTTCCTGTGAAACAGTGATCTGTGCAGACTCCTTTGCGCTTTTGGATTTGAGGCTGTTACCTGCCCATAGCTCCTCCCAGAGCCAGAAGTTCCTGGGTTTGCAGAAACTGAATATCATTCCTGGTTGCTTTTGCCAGCTCTCCCAAGCATGGGGAGAGCAAGGTGGTGCTGTGGGTTCAGTGTGGTCATTGCATGACCCCCTTTGGTGCCGCTTTTGTCCCAGTGACAGCCCACCCCGGGGCTCTAGCTCTGACTCACAGCAGCGGATGACTAGATCAGGCCTGCAAAACGCCCCAGCATCAATGTGTTCCCTCCTCAGCCTCTTCCTGTGACCTCCGAAGATAAAATAAACTTCCCCTGGCCCCAGAACACTGAACCCTTCGTATCTTCTCCCAAGAGCTGCTGCTGAAGTGCAGACACCATCCATGTGCTACAAGAGGCAAGGGCAGCAGAGCATCTCCTCTCTTGAAAGTCTTGATGATAACCCTGCTGATTGCATAGCAGGCTCAGAAGTCTCTGCTTTCCTGAAGCCTTGGGCTTTGTCGAATCAACTGTATTTGTAACCAGCAAGTAGCTGATCCAATATTTCCCCAGAGGAAGTCATGTGAATGTGCTGGTGCAGCTGCTTTCCTGGGTTAATGTTTTGTTCCATGAAAGGACATCCAGGCTGACGGGGCAAAAGTCAGAGTGCCTGGAAAAAAGCTCGCTTGTGGGCAGCACAGTGTGAACCAGCATCGATCGGATTCAAATGTTCCTCAGAAGCCTTAGAAAAAAGGGACTACTGGGGTGACTTGGCTGTTGTACACACAAAGAGGACAATTTAGTTTAAAGTTTCTTTATACACCCCAACCCACTGTGAGCTGGAGCTGAAAACATGCACTCCTTTGCACCCGGGGCTTCCAGGCTGTCTCCTGCAGACAGGGAACATGGTCTCTTCCCCTGCCTCTTCCCCTTGCTTGCTAATGGCACACCAGCTTGGTGGGAACAAGGAAGCGACACCTCCCAGCCTGGTCTTTATGTCCTCCAGCCCATGGGCACCTTGGGCACCTGCTCCAGACCCCCTCCAGCTGGGTAGTAGTCACTGCACAGAGACCTGTGGTCAGCCCTAACAAAAACAAGATATGCTGGCTCTTGGCTGTGACTATCTTGGTCATCTTGTCGTTTTCCCTGGTCTTGCAGACCTCAGTGCTGCAGTCAGTGTGTGGTCTGATAACAAGGAAGCTTGCAGCTGCACTTCTGTTGCCACAATATCTGACCACACTGCTGGGGGACTGGGGGAATTCAGAAAATAACCCTCTTCACTTTAAAAAGTAGTGATATCTGTGTACTTACTGGCCTTTAATAGCTTTTTCTTCTAAGAACTCAAATAGAGACTCATATACAAAACCACCGGGTCCCACAGCAATGGGAGCTGCAGTGGATCTGCACTTGGTGCAGGGGGACCTGCTCTGCAGCCTGTTTATCCCATTTGGCACCCTCAGTTCCCATGTTTGGTGAAAATACTGGCTTTTGATGAGTGCCCCGAGTTTGTGATCTCTGCATAGGACATGAAACAGGTCATCTCAAAAGCATTGTCTGGCCCTTGCCCCTACATCTGTCCTGTGGTTAAATAGGAGCTATTGCTTAGGTAGATGCAAAACTCCAGAGACTAGGTGCCTCGCCTCGTCATACATCCATCCTGCAAGGGGTTGAGACATCTGCTTAGCATCAGATCCACGGCCAGGGTCAAACAGGCTGTCTGGGCAGCTAAATTTACAGTGTGCTGGCTTGCTTCGCTCGCCAGCAGGTTCGGCTCCGAGCAGAACCTTGGTCTCTGGCAGGGGCAAGAAATGGAGAGGTCCCAGTTCTCTGGATCAGCGCTGATGTGTGGATGTATCTGGCAATATATCTGGTACTGTTTAACCCAGCCCCAGCCCCTAAGTGGAAGGTCCCAGTGTATATTTACATTGTCCTAGAAGCCAGCCCTGAGCTAGCTGAGGGAAGGGCAGCAGCTTGTTGAAGTGATGTTGCACACCGAGAGATCCATGGGAGGGGGAGTAAGTCCAGCTGCAGGGCAAAAATCAAATGCATGGACCCTCTTAGGCATGAAGTAACACAGACTGGGGCAGACTCCCATCAGAGCAAACTGCCTTGTTTGTTTGGCTGCTCGTTGGAAAGCTGCTGGCCCTGGCTGACCAAAAGCAGACTAGTGCCTGTGTTTTCTCCCACGTCCCTTTTTCAACAAGGGGATATTGTTTTTTAGTCTTTCATGAGGAGAAAAAGATAGTTTGGGCTTTTTTTTTTTTTTCCTTCTAGGAGTAAGAGCAGGAAAGATGAATGAAAAAGCCTTTGTTTTAGTGCATCATTCCTTAAGTGCCTTTTGTCCCTGGGTTCAGCCCAGCCTGGGGCAGGGGAGCCGGGCACCACGTTTCCCATGACTGTGCCGTGAATGGCATGCTCCTTGCAGGTACTCTGGAGCCCCCAGGTCCTCCCGAATGGAGTCTGCTTCTTCCGGATCAGCCCTGATGGTGAGGAAGGCTACCCTGGTGACCTGAAAGTCTGGGTGACCTACACGCTCAGCGGCGGGGAGCTGGCCGTCAACTATCGAGCCCAGACCAGCAAGACCACACCCATCAACCTGACAAACCATGCCTACTTCAACCTCGCGGGACAGGTGAGCATGGGGAGATGAACCCCGTGGAGGGACACTGCAGGGGAAGAAAGCCTGGGGAGCCATGGGATGATCCATGGGTTTCACGTGGGATCATTGGGACCAACATGCTGCTCTGGGGACACAGCACGCTTCTAAGGATGCAGTGATGGGGGTTGTCTCTATGCGTCATGGGCTGCATGCAGCCTGCAAGCTGGGGCAGGACTGAATCACGTAGTCCCGAACTGAGGATGCATTCTCCCAGTGCGTTGCGAACAGACATCCCATCATGAGTACTAACTCTCCTTTTATGTGTAACTGGGGAATTCAGCCTCTCCTGGTCCCTTGGGAAGATTACAGAGGAGGTGCAGAACTGGCATGCCCTAGTGATGGGCTGGCATTTCTCATCTGTCTTCTGTTGGCGCTTCTGAGACAACATACTGAACTCTTGCATGGATGGTGCAGCTGAGATCAGGGCCTGTAGTGCCAGCCAGAGTCAGTGCAGCACTGAAATACACGGGTCAAAATGGGAAGAAACAGCATGGAAAGGGGATGTGAGGCAGCCAGGGTTGCAGAGCAGGGCAGTAGCAATGTACAGAGGGCTCCCACCCACCAGCCCAGGGTCCTGCCAACTAGACGGGCACGGTGTCACAGCTGCATTTTAGTCTCACCCTGTATGTAACTGGGCTTGGAGGAGAAGGATCTGGGAAACAAAATGTTGCTGGGCAGAGCAATAGGATGGGACAGTGTGGTCACACTTGGAGGTGAGACAAAGACCCTTAGAAGCGTTAGTGAGAGACACCCCAGCCCCTCCATGCAGAAGGTCTGCTCAGGCTGCTGCCCTGAGAACGGCTGTACAGTTAGTTTGCCCTCTGCTTGTCCTCCCAGCGGTACAGTAATATCAACACCTACAGCGTGCAGCTGAGGCGTTTTTCCAGAGGAACGGGAGACTTCTGGGCATGAAAATGCTGCTCAGATTAGACAGTGATGTGCAGGCTCAGCTGTGATCCTGCTCCCCTTCCAGCCCACCAGGTTCCCTGCCAGCATCCCCGAGGCTGCAGGAGAGGAAGAGGAGTGCAACTCCCTGCGCTACAGGAGATGAGCCAGGAGGAAGGGTTGCGCTTCCACTTCTCTCCCCTTTTGCCTGCCACTGTATGCTCAGCAACCAGTGTGTTTTGGCCAGTCGATCTGCAGGGTGGTAGTGCTTGGTGAGGCACAAGTTCAGACTGGTAGTCTCAGGCCTGCAGGATTACAGCTCCCAGGTCCCATGCAGGTTTTTGCCTGTGCTGGTACCTTTGTCCTGTGCCCAGGATCAAGGTGGGATGACAGCCAGGAGGTCCCCCCAGGCACTACCAGATCAGCCAGTGGTAGCACACCCAGGAGCAGTCACTCCCCGAGTGGAGTGCTGCTCGAAGGGTGGAAGGGCCGCAGCAGGAATTCCGATATTTCCCATCCTTCTGCAGGGCTCACGGGATATCTACGACCACGAGATTTCTATCGAAGCAGATTCCTACCTGCCTGTGGATGACACCAAGATCCCTACAGGTGGGTGGTGTGACGCCCACGGCCCACAGCGGGGATGGTTGTACAGAGTGATCCAGAGTGATCCAGAGTGTTTGTGGGTATTGGGGAACAGCACTGCCTGGCAAGGGGGGACACACCGGGACCTGGGGGACCCCAGGCACAGCAGGGCTCTCAGCCGTGGGGACAGTCCCACAGCACCTGAGTGGGCAGAGCCAGGTGCTAGTAAACAGGGTGCGTCGCCAGCTCCAGACCCAGGGATAGGGTGGGCCAGGGGCCGTCCCAGGCGGCAGCAGCCAGAGATGGGGCCAGAGGCAAGCAGGACACAAGGCTGCAACGTGGATCCAAGGAGTCCATCCAAGAGACAAACTACCTACGACACAGGAACAAAACTTGTCCCTCCAGACCTGTTTGGCCAGCATTTCCCTGCAGGCCAATCCATTGTTCCCAGGGCCAGTGGAGCCACCAGAGAGGGTCACACAGCTCTTTGAGAGCTGGGATTGGCCTGAGGTTTGCCTGCTTTGCTTCCTCCAGCAGTGTTCAGCTTTATCATATTTCTCTGCTGGGATTTTCCACGTGACGTCAAGGTCTTACTTCCACAGATCTTTGTTTCTCTAAGATCAGCCCATGCTCAAAGTCCACAGAAAGCAGGAGAATGAGTTTCTTAAGCCTCAGTAAAATGTGGGAGATGCAAGCAGCTTGCTCCAGGCACAGGGCTGCTGTCAGTAAATGTGACGGCACACCAGGACTTGGTCAGACTCCCTGATCTGGAGGGCAGCTCCCAGGCCCAGCACTAAGCTCTAGAGCTGCTGAGATCTCTTGTGGTCAGGAACCCGGCATTGTCCTTCCCTGCAAGAACTGAGCCATCAGTCCCCTCTTCGGGATGGGAGAGCTGGCGCTACTGACTGGGAGGCTGAAGACACAAAACTAACACTTTTCTTTCCTGTCTTTAATGTCCTGCGTGGCTAAAAGAGGAAAACCAGTTAAGGAAAATAGCATGTTTTCCGTGCTAAGCAGGTTAACTAAACAAAGGTGGTATTGCTGCTGTCTCCAGCCTCAGCATGGAGAAATGAGCTGGCAGCCTCTTGCACCCAGTCTTGATTCAGGGTAAAAAGGAGAAAACAGGGCTTTCTAGTTCTCTTCCCCCCTCTTCCACTCTGTTCCTCCCCATAAATGATCAAGACGCTGAGTTAAATAATCTGAACAAGCTGGGACAGGGTACACGTTCCCTGTACCCTCAGGTGAGCCAGCACTGAACGCATGCACTCAGCAATGGTCACACTGCTGACAAGGGGGCACCGTGCTTTGGGTGGCTTGACTCCAACCCTCCCACCGCGCTGCTCCAACACCCATTTTGCATTTGGCACGAGTGACCGTGCTGAGCTGCACTAAGAGTTGATCTAACTGCAAAATGAATCTGATAACCAAGTTTTACTGTTTTTAAGAACGAAAAGCATTATTAAATAAAAAAAGAGCTACATTTGGCTTAATTTCTTAAAAATCTAAAATAGATTAAAATAATCAGAAAAGCGGACTTCTAGACTTGCTCCTAAATGATGGCTTCTCATCCAGCCTGGCCGGCTTAGAGGAACGGAGGCCATCGGAGCGCAGATGCTGAGGCATGGCAGGCGAGGCTGGGGGACAGTGCCATGCCACGCCAGAGGTCTCCGGAGGACAGAGTAGTGACGGGAGCACCAAGCAGCCGGTCTGGGGCATAAATGCCGGGAAGGCTGTGCTCCTGGGCGCAGCTAGCATCAACGGAAGAGAAACTGGGTGTGGGGTGGGATGTGTGCCCAAGGGCTGCGTGAGCCTGTGGGGTGGTTTCTGGTAAGCGTAGTCTCGCAAAGGTCTGCTGGAAATGGAAGAGCTCGTTTCCCTGATGCTCTTGCAGGGCTGCTTTACAGCATGCACCTCCTGATTTTGGGAGGGAGAGGAAGAGAGGCTTTAAAAAGCAAAAGAAAAAACGCAAGAAAGCTTTTTAGCTCTGGTATCTGCTAAAACGAGAGTTACGTCTGTGTTCATGAACCAAAACCGCTGTGTGTGCATGCATCGGCTTGCACCTGGAGGAGCGGGTCTCCCAGCGCAGGCAGCTTTTGTTCAGCTTGGCGTGTCCTGCCTGGGCTCGAGCCAGGGAAGGCTTAAGGCTGTACCAAACCCACTGCCCTGCTTCTCCCTGCTGCTTTCACCTCATGCTGTTTCACATCTTAATTGTGGCCAGCTTGCTGCCCCTGCCTTTTGCAGTTCCCTCTTGGTGTCTTGGGTAAATGTAGCCTTTGAAGTTGACAAAACTGTGCATAGCCTTAGTCCTGGGATGAAGAGCCCTTGCATGCAACGGCTTCTGTATTTTACGTAAGTGCCTAAATGAAAATGCTTTATTTTTTTTTCAAGATGTTTTTCACCCCACAGCTTAATTCAGTAAGAGTGCTCCTTGTAGATAGGATCAGAAGCCACAGAAATGTGCTGTTTGTCAGGTGGAGACTGATGTTTCTCAAGGTTTGCAGAGCAGAACTGGTGCAGAGCTGCAGCCGAGCTGGGTGCGACTGCAGCGAGCAGAGCACAGCGCATGGGGCTGGCAGTGGGGCCGGGATGCCCGCACACTGCCAGCTACCAACACTGGCAGCTGCCTGCTGACCCTTGGAAACCTCTCCCTTTACAAAGGGGCAGAAAAATGTCACTTTAGGGAAAAACCCTTTCCCCTGCCCTTCCTGTGTCACCTCCCCCGTGCAAAACCTCTTGCCGCTGGGTTGGGATGGCTGTGTTTTGCACTGTGTTTAGTGTCTTCGCGCTGTTCTCACTGCAAGAGCTTTATCACAGGATGCTGCATGCCCACATTGGGCCTTAAAAAAAGACTTGAGAGAAAATGCTGGTTTTATGGTCTTGAACTTTTTTTTCCTGAAAAAATGCCCTGGGGCAGAAGAGTACTGGTCCCAGTATACAGCCCATATTCACCATCCCAGCAGGTGTGCCACCTTCGTGGGCCATCTCACGGATGTTTGTCTGGAGATGTGGGGGGGTTAATTTATTTTAGAGAGAGTATATGTATATAAATCTTATGCATATTTACATATTAATAGCTAATAAGTCTTGGTTTAACATTAATTAGCTTGTATAGTTACATATACAAGCCCCCCCTCTTGTTTTCTGGCTCCTTGGCTTTGCTTTGTCCCAGCTAAGCACAGCAGTGTCCCCAGGGGCTGCCAAAGCTCTGCTGGTGGACAAGGTGGCAGTGTCCCAGCCTAAGTCACTGTGGCCGCAAGGCACACTTGCTCAAACCGGAGCACCGCAGTGAGACAAGGGTCACAAACAGCTTAAAACCCTCGGCTCACCAAAGCGAGGAATCTCAGGCCTGCGCAGGGGCCAGCACCGTGGGTGTTTGCTGGCGTGTGGGTGGGAGGCTGACACTGCTGTTCTCCTTGCCCAGGGGAGGTGGCTGCCGTGCAGGGCACTGGCTTCGATCTCCGGCAGCCCGTGGAGCTGGGGAAGCACTTGCAGAAGTTTTGCCTGGATGGCTTTGACCACAACTTCTGCCTGCAGCAGGTGCAGGCTCGACGCTTGGCGGCCAGGTAGGCTGGGACCCTGCCAGGGTTCCCCCAGCCCTGGAGCGACTGGGCGCCCATTCGGCCAGCCCCTTGGCATACTCCACCGGCATCTCCCCAGGGCTCGCCACCCGCCTACCGGCAGGGCCATGGAGGTTCACACCACCCAGCCTGGCATCCAGTTTTACACCGGGAACAACCTGGATGGCTCCCTGAAGGGCAAAGGCAGCGCCGCGTACCCCAAGCACTCAGCTTTCTGCCTGGAAACCCAGAACTGGCCCGACGCTGTCAACAAGGTGAATTGTTCCCTCACCCCTGGGAGCTGCTTGGGTCCTGTGGCAGGAGACCATGCCACCACCACCACCCATATCTCTGGGGTGTTAAATATACGAACAGAGTCCATTTGGTGAGGGGATGCTTTGTAGACACCAGAACCAAGGCAGGCACAGGTCACAGCACCCTGTGGCCTTAGGCAGGGGTCAGCTAGCGCAACGGGGACCGGCCCCACGTGGCCCAGCTTCCCAAGCAGCAGACCCCAAGGGGCCCTTGCCTCGTCCTTGGGTTCGGTCAGGGGTAGGACTCGTCCACTCAGCATGCAATGGGCGGTTAAGCACTGCTGCTGGAAGTGCCCGAGGAGCCGTGAGAGGCTGGCCCGGGCGGGCTGAGGGGACGCGGCTGTGCCCTCACGACCCTTTCTGGTCCCGCGGTGTGCTCTCACAGTCGTTGACGTGCTGCTGCCTCTCCCCAGCCCCACTTCCCCAGCACCCTGCTCCAGCCGGGCGAGGAGTACAACCACACCACGTGGCTGGTGTTCAGCGCCGCCTGAGGGAAGGGGATGCCGACTTCTACCACCCAGAGGGGTAAGTGCCTCTACCAGCTTGGCCAGAGATCCTGCCAGGTGCTTCAAACTACCCTGCACAATGCATCCCATTTAGAAACTTTTTTCCTCTTCTGTGGTTTTCACCTGTGGCTTCCGCTGGCTTTAGCTCCTGTTGCCACCTCTGCCGCTATCTGGTCTGTGCAAAGCTCTCACCCTCTGTCCAGCCTCTGGTCACTGGGTTTTGTTTCACAGTGAAAACGCACTGAAAACACCTTGTTTAGCGACACAGCATGTCGCAGCTCGAACCACAGCAGGGGAATAGCTGGTAATATTCATGTGGGACATGTGGGAAGGCTGAGAAAGCTGCGGTTGTTCGTTACAGCATCAGCTATTCCCAGCAAAGTGCCCTGAGCTGCGCTGGCTGCTGCTCTCTCCCCACCACTGACCTGCCCCACAGCTCAGTGCCAGCTCGCTGAAGGGTGCCCTGCCTTCCCACGCCAGTCAACGGGGCAGCCCCCACAGCCAGTGCTGCCAGGTCTGACAGCAGCGTTGTGGCGGCTCTGGTACGCAGCGGTCATGCAGAACGGCTTTGCAGAGGATGGCGTGCTGCAGTTATCCCAGCTGGCCGCCCTGGCTCCTCTGGCTTAACTCTGATTTCAAAGCCAGCAGCGATAGCTGCACAAGAGCATCTTCCACGCTACACCTTGACTGCTGAAGTGAAGCAAGCACATCCGTCTGTAGACCTTAAAGTACAACTGCAGGAGGAAAACCATCATCTTAATGTTGTGTTTCCAGATGAAACATGTATCATCCCCAAAACCCGGTAACAGGGGCCCGTCTGATGAAAACCTCCAAGTTTCTGAGGTTTCATAAAAAGCTGGCGCAAGCCTGGGGGATGGCAGTGACATCACGTTAGGGAGCTGGCAACCCTCTCCCCAGAGACATGGGGGTAGCCAGCCCTTGGGCCAGGCACCCCGTGCGAGGCACCACAGCCTGACTCCCACCTTCTCCTGCCATGCCGTTGCCGAAGGGGCCACGCAAGTGTCGGCTCCCACTGCCAGGTGGTGGTCAGTGCCTGCAGCTCCCCAGCACGCTTCCTCGGCTGCAGAGCTGCAGCAACGGTCTTGCCCCCAGTCGAAGTGCCTGGCCATTGGGCTCACAAACGTGGCAGACCCATTGCAGTCAGTTCTGCCACCTTGACCCCCAAAACGAGCACCCCGCTACTCTCCTGCGGTGCCCCGAGTGCCCAGACGAGCACAGTGGTCACACGTTGCGCAGCTGCAGTCCATACAGTGTAAGGGCTGGTGTCAGTCGGGGAATAAAGCCCAGCTCATCCAAGCTCAGGGAGTGCTAGTTTGCAGACCAGAGGCGGCAGCACCCTCGCCCCTACGAGGGTGGGGCTTGCCCACCGCGCTAGAGACCTCGGTACAGGTCCCCTGGCCCCCCACCCACAGCCAGGCTGCGCAGGGCGCGCTCGCCCACCCGGAGCTGCAGGGCCCGGTGGTCGCAGCAGCAGCGGACAGACAAACACACCCCCGTCCCACCTGGGCGTCTCTTCCAAGAGCTCACAAACACTGTCTGTAATTTTTGGTGAAATCCCACCAAACTCAGCTGAGAGCTGGAGCGGCGCAGCCTGCTCCGAGGACGCCGCCTGGAGCTGGTGGTGGACAGCACGGCCACCCTCAACATTGGTCACCACAGTTGCAAAGAAGGGTGGACTCCAGATTTGCCACTGCTCCTTCTCTGCACCTCGGAAGTGCTGGCTGTCCTTCACAGCGGCCACAGCCACAGGCAGGGCTGCCACCACGGGCACTGTCCCGCCTCCTTGCTAGGTTCTCACTGCTAAGCCTGGGTGTAGAGGAACCCCAGTCCCCTACGAAAATGCAGGCTCCTCCACACCATCTTCCACTGCGTCTCTGGGTACTGAAAGACAGGTACCAGTACAGCCGTCACGTTAGTCTGCAGGTTTACTCTGGAGCAGGTTTGCCTTAAGAATACAGAAGAGAAAAAGCTGATCAAATTCCAGAGTGGTGGCGTACGTGTGCCCCTCGCCAGGTATGCCACAAACTGGGCAGGCAACGCACAACCAATAAATCTTCCCAACACAAGTCACAGGCTTCGGGTGTTTCTGCTAAACCACTGCAGGGCAGTATTCGTGTCACCCTGCTCTCTCCCACGGCGGTGACGGCAGAACCTAACGGGTATGGCCAGAATATTGATCACCCCTGCTCCCTGCCACCAAGCGCCACAGGCCACGGCAGTCAGGACCGGGCATCGAGGCTGCGGCACAGCCGCACGTTCAGAATGGGGACTACTTACTCACACACTGAAGCAGCTCCAGAAAGTCACTGTTAACAGGAAACCTATTTTTTGAAAATCATGTGTTACCCAAGGTGTGACCGACGCCAATCTCGTAATTTTTTTCATTGACGATGCTCTGCTGTGGTTTACACATTGGAAGCAAACTGCCATGACAGATTTTGTAAGAAGCCCCAACAGGCCTCACTTTCCTTTTCAGCGCTTGTTTACTGCTGAAACTGGCCTTTGTTTCTGTTAGATACCCCACTGCACTAAAACATGTTTGATTTTTTCCCCTCCGCTTACCAGCTTGTTTGTTTGTTCACTGTCTCACATTGTTTCCAGTCTTTTGCCCTGATATGTGTCAACAAAGTACCTTGCCATGCAATTCCTGACTCCAGAATGAGGGCAACCGCGGTCTGACATACCTACACACCAATAATTAATCCTGCAGGTGTGTGTCTGCTGTAAGAAATGAGCTTAATTCAACAAAATCATCTTCAGGCTGCTTTAAAACCATACCAATTTCTGTGAAGCAGGTTAGAATTCCTGAGGTCAGCTGTAGAATCTTTAAGGAGCAAAGTCTGAGCGAGCTGCAGAAAGACTAGTAACAGCTTTCCTTTGCCTCTCCAACACCTTTTCCTAAGGTCCGTCAGAAATTAGGTCAGAAGACCTTACGTCTTCCCTCAAAAAGGAAAACATGCCTTGAGACATTTTAAGAAGTTTTCTTTGTATTAATAGCCTAAAGAACTAAAAAAATGCAACAAGTGAAAGCAGCAATCCTCAAGTTAGTAATGACTTCTATCACGTTTAGAGGTTTCTGCAGATGTTAATTAATTTAAAAGGTGTCAGTGTTTCGAATAAAAGCTCATCCTTAAATTTTTGGGCACCTGGTATCACAGCTAGTCAAGCACCAGAGAGTAAGCTGTGCAGAATAATTAGATCAAGGAGAAACATGAATGTCCATCAAATATCACAAAGGAGTAAGAACGGCATATACAAATTTTTAGCCATCTGCAGACAGGGATGGATTTTAAATTCCATTTCAAAGAAAGCAGAAACTGATCCTTTCACCAAAGGCCACTTAACAATAAATGTGAGAAGTGATGGGTTTGACAAGACACGGGTATTTGTCACTCCCGTTTTTGACGCTGTTCATCCACATCACACGACACACAGCTAAAATAACCCAAATGTTAAGAGAAGCAGCAGGGTTACTACAGAGAAGTTTTAGTTAAAAATACACATTTTATTTCAATGTGCCAATAAAAAAGTCCCACATTTTCATATCACAGGAAGTTAATTCATACAATAAAAAGAGACCTGTGCTAGTCTATTGGTGTGACTAACTCAGAAGACCCAGATCATGCCAAATTTTAGTTGATATACTCTTCTATCTACACTCTTACATTTACAAAGACACCACAAAATCCCTTATAATAATGTAAGCAAAATAACTTTCTTCCTAAAAGATTAACTTCATAACTTTAATCCATTCTTTCAGGACTTGCACTTCTTTGAGGGCTTCCTGACGGTGAACGACTGAAAGAAAAAGAATCCAGAGTTAACATTTCAGTAGTCATTTCAGATTCGCAAATACAGGAAAAAGCAACAGGAGGATACCTAGACTACTCCGGCACCCTTTAAGCACTGTTTTTAATAAACCAATCACTACTGACAAAGTTAATGGGTTGATGATTGAATGTTAGAGATAATAAATTTCTTTCTTTCACTTTTTTGAATTTCTACGGTTATTTTTATACTACAATTTAAATGTGATTATTGTAAAGTCATCTAAGCAACCTACGTGTAGAAGTTCTAAAAGTACATTAAAAAGAAGAAGAAAAAGAAGAAGAAGAAGAAGAAAAAGAAGAAGAAGAAGAAGAAAAAGAAGAAAAAGAAGAAAAAGAAGAAGAAGAAGAAGAAAAAGAAGAAGAAGAAAAAGAAGAAAAAGAAGAAAAAGAAGAAAAAGAAGAAAAAGAAGAAAAAGAAGAAAAAGAAGAAGAAGAAGAAAAAGAAGAAGAAGAAGAAAAAGAAGAAAAAGAAGAAGAAGAAGAAGAAGAAAAAGAAGAAAAAGAAGAAAAAGAAGAAAAAGAAGAAAAAGAAGAAAAAGAAAAAGAAAAAGCAACAACTTGCACGGCAGCACGCTTGCCCAGGCAAGGGGGACATCCTGGCAGGTCTATAGCTATTCTTACTAGGATATATCCCCTCCCCGCAAATACTGAAATTGTAAAAACGAACTATGAAAGAATTCAAACTAGGGGAAAAAATGCTGCTGATTCTGTCACTGCACATGTATGCATACACACAGAGATAACTTTACCAATTTATTGGGGAAAAAAAATAATCTGAGTAACAGCAGTAAATCTAACAGGCTCGGTCTTCCACTCCTGACTGCTATGCCAGGTTACTCTGCTCTATCTGCCCCAATATCACTGTAGCTTTTCATGAGCCCCAAAGCTGATTCCCACATCTATTCTGTGCTGTAAGCTCACCAGCAGAAAGTCTCTGTGCAATAAAACTGTTAGTGAACTGAAAAGAACATAGGAGCAGACAAAGGCAAGACATAACACTGCTAAATAACCCAAGGAATTATTACCACAAACATATTACTATATATGAAACCACAATCACAACATTATTTCTGTCGAAAACATCTCGGCAATATACCTTTCTAGTATTTTCCTACAAGCAGTAGTCAAACTCCTCAGCAGAGATCACTGCAGATACTAAAATGCCAGCTCTACGGAGTCTACATTATTAGTAGGGAGATCAACATACCTTCTCTTTGGAGATGGTGACCGGGACTTTGACCGACTGTCAAAACAGAATATCATCAATGGAGCTTAAAGGTCAAACGAACTTTTATATTCAAAAAAATAAGCATCTTAGCAATGGAATTATTAGAGGAATCTAGACAGAAGCTCTTTAAAATGGCAAAGTTTTCAAATCAACTTTTACTCTGACAGGGACTCTCAATCTAGCGTGGAGATTAATTTTAAGAACAATCTTCAGCAGAGAACACAGGAAAACAAAGGGTAGTACTGCGGTGAGGCTCTGAGAAAATCACAGATTCCTGCTGTTTTATCAACAGCACTAATAAAGCTGAAGCCCTTTGTGTGACGGATAGAAAAATTTAACAGAACTGAGCACAAAGACACAAAAAAAATCAGTACTATGTTGGAAACTACAAAGAGTTAGTGAAAACAAAGAGATGGGTAAGGAACATATTCCAAATAGCTACAGAGTCAATTTTCTAATCTCAGTCATATCACAAATGGATTAGTAGGGCACGCATGTTTGGAGGATTTTTTTCTAAAGCACCAGGCTCTATTAATCATGCAAACCCAGTACTGAATGCTAGATTCTACTGCAGGCTTTATCTCTGTATGCTTACCTCTTAGCCGGCGAGACAGATTTTGATCTGCCATGAGACCTAGACCTACAAGAAGAAAAAACACAGCTAAGCAGGGAAGCTGGTAGCATGCACGTTCCCATACTTGAGACAGCAAGATTCACGCTAAATGTGTAAGAACTGTCATGCTGAACAGACAGAATGCTGCAAGTTTCCACGGCTTTTCTGCTAAGTTTCAGAAGAAAGCTTTTTACACGGATGCTGCACATGTTGCTCTGTACTTTTGTCCCTGGCCAATGACTGCTGGTTGCTGATGCAAGTGGCAGGAACACATGAACAACTCAAATCCTGACCAGTATTTTCACAAATGTAATAAAAAGCCATGGTCTAAACTTGCAAGTTTTATTAGGCTTGAGTGACATCTACCACTATAGTTAGTACTGGCTGCAGGCAGCATGCTCCTACAAATACCTTCAGCTAAAAATACCCTTCAGCTACAGCTTCCCTTTATTATTTTGTGCTTCTTCATGGTTGACTACTCTGTTATTTATTTCAAAAAGCAGCCATCAAGCCAGCACAGTGGGCCTGGGAATGGGCTGGGGCAAGAGCAGTACCATCTCCTTCAGAGCAGAACTTCAGTTTACTTGTTCTCCTATGACAGCTCGCCGAGGACATCCAATCAACCTCGGCCAGCCACGCTGCCTGGACATGGCCACACAAAGCACAAGCTGCATTCACGTATTACGGAAGGATTGAACTACAGCTTAAGAGAATGAATGACATCCTGTGTTCATTTAAAATTTGATCATCGCTCTTACGGCACATTTGTTGGCACAAAACAATTCCGACAGGTGTTTATCTCAAATTTAATTCAGCTCCTGCAGACTGACACTTTGTTATTCAACAGAGCTGGAAACAGCAGTAATGCTCAGGCACTAGAAAGCCCGTCATGACTTGCCTGGCTATATGCATTAACGCTTTAACACACATCCTGATGTCTTTGACAAATAATGGGAATAATCCACAATCTCTTGTGAGCTATACAAAGGAAAAAAAAAACAACCAACTTTTCAGATTAATTCTAAACTTGTTTGCTATGTTAGCTGTTAATGCAACCTGATCAAAACAGTACTTGTGATGACCATCGGGACCTGGCTATAAGTGATACTTAAAACAATAAAAAGAGAAAGAAGAGCCTTCTGTATTGCTTTTTAAAACTACAGACTCCTAAGTCAATGGAGAGAAAACACAGCTTTTCCTGAAAATGTTAACAGCTGTTAGAAATCCTAAACAGACTTTTAAGCAACTTTTACTACATATCCGCAGTCACAGAAGAGATCTTACCTGCTTCGGGGCCATGTAACAGATCTGGATCTAGATCTGGATCTTGATCTAGACCTGAAATAAAAAATAAAGACAAAACAAAATTGAGGAAGTCAACGAGAAATGGTAACAATTACAGCACTACTTAGATCAATGTCTACATGTTGAACGTAAAACCTACATGATCATTAGACGTTCTAGACATCAAAATTTATCATGGGATATGCAGCCGTGTAAGGTCTCAAAAATAATTGCATTACCATGCCTGTAAATTCAACTAAGATTATCAGACACTTTTTAAAGGAAGCTAAAGTCTGATTTCAAGATGTTAGCACCTTTCAAGATCTGCTATCCAATACTTTCTTGAATCTTTTAAGTAAAACGAAAAAACAACAACAAACCCAAAACACACAACCTATTAAACATTACTATTAATTACCTTGATCTCTTCAAGGAACCCGATCGGGACCGGCGGGGAGACACAGATCTAGACCTACGAGGAGAAACGGACCGGGACCTACGATAGGAAGCTGACCTGGACCTGCAAAGAAGTCAGTTGAAGAGTTGTAGAACTGTAGCTTTTTCTAACCAAAAGAAGCAAAGAGGAGTAAAAGACAAACTTCAGCACACCTCCTACCGCGACTGCGACTGCGTGACCGAGAATACCTTCTTCCTCGGGACCTGGAACGGGATCTAGACCGGGACCTGGTTTTAGGTTAGAGAAAACAGGTATCAGGAAACAGTTGCAGGAATCAGTGCACATGAGGCCCTGCTGAAGTCAAAACTGATTTCAGACAGCTAAAGAACTAGCATCTGTCAGTTGGAAAAATTCTCTGGGCCTACTTGTCTTGAGCATTTTACTACCTAAAAATGTTAAAAGCTGAATTACATTGCAGAATTACATTAGCATAGAAAACACTGTAATGCGTATTTAAAATAAACCTTGCAAGTTTGCAGGTCGACCCTCTTTGGCCCAAGGTCTAGCAGATCTAGACGGTCTAGAAGTATCTATAGCCGATCGCTGCATCTAGGTGTTCTCTTCAATCTAACGACGATCAAACTGACAGCCCAATGAGCCAGGGTGAGGCTTGATTGACGCAAGAAGATTTTTCTAGGTGGGAATGTGGTCAATCTGGTGTTCCTCTTTCTAAACCGGAGGGGGGCCCCAATTGAAAGCCAAATTTACTGTTACGGCGATCACCGTCTCAAATTTTCTGCCCTTAAAGAATAAGGTGAAGCTACGTGTAGATGGCTCGAGGGGATCTGGCCTCTTATGCTGATCACCTCAAGGTCTAGGAGGATCTTAAGTGTCGGATTTGCAAGGCGCCTCAGCATGAAATCTTAAGGCTCGTGACATTCTGAATCAAGGCGACTGACTCAAACGAAGAAACCTGAAAGGTTTTGACCAGGTTGATTATTAAGATATTAACATTTGATAGAAACAGCAACAATTGTAATATACACCTATACATTTATTCTAGCGTTAAAGTTTAAAGAAAACTGACGTAACATTCTGTTCTTTGCTAGCAAGAGCTACACAACAGCAAACTGTTGAAGCAACCCAGCCACTGCAGCCCCACACGTACCTGCTCCTCCTCCGGCGACTATAGCGGTGACAATCATAAGCATAGTGGCCTTTCTCACCACACTCATAGCATCTGTCATTAGGGTCAAAGGGGCGCCGTGCCGGAGGCCTGTCGTAACGGGAGCGACGCGGCATCCCTGTGGACACCTCCACTCTAACCCTGCTGCCACATATCACCCTGCAACAAGTCCACGATGGCTCTAAGTTACTTGTTACTGTTTATGGCAGAACTACAAAAAGAAGAAGAACCAGAGAGAGAACGCCGGTTCTCTCTCTGGTCTTAAAAGCGGCTGCAGCTCCTGCAAACATCTGAAGTGCACACGTACTTGCCATCAAGCCCACGGACAGCATCCTCAGCGTCCCTCGGGTCTTCGAACTCCACGAAGGCAAACCCCGGCGGGTTCCTCGCGATCCACACGGTTCTCAGGGGCCCGTAGTAGCTGAAGGCTCTCTCCAGCTCGCCTTTGCCCGCGCCCGTGCCCAGGTTCCCCACGTACACCTTGGTCTCTGCCGGGAGGAGCGAAGCCGCTGTCAGCGCCGGGCCAGGAGCGGGCTCACGCCGCGCGCGGAAGAGGCGCTCCCGCCCCGCCCCCTCCGGGCGCGGCCATCTTGTTCGCGCGGCCCGCTCCCGCCTTCACCACGAGCAGCGGCACGCGCGGGCGCACCCCCTCCTCCACGGGCGCTGACGCAAAATGGCGGCGGCGACAACGGCAGCGGCGGCCGCCTCGCCTCCCTTCCCCCCTCGCCGAGCGCAGGCCGCTCCGCTCCCCGCGGTAATCACCCGCTCCGCAGCGCTCCCTCGCCCTCCCCTCCCGTCCGCGCAGCCGCCCGCCGCGTCCCGGGAACTCACCGCCTCCATAGCGGCCGTAACGCGACATCCTAACGGCCCCGCCAACCGCCTCTCCGCGCGCACGCGCCGCCGCCCGCGCCTGCCCCCTGCCCTCCCCTCCCTCCTCCCCCGGGCGGTGCGGGGCTGCGGCGGGAGGCGGCGCGCATGCGCGCGGGGCGGTGGCGCGCGCCGCGGGGCTGGGCGGGGCGGGCGGCAGTCGCCGTGGGCGGTGAGGACGGAGCGGGGCGGTGGCGCTGGGCGGGGTCCTTCGCCCGTCGGGGCCTCGGGGGTCGCCCGGCAGCCGCTGCGCCGCCGGGCGGGACCTTCCGGCAGCCGCGGGGCCGCGCCGGGAGCCCGTCGGTGGAGCGGAGGCCGGCGGCGCGTGAAAAGCGCCGTTCCGCCCGGCCTGCCGCCGCCGGGGCGGGGGGAAACGCGCTTCGGGCTTGTGCCGGTGCTCCCGACAGGGCGCCGGGGGCCGGGGAAGGCGGTGCGGCAGTGCCAGCGGAGCCGCTCTCGCCAGAAAAGCGACGTTTTGTCTCCCGGGTTGCGCCTTGACGGCTTGGTCTGCGCCAGGAGCCTCCACCGGTACAGCTGCTTGGGCTGGGAGAGCCGCGCTGGTCTGTGGCCGGGACTGAGGTTAAGCTGGCGGCGGGAGAGCTGTGGTAACTGCCCGCGGTGGTGACCTGGAAGGTAACGGCTGGGATGGCGGGATAACAAAACTCTGCAGGGCTTCGTGGTTCAGAACAATTAAGTAACCACACTGGCAACAGTGGGGGAGAAAGAAATCAGTAAGGACTGAGACTAGCAAAAATTAAAACCGAAGATGTTGGGAGTATTTTGCTCAAAAAGGTACTTCGAACAAACCGCCCTCCAGACTCTGATCCAAAAGGGGATCAGTTAGGAAGCTATTTAGAGTGTAAAGAGCTAAAATGTGTTATGCATGTAAATATATGAAACCAAACCACGTTCCTTCTTTCCACCACTGTTCTTCCAGACATGACAGAAGCCAAGTTTTCCCATTGTGTTGCTTGTAGAGCAGCTGGGGGGGGGCGGGAATAAAGTTTCTCACCTTAGGAGCTGCACAGGGAAACTTTTGAGACACCTCAAAACCAGGGAGCAAAAATACCTTGTTTTTATGGAGCGGATGTACACGGCATGCATCTGTACTTATTTATGCTCGCAGATTGGTTGAAGAGGCTTGACCGTGGTTTTGCATACTTAAGGTAGCAACAGGCTGCACAGGGAGGTGGTGGAGTCACCGTCCCTGGAAGTGTTCAAAAAACGTGTCGATATGGCACTTCAGGACATGGATGAGCAGGCATGGTGGTGGTGGGTTGACAGTTGGACTTGATGGTCTTGGAGGTCTTTTCCAACCTTATCGACTCTGTGATCTCACAGCACTGGCAGGAGCGTGGGCACATCTGACCCGGTTGAGGCGAGGCAGAAGTAAGGATACAGGGTGGGCTTCAGTGCTGTGTGCCCCGCTTCGCAATCTGCCCTCATTATATAAACCTATCCGTAATTTACACACACACCCGTGTTTATAAAACACTCCCGGTCGGAGCATTTCCCTGCCTCGGAAGCCTCGAATCTGGCGCTGGAGAAGCCCTTGACCTGCGGCAGGGGCGGGCGGGAGCAAAGGAGGGAGCCTCCTCCAGCCCTTTCTCCTCCCTTCGCGGAGGGGCGCTGGGATGGGGACGGTCGCTGGTGTGGCCCCAAGCTGGGACAGTCGTGCTCAGTCTGCCCGAGACTGGCTCTGCTGTCGATACCAATAGTGCAGCCGGTACCGGGAAAAGAGTGGAGCACCGTAGGGATGGAGGCGGGATCCGGGAGGATAACGCTCGTCCTCGGGCAGTGGGAGGGCTCGGACACTGGGGATGTGCCAGTACACAGAGCAAAAGGCTGTGAACATCTGCCCTGAAGGGACAGGGATCCCGAAGGTTTTGTAGGCGGGCAGAGCAATACATGGAATGTTTAATGAAAGGGGAAGGTGTTAAGTTAGCCGGACAGTGATTTTTCAGGGTTTGCTGTGTGCCTTTAAAAAGTGAACTCAGTGGGAAATTACACAACTGCAGCGATATGCAAACCACTTTTCCTTTTGAAAAAGGCAAATGGTGCTTAAGATGAATGGAAGACGTTTAACTGCAGGCAAACTCGGTTCTGACATGAAGGGCAAAGCAAAAGGATTTGCTGTTTTTACTAATTGCTCTGGCTGTTTTCTAGGTTATGGATGTAGGAAATATGAATGACTGGCAGAAGAAAAGCCCCCTAGACTGGGAAACGTATCTGAACAAAATGGTGAAAGTCACTGTAATCGAGAAACATGAATATGAAGGATGGGTCATAACAGTTGATCCAGTTTCTGCCAGGTATGTCCCAAAGCTTTTGTCTCTGTAAAGCTAAGAGAAAACAAGTTTTTCAGGAAGAGAAAAGATCCCAAGACTGAAGCAAACTTTATCTGGAGCAAAAACTGGATCTTGGGGCTGTGTCTCCTGTTTTTTTAATTGGTAAGGCCTAAGAGAAAGCGATATTGTAGCTGATGAGGCCATTTTACCTAAATCCCCTTTAATCTCATTCAAAGGACTGGTAAGTTTGAGGAATGGATAATATCTGGATTCATGCTGACTTTATTATGGACCTGAAGTTAGTACTTTCAGTGATATCCACATGTTTAGGACCACTTTTAACAACATACCAAGCCCTGCTTCACAAAGAGTGCAGAAATGTTTTCAATGCTTTAGGTGTTAAATCCTTACTCTGTCCAGAGTTCTCACATTGATGCCCTGCTTTCCCCTCCAGCTGGACACCACAATGGTGTAGCAGCTGCTTTGGAGAGGAAGCAGGGAAAACCAGCCAGGGCATTGGACAGAAAGTGGTACTGCAGGTCTCTAGTGCCTCAAGTGAGTAACTTGAAAACAGGGTTTGAAAGGCAGAATGCACCAGGGAATAGGCAGAAATTTGGTTCCTTGCTGCCAGAGCTTTTTCATACCTTGTGAGCGTGTCCCACATGAGCACAAGATGGAGGCTAGAAACTAAATCATCTAGCTTCTGATGTGTTTCAGAAGAATTGGTTCTTGCTTCAACCCTGGAGTAGCTCCGATACTCTAACCTTCTCTTAGAGTTGCTTATCATTTTGGTAGAAAAGGTGCGCGTGGCTGTGAGTGATTCTGGGGGTGACCTAGGCTAAAATCAAGGCATATTTCATTGCACATTACCCAAAAAGTCATTACCTCTGCTAATGGTGGCAACAGCAGACTAGGAGAGTGCTGGTATCAAATTCTGGAACTTTTCTTCCCACAAGAGGAAGAAAATGGTTTCTGATCCTCTTTGTTGATATATAGGGAAGGGATCCTAGAAACATAACAAGCTGCCTTCCTACCTGTATTTTAGGACTTCTGGGATGTAAGTGCCCTTGAGAAAAGACCAGGCTGCTACAACATGAGCCTAAACCTGTTGCGGTGTGTTCCCATTGTAATACTCAAGCTATAGTTTTCAGTTAAGAAACTAGCAACACTCATTTAAAAAGTATATATGATTTTAGTAATGATCAATAACTAAATATTAATCATTTGTCATTAAAAGGTTTCGATGTTGTTAGCTTCCACCATTGCCTTCAGCATTCAAAGTGCTGAATGTACCAAGGTACCACTGTTTTTGAGTGTTGGAAGACTTAAGGTTCTTCAGCAAGGTTGGGAATGCTGCACAGAAATACTTAGATTCCCAGCCCTGATTTCAATGTACACTTTACCTTATTAAAGTAATGTTCTGCTTGATAGTATCTAGAGTAGTTTCAAGTTGAAGGCCAGAAGTTACCTGCAAAGCCCCACATTTTCAGTATATTAAGGGTATGGCAACGTGCTTTTCAAGGAAAACACTGGGTACTTGATATTGCCTAAATGCCTGGGTTAGGCTGACGCTAATGAGCACTCATCTCCAAGAATCTTGGCCTGTGTTTCTCAGTCTTCAGTCAAGTACAGTGACTCATACATCCTTCTTGCCTTGGCAGTATTGTCCTTGCATCGTTCCTGGAGAATGAAAAAGTGTCCATATCAGTTGTCTTGGGCCATGCTGTCCAGGAGGTTGAAATACTGAAAGAAGGGGACGATGAAATGAAGCAACGGCTTTCTTGCATATTTGCGCCTGAAGAATGCAAAGCCTACAGCCCAGAGGAACTTGAAAAGAGGAAGAACGACTTGAAGACTTGGCTAGAAACAAACCACATTCCCGTAACAGAGCAAGGTGAATCGGGAAGAACGCTGTGCGTGGCGGGGGTATTAACTATTGACCCACCGTACGGCCCAGAAGAGTGCAGCAGCTCCAATGAGATTATTCTATCTCGGGTTCAAGGCTTGATACAGGGCTATCTTGAAAAACAACAGTGACGTCTGCTGTTTAAAGCAGTCGTCTTTAGGAATGGATCATCCTGCTCTATTTCAGGAACTGTCCTGGGTATCGATATTCACCATTTGCAAAAATGCTGGGTTTAGGTACTTTTGTGTGATTTTTATATGTTAAGAAAGGGATAAAACCAGTAGTATAAACTAAAAGCACAAAGCATTTTCCATACACTATTTTTTATTAAAAGCCATTGGATAATGATGATTTATTAAACTGATTTGTCGCTTTACTATATCAGTAGTAAGATGATACCAGTTTAATAAATATTTTTTGTAACGCTGTTGTGAAAGAGGATATATAATAAATTTAAACTGTGTTTTCCTGTGCCTTTAAAATGTATTTAATTAATTATCTGGAGATGTAGGCATGTTTATTTGAAGTGCTTACCAGACTTTTTTTTTTTTTCAGAAGTAGAATTGTGGCACTTGGACTTCCCAAACCAGATCAAAAAATTGTTCAGAAAGGTTTTTTTTTTTTTCCCCCACAACTGTTTTAGAACGTGAATTATAATATGGGTCCAAGTTTATAAAACTATTAGCTATAAAATGATTAGTTAGCAGGCAAATAGCAGGTTTTTAAAACTTTTCCTATCTGTATTTGTTATTTTAGAGCAGCAGTGATTGGAAGACTTTTGTTCCTTGAAAAGAGAATCTCTTGCAATTCAGTAAGTTTGTGTTGCCTAATGCTTTGTTTCTATTTTATGGCAACACACAGCGCGAGAATCACTGCATGATTCTTCCTGAGATTATTAATCCAGTCAGGAGCCTTTAGAGCCCTCATTTACCTCTTGGTGTATTGATTTGGTAGCACCAAAACAGGTTATTGTGCTCAAATGCATTTGAAAAGTCTGTCTAACCCTTGCTAATAAAAGGCCCTCCTCATTCCCGCTGTGGTTTATTTAACATTACTTCGAATCAGTCAGGTTCGTGCTGATTTTTCTTAAAAATCCTCCACTGCACATACGCTCCCGCGCGCCTGTCCCTGCGAAGGCCGGTGGGTGCCAGCGCACGAAGGCTGCCGCTACCCGCCTGGGTGAGGGAACGACCAGCACCGGGGAACCCGAGGCTGGCTGGGGTGCGCTCGCCCTGAGAGCCGGCACCAGGTCAGCCCCGGCCCCAGAGGTCTGGGAACAGCTTGGGCGTGCTCCGCCGCAAGGAGGGTCACGCCGCCCGCCTCCTCGTCAGGGCACGCCGAGCCCCCTCAGCTTGGCCCCGCGCCGCAATGCGCAGGCGCGGCCGGCCCGCCGCCGTTCTCGCGACACCTGCCGCGCCCGAGGAGCGGGACTGCCCCGCCCCGCGTTGCCACGCGACCAGAACCCCGCCCCCCGTGCGGCCGTTGGGGCGCGGCGCGCAGTCGCAGCCGCGGCTTCCTCTGCATCAGGGACGTGCGCGGGGCTCGGCTGGTCGCCGGGAAGATGTCGCGCTACGGGCGTTACGGTAGGGGGGACAGGGAGTCGGGGGCAGCGTGGGGCGGGTGGGGGCTGGCGGCGGCGTTCGCGCCGCGCTGAGGATGGGAGAAGGTGGCCCTTGCTTCGGGGCCGGCTGTGAGAGAAGATGGGTCCGAGGAGGCAGGCGCTGGGGGCAGGCCGCCGCCGTGGGGCCGCTGAGACCGCGGCGAGGAGTGGGCCCTGACCGGGGAGGGGGAAAGGAAAGCGCGGCACCGGCGGGAGCGATCCAAAATGGAGGCGATGTCAAAGATGGCGGCGCCTGCGGGCGGCGGCGGTCGCGCCGCGCGCGCGGCCTCGTGTCCAGCGCCGCGCCTGCGTGCCGGGTCCGCGCGGCGGCCCTGACATGGCGTCCCTCCCGGCAGAGACCAAGGTGTACGTGGGGAACTTGGGCACGGGCGCGGGCAAAGGCGAGCTGGAGAGAGCCTTCAGCTACTACGGGCCCCTGAGAACCGTGTGGATCGCGAGGAACCCGCCGGGGTTTGCCTTCGTGGAGTTCGAAGACCCGAGGGACGCTGAGGATGCTGTGCTCGGCCTCGATGGGAAGTATGTGCATGCCTAAAAGCTCCTTGACTGCTCTGGCGGCGGTTCTGACCTCCTCAGCCCACATAAATCATTGATACCTGTTCTGTGTGTAACGAGCACGGGGGAGAAATGTATCCCTGTGATTAATATGTCTTGCAGGATAATATGCGGCTCCAGGGTTAGAGTGGAGGTGTCCACAGGGATGCCGCGTCGCTCCCGTTACGACAGGCCTCCGGCACGGCGCCCCTTTGACCCTAATGACAGATGCTATGAGTGTGGTGAGAAAGGCCACTATGCTTATGATTGTCACCGCTATAGTCGCCGGAGGAGGAGCAGGTACGTGTGGGGCTGCAGTGGCTGGGTTGCTTCACCAGTTTGCTGTTGTGTAGTTCTTGCTAGCAAAGAACAGAATGTTACATCAGATTTAACTCTTAATGTTGTAAGTCAACAGGTGTATATCACTTTTTTTTTTTTTTGCTAATACATATAAAATGTTAATATCTTAATAATCAACCTGGTCAAAACCTTTCAGGTTTCTTCGTTTGAGTCAGTCGCCTTGATTCAGAATGTCACGAGCCTTAAGATTTCATGCTGAGGCGCCTTGCAAATCCGACATTAAGATCCTCCTAGACCTTGAGGTGATCAGCATAAGAGGCCAGATCCCCTCGAGCCATCTACACGTAGCTTCACCTTATTCTTTGAGGGCAGAAAATTTGAGACGGTGATCGCCGTAACAGTAAATTTGGCTTTCAATTGGGGCCCCCCTCCGGTTTAGAAAGAGGAACACCAGATTGACCACATTCCCACCTAGAAAAATCTTCTTGCGTCAATCAAGCCTCACCCTGGCTCATTGGGCTGTCAGTTTGATCGTCGTTAGATTGAAGAGAACACCTAGATGCAGCGATCGGCTATAGATACTTCTAGACCGTCTAGATCTGCTAGACCTTGGGCCAAAGAGGGTCGACCTGCAAACTTGCAAGGTTTATTTTAAATACGCATTACAGTGTTTTCTATGCTAATGTAATTCTGCAATGTAATTCAGCTTTTAACATTTTTAGGTAGTAAAATGCTCAAGACAAGTAGGCCCAGAGAATTTTTCCAGCTGACAGATGCTAGTGGTGTGTTTTTGTTGTTTTGTTTTGTTTGGGTTTTTTATTTTGTTTTGTTTCTTGTTTGGTTTTTTTTATTACTATTATTATTTTTTAGTTGTCTGAAATCAGTTTTGACTTCAGCAGGGCCTCATGTGCACTGATTCCTGCAGCTGTTTCCTGATACCTGTTTTCTCTAACCTAAAACCAGGTCCCGGTCTAGATCCCGTTCCAGGTCCCGAGGAAGAAGGTATTCTCGGTCACGCAGTCGCAGTCGTGGTAGGAGGTAGGGTTCTGGCTGTTATGTTCTCATTCTTTTTCTTACTCCTCCCTCTGTTCCACCCATTTCTGTAGTCCTTGTCAAAAGTACCTTGCAGTAATTTTGGTTGTTTTTTTCCCTTTGTTTTGTAGATCTAGGTCAGCTTCCTACCGCAGGTCCAGGTCAATCTCTCCTCGTAGGTATAGATCATTTTCACCCCGCAGATCTCGGTCTGGTTCTTTAAGGAGATCAAGGTACGTGTTTTCTTTTAAGCCCACAAGATTGTGAAAGGGAACATAGCTGTTGGTGTTAACATCAAGTTTGTATTTTGCAGTCTGTGTGTTTGCAGGAACCTTCATGGTGTTACACCCCTGAGAGCTAATCTGAACGCTTTCTTTGAAGTTAAAAACTTAAGTGTGTAACTTTGGAACTGCTGTTTCTGAGGAGTTTTTTTTTATGCTGTACCAAAGTTACAGCCTTGAGCTATCATTAAGGTTTCCCACTTCAGCTTCAAGGATACAGGGAATAATTATGCTTAGTCAGCTAGGGTAGCAGTATTTCTTGTATGGATGGTAGTACTGGCCAAGTGTACTACAGCTTTCTAATAATAAAATTTATTTCCGCAAAACCAATACCTCTAACAAAATTCTCTGAGGTCAGTATCATAAAAGTCAAGGAATACTATCTCAGCTGTATGAATCAATGTAGTCGTAGTTGAACATTCACTGCTTTTTTCCTAGATCTAGGTCCAGATCACGGTCAAGGTCCCGATCTGTTGTATGGCCTCGAAGCAGGTAAGATACTTGTTTTAATTCAAACCAATAATAGTTTCGGTGTATTTTGTTTTGTTTGTGGGTTTTGTTGTTGCTTGGTTTTTTCTTTCCCTATGGGAATTTGGCTGGAAGGGGTTAGAAGGTTGTGCAGCATAGCAATATTTGCACTTAATAATTTGTGTCTTTTCAGGCACTAAAGTAGTGGTCGATTTCTTGTAATAAACATGAGTGTGTTTTGGTCTGTGGCTACTACACATAGTCTATATATATGTAGCTATAAACAAAGCGTGGTTATGATTTAAGGTCTGTGGAGAGAAGTTTTGAAAACTTGTTAATGCCTGTGCACGTAGACAATGTTTGACTTTGTGTCCTGGATGAAATGCTGCTTAGGTTTTTCTTGGTGTGTTACATAAATCCCAGATGCTCGGGAAACTGCTGTAGTGCTAAGACACTTAAAGTCAAGCTAGGACGCTTGACTTCAGAGATTAGGAGGGCCGAGGGAGCAGGACCAGGAGTACTAGTGCCACAGGTAGCGTTTTGAAGGATTTGTCTGACATGTAGCCCTGGCTTTGTGGATCTGGATGTTTTCTGTGCTGAAATGGAAGTTGAAGAAAATGGATATAGAGTAAATGCTCCTGCATTATTTTCCTCTGTCCTTTGTGATAAGTTGTAGTTGGAAGAAGGGTGAAAGTGCAGGATAAAAATGTGATGGGACATGAGAGCTGATAAGTTGGAAGAAGTTGTCTTTTGTTTTGCGTTAGAACAGGGGAAGATAAATGTTTTTTTTAGGGGTCTGCCTGCCAGTTTAGGACTTGCACATTGAGCCTTTAAGTGGTTGATGATTACTGTTATTACTAGGCCTGTCCTGACTTCCACAGACATGTAGTGCAGCAGATGACTAGCCAGGCTCAAATTACATGCTGCTACTGTGGAAGAGTCTGAATTGGAATTGCTCTGGAATTGCTGATGTTGCTTGGTGGCTTCTAGTTCTGGGATAGCCATGTTCCTGCGTGAAAGACTTGATAGCCATACTGAAATTTCTGAGAAACGCTGCCTTTGCATAGGTCTGCAGTTGTAGTAGTGAGAAGTGGTAGTTCAGGACTGGAGCTATGGAAGCATTGTGAAAACTTTTTCTGTAGTAACCTGTGCTGCTCTTCTGCTGATACCGCAAAACACTAGTACGTAACCAGTGCTGCTTCTAGAGCTGTTCTTCTGCGGTGCTGCTTTGTTGCTGTGCCTCTTAGAAGGAGAATTTGCCAGCAGTTCTTGGTAGTAAGATGATGCTCTTGTGTGCTGCCTTACTTTATTTCTTATCAAAGGAAGTCATGGTTAAGCTACAAAATACAAGTTCTAGGTAGTTGTGAGCAACTCCATCATGTGTAACTGTGATACAATAACAAAATTACTGGTTATAGTGTTAGGAACTGTGATGGAGAATGGCTCCCATAGTAACCAGGAAGGTTTCAAAGCAGTGGCAAGTAACTGTCTGTTTAACTTACGCCAACGGCGTCCACGTAGTATTTCTGTAAGTTAATAGGCCAGGTAGAGGTGAATCTTGATTATCCTTTAAATACAGTTCTGAGCAGGAACAGAGTAGAAGTTTCTTCCTTTTTGGCTAAGTCTATTAAACAACTGACTATCTTGAACACTGGGCTTTCTGATGTTCAGTAATACCACGTGCCTGAATTCTGACCCTCTAGGAGGACAAATATTCTGGTTAACAACAAATACTTGAGCTGGTAAAGTAACATGATATATGTGGGAGGAAAGTCTCACTGTTTGAGTAGATATTAATTCCCAAGATGAACTCGGAGTAGCTTACACATTAGTAGCCAGGTATCGAAGAGAAGACTGAAGTGCTGTTTTCATTAGGATCACTGATGGAAAAGCTGTACTATACTTGAATAAAAATGGCACTGGAAACTTGATCTGAAGAATGCGTCGGCTCTTTACCACACATGCTTACCTGTGGGCTCTTTATGTGCTGTTAAAAGATTTTCTAAGATGACACATGAAACTATTCTTGCCTTTATGGAAGGGGTGCTTGCAGGTAGGGAGGAAGTCTGGGAGCCTGGTACAAGGTCTGCTATTTTGTGGAAGTGGTAGCTAAAGCTTTGCTGGGCAGCTTCTTGCGCTTATACTCTTGTCCGTCTGAGAAGTGGGATCTCTGGAATAAGAGCTAAAGGATTCTCCTGAAATGTCACAAGAAAAGCCTGCAGCACCAGACCCTTCTGCTCTGGTTTATGGCGCTATGTAATACCAATTTCCTGTTGCTGGTTTAGCTGACTTTCACTGTGTGTGCATGCCACTGGCTGCTTTGCTGAGCTTTATTTTTCTCCTGTTGTAGGTCTGGGTCGCATGGTAGATCTAAATCTGGCTTACCTGCTAAAAGGTGAGCGTATAAATACAAGTAGCACTCAGTTTTGGTTTCTGGTTTTTGGTTTTGCTTTTTGGTGGTGTCATGAATCAGAATCTCTGTTTGGACCAGTATTTCAGTTGCATGTGGAAGAGTGTGGGTTTTTTTTGTTACTTGGTTGTTCTTTTGTTTGTGTTTGGGTTTTTTTTTGTTAATAGCTGAATTAAAAATATTTTTCATACTTTTTTTATATAGCTGATTTTTGTGGGACAGTAAGCAATTCTTCCAGAAGGATTGTGGATACAGGTTTTTGTTTTGACCCATGACTGTGACAAAAAATATTTTTGACAACATTTGGGGCATATGTTTGCCTACCTTTGTTCTCAACTGTCTTCCTGACTCTCCTCTACTTGATTCACTGCTCCTGCTTTGCAGGATTACTGTGATCATTTTATAGCTGCTTTGAAGCTGTGTGTTGCTCTTCTTCCTGAGGGTTCCAGCTTTCAGCAGTTTTCCTTCTCAACTTCAGCTTCTTGCTTAAAGTAATTGGGTATACGTGCTATCAGCAGCACTAAGGGTGGTGTATTTCAATGTGTTTTAACATCAAACTGTTCTTACTGTTTTTAAATGGTCAGATGTAATTACTGAGGATATACAAGTCTACCCCATTGATTGCTTTATTTTTTTGTACAGTCGCTCAAAGTCCAGATCACCATCTCCAAAGAGAAGGTAGGAATACCTTAAAACTGGAGCGTGCCATACAGTTACATAGAACTAGTGACTGGAGTGGTTGCTATAGAAGTTAACTTGTGCGAGGGTTAAAAGCTCAAAGTTTTTTTACTTGTCAGTCAGAACGTGCTAATAACTAAGGTAACCTACTTTAATGAAATTTTAAAGAACAACAGAAAGTGTAGATAAATGAGAATCAGCTATCCTGAAGTTCCTGAGGAATTAAGAATCTGGGGAAGGAGTGAGTAATGTAAAGTATGGAGCAAACCATGAATGCGTGGTAGGATTAAATTCCTCCTGGTGGCTCCTGAGAGCTGGCTCTTGCTCAGTTGCACAGGTGCCAAGTTTTGCCGTGCGCTGTGAAGTAAGAAGCAAGTTTTCCTCTGTAGCCAGAGAAGTTGAGACAGTGCCTCACGGCTGGCCCTACACTGGACCTGTGTAGGTTATGGCAGAGGGAGAATTCCTCTGCACAGCTGGAGTGCAGCCTCCACGGTGCTTTCTGAGCAGGCTTGATGTCTCACCTAGCTGTCACAGCTGATGTCTCTTATTTTGCCTGCCCTTAAAGCAGCTGGTACTTATAAAGCTGTCAAAACAACACTTTTTGCATTATTCATGAACTGTAAATGAGAACAGGGGCGGGGCGGGGGGGTGCTCCTGAGCAGAGGAAATCTGGGGTGGCGCGCAGTTTCTGTTGGTTTTGCTGTAGGAGTTGCTCTTAATCTTCTTCTTTCCCTTTCAGTCACTCACCATCGGGAAGCCCTTGAAGGAGTGCAAGTGCTGAAAGAATGGATTCAAATTTAAAAAGTTTAAGAAGAAAATTTATTTTGTTTACATTATTATAAGGGATTTTGTGGTGTCTTTATAAATGTAAGGGCTTAGTCCTAGAAGGCTGTTTCTATTGACTAACCATTGGCATGAATCTGGATCTTTTACAAGTCTTATTAGTAGACTAAGGCAAAACTCTTTTGTTGTGTTAATGTTCTGTGATCTGGAAACGTTGGGCTTTTTTTATTGGCGCGTTGAAATAAACTGTGCATTTCTAACTAAGAAATATTTTGTGATAACCCTGCTGTTTCTGTTAATCTTTGGGTAGCCGAAGCAGGTCGTGTGCCCTGACAGTGAAAAGCAGGAGGCAGGCTGTTGCAGGCACTTGTAAATTGAGTGTAGTGCCAGTCAATGGCTGTTCTGCTGGCGCGTGCCTGTCACAGGGCTTCATTCCTACAGGGCGCCCATTAGAGTGAAGAGTTACCAGTACCAGCTGTCGTTGTTACTATTCTGTCTTGAATGTTACGGTGATCTGTACCTTGTGTTTTCGTTTGCATCTCCTCAGAGCTCAGTGAAGCTGAAAACCTGTCTGGAGGTGCTCGTACACTTCATGATTTGACACGAAAATGTGTGCATAAGGCATTAACAGATGGGGGGCGGGGGGGGAATACAAGGAATGTGTGAATACTGGTCTGTCTGTCTGTCCTGTTGATTAAAGGACCAGTGAACTTCTCCCCTGAGTGGGTCTGAAATACTTGTGGAATGTAAACTATTGAAGTAAATATTTTTAGAAATATTGTTTTATGTCCTGGTTGTCCAAGTAGTACTGCTTCTTTGTGGTACTTACGATAAATTGGCATAACAATAAACTTAGATACTTGCTTCAGGAAATTAGGGCTTTTCTGGCAGATTGAAGGTCACAAGCAGAACCTGCAGGTCATGTTTAAGTAGCAGTACGGTTAGGGAAGCAAGAGCTCGTGTTGCACCTCTCTGACCTGATCTGCCCACTCATGTCTTCGCCGCCGGCGGTGCAGTGTAACCAAGGGACCTGCTGCTGTCCTGATCAGAGCTTGCTTTGGGGAACGGGACTGTAGGTGCCTGGGTAGAGGTGGTCCCCAGCTCACCACAGACAGGTTACTGAAGGTTTCAGTGTAAGTATGCTGAACTACTGGAATGTATTTGCCAGTTTGATTTGTCTTTGCAGCTGTGATGGCTATTACCAGACTAGTCAGGAAAGTGGAGTGCCAGATGATTCTGACTTAAAAGTCTTCCTTATAGTATGTTCTGCCCTATACTGCTGTGTCTTACAGGCCAGCGAGGATCAGTAATTCTCTTGGTGCTTCTCATCTGGCAGCAGTGGGTTGATACTCTGGTGTTAGAGCACTGCAGCTGTGCGTGGGCACCCAGCCCCAGGTTTTCCGATGAACTTTGGTCATTGTTGCTTTACAAGAAGTCCGGGTATTAAAAGAGCAATACATGACTTCACAAAGACTCTTCCTGTGTGCATGCGTTTGTCTCGTCCCTCCTCTCCTCTCCCTTCCCATGTTTGTACATTTTAGTGCATTGGTGCTCAGTAGGATAAGTGACTTTACTTGCTGATGGTGCTGCATTTAATATTTAGTTACAACCACAGTCCATTGTAAGCTGCAGAAGAGGGAGTTGGAAGCAACAGCATTAAACTAGGGTGCCCCAAAGTACCCTCCTGGGGACAGTATTTTTTTTATTGGGTTCCTTGCCCCTGCCCCATTGCAGTTTACAGCATCAATTACCCCACGCAACAGTGCCTGGAGGGATGGGGGGTAGCTTTAGCTTTTTCCCCTCTGCACTGCTGAAGCAAGCTGAGTCTACAATAAACCTGTAGATTGAAGCTTATCTAGTGATACTTTATTTTTCAATCTTTCCGCTCATTAGAATGTTACAAGAAAAAGGTGGGGGCTGGGGCTATGTTGCTGTGCGCAGGGGCAGAGGAGGGCTGGAAGGAGGGTTACTGGGAGTGAGCTTCAGTCAGCAGTAGGAGGGGGCAGCTCCCAGGGAGGGCGTCGGAGAGTGAACCACTCCAGCTGCTGCTGGTGGCTCTTAGGCCTCCCAGGGAGATGCGTGCTCAGCAGCAGCAGCGCTGCCCCGGGGTTTGGTGCCTGCCATCTGCATTTAACATGGGCCTCATCCTCTGGTCAGAGACTGCTGTCTCACAGGCAGCTCCAGCTGTAGGGTGCAGGGCTCGCAGCGTGCTGTAGGGTCCAGCTCTGCCTGTCCTGTTCCCTGGCACGCTGGGTGGGCTCACCCTGTCACAGGCAGTCTGTAATGCTGTAGGCCTTCACTCTTACAGGGAAACAGCACTGTTGCATGGCCTGGCACTGGTTGCAGGGGCTGAACGTAACTGCTAAAGTAATAAACCCACTGCGCCCAGCGCATGAAGCCGGTCAGCGCATACGGACTTCCTGGGCAGTAATGGGGCACTACTATGTAGAAACCCTCCTAAAGTACCAGCTGGCACTGCGTCCCAGGGTGAGACAGGAGGGGTTTGCTCACAGCTCGGTATCTGCCATCACCTTTTGTGCGTAGCTATTGATGTGTGCTTTGTTCCCTTCCCAGATGTGCCCATTCTGCCACCAAGGCACTGCACTAGGAAATCTCACAAGTCCTCCCTCCAGCAGGGAGGATGTGGCTAATTAATCACCTGCTATGTCATTGTCTGTCCTTGCCCTCACTTTCACTTGGGCATAGCCCAGGTGGAACTTAGCATGGGGGGGGTGGGGGCCATCATACACATCCTGCTTGAGCAGTAGTTTCCATCCAAAACACAACACTCCCTGATGACTGAGAAGTCATTTATTCAAGAGGATACCACTTTGAAAGCATATGGAAACCTGAGGTGAAAAATGGAATCTGTTCCTATTTCATTCCACAGCCCACCTGAACAGAAATGGGATTTCTTCCTCCTCCAGCACGGCCACCAGGCACATGCAGAAGCAATGCCGCTGTACCTAACAGTCCTGCTTTCTCCCAGAGCTAATGGCTGACAACACACTCCGAACACCTCCGCAGTCCCGCCCCAGGATTCCCAGCCTTAACAGCTCTTCACTAAACCTCGGGGGAAACCCCAGCGGTCCGGAGGCACAGTCAGTTCCAGGGCTATGGTGCAGCATTAAGCTATGGGAACAGTTTGGCCGCCTGCAGGTCAGCGTACTTGGAGACCATGCTCCTGCACAGGTATGCTGGGCTTGGTACGCCTGTCATCCTCGTGCAAGGGTGTGTTGCTGTGGAACTGCTGCTACAAACAGTCACCTGTGTTTTGAAAAAATCCAACTACTCCCCAACCAATGTGCTTCCCTCTGCTCAACATTCCTGACCCTGAAGGCTATTTCCGGGCAGGGCTAGTAGTAGAGACAGTGTTTACTCTGGTTTTACTACTACGGATGACAGCAAAGTCCTTTCACTTAAGGCAGTTGCTATTATTTGCAGTAACTAATACATGGAGCAGCCCAGCTGTAGCAATGCTCAGCACTGTGATTAAGCACTGCTGAAGGGAAGCAGTAATAGTGCATTATTACTGTGACATTCTGCCGCACTCTTCTGTAGCAGTCCACTCCCCAGAGCAGGAGTTTGGCTAAAGTTTCCACAAGTGGGACTTTCTCCTGGTTGTCCAGGGTGGCAGAGGGATGACCACCTACCAGAGAAGGTTACCAGATCCACACAGGGATCCATTTTTAATCGCACTACAGCAGTGCATTTAACCCATTTTACTTTTTTCACAGCGCGGGGCAGGGGCTAGGAAAGCCCAGCATTCAGGGGAAACATCCACACCCTCCTGCAGTTTCACACTGTAACCAGAACAGCCTGCACTGATCCACCACATTACTCCAGCTGATCCGGTACAGTCTCCCTGCCGGAGGATGCTCTCTAAATCCATCTCAGAATCCCTCAACAGGACTCAAAAGGCACTCACCTTTTTAAGGGCTTTGGGTTGAACTGTAAGCCAATCAATCCCCAGTCAGCCAAGACTGACTACCTCAGTAAAGTCTTGGCCAACATGCAGAAGTGAGTTTAAACCAATTTGGCAGCAGCTTATGATGTCACCTGCTGCCCTCCAGACGTTACTATTATAAGAAGCAGCTAGGTAATAGGCATTTTTGTGACCAGAAAACACTATTGCAAACATATAGCCTCATGAAAAAACACTTTACTTTCTTACTTGGAGGTTTCTATTCCTCCTGGGAGAGTTGCCATTGTCCCGTTTGCCAGAGTGTACTGGAAGCCACCTTACTTTCAACAAGCGATCTCTCTGCAAACAAAGGGGGGGAGAAAAAAAAAGCCACAACCCAACCCCCCCCCCCCCCCCCAACTTGTCAATAGTACTGTTGCCAACTTGGTCTTCCAGAGATCAGCGCCTTGTTTTGGGACAACAAATAGATCCAAGACATTGATGTTACTTGGTCTGTTCTCAGGCAGTGAGTCTTTACAGAAAGCTGTTCTCACGTTACTGCGTGGTCACAAGCTTTACAATCATACCGATGATCCGAGATCCACGGGGACACATGCATAAATCCATGCTGGGGTTCCTGATTTTATCCTGCAGCAGCTGGTCTAGCTCACAGCGCAGCTCTTTCACCAGCTCAGCCACCTAACACACGTGGTAAAACACAGAAACGAGTGTTACGGCTCGTGGACTGCATCTCCCACATTCTAAACACAAGCGCAGCTCTGCAGCACTCCCCGGATTATCCCTCCTTTTCCTTACCTGGTGAGAGGCAGCCACAAACCGTATCCAGCCATCATCAAGAGAAATGACAAATTCTCCCTTCTGCAGCTGCATGTGAACCTGCCCGCCTCCCAGCAGGACCAGCGGGTACACCGACACCATACTGCAGTCTCGAATGAACACGCGACTCGTCTTGATTTTCTCGTGATACACCAGGTAGGGGCTCTCAAAGTGCCTGGCCTGGAAGACGTACACAACATCCTCATTAAGGTGCCACATCTCTTCCTACCTGCGCCAGCAAATATGGGCCTGCCTGCCTCTTGCTCCCAGGCCTCCCCGTGCTTCTTCTATAGCTGCAAAGAACAGCAAATGTGCCTAAAATGCACCTGCATGACTAACGGACTCTCTCTGACCCATAAGAGCTGCCAATAACTTCGCCAGTTCTCCCTCGCTCCTTCCTGCTTTGCAGGGAGCATGTGAGAAACCAGCTAATTCATCAACCTTCCCTCAAGGCCCCAAGTTCTCCATTCCATGCTAAGGACGTTTCCATGCACACATCTGTTACACTCTTTTGAAGCAAGCGATGCACAGTTCAAAGCCTTTATAACCCAAATATGTGGTTCATGATTAAAAAAAACCACTTTTTTTAAAGCAAGTAATGAATCATCAGATATGGAGACAGACTTCATGAGACAAACATTACCATATATCATGGCAGAGACAGAAGAGCTCTTATCTAAGTATTTGTTATTAAGCCTGGAAGGAAATTAACTTCAGAGTTTGAGGACCCATGAAGAAACAAACCAGGGTATGTCCCTGAACGATTTAGCAATAAATAATGTTTCACCTGAAGAGACAAAGCCTAGGGAGGGGCAGTGGGGAGAAGTCATCTGTGTGTATGAAGGTGCTACACACACGCACGCAACCTCAGTCAATACCGAGGAGCAGCCAGGGGAGCATCACAGCTGCAACATTTTTGTGTGCAGCTTTGCACACGCAGCTTAAGAAAAAATGAACAGGGGGGTTACTGCATCTGCTAATTCCACTCCAGAGAATGGAGTCTAACTGTGTGCCCAAGAGGACACTCTTAACGCGGGAACGCACCATTATTTACAGTTCTAACAGGGGGCTGTTAGCGACACTCACTGTAATCTCAACTGCTCAAAGCAGAGATGATTTCTTTTACAAGAAAGAGGATGCTTTGCAGAAAAATACAATCCTGACCTGATAATTCACAGATGAAGGGTGAATGTGAACATAACCATCATTTTTTGTAACAAACTTCAGCTCTTCTGCTTTTGGTTGCATTTTGACCGCTCCTGTACTGGTCTTCTGGTATTTGCCCTCTGGCTTTTTCACCTATATGGCAAGATACAGTAAGTTACAAAAATCTGCTGTACCAGAAAACCTTTTTAGCTTATGTTTTAATTTTATCAAAACCAGAAACTCTTAAGTAGTAACGTGTCAAGTCACCACAGACAGATTTTACTCTCCAGGTGCTGTCTAACCCTGACTGTTCATTTGTAACCTCAGCCTTCTAAAAAGCTGTAGTTTCAAGTAGCTTCTTCAGAACACTTGCTGCTGGCTTCTGTGTGACACTAAAATCAGCAGCAGTCTCAAGCAACACAACCTGGAGCTCAGCTGCCTGGCTCTACAGTATAAGCAGCAAGCTCTGGCAACCTAAGCCAGGCTCAAGGCTGCCACAATCAGCCCAGACTGAAAGCAGGCCGTGTGGCTATGCCAGACAGCAGAAGGGAAAATCAATAAACTTTTACCTGGACAACATTGGGATACAGCGCAGCACACAACATGGCCGAGATCAGCTTGATGTTCTCTGCATTCGAATTTGCCTGTGAAATTAATGCATGCGTTAGGTATTCCACAGGTGAGTCTACAAAAGTAAAACCCTGCTTCCAGAATGATTGAATTCCTGAAAATGGTTTACTTTTATAGCTGCACTCCTGTGGAGAGGACTATATACCCGTGACAGGGGAGGACCAGTTACTGCTCCTAACGTCTCAGGCTAGGCCTGGGCTGTGTTCCCCCCACTATCAATGCAGCAAACTGGCCAACAACTATTTTGATGCAGTTAGTGCCAAACCTAGTTGTTCCCTAATGTCTGGCTACAAAGTGGCTTGCCCCCCAGAGAAAGCAAGCACAAGTTGTCCCAACGCACAGCGAGACTCTGCAACTACCAAACCCTTATCATCTCACCTTGTAGCCCTCTGGCTCCAGAGGCACTGCTTTCTGAAGATTGTCCACAAAGCCAAAATATTTCACTGCCTGCTCTGTAACGGAATTCTGTTCCCAAAATAAGTTTGGCACTAACCCCAACATTCAGGCCAGGTCATGAGTCAGACCTGTGCCTTTCCACCACTCACTGACTTCTACTGTGTGAAGTCAGCCGTGTTTCACTGTCTGAAAGGAGCAGGTTTCGGCTCACTTCCACATACAGGCCTCTTCTTCCTGGGCACGTCAGGCCTCACGCAATCGAGGCCAGTACCAGCACGTACGATGCGCAGGGAGGAAGACCAGAGCAGGCAGGAGGTGACTGTCGCCAGAGCAAGACTGCAAAGCCAGCCTGTGGCAGGAAGCCCACCAATGTACAGCCCAGCTGGCACCCAGGTCAAATGAAAAACTGCAGCATCGTTTTGGAGCACTGAAATGCTGCGAATTACCTCTTCTCCTGTGGCATCCAACACGCCATCACCTCCTTGGGACCACTTCTCAATGTCCCTGGCTCTTAATCCCTCCTTCACAAACCCAATGTCGGAAAGCAGTTCTGTGAATTGCCGTTTCAGACTGGCAATCTCCTACAAACAGACAGAGGGCTGGGACAGATGCCACACAGAGCGAGGCGAGTCTTCACTGGTTGCTTATTATAGTCATTAGGACTCTGCCAGTGTCTCAATTAGTCCCTGTGCAAGGCCACAAAAACTGACTTACCTGAAGAACTCTTCCTGACAAAAAGTTCTCCCTGCAGTAGTTGAAGCTTGCCTGAGATCCCTCTTTGATACTTAAACGCCATCCCTAATTGAAAAGACAGGAGCAAACCTTTAATAAAATATTTCAGCTTGAATTTCAAGCACATCACAAACCTCTGATAGAGGCTATTGAATTTCAGCTCACCTTATAGGCCTGGAGCAGAGCCAGGTAGTCGCTGTTTCCCACTGCAAACTGCAGCTTTTTTTTGTTTGCTTCTTCCTTTTTATCCCATGGTGACACCTAGACAGGTAGTAACAGATTAAGCGTGTTCTTCCCCTCACAACTTAGACAAGCCATTCCAAGAGCTGCACGGCACATAATCTTTGGTATTTTCACAGCAGCTCACAGGTCAGAATGCAAATATTCTCCATGGATAACAGAAAATACGGGGCATTCAAAAATGCCTAGTCAACAGCAGAGCACCTAAGCCCACTGTCCTACCTAACCACAAGAGATCCAAAGGTAAATTTATATTGACCAGCTCACAGGAAATATTTCATTTTGGGCAGACCTCTATGCAGCTGCAGAATGCCAAGATCCATGAAAAACAGCATCTGACAAATCTTAGCCAAGTTAATGGAGCTGAAGTTCAAATGAGAATGCCTATGCTAGAGAAAAAAGAGCATGGCAAGTCTAAAATCCACTTGGGTCTGAGAAAGAGAGAAGGCGATAGTAACTCAGGACATTCAAACATATGAATTAAAGTTCTATATCAGCGTATAGAAACTTGCAGCACTTAAAGTCAAAGTGCTGTAGAAGATGTCGAGTAAGCATATGGAAAACAATATGCAATTAAATAACTAGAACAATCTATTTCCAATTCTGTCACAACTATCTTCAATACAAACTATTTGCACTACTAACGATAGCAATCAAAACTTCAAGAAAGTCTGACTTTTCATGCAAGTTTGTACATGGCAGTAGAAGATTTAGGACAGTATGAGCACCTGTAAGGACAGCAGCTGATGCAAAAAGCCAAAGTGAAAGTGAACAAACTGAGATCCAAACCAAACTCTGCATTCACACCTCAGACATGCCGTTTTCATCATTATCACTGTTTTGTAATTATTTCTAACTGTTTCTTATGTTACTATTTATTTTCAGTTTTTACACCAAATTTGGACAAAATGGACTGGCTGCACTTCTTCGTTAAAATTAAAACTAATACCTGCTCTGTTTCTATTGCTCACTCATAAATAACATTTTTGTTGCTGCTGCAAGGTTTTGGTCTTCCGCTTATAACTGGACTTTTTTGACGAGCACTGCATTAACATGCAAACAATGTAGGCTAAAAAAGAGAATTAAAATAGTGATGTGTAGTACGCTGCAAGTTACAACAGCATTTTGCTGCTGAATGAAAACATTACTGCTTTCAAAGCGGGATACATGGTTCAGAATACTTACAAAAGGCGACTTAAAGGCCAGACTGGCTGCTATAGTTAGTGCAGGATCCAGGCAGCGGAAGATGGTGCCAAAGAGCATTAGCTTGCCAATCCTGACATCAACAGGCAGAGAAGCCAAGTGATATCCCAGAGGGGTGAGCTTTTCATCTGGAGTTAATGCTCCCAGGTCTTGTAGTCGCAGCTTTGATGCTCGCAAAGACTCAGTTCTAGGGGGCTCAATTAGTCGTGATAAGACAGAGTGAAGACTCTGGGCAGAAAACATCTCCAGAATCTTAATTCTTAAGGAGGGGGGAAAAAAAATTAAAAAAAAGAAAGTAAGAAAAGTAGCTTAGTTCCATCCACAGGACAAAAAAGCAAGCCTTTAGAAAAACACAACAGAACGGAACACCAACAGAAAACACGCTTCTAAGAAACAGGCCTGTAACGCATATTTCAAGCCAAGGAGCAATGCGAAATAATAGCTGGGGGGGGAGTGTACCTCATCCAACCTCACAGAGTTTGTAAGAACAGATTCCTATTTAGCACACTAGAGTTTAAAATAAAGTTTTTACTGTAAAAAAGTAATTTGTGGTGTTTTGTTTCCTTTTTGTACAAAGGGGTGCACAGCATGCAGCAGGGATAGGACAGTCTCATTTAGTATTTGCATGATGGTGGTGCTTGATCCAGGCTGTGGCTTTACTGCACTATGCTGCACGGGAACACCGCAGGGGAGTTTACAGCGTGAAGGGACAAACATCTACCGTGGGTCTGGAGTACGGGAATGCAGCTGTCTCCTCTGGCGATGAGAGATCTGAGAGACATATCTTTTTCCTAGGATCAGAGGAGAGCTAAGGAAGGCAAAGGGCAGGGAGAACTGGTGGAGGGTGCGATTCGGGGCAGCTGTGGATGCACAGGCAAAGTGATAGTAAGATCAAAGCAACCAGCCAACAAAGCCTTACAACTCCAGAGCAAGTTTCTTGGTTTCTAGGTGCTCCCTGCAGTGAGGAAGGACATTCTGCATGCTGGCCTTTTCCGGCAAGACAGGAACAACAGCTCACCTTAGACAAAGCTGCTCCAAGGGCACTCTTTGTATTTCTGGTAACTGCTGTTTTATAAGCTGATGGTTATAGTGATGGCTACTGAAAAGATGAAAGCAGACGCCTGAGGCTACACGGCCCGCTCGCCCTTTCCTTTGCAGAGCATTGGCCTTAGACACAAATGTGTCTTCCAGACTCTCCATTCCTTTGCTTGGGTCATATCTGCAGGAGAGCAAGAAACGGGCTTATATTCACAAGTGCAGAGTGAACTGGCTGGAGGTCAAACAGGCAGATGCTCCCAACTTCTGTATAGACACAATTCCCAACCCTGCAGCTGGATCTGAGTCTAGACTGGCTTCCTCCATCTTGCAGCTGCTTTCTGCAGGTCAAGTTCCTTGAAGTTTTTCCCAGCTCTTTGGAAGGCTTAAAGTATGCAGCTCAAGGCATGGAGCAGCTTCCCAAATCACAAAGCCCTGAGGAATGAATCCCCGTACCTTTTCTCTTTCATTTTTCCGGAATCAATCACATAGACCACGTCATCAATGGTGACAGATGTTTCTGCAATGTTTGTAGAGATGATGATTTTAGTAACTCCTGCAGGAGGCCTGAGGAACACAGACTGTTGTTCTTCACTAGACAGTGAAGAATGAAGTGGATAAACAACACACCTGGAAGGACAATATGACAGCACACTCAGTACATCTCCAGCCTTTTCCCTCTTGGGAACAAGCCGCCTGCACACACTTCTGCCTCACCAGTACTAGACACTGCCATTCAAAGCAATTTAAAACCAACAAACCTCTCTGCCATATCACCTTTAAGACACAGAATCATAGAACCTTTTAGGTTGGAAAAGACCCTTCAGACTGAGTCCAGCCGTTAACCTAACACCACCAAGTCCACCACTAAACCACGTCCCTAAGCACCACATCTACAGGTCTTTTAAATAACTCCAGGGATGGTGACTCAACCACCTCCCTTGGCAGCCTGTTCCAATGCCCGACCATTCTTTCAGTGAAGAAATTTTTCCTAATATCCAATCTAAACCTCCCCTGGTGCAACTTGCAGCCTTTTCCTCTCCTCCTATCACTTGTTGCTTGGGAAAAGAAACCAACACCCACCTCGCTACAACCTCCTTTCAGGTAGCTGTAGAGAGCAATGCAGTCTCCCCTCAGCCTTCTCTTCTCCAAACTAAACCACTCCAGCTCCCTCAGTCACTCCTCAAAGGAATTGTTCTCCAGACCCCTCACCAGCCTCGTTGCCCTTCTCTGGACACGCTCCAGCAACTCTTGCAGTGAGGGGCCCAAAACTGAACACAGTACTCGAGGTGCGGCCCCACCAGTGCCGAGTACACGGGCACGGTCACCTCCCTACTCCTGCTGGCCACACTATTTCTGATATATGTTCTACGGGAAGGTAGGGAAGTTTACAGAAGGGACAGGTCTCAGAACACAGCTGAGGAAAAATTCTGCCTCTTTTGAAGAGTCTAGAATCTGCCATTTATAATGCCAGACTGGAAGAAATCACTCCAGCTAACCTTGCCATGGACATCTGTGTAAAAACTGTTCAATCAAGGACATCCAATTACATCTACATTTAACAATCTAAGGCTAAATGCAACCACAACTGAATGTGTCTCAGCAAACATTCTGAAACAGAACAAGGGCTGAGGTAAAGTTTTCAACAGTCCACTCCATCATGCAGAACACAAAATGAAGAACACTCATCTACTGGGTCTCTGAGAACTTCAACAACTAACCTTCCTGAGTTGAGGAGCAAAAAATATAAAAAGAGCAAGCCAGTAAGATAGAAGAAAAGGAATTGCCCTGACTGGAGGCTAGACCTTCATATCACAAGCTGTCTCACACATTTAATAACCCTTATTTATCCTTGGATATAGGCAGGCTTTGTGCAGGGGGGTACGTTTTACTTATGGGTAAAGACTGATAGTTTTGGAGCTTTTCTGACTTACCTCTTGCTATGCCTGTTATTAAAAAGGGCATTAGACTGGAGCTGCTCATAAAGCATCTTGATTTCTGCTAGACCAGGCAAAAATATCAACACAGCACCTATATACATAGATTTAAAAAAAAAAAAAACAAAACAAAAATCACTGAACAGAAAGGACAGCATGATATTTTGTCAGTGTGCAGAAGGCCCAAGTCAGAACTCCAGCTCTGTTTTGCAATTATTGCACAAAACCCACACAGGCTGCAATAGTCCCTCACTAAAGACTTTCCAAAGTAGACAGTTCTCTCACCTTCCCCATCCCAGGGACTTTTTACTCAGCTAGTACTTTATTTTGTTTTCAAAAATAGCCAGTAACCACAGAAACTCTGCATGCTTAGTTTTGGGCTGTCTGTAAGTGCACAGCCTCCATGAATCTGCTTTTGTGTATCTCTCAAGGACAATGAAATTACCTGGCGGGTATGAATGTCTCCCAGCAACTATCCACTCCAGCAAGGCTTCAATTAATTCCAGATTGACTTTGTCCAAGTCCATGACAGACATTGTTTTCAACACTGCCTTACTAACCCCTGGGCAAAAAGAAAGAAAACACACAGTAAGCCCATCTCTTGTAAAAAACATCTGCTGGATGCATTGAACCAGTGTGGCTGCACAACCAACCACATCTTGGTTTAAACAGTATCTGGCTTAGACCAGACAGAGGTAGCTCCGTTAAGTGATTCAGTGCATCACATTCCACCTTCTATGCTTTCCTCTGTTTCAGCTCTTCCCTTCCTTTCTCATGTCTTACTGGGGCTCACATCAGCCCTGTGCACAGCCTAGACCAGGATCCATAGAATCCTAGAATGGTTTGGGTTGGAAGAGACCTTAAAGATCATCTGGTTCCAACCCCCCTGCCACAGGCAGGGACACCTTCCACCAGACCAGGTTGATCATAGCCCCGTCCAACCTGGCCTTGAACACTTCTCCAGGGAAGGGGCAGCCACAGCTTCTCTGGGCAACCTGTTCCAGAGCCTCACCACCCTCATAGTGAAGAATTTCTAATAGCTAATCTATAGCTACCCTCTTTCAACTTGAAGCCATTACCCCTTGTCCTATCACTGCATGCCCTTGTAAAAGTCCCTTCCCAGCTTTCTTGCAGGCCCCTTCAGGTACTGGAAGGCTGCTATAAGGTCTCCCTGCAGCCTTCTCTTCTGCAGGCTGAACAGCCCCAACTCTCTCAGCCTTTCCTCACAGGAGAGGTGTTCCAGCCCTCGGATCATTTTTGTGGCCCTCCTCTGGACCCACTCCAACAGCTCCACAGGTCTTTCGTGTGCTAAGGGCTCAGAGCTGCACACAGGACTCCAGGTGGGGTCTCACCAGAGTGGAGTAGAGGGGCAGAATCACCTCCCTTGACCTGCTGGCCATGCTGCTTTTGATGCAGCCCAGGATATAGCTGGCCTTCTGGGCTGCAAGTGTACATTGCTGGGTCATGTTGAGGTTCTCCTCAACCAGCATCCCCAAGTCCTTCTCCTCAGGGCTGCTCTCAATCCATTCTCCACCCAGCCTGTATTTGTGCTTGGGATTGCCCTGACCCAGGTGCAGGACCTTGCTCTTGGCCTTGCTGAACTTCATGAGGTTCACACAGACCCACCTCTCAACCCTGTCCAGGTCTCTCTGGATGGCACCCCTTCCCTCCAGCATGTCAACCGCACCACACAGCTTGGTGTCATTGGCAAACTTGCTGAGGATGCACTCAATCCCACTGTCCATGTCACCGACAAAGATGTTAAAACAGCACTGGTCCCAACAGTAGTATCTACTAGCAGAATGACATGCACACAGACTAGTGGTAAGAGGAGCCAAAAGTCTTCATACGGCCATTTACAGATACCTCCAGGACTACCTTCTCAAGCTCTCTTCTCCCAATGTTTTTTACACCAACTCAAAAAGACACCCAGATTCCATTACATTCTGAGACAGTAACTGTCTAGCAGGAATCTGAAGCTTTTAAGCCATGCCACTCACTCATTCCTACTGTGGAGTTCACCATAAGGGTGTGTGGGGATGAACTCTTCAGGACCAAGCACAAGGAGGATTTTGATTGTGGCAGAGTGGGAAGTTCATGGAAAGGTCTGCCTCTCTTGTTAAGCCATTCACAGAGTGACTGAATTGCTCTAGGAAGGCTTGTCATGCTGAATTGACCTCCTTGAAGTGCGCAGATACATGCTGTGCTTTAACTAAAGCTGCTCCAGAACAACAGATACAGAGAAGAAAGTGGAATTAACAAGGCATCTGAAAAGGGATGGAAACAGATAGTAGTTGAAAACTGCCCATTTTCAGATGCTAAGAACTATTTTCAGCCAAGATATTTGTTCCAGTTTAAAAGAACAATGGGTTCTTTTTTTTTTTTTTCCCCCCAATCTCGATGGAGGTTTCTGATCTCATCTAGAAGTAGTGACCCGCTTAACTTCACAAGTACAAAACTCTGAATTATATACATGCATTCAACATACAATATTATATGCTAACATACCATGTTGGCTGGCAAATACTGTATGCCAATTTATTAGATTTAACAAGGAGCTCACCTTTATACCGTGTAAGGAGCTGCTTCAGAGTTAATTTTTGGTCCGGGTCTGAATCTCTGACAACTGTGTCAGTGCCTTCCAGAATGCCAGCACGTCTCAGGTCCTCCTCTACTTCTTCAAATGCAGTTCTTGTGTGTCTTCCATTCTGTTTGTTTTCTTGCTTTGTCTTGCGCCTGTAGGGACTATTGTCCTCTAAAACATACCTGAACAGCAGAAGACCATTTAGTGGTGCGGAAGGAAGCCTAAGTCTTCTAATAATTAGCTACAGAGATAGGGTATCAAAAGAATTCATATATAAATCTGAGAGGAACTTTGTACAAGTGGGTTGCAAAACCACACAGTATCCAGGGCAAGGTGTCCTTCCACACTGGGATGTTAGTATTTTAAAAGCTGTGATGTGAAAGACTAGGACTGCAAACTCAATCTTGACAGCTAAGTGGGCAGCTCAGAGCAACAGTCCGCAAGTAATTTACAATAGCTAATCAATTTACTATCTGGAATATCTGAGCTGCTGCGACCCTCCAGTAACTACAAATGGTAACAGGAATCTGGTACCTGAGCTGCAAGGTAGGGCTTACAAAAAGGAATAGTGTGGAACCTGCATTTTACACCGTCAGTGCTGAAATCTTTCAAATTTCTTTTACTTGCCAACGTCTAACCACCACTGAAATAAGTAAAGGACAAGCACTGACAAGCCCTTCATGGCAAAGCTCACCTTTTATTGAGTACTTATGTGGTGTCTAATGCAGAAAGGTTTGTTTTGGCATGCGATCCTAGACCCCACTGCAGTATAAGAAGTACGGTTTAAAGTCAGTGCTTTAGCAGAACTCCAAGACTGCAGCTGATGGGGGAGATTTGAGATGATTTAATCTTTAAATCTACGCACAGAACTACTGCAGTCCCAAACTCAACAGTGCAACCTCAAAGGCCAAATACATCTGAGAACGTCTGGCAATTTCATACCTTGTCATTGCAATCACATCTTCCAGAAAAAACTGATCCACAGGAAACGTTCGACCTAGAAGGAAACATTAGAATAAATCTACATGCCACACAACACACAGAAAAGAGGAAAAAGACAGAAGGTGGTTATCATTTCACACAGGTTATTATGTCATACGCTGGCTTCACAGCTCTCACCTCTACTGCACTCTCTAACACAATTTCTGTCTAGTGGGTGTTTACCAAGCACGGTTTGGTAAAATGCACTTCCACAGTCAGAGAAGGGCTGATACACTTACAGGAACACATCCACGAGGCTACGTGTTTCTGTCATGCTCCATGTAGTCACTTAGCAACTTAAAATGCACATTTTGCTTAATGTGTACACATCCAGCTGGATCCTCTCACTGTTTGTTTATTTTTCACAAGGATAGAGAAGAGTCTTCACCTGTGGTGAAACTAGCTCAGGGAACCATGTCGTGCATGTCATGTCACTTCTGTCTTTTGAGGAAGGAAGTTCAGCTGGTATAGAGACACCACAAAAGATGCTCCATTTCCAAGTCTCCCCTCTCCTAAGTCTCACTGGTCTTTCCTTCTGTGCCCTTCGAATCATAGTTCTTGCATAAATCCTCATCTTGACACTTTGCAAATTATCCGCTTGCACTTGAATTGAGAAACACTCCGCAAGCAGAAATACTGAAAACAAAACCCTAAAACAATGAATGTGACAAGATAATAAAAATGAATCATTTTCACCTGGTATGTTAATAATTGGACAGGAGTGAAAGTATTGAGAAAAAAGCTCTGCATTCAAGGTGGCACTCATTAGTATAATGCGCAGGTCTGGCCTCAGAATCATTATATCCTTCAAAACCAGCAGCAAGAAGTCACTGAAGAAAACAAGCAAAAAGACATTTGAATTTCTTCAGTGTTAACTTTCAGGGTTTCTTTTTTTCTCCCTATTCTGTCCACATTCCTGGTGGTTTCAATAGCACAGCGATACCACCACAGAAGCATGAGCTTCTCAGAATGGCTGGAGGCTAACAATACGGTAAATCAATGGCAGTCAGTCTGCTTACTTTTTGGTTGTCCTTTGCTAGAGTGTCAGGATTACTTGGCAAATTCATTTAAGCAACAAAAAGCTCTAGCTACCTTACAAATTAATTACATTAATGACAGATAACAAATTAACTCAAAGTAACAGATGAGTCCTTTTTACTCCTCTTTCTCACTGGAAGAGTTATTCAAACTTACCCACTCTTCCCTGTTCACTGTATTCTCCCTAAATATTTACAGCTTTTGTTGCCTGCCTGGCAGACTGGCTCAAAGTGATTTTAGATGAGAAGAAGAATCCTTGAGAGATACAAGCCCTTTCATGAGGCTAAAATACAATCTGAGCTGTAACGGGTATAAATCAATGACAACAGGTCCCAGTCAAAGCCTCCTGGAAACCTACTGCATTGCAGTGTTTCACAAGGAAAACATCAAAGAAAAAGATCCTTGCCACTTAGTTTGCAGAGATACTGACAGACATTATCTTTTGCCTGGCATCAGTAGTTAAGTGGGCTAAGACTGCAGGAGGCTGGAGCAGCATAGGATAAGACTGTGTCAGAACTAGTAAAATCTATAGACTAGAAGAAAATGTGAGCAGTTGTTGCTTGCAGGTGCTCTGCTGAAGCCTGCATCAGGAGAAATAATTCCCAAAAGGGCATGTGAAGAATCAAGGTATTTGGTAAAAGCTGAAACAAGGGAAGAATAAGAACCAGACAACTGTGCTTAAAAAGTTACTTAACCCTCCAGCCCCATTCAAAACCTCTTTTCAACACCACTGCAACGTGATGGCAGATTGGAGGCACTGAAATTTAAGAGACAAGTGCTTTCTCTGCAAGCTGCTGCAACACAACTTCCTACTGCCCAAAGACAAGCAGCTAAAACCAGACTCCTTCCACCATCCCACCTTACTGCCACAGCATCAACAAGTCTGACTTCAGTTACTTGCACCTTAGTCACCTTTCTCCTTCTATGTTTCTTCATTTTGCTTATCGGATAAGTGATTATTTACCTTTCTTCTGTTCTTTCGTGAACTTCATCAACAATAACATGTGTGATTCCCTGCAAAGTCAGATCTCCTTCCAGTCTTCTCAATAGCACGCCAGCAGTGCAGTACAAGAGTCTGGTAGCTGAGGACTTGAATGGTAAGACAAAGCATTCAGTTGACTTTGTGTGATTTAACATAGTGCAAAGAGAGTATGTGTCGCTGTAAAGCATTCGGTTTCAGCTGAGTGCCAGGTTTGACAGAAAGGGAACAAGCAATCCCTGCTGGAGACAGGCTGAACAATTCTTCCTTCTTGATTAAAACTTAAGAGCATCTGCTTCTTACCAAGGGGCATTGCTAGCTATACGGGGTAAACAAGAAATCGGAACTGTTTTTCCTGTGGAAGCTGCTTTCTGACAAACAACTCGGGTCTCTGTCCCTAGAAAGACTTGGTGAATGTTTTTTTTAAACACAGTTGTTGGAAAAAGCAATCAGCTGCAATGTAGACAAAATTTCACTTCCAAGACAGCAGCTTGAGTTCAACCCCCCATTCAGGCTGACTGAAGCTGTACCCTTCAACCTGCACTTGGGAGACAAATGGAAATGTAGACAAGTGGAAATGAAGTCAGTAGCCTTCCAGCGGACAGAAGTGTTACTTATACTCTCAGACCCCTTCACCTATCTCAATACGAAAGCAAAACAACAATACAAGACATAGTACTACACTCTCATTCTGTAAAGTAGACTGTGTAATTTGAGGTTGAGTAAAATACAGAATATATTTCACACTATAATACAAAATACAGGTGATACAGACTTGCTTGTCTCACTATATGGCAGATATAGCGCAGAGATTCTGTATGCTAGAGAAGCACTAAGCATATCTTTATAGAACTAAATGAAAACCAACAAGCAAAGCGTATATACCTTTACACTTTCCAGACGGATCTGATATCCAACAGTGCGCCCAATCCTTTCTGTTCTTTCCTTGGCTACACGTTCAGCCACAGAAATGGCAGAGATCCTGCGAGGCTGAGTGCAGACAATATTTGCAACTCTGCTTGGAGATCCTTGCAATGACGCATCCAAAATAAACTGAGGAATCTGAGTGGTTTTCCCACATCTGCACAACAAAAACAGAGATTAATTAAAAAAACCCACAAACCCAACATCTCCCATCCATATAAACTAAGGAGACGGCATTCCACTTCAAATTCGCTTTGTTTCATTCGTGCCATTCTTCACAGGAAGTTCACCTAGGACTGCTGTGACTGGTCACAGATGGACCACGACCCTAACCTTTTCAGGACATGGATACACATTTCACATTCTTCTGTGTATACTTTGATACATGAAGTCTCTACATGCAATCACACTCTTACCCTGTCATGCCGCTCACAACAAGAACTTGGTGGCTCTTCAGCAAATCAAGAATGGTTTCTCTCTCCTGCCACGCAGGGAGCTTCTGTCTTTCGTACAACATAGACTGGAAGTGCCTAGAAGACTGATGCACAAAAACAGACAGCATGGCAGTAAGAACCCCACTGGAGTGGAACAGAACCACCTGAAACAGCAGCCTGTGGCTTAAATATTTATTTCTCTAAAGCGAGCATGAAAGCAGATATTCTGTTCTGTACATTATACCTTTTTCAGCCGAAACTGTGTGCAGATTTTAACATTTTCGTTATACAGAGACTTTGCCTGCACATCATACTTTTTGGACAGCTTTTTCTTGAGGTTCACGTAACTCTCGTTCTCCACAACAACTTGTTCAGGCTCATCATCCTCCTCCTCTTCTGCCACCTCCTCTTCTTCCTGAGGCTCTGACACTGTTGAGGCTTGAGACAGAGAATGTACAGTTAGGTATTCTTGTTACCAATGATCAGGACCTCATCAGCACTGCAGAACAGACACACGTCCCAAGAGCATTTTCAACAAAGAACCTCGTTAGATCAGAGCTGAGGGTCTGCAGGACTGGTTTTGGCATGCATCCAAACCCTAGCAGTAAACCTTCCCTCACCCCATCAAACAGACCACAACTTCTCCAGCTCCAACCCACTTGTCACTACCCTTGTGCCAGCTGTGCTCTGCGACACCACGGTCTGGGTGGCCACATGGTGAACCAGACTGGTATCTGGTTTGCCTTCCTGAACATGTTTCATGTGTCTCAGCTCCCCTCTCCAATTCACCACATGACCACTTCTATGGAGCACAAGACTGTGATGACAGCACCAGCTTAAATTAATGAAAACTACATTGTAACATTAAGTGTTAAGCCACTGCCAAGTACTTTTAAAGCAAGGCTGAAACTGGAACAGGTACTTTGGTGCCTACTGCCTATCAGTTGAAGCGGGATTTGCTCAGACAGTAAGCCAGCCCTTCAAAGTTTTAAGGCTACATTTAACTAAATTTAACTAGTTCTCCTTCCCCTCTACACTGCCCTGGTGAGGCCTCATCTGGAGTACTGTGTCCAGTTCTGGGCTCCCCAGTTCAAGAAGGATGAAGAGCTACTGGAGAGAGTCCAGCGGAGGGCTACAAGGATGGTGAGGGGACTGGAGCATCTCCACTAGGAGGAGAGGTTGAGGGAACTGGGCTTGTTCAGCCTGAAAAAGAGAAGGCTGCGAGGGGACCTTATAAATGCCTACAAATATCTGAAGGGTGGGTGTCAGGAGGATGGGGCCAAGCTCTTTTCAGTGGTGCCCAGTGACAGGACAAGGGGTAATGGGCACAAACTGAAGCACAGGAAGTTCCGTCTGAACATGAGGAGGAACTTCTTCTCTCTGAGGGTGACGGAGCACTGGAACAGGCTGCCCAGGGAGGTTGTGGAGTCTCCTTCTCTGGAGATATTCAAGACCCGCCTGGACAAGGTCCTGTGCAGCCTGCTGTAGGTGACCCTGCTTCGGCGGGGGGGTTGGACTAGATGACCCACAGAGGTCCCTTCCAACCCCTACTATTCTGTGATTCTGTAAACAAGGTATTTTATAACATCAGAAAGATTATTTGGAATCTCTCATTTCAATTTCTGGAAGAAAGCTGTCTTTCTGCGGAGCTATTAAAAAGAAAAAAAGGAACAATTTGTTTTACTGTAACAAAAAAATAGGCTATTGCTATTTAGGTGCTCTAAACCATGATGCAGTTGTTCTTGAAAACTCTCTTGAAGAAAGTCTGTCTTAGATAAAACAGTTTTGGAATTGAGAGCCTGAAGGTCATCTATGCTACAGAGCTGCTGTCATCCTGCCACAAGTGACACAGACTCAACTGTCTGCCTGTGAAATCAACCTAGTTGCACTTGCACGCAGAAAAAGGGATGATACCTTGAACAACATTCTAGAACTGCTTGCACTATTTACGTAGCCTCAAATCTACCTCTACAAAATTAATTTGGAAGCAGCGCTGGTAATTTTAAGTTTTGTTTTTTTTTTTTTTTTTTTAAAATATGTTTCTGAATTGATGAGTAGCACATGCACCAAAGCTTGCAAACCTTCCCCGTTCCCTTCCAAGCACACTTCTCCGGTCAGTTTTGGTGAGCTCACACCACATCTCTCAATGGCTTTTTATTGTACGTGAGTAGGCATCATTCACTCTGCCAATCCAAACTCATTAGCTCTGTGTTCCTTTAACTCAGCTCTTGCCAGCAGAAAACCCCTCTGCTGCACCTTTATTATGAAGGGGACTTCCTGAGGCACAGACAGATTATGGATTTGGCTCACCACATGACCTTCATCTCCAGAAAAGTTTTGGAACAGATGCCTGAATTGGGCTCTCTGCCTCTGTGTTTTTTTGTTTTTTTTTTAAATCTCTTTGACTGTTCTTAGCCCAGAAACTGTAGAGGGAAATTTGGTGTACCTTCGGACATTTGACTTGAACCAGATGTAGTCTCTGCCTGTAGCTTTACTGAAGGTGTTGCCAGCAGGGGCACAGGAGGAACACTATACTTGTGGTGAGTATTTTTAAGTAACTCGCTTATTTCAGATTCATCTTCTAAGCAAGTCACTAAGGTGTACACCACCGGTTCATTAGACTCTGCAGCTGTCAAGGACTTCCCAAAGAGGAATTCAGCAATGTGTAAACGACAAGCAAGAGGTAGATTCTCGTCGGTGGAATAAAATGCCACAAGCGGTGCCTGGAGTGGATACTTGTTTTCCTCAGGAAATCTTACTTCAAGTTCATATACGGGACCATCAGTGTTAGTTCTGAGATGGGCATCATCTACAGAGTTCCTGGCTGGTTGTAGTGGGTGGTTTGGAGGGAATTCATGTCCAAATCTGCATTTTGAACCAAACCTGCAGCCTCCTTGGAGATAAAATTTACATATTTCCTTTGAAGTCTGCTTTGCTGTGTCCATAGTACAACCACTCTTTTGTTTAGATTTGCTGAGCCTGTTTGCTAGGTAGTCCAATTCCAAACTAAAAGTCCAAACACGGTTTTTAATTCTTTCTACAAATTTTTCTCCATAGATTGACCGTAGGGCAAAAGCCTCTTCTTGTCTCTGTTCTAAACATTCCTCTGGACTGGCTTCAGCAGCTGTTGCAGAAACCTGCATCTTCTCTCCGTATCTTTCGGCAAAGCACTGCAATAGCAAATACTCCAATGAAGCCCCAATATTACCATTGCAGGATCTCAGTACTGTCCTACAACGCTCACTGTCAAAACCATACCTGCAATAAAACAGAGACAATGTGGCAACAAGTGAGTGACAGAGATTTGTATGAAGGAAAATAACTACAGATCTGCTTGATTAGGCTTACAGTAAAGAATGATGTATGGCATGAGATACTATTACAACTACTGGGGGAAAAACCCACATCAAAATACCTACGCTATTTTAAATGACAGTGGCAGGCGGTCATTTGGTGTCTGTGAATGCTAGTCCATTGTTTATAAGGTGACAAATTAGTTTATGTGGCAACTATCTCACACCTCAGAATGTAGCACATAATAGTTACAGCATTAGGTTTCCCAGCTGAACTACATAAATTAAACTCTTCAGAAAAAGCTGAGTCCTCTCACATATAAAACTCTCCAACAAAGCAAAAATAGTTAATAAATGCTCATATCTGGATGAAGAACACTTGGAAGGTTTTGAAACATTACCTCCCTGGAAGAAACATACATATACAGCAATGCTCCCCTGAGCTTTCCCAACATCTGTTTCATTGTCTTGGAGAAAGAACTGAAAATTTCACTGAAAAAAGGCTGGAGTGATTTATTTTCATAAAACCATTCATTTAAATTCATCTTGCTGAGGATTAATTAAATTTGTAGGAGATATAAAGTCCTCAGTTCTGCACAAAGAACTTCCCTGGAGTCAAGAGGAAGTCCAAGCACTGAGGGCTTACAGTATCGAGACTAGTGATTTACCTCTTCAGGATACAAATCATTCACTGAAAAGCATCACCTGGAGAGTTTGTGCACAGCAAACGAAGACACTTCACTTTCCACAACTCTGTGCTCAGCTGGCTCAGCAGACGACCCTGGTATTATGTCAGAAACTTCCTGATCTGTTGACCAGCACTGTTCATCATCAAGGTAGTCAGGTTCATCATCATCTTCACCAGAACCAGCTACTCTGATAAAAACATTTATCAAATTAAAATGAAACAAAACTATACTATTGAGTAGACACAAAACTCTGCCTCCACAGTTTTAAATCCTCCATTTAAATGGAGGATTCTGCTACCCCTTTCCCAGAGCTAACACTGTATAAGAACAAAGCAGACTCAGAACCACAGGATTTGATATCAAATTAAAAGTGGAAAAAAGAATACTGTTTGCATTTCTAACAGTCTGCCTCTTAAAGAGTGCTCATCTAGAAAAGCTAGAAGTAGTGCCTCCATTTAAACTAACTCTGATTCAGGAGCCAGTTCCTGCCCTTGAAGCTCCTGAAGAAGTTCTTTCACTCTTCTCTGATTCTCCGATGTCATGTGTATGGTTTGCAGAGGCATTTTCACTTCAGGTCTCTGTTTCGTTTGCCCTCCTCTTCTGGCAGGGGCATTTGATCTAAAAAAATTGAACATAACAATGACTTATTTGCCTGGCTTACATGATCTTGACTGAATTGGGATGTGTTAGGACCCAACCCTGTGACTCAAAACAAGAAAACCAAAATAAGACAATTCCGTCACCAAAGGATTATTCATTTGGGCTCATTCTTACCTGACCAGGACATGTGTGTCTATATCTGTGCACACACAGGCATGCATATATGTATTTTATCCTATGTCAAATCCAAAGTGATTTAATAAACAGTTTGCTAGGTAAAGCTGTTCTCAGAATACAGTACAACCACGTATTTCTAAGCCAGATTCGTCAGAATACATTCAGGATACTAAATTAATTCTGAATTGCTTATTTTCCATGGCCCACCTTCTTTGTAATACACAAAAATGAATATCCTGTGTTTATTAGTGTTTTCTGATCACAGACATTCTGAAATTACTTTATGACCAAAGAAGAAAATCAGAGGTTCTAATATTTTTTAAAAAGCAAATTCCCTAGCTATAAAATGTTAAAAGTGTTAATGAAAAAAAGACACGTAAAAACTGCTTCATACTGAAACAGCTGCATCAGCCCTTCACTCTTGTGTATATTCAAAGATGTCCAACAACCAGCCTCAAAGTATCCCAAACATCTCTCTGTCAGATCCCCCCAGGTTAACAGAAAGACCTGGATTCCAACCTTGGTTCCTCAAAGAGACAGAAATCATCTCCATCGTCCCAAATTTTTGTCGAACATTTCCTACTTCCACCAAGTTGAGACTTGTTTGAATGGCCACTGCTGCCTCCTCCTCTTCTTCCTCCTCCTCTTCCACCGCCTCCTCTTCCTCCTCCTCCTCCTCCTCCTCTTCCTCTTCCTCCACCTTTGTTGGGCTTTCCCCTTTTCCTTCCTGCTGAATTCATGTTCTCTTGCTGAGGAAGGGAAAAAAAATAGCCCTTAGTTATGAAGATGATTTAGCATACTGCAAGTGTTGGGGCATACATTACATTATCTGTTTTTCCATGTGACAAGAGAAGCTACCTTCTCAAACTGCAGTTAGTTATCTGTACATTGGTATTTGCATGCACCTGAAGCACAGCACATTCTTCTCGAACACTGTTAAACAAGTTCTATGGTTTTAGAAAATGAACATAATATTCCTCACAGCTGTTCAACCAGAAATTGCAGGACCTCTGGCCAAAGGATGAACCTGCCAGCAGTGCCACCTAGCCTGGGAGCTCCAGTTTTGCCGCTCTGATGGAACTTTCTTGGACACGGGAGCCCAAAGGACAAACCTCCAGGGGAACTTCCACAGCAGAAAGCAGCCTGCGCCCTGACGCTTTTCAACTCAGGAGTTTTGCAGGGCTGAGAGTTAAAGGTCATAGGTGAGCTGAAGCCAAAGATACAGTTTGTTTCCACACTAACCTGCTCCTGACCCATCCCCACCTGCAAGGAGCTGCCCAGATGGCTGAGCGCTCTGCGGAGCCTGGGCAGCAGAGTGACCAGGGACCCATCTTAGAGAACAAAAGTCCTCCTCTCCTTCTGACAGCAGGACCTTCACCAGCTCTGACACAACGAGCCCGTCCGCATGAAGCAGTTGTGACAAAACGTCCCAACGTTCACACACGCCCCCAGTACCACGCTCCTGCAGACGGAAAGCTGCTGCAGGGCCAGGCGAGCGCCTGTGGACAGCCTGGCAGGAGCTCCTCACCCGGGTCTGGGCACCGGCACCTCCAGAGCCCGGGCAGGAACTGCCGGGGCCGCGCCAGCGAGGGCTCGGAGAGCGGCAGCAGCTCGGGGCTCGGCAGGCAGCAGGCTTCCCCCGTTGCGGCCGTTTCCCCCGCTGCAGCTCCAGCAGGGCCGGACGGGGCTCAGCAGACAAGCCGGCCCCGCTCGGGGCGGCCCGGCACCCGCGGCCGTGGCTGCCAGACGGGGCCCGGCCCCTTCCCCCCGCCCCGCACACCGGCACCCCCCGCCCGGGGAGCCCCAGGCCTCCTCCCCGGCCCTGGACACCAGCCCTCACCGCAGAGTCCCGGTCTCCGTCCCCTCCTCCCGCCCGCGTCCCCGGAACGCCATCCCCCGCCCGCCCGCCTCCCCTCAGCCTCCCTCACGGACCCCCGCGCACCCCACAGCGCCATCACTCCCCCCCAGCCCCGGGGACACCCGTGCCTGTCCCCTCTCCCACCTCTCCGCTCCGCACCGGCCCGGCGCGGCCTCCCCTCACCCGGAAGTGCTCGCCTTCCCCTTCCGGGCCGGCGGCCTCCCTAAGACGGCGGGCACTTCCGCCTGGCAACCGTGGCCGCCGGCGGTGCCTGCCCCGATGCCCTCGCCCGGCGCCCCGCGGGCGGCACCGAGGGCTCCCCGGCGGCGGCGGGCCGCGGCCCCGAGCAGCGCGCTGGTAACGGCGTGCGGTGTGCGGGGCTGTGCCGGTACCTCTGGACCTCGGGCAGCGGTCGTCAGCGGTGACGCCGCCTGCTTCTTCCTCCGCAGGCGCTGCGGCTGGCCGAGCGTCTGTCGCGTTCCCAGACGGAGACAAGTATGGTGAGACGTCCTCGGCGGGCGCCGGCTCCCGCCGCCGGGCTGCGGCCGGACGCGGGGAATCCGCGCCGGCGTCAGGGCGGGGGCTGCGCCGGGGACACAGGGTCACCCGCGGGGGCTGGCCCGGACCCCCCCCGCCATCCCATCGGGGCTTGGGTATCTCCGTGGGCGCAGACCCCACAACCAGCCCCTCCGGGCAACCTGTGCCAGGCTGGAATTTAAAGCAGAAAAACTCCACCAGCAAGAGCAGACCGTTGCCGAGTGGCACGCAGCTCTCGCTGCAAAAGAACCCCCCCAGGCCCCCGCAGCCGGCTGCGGGTGTTCCCCCAGGGCCCTCTTGCAGACAGCCACAGCCTGACGGCCCCCCGGGGCCCGCTGTGCCCCCGGCCGGCTCCTCGTCGGTGGTGGCGGGGCTGCTGCTGGGTCCCACTCTGTGCGGGGCGCCCGGAGGGGCCCGCTGCAGCGGGGCTCGCCTGCTCCGAGGGCCCGTCGCAGGGAGCAGCCTGTCCATGGCAGGTGGGCAGTCGGCTCCGCGAGAAAGGGCTCGGCGCCTCAGAAGAAAGGCGTCACACGACCTCACAGGTTTTTGCCTCTCAGATGCTCTCTGTCTCGAAGTGGAAATACCCGTCTCCCACCGCTCTCGTTTTCTAGAGGGGGAGTGCAAGAGGACACCTGAGGGTGTGCTCAAGAGGAATGGTCATGGAGTCCACACTGGCGCCAACAGAATGACATACGTTGGCAGCTGGAAGAACAACAAGATAATTTTAAGTATTCCTTCATTTTAAACTTTCTCTAGGTTTGGAGTGGAGCATGTCTATAAGGACATAGCACTATATCCACCCTTAAAAAGAGACAGAAGGGGAATTCATAACCTGAGAAGGATCAGACCAACACCACAGGCTCTTCTTCCAGACGGGAATCTTGTCACAGCCCAGTCTGAAGACTTGAGACACTTGGGGTCGTCAGATGTCCTGCTGCCTCGTGAGGCTCCTGCAAGCACACCGGTCATCGCTGGCAGGCAGGCCCTCGTGAAGCACCTGGGGAGTGTGGCCCAGCACCGCATGGCCACCGTGAAAGCCCGGCATGAATAGGCTGTGCACACAGCGGGCGAAGCACAGCCCTCCTGCACGTGTATGCCCACCACACACACCCCACAATGAAACAGGGGGGCTCTGGCCATCGGCAGATACACCACTGTTTGTCTGCCTTTGGTTAGCGAGTCCCCAAGGAATGAATTAATAAGTATAAGAAAACTGCTTATTTTGTTGATGCTGGGGAAGAGACAGTCCTCAAAACAAGACAAATAAGGGTCTGCAATCAGGAGATAGCATCTTGTGGCTTTATTAGATCTAGTCTGATCCTTTTTTCAGTCTCTTAGAAAAATACTGGTGCAATGATAAGAATTAAGATTATGGCACAGAAGTGCTTTACCGCACAGATTTAAATCCCCAGGCATGGCTTAGCAGTCTTGGCTGAACAAATGAAAGACTTGCTCTGCCTTGATCCACAGAAAGAAATTCCAGAAAATTTAATTAACCCCTCAGGCTGTCAGGGTAGATGAGTTGTTTGCAGGGCTGGGGGATGGCAATTCAATGCTGCGTAGATTGCTGAGGTCCTGTGAGACTGCTGGCAGAGGAGGGGTTTATTGGATACTGTGTCTGGCCAAAAAATTTAAGCTCTTACCTGAAGTCCTTGTAGAAGCAGGAACCTGTCTAAATCTGAAAGAATAAGCACTTTCCATGATCATATCTGAATATGATAGCAAACTCGGAGGCAGCAATCTGAACGGATGTTGTGAGGAAAGGAAGTAATACTGTAAGCATAAACATAACCATTTTCTTTGTCCCCCATCTCTCATTAAATGCAGATGAATGGTACTGGGAGGCTAGAACACCCTTCTGGGGCAGTTTATGAAGGCAAGTTCAAAGACAACATATTTCATGGGGCTGGAACATACACATTTCCAAATGGAGCAAAGTACATCGGATCATTCAGTGACAACAAGTATGTTTGAAGTGGAAGAGTCGGGTAGTCTTTTCTATTAGTTTTGATTTCATGAGCTATAAAGTCCAAATAAAATTCACCCAGCATGGGAGTAGGTTTCTTTTGCTATCAGTGAAACTTGCACTGGGTATCTGAGATTGTGGATCCCAGTTGTATCCTTTTCACGAGATCAGTTAAAAGTCTGTGATTCATTCCCAGTCAGAAGTTTGCAAGATGATTATTCCACCCACCTGCTTTTTGTTACCAGGTGTCTGGGCGCAGGCAGAGTTCAGAGAAACAGAACAGTTCAGACCCCTTTCAGAGCTGTTTCGAGCTCTCTGCCTACAGATGCCTGCACAAATACAGCGCTGATTTGTGCTGACAGTTTGCAAAGTTTGTGTTTACTTATTTTTTGAGATAAAGTACAAATTTCAGAGAGATGGGAAAATGGGGAGATTTATTTTCATCACTCAGAATAAAATATTTTAGTGCCGCTCATATAAATGTCAGCTGAGTTATTTTCTTTTACATAAGGGTATGTGTTTTGTATTTTGAAGATACTATCTTTTCCTAAAACACCAAGTCAATACCCACTTCATAATCCACAAAGCAAATTTACTGAGAAAATTAACCATAAAAAATGACAAGAGAACGTTCATGTTTATTCTCCTTAAATGACTTCTTTGTCAAATCTGCTAGGTTTGATTTAGGTTTAATTTTTCTTTAAGTACCTCCCTAGTCCAATATCTGAAATAAACCTAAACTGTACGTTTGTTAATATGTGATCTTTCATCAGGAAAAAAGCTCTGTCTTGCCCTGCTCACCAAAAATAATAGCTACAATGCTACTAGGATGATGACCAATTCTATTTTTAAATGATCAGACAGATGAAATATGTGTTACGGAACGTACCTGAATACAAAATGGGAACCTGTATGACAACCTCAAATGTTTGGGGAAAAATTAAAGACATTTATTTCAATGCTTTAGAACAGATTGAGTTAACTTACACCTCTGTTACAGTGGTGTGTTAAAATCTGCTACAGACCTTCTGTCTTTTGCTGTCATATTAAATGACAGACGTGCATTCTGCACGGTCTAAACCTGTGGGTACTCATCACTTCAGTGAGGACATTCAGCAGTAGATCACATATGTAGTTTTACAGGCATTTTTCTTTCAAAAATCTTAGGGTGATGCCTCTACTCTCCTGGGAAAATACCAGCACAGTGCTTGTCACTAGCAGCTGATCTGCAGAGAAAACCAGCTGGTTCTGATCTGAACTTGTGTTTTCAACTAAAATGCTGCTGTATATACGCCCTTGGCAGCAGAGATCCAACCTTTGCCAGCCACTGCCGTTTTCACCAGGGAATTAAGACTTCTTTTTGACACTGGTTTGTGATGGTTAATGCACACCACTCCCTGACAGCCCAATGCAGGCTATTTTGCCAAGTTTCAGGATTGCTAGTTCCCACCTACTCACAAGAGATAGGCGTCAGTTCACCAGATCACTGTGGCTTTCATGAGAGAGCACAAACAGGCAGCACCATAGCAACTTTCTGTGACTGCCAGGTGGCTTCATTTTTTTAAGGGAAACAAATCTCCAGTAACTGATTTTAAAAGTTATTTTCCCCTCATTTGCAAGGGATAGTGATGTATAGACACTTCTTCTTTGTAGAGGCTTTCAGGTATAATGATGAGCTTGATCACAGCTTTCAAAGATTGGCAGAAATATGTGGTTTGTGAGGCCTGAATTCACATGGCAGTTGCTTTTTTTTCCCTGGAGGAGGCTGCAAATCCTTGCACTTTGTCGTAACACCACATAGCAGGATGAGTAAAGGATAAGACAGGATGGATTTTTTACAGCAAGAAGATCACACAGTAACAGGCTTACACATCTTTAAGATGCCCCTAATGAAAGTGAGGATAAACTTCATAGGACTTAATCCCTGGCAACTTCAAATCATGACTGGGACTATGAAGTTTTTCCTGTAGAGGCTAGGTGCTGGGAGTACGTTAGTATAAATAGAGTTTTCAATGAAAGGAATATGTTTGTTGGCTGTCTAACCTGTGTTCTGTGTAGGTCAAGACTTTTACAGGCTGCAGTGTGGGAGAAAATTAAGGCAGGTACTTGCACTGTGGTGGGAAGGTTCTGATTCCTGGCAATTTGCTTATCTGGGTAGCACACACATCACCATGCTGCCACAAACTGATTGCATTCTCAACAGGCTGGATTTATGTCATTACATGATGGAAGGTGAAGGAGACTTCATAGATGAAAACGGAGTGGAGTGGCACATTTTATGGCTCGGCAGCAGTGGGACTGAAGCAGAAGCTGAAAATGTAGCTATTTGGCACGGACTGTAGCACGGGTTAAAGGCAGCTCCCTGATTGCATTCTGAGCTCAACAGCTGTGACCAGTTTTCAGCAGGCATTGATTTCTTCATGTGTTTATTAAAAATAACTCCTGAGGATGCATGTTAACAATAAATAAAATTAAGTCATTTTTCTTCTCAGACTGATCAACTGAGATCTCCTAAGTGAAAACCTTAAAGAAATGAAGTTGGATAGGGTGAATTTATAAGTGGACCAGTTGATGATTAAAGTTCTTTTTTTTTTATTTTAACTTGCCCTAGGAATGCCTTTCTCCCAGAGCTTGAAAAAAACCTGTCATCAACAAACGAAGCCTAGTTTATGCTCAACTTTCATAACTTTCCCCAGAAAACAAATCTCGCCATCCACATCCACATTTTGCAAACACAGTGCTCATACGACCATGTTTACGCTAAGCCAGGTGTTGCACGGTGGGGTCAGGGCAGAGAGCGAGTGCAGCTGTAATGTGGTAGTTGCTCCTCACAGGCCAAGCCCACAAACCCCAGGCTCCGGTACTGGACTGCTCAAGGACAGACCTCTGCCATGCACCAAAGCTGATTTTCCCTGCGAAGGGGCTGGGAGAACACACAGGGAAGACTGATCGCTGCCACTGTCCCATCAGAAAGTCTAATGCAATGAAAAAAATCTATTTCCATTTTTGTTTGCATTTGGTCATCAAAGGTCTCTGCACTATGAATCTAAACACTTTGCTTTATGAAGCAGAAAAACTACTTTCTGGTTTAAAAAAACCCCACCACAGCATACCAGTGCTGTCAGGAAAAAGTATGTGTTGAGTCTCTGCTTGCCAGATATTTAATGCAGTTCTAGTAAATTCCCGCCCTTGCCTCCATTTGCAGACACAATTTACAAATGCTGTTCCTTCAGATATGCCTTCAAGTACTCAGCTCATTATGCCAGGTTTGGGAAAATCTCGGGCCCTGTGGTTTCATAGCAAAAAGAAAAAACGGCACGTTATCAGCAGACTGAAACATACGGGGCCATCTGAAACAAAGCAGCTCATAGATCGTTTGGCAATATGATGTATTTCAGCCCTTCTTCTTAAAGCTGCCTGTAGGCAAAAATCTCTGAAATGTTTTGTTCATAAATTTGTGAAAATAAATGGTTTTATTTATCAAAAAAGAAAATCTTTCCTAGCTTGAGCTGTTTGTTGAACTCACAGGTATCTTCGATCCACCAAAAATGCAATTTCCAGGAAACGCGTTCAGAATGATCATTTTATTTTGTTCAGTTTTGTTGTGTTTTGCTCCTGAAATAGCCAGCTCCGAAAAAGAAATACAGCATCCTCTGTCCCTAGTCCTAGACTTCAGAGGTAGCAGCATCTTCCACAGAGCTTCTGTTAATCCGTGAGCCTGCCCTTTCAGCTCCTTTACTAGGGCTCCAGATCACCACGTTTATCTGTGCTGCACAGCAATTACACTGATTTAGGCTGTGCGGTTTTACATTTCAGGTTTTCTGCCTGAAGGGTATCTTTGAAGCAGAAATTGTCTTTCAGGGAGAAATTAGCCTTTTGTTACTGTTCCTCCTCCTTTATGTCTCCCTGCTCTTATGCTTTGGAGAACTCACTGGACTGGGTCAAACCTTTTCCTGACACCCCTGGCCTTGGGTTACCTGCATTCTCCCCGTGCCTTCTTGTGCCCTTTGGGGCAAAAAGCCCTGCGGGACCTTAGTAAAGAACCGGAGCCAGCATGGAGGGCTACTGCCTCCCACTCTCCCACCTCCCTCCAAGCCCTTACTTATTTTTACTCAAAGGAGAATTTTCATGATCTAACAAACAACAGAAAATATACAAGTGCTGGTGGTTGCTGTTCCCCTGCCCTGGCTACTTTGGTGACCTTGCTCTTGGCCCCTGAGTGAGAGAAGGGGAGCCCTCTTGGCACCCCTGGTGGGTGGCACCCCGGAAGCTGAGGGTGTCAGAGAACGCGGGGAGGAGCTGGTCCCGTCTCCCTGTCCCCAGCCACAGGCTGCCTTGCTTGGATGCCACCGGAGGTACTTACGAGCCCCTGAGCTCGGTGAAGTAGCGCAGACAGCATCAGCACCTGGCTCCCACCACACGGCCCCCTCTGCCCGGCGTTTCACAGGGCTTCTCACCCTCCCTTCGCAGCAGCATGCAATTCTAATTAAAAAGGAAAAAAAGTCGGTATCATCTTCTTCCAAGCACGCAGTCCTGATTTTTGAATGGGGATGCAAGGATGTGACCTGAAGATTACATAATTAGAAGGCATTTGTTATGCTTGCGTTTCAAATCGGTGATTAGCATGTGACAGTCCCATCCTGGGAAACGTCAAGCCACCATTGCTCTCCTCTCTCTCTCTCTCTCTCTCTCTCTCTCTCTCTCTCTCTCTCTCTCTCTCTCCTTTCTTGCACTCTTTCAGTGCTAATTCCCAACTCTGGCAACCACCAGTGCTGAAGGATCTTCAACTAGCCTGGGGTAAGTTTAAAATGTACTCGGCACGGGATGAAGAGTGGGATTAATAATACCATTTTTCATATTATTGGAAAAAGCTAGAGCCATGACTATTCAATGTTGCATGTGCAGCACATAAAATGGTATGTAAAGTATTTTGCATCTTCAGTGCCCACAGTTATTTCCAGCTGATTTCTTCTAAGACTGTGTACGGAGATCTAGCTTCTTAGTGTGCTGGAGAATCTTGTAAGGCAGCATTTATAGTAAGGTCTCTAAAATAGCAGGTTAAAAAGACCTTTTTGCTCTTACCATTTAAAAACTAAATTGAGGTGTCATGCTGAATTGAAATATTTGAATGACAACTGTGTTAGAGTTCGCTGGAGACAAAGTGCGAGAGTGATGAGAGTAAATCACTGATTTTTCTGCTCTCTTTAGAGGACTGGGGGTTGTTCTCCAAGTGGGATATTTAGAACAGCCAGCAATCTCAGCCAGCAGGAATGAGACAGTCACCAGGAGAATCACAAGCATTTATTTAGGAAAACTGTGGATGTTTAAAAACTGAAGCAGCAAAAGTGCACATGGATTCCCCTGCACTGTTACCCATGTCATGATTTCAGAAGCAGGATGGGACACAGAGCCAAATACTAACTATTGTCCGTCAAGGCTAGGCTGTAAATGCCTTACTGAACTTTGCCTGTTTGCATGCTGATGCTTGGGGTATTCGGTCGGTCTTTTTAACGAGTGGTCCTCTGCACAGCTGATTGTTTCTCCCAGTTGTGCAATTCCATGTGGGGGAATGATCTGTGGGGCACAAGATTCGTGCGGGATTCCCACCCCTGCGCTGCCTCAGTGGCACCTTGCTCCGTTCTTCGACCCTGTGCCCGGGGCACAGCTGAAGAAGGCAACCCATCAGCACCTCCCTGTCCCTCGGGGATCTCCGGGGATGTGGGTGCTGGCTCGGGCTCTGCTGACTTCCACATGCTGCCCGCTCTGCCCTGGGGAGGCTCACGCCAGGCACCAGGGCAGTATGCTTTGCTGGACACCAGTGGCCAGCATCATGGCGATTGCTAATGGCAGAGGTGGTGCTCAGCTTTGGCTCTTGGGCTCAGCAGATTTGGCTTGGAGGGAAGATAGAGACAAAAGGGGAAAATACATCCTTTTGCCACGATAGAGGAATCTGGTGGCTTTAACCCTCTGAAACTATTCTCTGGGCTTTGCTCTGGAGATATTGTTCTGGCTTGATGAGAGCTGCAGGAGGATAAATGAGTTTTAATGGTCAGCTCTGAAGAAAATGAGCATGTCGTTGCTGTTTCTTGTCCCTGAAGCGAGGGGGCCATGTGTTTGGGTTGCGGGCCAAGACAGTCTGCTGATAGCTTCATGTGACTGGGTGTTGAGCCTGTCCGGTGGGCAGCTTGCAAAGGAACAATAACATCTCCTCGTTGATGAGGAAACTACCCCATGGTGGGCTGGCGTATCAGACAAACCTTGGATTTGCTGTGGGTGGGGGCCTGACGAGCGTTTAGGAAAGCAGCCGCGTGGAGGGCTTGCTCTTGCTGCTGATGTGCACACACACTTATGCATGTATGTATGGGAAGGGGTTGAGGGTGTGGGGCTTGCTCAGCACTGAGAAGAAAAGGTGAAGGGGGGAAACCTGTTGCAGCTTTTAACTGCCTCAAGGGGGTCATAAAGCAGACAGAGTCCAGATTCTTCCCAGAGGTGTACAGTGAAAGGCAAGGGGCACAAGCTGCAGCAAAGGGAAACTCCAACTGGATGTAAGGAAAAATATTTTTCCCCGGGGCACTGGAAGGCCCAGAGAGGCTGCAAAGACTCCAGTGCAGAAAATACGCAGACTCGAGCTGGACATAGCCCTGAGAAACCTGATCTAGTTTGGAGTTGGCCTTGATTGAGCAGAAAGCTGGGCTAGACACGTACAAGGGCTCCTGTTCACCCAGACCCTCCTGTGAGCTTGTGGCTCGTTTGCTGCAGCCCACGTCCAGGGTCTTAGGGCCAAATGCTAGTCCTGTTTTCCAACCCCTTTTTGCACTCTTCAGGAGCAAGCCAGACGCTGTTCAGCCAGCTCAGGCTGTCTGAAACCTTTCTGCCTGGTGAGGACAGTGTTAGCGGGTTCCCCACCCAGCAGGCAGGGGGAACAGAGGACAAGCATTTCCCCCAAACCATGGTGAGGTGCACATTTGGTTTGTTTTAGCGATGAGGAAGGACTGACTAGTTTTGCTCTATATATTCAGCAATTGAGAAGAACTAGGGACAGGTATGCAATGTTCTACATTCACAGAGTCCACAGTGAGCCCTAAATGCTGGAAAGTAGCCAATGTAATGCAATTATTTAAAGTAACAAAGAATCAAGGGGTGACTCAGGGAATAGCAGGCTGCAGCTAGAGGACGCATGAAAGACAGCTACTCTGGTAAAACAGGGAAGAGTTTCTGGACCCACTTAACCAAGGTCAACCTACTTTGCAGCACAGTCATATAGCAGAGCTCCTAGGGGTGCCTGGAGCAGGAGATGGTGGCATCCCCGGTGTCCCAGTTTCAAAGCCCCACTCCTGAGCTCTGCAGAGGACAGAGACTATGCTCAAACATTGTCCTTGTCTGCACGAGGGTGCTGTGCAGCTCCTCAGCTAAATCTCTGTGCTGCACAGGTATTGTTTTGAATTCCCTCTATAAGGAAAAACTGCTTCTAATACCAGGATCCCATGGCATTTTTACAACCCAAGCAGTAAGATGCAACGCCAAAGGGCACCCTTCCAGCTGTATGTGGCCCTGAGTTGAAAGCACATGAGAACAGAAGGTAGATAATGGGGCAATGACACACCCTCATACGAGCCCTTCTGCTACAAGTATTACTTCTCTCTCATTAAAACCTCATGCAGGTTATTTTCCTCTGTATCAGGCAAACCTCTTTCTTTGCACTGGACCCGAGACGTTTCATGTCATCACCTGTAGCCTAGCAGGGGGTGGGGGACACAATGCCCTCCTGCGAGCTTCTACTCTTAGGTGCGTTGCTCCTCATGACAAATGCAGGTTTCAATGTGTTAGTGAAGGGCAGCCACAGATGCTCTTCGCGTTGCATCCTTCACTCTGAATCACCGTCTGTGAGACTGATGGCATAGCCCCAGTGCTGGGCAGGAGGACCTGTCAAAGTGGGACCTAGACAGAGACACAAGCATTTTGAGGTCTCCGATGCCTAGGAGGTGCTGGTCTAAGAGTGGAAGTAGAGAGCACTTGGTGGAACTGAATTATGCTTTAATTCTGGCTTTTCCTCACCTTGGATGCCTGCCGTTGCAACCTGTTTATACGTTGTTTCCTCATGCATTACAGCCCCAACTCCCCCACTTAAAGCTTAGAGATTCTCTTTACTGCACACTCCCACAATAGATGGTCTTGGTGCCGACAGGGTATGGTCACCCTGCCTTGCAAAGGCCAGAGGTATGAATGTCACATTGTCACTGGAGATTCAGAGATCCCCAGAATAATTCAGCAAGTGGACAATAAAATTATAAAATCTGTAAGACAGGCTATGCAGTTAGTGTATTTAATGGTATATTAATATAACTAATTACATACTAATTTATATTTGTTAACTATTATTAATAATAGTTAAAATTATATACTGTTATATTGCTGTAACTGGTATGGTAAAACATTAATGATATAAAAGCAGAAAAGGTAAAAATATACATGTGTTCTTGTTAAAAAGAAAAAATTTAATGAATTTCCAGCGAAAAGCTGTTTTCATTGTTTTCAGTGAAAATGTTTATCACAGAGGAGGTTTATGTTTCTTTCATCTCTGTTTTGCCTTTCCTATTTGTTCCTTTTCCCCCAACACTGCAAAAACAATTCTGAATTTTGAAATCAGTTCTCAGTGTTAAACAAGCTGGTCCCAGTTCAGTGGCCCAATAACAAAAGCCTCAGCAATTTGCTATGGCATCAACTAGTCTAAACTGGGAGCAAAGCTTAACAACTTTGCTACTAAACAAACTGCTCCTGCAGTTGAAGATGAAAGTCTGTTTCACTCAGAGACCCAACCTAAGTACCTTCTCCTCAAAACTGCTGGAGGAGAGGTTGAGCTACTCTAAAAACAACTGCGTATTTATGGATTTCAGAAGGAAATAACATTCTTGTCATTCTCCGGCATACCTATCACAATTTTATTTTTTTTTCTGCTAGTGGGGTGGAGCATGCAGCACAGGAGGAGAGGCTGAGGGAGCAGCCCTCAGGCCCAGAAAGGTTGAGAAGTCTCCAGCCTGGGAGATATTCAGTTCTTGACTAGATGTGGCCCTGAGCAATCTGATCTAGCTTTGGGGTTAGCCCTGCTTTGAGTCAGAGAACTCCAGAGGTCCCTGCCTATCTAAACTCTGCCATGAGCCTGAGAGTCTTCAGAACAAAAAAAGAACTTTTACACCATCAGCTGATAGAAAAGAGATTTAATAAACTATTACATTTATCTCACTGTAACCAGGCATCCACCTAGAAGCTTGCCTTGCCTGTTTGTACAAAGACCACCTCCAAAGTCCCTCCACCTTTGCTTGGGTTTCCCACGCGCGTCACCAAAGTGTCCTCTGTCCTGAGAAGACAGCGGATCTTTGTAGGAGGAGATCTCATATGCAGCTCTCTTACAAACAAGAAGTTTATCCTTTGATTAATTCTCAATCTCAGGAAGATGCTAAACCCCAGGTCCCTCCAGCACCATGGGGGAAGCCTTTTGGTCCACATCACACCCCCAGGAAGGGGATGGCTGGGTGTCCTGACGAAGTGTGTGTCACTCCAGCCTGCCCACAAGAGCATCCCTCGCCACAGCTCACAAATGCTCAGCAGCATCACCCCCAGCTCAGGGGCCACAATGGTGCCACCTCCCTCCGCCCTCAGGAGGTCCACACTGGAAAGCTGTCGGGTCCAAGGCATTTGGCCCCCAAGCTGCACTGCTGACTGCACCACAAGCAACTGCTTCTGCAGCGACTTCCTAAAGCCACCCAGAGCTCTTCCATCTTTTGCATCTCTCCCATCTGTTTAATGCTACATGCCTTTCTCTGTGCGTACTTCCCTGAAAACATCACCGCAGGCTTCTCTGAGCCACCACAGCCCTCCTGGCAGAGCTGCGTCAGCAGAGCTCTGCGCCATAATTACACTGGCCCCTTCAATCCCATTAGCAAAGCTAATGATAACTCACATGGGCATATCTATGTCAAACAGGAATGGAGGTGGGAGGTTATTCTAGGCTCCTAAACCACATCTAGTTTCCCAGTAAGGCTGGACAAAAGCAGACTTGAATTAAACCCTGCGGAGAGGAAGTGTGGATGCAGGGCAGTGCCCATGCCGACAAGAGAAGTGTAAGCTGGTGCAATCCATTTTTATGGGGCTCTGCCTACATCATTAATCAGGCATTATCTTAAGGCTGTTCCCAAGGTCCTTTACCAAGGGAGTGACTTGGGCATGGCATCATACTCTCTTCGCCCTGGTTTCCAGAGAGGCTGTGGCTCTACGTGTCAAGGTGCCTTACAGCACTCCTGTGCCTCCAAAAGTCAGGGAGAGAGCTGACAGAGAAAGTAGGCACAGCAGTACAAGCGCCTCCAAAAGTGCCAACAGGACTGTGCAGCAGCATTGTGAAGGCAATATCTCAGTGACCCAAACACAACTTCGGAGGACACTTTGGGTGATTAGCTGCATAGCAAAAAACTGGTTCTTTGATGCAGAACACCTGTGCAAGATGTTCATGTGCCATTCAAAATACATCTGTTTTTGCTTCTGTGTTCATACAAGCACACTGCTGAGCAAATAGTCTCTGTGGGATTACATAGTACCCCTTAATCACTCATCCACATAAGCACAAATGGCCTTGGGCTGGGAGGGAAGTGTTTGTAGTGGTGCCCACTCTGCTGGCGGAGGCACTGTGAACCCAAGCACACCTTTAGCATGCCTCATTCCCTGTCAAATCCCTCCTCTTCCCTCTGTTTTTTGAACTTTGAGCATGTCCGCTCAATAAACCCTTTCTGCATCTTTCTGCACCCAGGGTTCAGACCAGCTGACCCACTGCAGGGCTCACATGTGGGCAGCTCTAAGCCATGGGATGTTCCCAGTGACCTGCCAGAACCCTCCAGAGTGAGGACAGGAGTCCCTGCGAGGACGCACATCCTATAGCAGCCATGGACACAAACAAACACGAAGGTAAAGCATCCTCTTATTTCACTTCTTGACGGTACGAAAGACAGTGAGGAAGAAACCTGCTCCCATATGACCTGCGCGTTGGCAGCCGCCAGCCAGTCCCCTGAGAGCACCTCTTAGCCACGGCAGCTGTGGGCAAATGTTCCCTTCTTTTTAGTTTCATAGAAATATCTAGGGTTTGAAGTTTTAATCTCTCATTTTAGAAACACCTCCCTCTCCCCTTTAGAAAATAATCCTGTGGCATATGTAATGCCCAGCGTGGGAAGTCATTCCCATCTCTTGCCTCAGACCCACCTCTGCCTTGGGATGTACAGAGACTTCTGTCAAAAGCCACGTCTTATACAAGGGCACTGTGATGAGGATCCGCTGCTCTCCCCCACATGCTTTGTTGCAAGGGGTTCTTGTTCACGTCTGTGCCACAACCCAGACTTCTGCACCAGTCCCAATCCCACAAGCACCGAGATGTATCCAGGCCACAGTGTTTGCATGCAACCAGTCCTGCTACAGTTAGCAGCACTTCTAGAAAATCTGCAGCAAAGCTCAGGGCTTTCAGGTCCAGGGTTTTAGTGGTTATTGGCTTTAGATGTTCTTCCTGCAGAGGAATGTGAGGCCGGTGGTACTTGCTTTGCACCCCAAACCCCTTGCAGCATTGTGCTCTGCCTTGCCACCTCAGAGGTGGAAGTGTCCATATGCTGAGGAACTCTTGAAACTATGAGGAGCAGAGGGAGCAGCTTTAGGACTGCTCATTACTGTCAGCTCAGGAGAGAGCCTGGACCATCTCTTTCTCTCTTAAAAGATGCTTGGTGGTGCCAGCGTTCATTCATGGCATAGGCAGCGGAAGAGTTAATTTCTCTATTATTATTATTCTAATTTAACTAAATTAGGTCTGTGTACCTAGGCCACTGCACTGCAGCAGGCTGAAAAGGAAATTAACTGAGGGATTTTTTCCAATTAATTGGTATGCCCCCACGGGCTGCAGATGTTCATTGCAGAAACTGGGAGATAACCACAAAGCCCCTTGCTTCCCACAGCACAGCTATGAGGACCCTCCTCTGCTGCAGCTCTTAGCAGTGACTTTATAGAAATGATGTGGGTGTTGACCAGGTACATACAGAGAGTGCTTCTGCTCACGCTCATGGCAAAGGTGGTAGGTAAAATCACAGCAGCAGGGATCCTGTCCCCTCTTCTGATCAAGCTCAGGGGCAGTTCCTCACTTTGAGTGTGTCTAAGGATATTACAGGCTGATCCGTATCCAAACCCAAATGAAAGATCCCTACAGACTTCTGCAGGATTTGGGTCGAACCCTCTGTGTTATATATCACACTGAAAAACACCCAAAGAAAATGTGAGGGGAGACTCTGGCTCTTCCTTGCTATGCCGCGCTTCCACCTGGCACCTCTAGCCCTTCGCAAAGCTCAGCATTCAACACATCCACCACTTTGCAAAAACAGCATCTCCCTGTCCTCCCAGCATCTGGTTTGTGTTGTGCTATTAATTAAGAAACATGCCCTCTTGCTCTTTTAGGGTCAGTCACTACTATCCCACAGTAAGGGTCCAGTAGTAACATTTACATCAGAACAGACATGTCCTTTGGTTTTCTTGGTTCAGGAAAAAAATGCTGTACACACCAGCTGCCTTCTCCAGCCTCAACTCCAGGCATCATGCGAAAGCTTCATCATTCACTTCAGGCCAAAAGTTGGTTTCCAGTTCATGGGGTTGCAGAGAAAAAGTTCCGTCTGAACATGAGGAAGAACTTCTTCCCTCTGAGGGTGACGGAGCACTGGAACAGGCTGCCCAGGGAGGTTGTGGAGTCTCCTTCTCTGGAGATATTCAAGACCCGCCTGGACAAGGTCCTGTGCAGCCTGCTGTAGGTGACTCTGCTTCGGCAGGAGGGTTGGACTAGATGACCCACAGAGGTCCCTTCCAACCCCTACTATTCTGTGATTCTGGAATCCGCAAAAAAGACCCATAAGGGCCAAAGCTGAAAATGAAAACAACCCATCATTTAAAAGATGAAACCTGGGACTTGGTGCGGGCTGGCTGATGAGTTTTGACCCCAAACAGCTGGCAGTTTGGGGTCATGGTTACTTCTCCCAGTCAACCTGCTGCCCCTTGTTTTCCCCAGGAGGAACCTCGGAGGATATTCCCCAGAGGGTCAGTGTCTGACCCTGCTACCCAACCCCACAGCTGCCAGACCAGCTGGCATGGGGAGAAAATGGCACATGGGCAGAGAGGGGCACATGGCCTCTCCTCCTCTGCCTCTCACTTCTGTGAGTCGCTGGGGAATTTGCTTGCGGTCCTCTGAATCAGGACAAGTCCTAGAGACCAGAACAGGGCCAACTCATAGGTGCCCTTGGCCGTAACCCATATTCCCCCTCAGGGGTAAAGAAATCAGAACGCAGCTGCACTTTAAAACTCTGACTTCCAGGCTTCAGCTTTCCACTTCATGCACTTGCTGACTGCATAGAGTCCTCCCTGCACCCTTTTCAAGCCTCTGCAGGACTGAATTTCTGTGGTCTTAAAGGCCCAGGTGGGCAAGGCACTGAGCATCTGCAGCCAACATGGAAAGAGGGAGTTTGGCTGCCCCTAGAATTGGGCATGAGGTCACTGGTCATGCCTGTGACTGACAGCAGAGGTAGCTGAAGCAAACCCTTGGAGGCAAGAGAAAATCCACCTCATGAAGTGATATTGCCAAGGGCAGGCGATCTGGATGATGAACTGGGTGGTGTGGTGTTTTCTGGGAGTGAAAGCCACCCAGAAAGCGTGACATAGGGAATAACATGGGAACTGATGGCCATCGGACTGGGATTCCCTCAAGGTGCAATGGTGGCACAACCAGCAACAACTTCTGTTGGGTAATTGAAAGCTTCTGCACAGAAGAGACAATGTTAGAAGTGGAAATAATAAATATAGACTTTTTGGTCTATAGAATAAAATAATAAATACAGACTGTTTGGTCTAGAACCCATTAATGCCTAGAGATAATGTCTCTGCAGTGTCCAAAACACTTCTGCAAAAGAGATATAAGCTCCTCCACGAGCTATGTCTGTTTCAGAAGTGTAAAGTCTGTCTCCATTGCACAGGACTAGCTGGGATCACAATTCCACAAAACCCTAGGAATGATGAAACTGATGAAAAGATGTATTTTTTTGGTGTTACAAAAGGCATGATTACTGCTTGGAATGCATGGTGACAAAATATAACTTAGGGCTTAAAACGTACAGATCAGCCTTTTGTGGAGATAACAAATATGTACAAATATAGTAAAGGATAAAAGTCACAATTTCAGAAGAGAGATGGATCAGTAGCGCTTCAGGGGAAAAAAACCTGTTACTTCAGGCTGATACACCAGGCAGCAATTTAGTCCTAATTGCACATACGAGGTTTCTCAATTCTTCGCATGATCAGCTTTGGACAGACACAGGACAGCAAATGAGGTGAATTTAATGTCTGATTTAGGTGAGCCATTCCTGGTTTATAATTGCAGTTTATTTTACAAATGATATGGTGTTCACACCTCCTAAAGCAAGACTTGAGTCCTTTAAACTGATTTGTACTTCTAGAGGGACTTCAAACCCTCTGTTCCAGTTATTTATAGCAACCATAATAAGTCATTTTAATTGACTGAAGTTCTTTATTCCCACAGGAGAGACTGAAAGTGTGCCTGTGAGTACCCCTGCAACACAGATTTCCCAGGTAAAGATGAGCAAAATGCCCTAAATAACTCCAAGAGTTTAAAGAGTTACTAATAGATAAACAGTAGTTAAAAAGCTAAATTAAGCGGAAGGAAAAATGTAGGTGCTTACAAGGAACATGGCAACTAAAATGTGCACACCGCATGAATAAATGTCATACATATCATATCTTGGGCCTCATCTTAAAAGACACTTCAGTAAAATTTCTCTGCTCACAACCAGTTGTGTTTAGACAGGTGATTTGTGCGCTCAGCTAATTAACCAGCGGGCATCATGAGCACCAATTAGAGAATGTCAATTCACTGGGCCAGAGGGAGATTTCATGGCTGAGCTCTGATGAGCTTTCACCAAATCCGATGAACTGTCCCAGGAGCAAGGATGTGTTGATTGACATGGGGTGGGGGTGCCCTCCCCAGCAGGCAGCTGAGTGTCCTGGGGGGCTCCGGGTTATCCCAGCAGCCTCACAGCTCCTTGGGCCACCGGGTGCTCTTCTTGCCTGACAACCCAGAGCAGCTGGGCCAGCCAGAGCACCGAGTCTTGTTGCATGTCTCTGTCTGGCTCCCCAGCCAGGAGCTTGGAAACCCTGTCTTTGAGCCCATGTTGGCTCAAGGTGATCAGGACTTCCAGAGCTCTACAGCCACCCTTCAAGTTTACGTTCTTGCTGCAATTAGCTGCCACGGATGCAACAAGATTGTTTACACCATAGCCCAAGAAGCATGCTTCCTGCAAGATGCAGTTTCACTGTTTCCACAGTGATGTCTCCTATGCATTTCCAGTCTGCAGGAAACGCAACAGAGTTTTGAGCACTTTAAACCTTGGTCTGGTTCAATATGGAACTGTACTCTGAAAAAGAAACACATTCCTGAACTGGAAACCCTGACTATTCGAGACCTCCCTTGTCACCATTGCAGCACTAATGCCCATAATTGCCTGTAAGTGCATGATGGCAAGTGGAGAAGATACTGCTTTCCATTAACTACTCAGTGCTTCTCTGGTCTCACCCTCTTTTCCCACCCAGACAGCTCCTAGCAGGAGCTGTGACTGGGCTGCTGAAGGGCCCAGCACAGCAGATCCAGCACGCATGGAAAGCTAACACACCATTGTGACAGTGTGCTGGGAATACCATGCACATGTGTTGCTTTCCAGAAAAACCCAGCTGAGGTGTGGCTATCCTAACAAAGTCTTTAAATGAAAGTTACCAGCTGGCTGTCCCCTTCTGCTTCAGTGAGGGCCCTACGGACAGCAGAGTTACCAAAAAAGACTGCACAGATGTGAAACAAGAGCTGATAAGTGCTTGCAGCCCTCTTAAGTATCTCCATTCTTCTCTTCTGTCCTTACCCTGCTGCTCTCCTTTTCTTCCTACCAGCCTTGCCTAGGAATATAAATACTGGATATATTACTAGGGCCAGGTTCTCTACCAGTGTAAATCAGCACAGCTCTACTGCTTTTCTGCTGTGAAGCATTGCAAGCCTTCCTAATGCTTGGGTGTAGAAGTGCTGCCCTTAAACATAGGAGCTAGTAGCTGTGCTATAAATTAGTTTTTCCCTGGTAAAAGCACACATAATGCAGCTCAGAAAAGTCAGACCCAGGCTTTGTGGCAAGTGTTGGACTTCATGCCAGATCAGTTTCAGGCTATGTCCTGAGGCAGTCCTCTTTTGAGTGATGCAATATTTACTTACTTCTTCAGATTAGCCACACAAGAAGATGTGCCAAGTGACAGACAGTATATAAACTGGGGGAAGTGACACAGACAGTACTCCTTCATGGTCACAGAAGGTTTTGTTCTTTTCTAAGACAGATTTATAACAGCAGAATTATTCCCATGCAGTATTTCTTCATCATGAGCCTGTTTCTACTGGTTTTAACAGGCTTCAGCTCAAGGTCCCTAAGAACAGGCCCTGTTCCAGTGTAAGAACCCGAGGCAGCTGCCAAGGGTGACACATGCAAATAGCCATCCTTTTGGAGACAGAGCCCTGCACAGCCTGGCTAGTGCTGGGGGACATAGGCTGGGACATAGCTACTCCTGGAAGCAAGGGTTCCCTCTCATCTTCCCAGTGGCAGCCAGGGCAGTAAACCCAGCTCGCCAAGGCTCTGTACTCTGCTTTCCACCCCAGTCCTTCCATAAGCTAGCCCCATCTCCTGGCCACGACCATCTTCTATGGGCTGCCTCAAAGTCTGAACAAAGCTTTCAGCTGCAGGGACAGTCACTCTCTTTTGCAAACAGCTCAGATTGCTGGCACCCATGATGGGAGGATGGGGATGCTCTGCAGTTTTGCTGCCTCTAGTCCTGGAAGCAGCATCAGTCCTGTCCAGTCTTTGGGGACAGTACAGCAGCTGAGACAAGAGTAGAGGCTCAGTGAAGATTTCTTGGCCATTATATATACATATGTGTGTGTGCATATATATATATATATATCTCGCCACTCCTGCAAAGTAAAGTCAAAACCAGGCTGAGAAACGCTCCTTGTATGTCTTCCAGTCTCACCCTTCTCCTCCCTCTAGTCACCATCACTTCCTCCACGTGGTCACGGTTTCCCCCTCCATATTGGGAAATGCTAGCTCCCCTCTCCAGGTGGACTTCAACAGAGAGTTCATATTCTTGTTGGGCTGGAGCAACAAGCGACAGTCACAAGTGACTGCTTCTCAGTGTCCTATTAATCACAGTCATGCAAAGAGGGGAGAAGAATCCTTCATTTCCTCATGAGCAGCTACCCACAGAGAACAGTGCAGTTACTTGGTCTTGCTAGAGATCTTACTTGCATGGTTTTTCCACACAGAGCTGAAAAACATCAGGGCAGCAGGGAGTCATGGCACCCGAGAAAGACATAATCTGCTACAGATGCATGGCACTGGATCCCTCACTGCATTGCTTTGGCAGTTTTGAGGGCCACACTCCAGAGACAGGTGGGGGCTGAAATGTGTCTCTACTAAACTATTTAGATGCCTAAATGCTTCTTTTGAACAGTTCTTGGACAGGTTCTAAGGACTTCCTGTGACCATGCAGATTTGTTTATCCTCTAGGCAAGCAGAGGTAGTTCAACTTAAGTTGTGTTCCTTAACTTCCACAACTTAAATGTTAAGGTGTATTTTTATTCACATAAATAGGTGAGCCAGGGCAACAAATTACAGCTAAACTGTTGCCGAGTTTCTGTGGTAGTATAAAATCTGTCTTTTTTGGTATGTGTTGCACTTCAGAAATTTTAGAAATACTGAATTGTCTTGACTTTCCAGGGGCTCTCGAACCTGTGAAATGTCTCTCCGGTTCTGCAGGCATGATCACTTGGGCAAGACAGAAGCATTAGCTGATGCTTCAACAGGTTTCATTTGTTGTAACAGCCCACGGGATTTAAAGGGTGGTTTTCTACAGCTTGTTGTTAGAAATGAACTCAAAAATCCGCAGCTCAAGCACTACACTGTGCTTGGCAGGAGTTCAAAGATAATGTGTTGTTCCTGCACCACTCAGTTCTGGATCAAACTTGCACCCAGTGCCACAAGGCTGTTTGCGTTTCCTTTCTACGCTCTGAGCACTGAGGGCAGCAGAGGAGGGAGTTCTCAGGGTTTCAGCACTTCACATCCAGCCATACAGGTCCTGGATGATGTGGGTGATTGGTGTTGCTGGCTGCTTTCATCCATCAAGCGGCAACAAAGGGAAATGCGAGTGTAAGATGCATTTCAGTGTCTGAAATAGCCACTGCAAGCTGCACGGGGCAGAGGAAGCATGTACTGGGCAGGACAGACCCAGGCTGGGGTCTGGAGCGCTGGGAAGGATACACAAAGAAACCAAGCTAGCACTGTGACTGCAAAAGCAGGGATTGGCTAACAGTGAACCTCAAAATAACAAGTGACTATCTGCTCTTAGATGCAGAGGATATTTTAGTCCAGCTTCTATTCCAAATCTTTCTTTCGGCTGCCTGAACTCTGCTTTCACAGAGCATTTCAGTGCACATGGACACCTAAGTCTCTGCAGCGGTCCCTTTTTGCTGACAGCTAGCAGTCTTTGACTCTGAAACCTCTAGATCAACAATGACTCCCATCCCTGCACCCTTCACAAAGCATCTGTCTAGTTTACTCCCTTTCTGGAAGCATCTGAGGAGGATATGGCCAGCCTTGTGGGCAGAAACATTTCATTGTGGGCTTACTCTCCCCAGACCTTGTTACCTCCAGGGCCAGCTTCTGGATTGCTCCACTGCTAGCAAGACTTGAGACTATGACATCTCCATCCTGCAGTAGATCTCTAAAACAGCATAGGATAGAACAGAATAGCATAGATCACTTGGAAGGGACGGATCTGACAAATCACCCCTTTTCACCTGGAGGAAAGTGTGTGATGCCCAGCCCTGATGCAGGCTAGCAGGGAGACTCTGCCTTGGCAATGTCAGCTCAGCACGGAAGCGTGGCAAGCACTTGTGAGCAGGGATGGTGGTGTAGTTTAACCCCAGCTGGCAACTAAGCACCACACAGCCACTCACTCACCCCTCCCCCCCGGTGGGATGGAGAGGGGCATTGGGGGAAAAAAAAAGTAAAGCTTGTGGGTTGAGATAAAGACAGTTCAATAGGACAGCAAAGGAAGAAATAATAATGATGATGATAATATTATTATATTACAATAATATTACAATATACAAAACAAGTGATGCACAGTGTAATTGCTTACCACCCACTGCCCAATGCTCAGCCCAACTCTAAGCAGCAATCGCAGCGCCCAGTCAACTCCCCCAGTTTATATACTGAGCATGACGTCATACGATATGGAATATCCCTTTGGCCAGTCTTGGTCAGCTGTCCTGGCTATGCTTCCTCCCAGCTTCTTGTGCACCTTCTCAGTTGGGAGAGCATGGGAAGCTGAAAAAGTCCTTGATTTAGTATGACCACTACCGAGCAACAGCTAAAAACATCAGTTTGTTATCAACATCATTCTCATACTGAATCCAAAACACAGCACTATACCAGCTACTAGGCAAAAAACATAACTCTATCCGAGCCAAAACTAGGACAGATGGGAATATACCCCCCACTTCTGTGGGCACATATGTTAGGATGTCTGATGATTCTAAGACCATCTGGCTCACCTCACTAGGCTGAGATATCAGAAGCAGTATGGTCATTGCCTCCCCCAGCAGCCGTGGCCCCAAGCAACCCCTCTAACCCTTCAGGCTACACTCACAGGTCACAGGGTGACAAATCCTGCGACACCAGAGTGTCACGGGAAGGTGTCCACTGTGGCCAGGAAGGGTGGGTGAAGGGGTTGAGCCAAGGGGCCTATAGCTCCAGCTGGCTTGGGGAGTCAGGGTTGACTGTGTGAGGAGGGAAGGCGTCCTCAGTCTCCTGCTCCCCTCTGCCCTGTCCCAGCTGCTGTCAGTCCTGCTCCTCCTCCCCGGGCAGCTCTGGGAACATGTGTCCAGCCAGATCAGACTGGGGACTGTGGGGTTAGCACTGGGGTAGGAGTGGGGATGTCAGGCAGATGTCCTCTGTAAAGACGCTGCCAGTCTTGAACAGAGGAGGATGGTGCATGCCATTGCCCTGAGGTATCGGAAGCCATCTCTGCTCCATTTGCAGGACTCAAGCGCCTGAGTTCCCCGGGGTGGCTGTCCTCTTACCATCAGTGCTCCAGTTTTGGACTCAGTTTATAACCAGATGTTAGGCCGCATTTCTGTTGTAAAGGTAAAAACCACTGGTACCGAAGCGCCTTGGGCCGCGAGCTCGCTGTGGGCTTTGTGCAGGCAGAACGAGCGCCCTGCTCACAGCAGCGGGAGCAGAGATCAGGGCCGCCAGCCCAAGCTTCCCCCAAAGAGGGTGTCCCCGCTTAGCCCTCCGCAAGCCGCCCGCCTCCCCTTGCTGCCCAGCTCCATGCCCGCCTTGTCTGCTCACCGTGCCAGCCTGGCTCGCCCCGGTCTGTCTCCTGCTTTGGCCAGCTACCAACCGGCTGCCTCCAGCTTAGGTTGTGAGCTCTTCCAGCAGTGCTAGGGCTTCTAGGGACAGAAAGCAGGGAGAGCGGGCACAGTGCTGCTGTATGCCAGGGGAAAACCTCGCGCTCCCTCCCCATCACGAGTTAAAGAGCTGCCTCCTTCCCTAGAAAGGGCCCGCTGACAAAGGACAGAGCTTCTCCACAGACCCTGGAGAGCGAGGGGGTGTTCGACCTGTCTGGGGAGAGCACCAACCCCACGAGCATGTGGGGGAGGAGGACTTGCTCAAAAACAGACATAATCTTGATTGCTCAGCTGCTTTGGGGATTGATAATCTGGCTGCTGTTATTGCAAACCTTCTTGGCATGTTTCAGGCTGTCCTCTCCTACAGACTGACAGGCTGCAAACTGCCAGGGAGCCTGGAAAAAACCCCGAGTCTAAAAAGGGGCACACTGACTGCCCAAGACAAACACCTTCTACCCTGCGCTGAGGCTGCAGCAGGGGCCGAACCTCCCCCCACATCTCTCAGCCATGACGGGAGGAGGAGAAAGAGGACAGCACCTTACAGGATGGGTTACACCCAGCCTTCATGCCACTCTGAACCATGGGTGACCCTTGGGGACACAGCCACCTGCATCCGGGAGGAGGGACTGAACCCACCATGTTTGTGGTTCCTCTAGTTGCAGGCATTAGCCTCTGAGTTGAAGGCGGGTTTCACAGAAGCGATGCAGGAGCTGTCGCGAATCCAGCATGGCGAGTACGCCCTGGAGGAGAAGGTCAAGAGCTGCCGCTGTGCCATGGAAGAGAAAGTGGCCGAGATGAAGAATTCCCTCAACACATTCAAGGTAGGAGAGTGACCTGGGGGGGGGCTGCATACCTGCCACACTAGCTCAGGTGGCATGGGACAGCATTGCCCTGCCTCCATCAATCCTTCCTGCTCACAAAGACAATGAACTGGCAGTTGCTTCAGATGTACCTGCTGCACTTCCTACGGCTTTGTGCCTCCCCTGACTACTCCAACCCAGATGTAACCCATGCCCTGGCCAGTTTAGCTTCCTCGATGGGCCGTGAGGCAGTGCTGTGAGCTACCCTGGGCACAAGCAACCCATGCTCTGGGCTGCACATGCAATGGGCACAGGCTGTCACTGGGCCACCGTGCCATACCTCTCCCTGGGCCAGGTCTCCTGCATTTCCTGCAGGAATCAGAGCCGCTGGGGAGCAGGGAATTAACACAAAACCCTAAAGCCTTTTGAAGTTGCATTCCCACACGGCTGGGAGGAAACAGTGCCTGGTTTGATCTGGCCCAAGAGGATAAAGACAAAGGACTGGAGAGAGAGCCTAGCAAGAAGGCTTGATGTACACGTTAAACCAGCCAGCACCTCCACACAGAAGCTGGAAGCCTGCCTGTGGGGAGGCAGGCAGAGGAACTGTTTTATAGTTTTTACGGTAAATTTTCCCCATGGGGTTTTGCGGAGTCAATAATACCTTGTGAAGTTAAAGAGGGCTGCTTACTGGAAAAGCCCGTTACTGACCCTGTGAAAGGGAACAACGGATAGCACTGGGCAAAAGGAGCCTTGTGGTCCCAGATGAGCAAGGGAGACAGCAAGAAGTGTAAGGGCACAGGGCAGAGGTCTCAAAGCAACCAGAGGCAGGGTTATGCAGGACGTCGTCATGGGAGGAAAAAGGGGTTTTAAAACCCAAAGAATTATGCAAGCAACAGGAGGGGCAAAGGCTGTTTTCCCTCATGCCCTTGTTGACTGTCCAAACTTTGAGCTCCCAGTGAAGCCATCTCCTTGCTTGAGGAAAATCCCTCTCCTTCAATTTATAAGAAACTCTTGAGTTTCTCTCCTCTATCCTGCTGCTCACATTGATGAAACCTGTAGGAACTTCATGCATCAGAGAGCTCTACAGCTGAGTGAAGCTTGGTTGAAACTGCCTGAGGGAGGTTACGGAGGGCCTAATTTCCTTTGGAAACCAGGCTAAAATGGCAGCTCCAAGGCCTAACTGGCAAAAGCTTATATATGTGAGTGATCACACTAGGATTTGAACCAAGTGCAACATGGGAATACACATGCTGGAGAACTGTAGAGGAAAATGCGCTTCCTCAGGCCCACCTCCAAATGACATTAAAGACAGGAGTCCTCCCAGCACTTCCAGTTGGTGGTGGATGAAGACCTACGTCTCCATCTCCCACCAGCACCTTACCCATGTGACATCACGCTGGCTTGGGTGAGCTGCCTGTAGTTGAATTGAGGATTGCCCTGCCATGCATGGCATGTATTACAGATACTGGACTTGCAAAGAAGGAGTGTCTAATCACAGAGCCACTCTCCAAAGCACCCTGAAGCATCTTGAGGTGCTTCAAAGCATTCAAAGCTGGGCTACATAAGGCTGATGGGCACCCTGGGAATGCTGTGCTTTTGCCTGTTTCTCAGGAGGAGCTCAGCGACGCAAAGTCAATGATTGAAGAAATCAGTGCCAAGCAGGAGGAAATGCAACAGAAAATTGAGCAGCTGCAGCAAGAGAAGCGTCGGGAATCACGGAAAGTGAAAGCTAAGTAAGGGCCCGAACTCCAGGGCTCTGGAAATGCTCATTAGCAGTGTGTCCATTTTGTTAATTTCCTTATCATTTAATTTCTTAATCTTTACCTGGCTGGACACATGTATCAACCCTTATTATTACTGGAAGCCTAGCCTTCAGTTCACCCCAGGCTTTTAGACACATACCCCACAGAGCAAACACAGCAGAAAGCCACCAACACCTCACTCAGATTCCAACAGCAAAATAGCCCCAGCAGTGCTGCAGTTTCCCCTTCTAAGTGGGCAGGAGTCAGTGGACTCCTGATGGTGCAGTCATGCTCTGCTTCCCTGCCATCAGCCTTTTATTCTCTGAGCAGAGTCATGCAGGAGCACGTTTGCACACTGCTGGGCCACACTGTTACTATGATGAAGCAGACAGCTTGTCCACCTTGGCCGTGATTAGCCTCCTTCTGGAAACAGAGTTTTGATGATGGGTATAGAGCTGCCCTGATGTAAACACTTTGCAAATCTAGGCTAGCCCCTTAGCTAATTAAGCCATTTAATTAGACAAAATACGCTCTGCAAAAGAACAGATCCAAAATAACCTTCTCCTATAGCCAATGGAAGTTACTTCTAGAACATTGTTCATGAACTGCATCAAAGCCAACTCCTTTCCCGGTCTCTGCTGGAGTTGCCCTACTTCCGACTTTGTGCTTGTACTTATACTGGTGTCTGCCACAACTGTATAGAGCATGAGCTTCACCTGTAGCATTCGAACTTTCCAACTATCTCGTTCTTTATATTTGTACAGAAGAGCACAGAAGGATGATCATGGGTCACAGACAGTGCCTACACCTCTCCAGGGCAGCCCATTTCGATCCATTAACCTCCCAGAACCCGTACTGATCAATGAAGATTTTACAAGTCTCTTACACAACGTGACTTACGAAAAAGGTAGGAAATGGAGCAGGCAAATGCAGTGCCTTCCTCAGGGAAAAAAAAGGTCCAGAAAAGGTCACTAAGGTAAGAGGGCACCAAGTTTTCCTCAGATGCCAGTAGCACAAAAAGAGAATGGGGGTGCTCCCCTCGGCAGCACTGCTCCTGGGTCTGTGCACACACCTTGGCACAGTGTCTCAGGATAGCAACCTTGGCGCTGGCCTGGATTCAGGAGATGCTGCTCTGTGAACACCATCTCAAAAGCCATTGCTTGCCTCCACCAAGGAAAGGGAAGCAGGCTCGATCTTATTCCCTGTAATACTAGCGGCACAGACACAGGGCCAAGTAGGAGCCCCTGATAAAAATACTACAACCTGTGGATTTGTTTCCATGTAAAGAAGCAGGGTGTAGAAAGGAGAATCACAGGGACAGGGCTGACAGAATACCCGATGTCATTAAGGGGCCATACCAGTGGTTGGTTTGACAAGGGGACATGGGAGCTGGTACATACACACACTAGGCTATTGGTGCCACTGCTCCTCGCGTATACACGCTGCTAGGAGAATCACCGCCCCTTGCTAGCTGCAAAAGCTGCTAACCCATGGTGTTAGGGTTACACATTGACCAGGAAAACACCATGAACTTCCAAACACTTGTGAAGGCTGGAATAAAACGAAAAGGTGATGAACCAGAGCCTTTTTTTCTACAATAAACTTTGCAGGTCTCAACTAGTATAGCACTTTCTTGCTGCTCATATAGGAAGACAGCAAAACCACGTACATTTAAAATGTCAACAAAGGCAGAGATAGGATGGAAGCCATGTGCTGTTTTCTTCTCTGTTCTACTCTGAATCTGTCCAGTCATGGCCCCCCTCTGCCCTACTCTGAGGTGATATGTTAGCCCTCTCCGTCATGTCCATCTTGCATATCCACCTCTCTCACCCACTTCTCCCACTGCCCCTTTCTTTCCAGTTGTCTCACCCCTCCAGTCTTCGGCAAGCTCCTTTCCACCCAAAATGACAGCCGTGTCTCTGTGTCAGGCCTCCATCCTCTTGTTCTGCCTTCTACCTAATGTGCACCTCCTGAGCAATGGCAAGCAAAGACTGCCTGCATTCCTCTGCAGTCATACAGCACCAAGCACAACAGGGACCCCTGCATTACTCTGTCTGCAGGCACTACTGAAACAAAGACCACAAGAAGAGCCACAACAATAAAGATCCTCCTTAGTGGCGGATCTAATAGAGGTGATTCCATAGCAAAAATGTGAAAAACTGGAGGACCTAACCATACTGACTGGGCTTGGCAGGAGGAAGCCTGCTCTACAGCTGTTTTCTCTTTTAAAGTTTCCCTTTGTTCTTCAACAGTGTCTGACACCAGGATCTTGCCAATGGGAGAAGGAAGTGTGAAAGTCATAGCAGGTCCAGGTAGGAAAATACCGAACTGTCAAAAACCAGTAGGACAATGATTCAATTAGAGTGCTTGCTTTACTGCACTGAATAAATGCTTTCAGGAAACACATTTCACAGGAGTGTTTTTCACTTTGCCACGTACCTCCATTTCCATACTTGCAGTTGAGATACGAGGGCAAACCTGCATCCCCGAAGTGCCAAATACCTGACAGACAATGCAAAGGATTGATATTTGTCAGGGAAGGTCTTTGTGCTGCTGCTTGCGCAGGTTCTAAGTGCCTTTGAAGAAAGTAGGAATTGAGGCTTACCGATATGGCAAAGAATAATGAGAGTGCCGTTTTGCCACTTGGGAAGAGATGGTCTTTGCAGGGACTACACACCAGTAGAACTGGTGAGCTGTTTATTCGCTCACCAGCTTCCGTATTCCTTGTAGACACGTCTGAATAGTGACAGAGGAGCTTTTCCAGCAAAAATTAAAATTGGTCAGAAATAAGAGAAGGGGGGACACTCAGGATCCTGGCCGGCAAAAGGACATATAAGAACAACCATTAGATGTTTGCACTGTTCACTAGAAGCACTCACTGTTCTGGATGGCTCTTTTGCTTGAATCAACTCGAAAAGTAGAGAACAAAAGCTATGGAAAATGATTCATTGCCACCCAAATTCAAAGTATTTGTATTAAAGTAATCCAGCCCAATAGCTCCAATGCATCTGCACCCTCCTCTGCCTTGTCTGTGATTTAATAGCCTCAGACTGTGTCCTGCTGCTGCTGTATAACCACATCACACTAACAAATAAGAGCCATTACAGTTTACATCCATTGAGAAGAGCATGTAAATGCAAATTGTAATAATATTTCATTTCTACAATACCTGCCAATAAGTGTCATATACCCAAGTCCTGAATTGTCCCAAAATCCTTAAGTGCAACCATACTTGGAATATATGTTTTTTCTTTTCTAATGTGTGTTTAATTTTGGGCCTTATTTGGCCTGAAAATAAATGTTGGAAGAGTGTGAACCTTGTTCTGCCAAAGTGCTTACCAACTGCACTTCTGTTTGTAAATTAACGCTACAAGGCTACAACTCTTGTGAAGCACAAAGAATGTTTCGAACTCTCCTTCCAGTACTTCAGATGGATGATAATGCAGGTTAGCTGGCTGCTGTAGCATAACCTGTCAACTGAGATGTCAAGATCCATACAAGCTGTTTGTCATCGCAGGAGTAACCATAGAGACAGATGACAGCCTCAAGCCTTCCTTGACAACAGAGGGACCGTCAAAAGTGCATCTGCCGTCAACAGTGTGGAAGCAGCCCAAGGACACCAAGGACTGGGGAGATGAATACATTTCCAAAGAGCAACCAGAGAGAGGGAAGGACATGGGCCAAAGCAGATACAGCTCAGCAGACAACATAATATGTGAACCCTCTTTGGCTGGTAAGGACAGAGCGGAAAACTCTGGCTAGAGAGTCTCAAAACTGCATTCATGTCTGGTGTGAGCTGGTGGGTAACCAGTTTCTGCCAAGGGAGACACATAAGCCAGTTTCTCCTGCTAGGTGGGAATCTCTCAGGGCCTCAGTCTCCAAGACTTCTGGCCTTTGTATGTGCTGGTCTGTGCCATTAACAGAATTGCTCTGCATCCAGGACACCCATTCTCCTTTTGAAGATCTGGCAGGTTCAGGGTACTGACGGGATTGTGACAGTGTAGTTGCTTAAGCAGGTGAAAACTACAGCTTCTCATTCTGCAGGAAACTGGATGTGAATCCCTGGTATAAACTGTTTTGCCTTTGATTGCTTTTCTTGTTATTCTTAGAAAAGAAAAAAAAAAAAGGTATTCACAGGGGAAAATGCATTTGCTTTGGAGCTTTCCTAGCAAACTGTGGCTCCAGTCATGTCTGGGGCATGCTGTAGCATCAGGCTAGAATTTTATATTTTGGGGAAAGTAGACACATAAAGACAAGACATTGGTGTCACTTTTCAACAGTTTCTCCTTTCATGATTTAATGTCAGATCACCAGTCTAACATAAGGCTTTCCTTGAGGTCAGCATTTCCTTATTTTTAAACTTAACCATTATCTTCTGGAAGCCAAAAGGCAGAACATCGCTTTGGAGTTGCTGGAGTCAGAAAGGAAATACGTCATCAACCTTTCCCTAATCCTGAAGATCAAGGCCACGTTGCAAGGGCCAGATGTGAAAAGGAGCACGAAAGAGAGAAGGTATTTGATTTAGTGTGCTCTTTTGGGGAGTTTTCTTCAGGCAATATTCTTCCTGCCTCATCCTCTCTCCCACTTTTCTTTCATCCACATGGAGATCTTTGAACGCTTAGAGCTTATTTTTAGTTGAAAATTGGAGGCACTGGAAGATTTTTGCACTGATGAAAGACTTTCCGGCCTGTCCTCGCATCCTGTCCACTGTGCATCCCAGTTTCACTACTACTTCATTTCAGTCTCCTTCGGAGTCCCATCAGTCTCCTATTTGCATACCTCCTGCCTGGGTGGGAACAAAGCTTTGTGCACTCACTGCCTGCTTCTCCCAGTCCACAGCTACACCTCTAGAAGCTGCTGGGGCATAAGCCCCTGGCTAGTGGCTGCCATCCGTCAAGTATTGATCTATACAGACACACACACGTATTTACATACAGATACAAGACCAGTGGGACTGACCCAGCTCAGCAGTTAAACCCAGCTCTTTGCAAAGGCCATCCCCTGTGGCAACTGTCTTTGTTCCTGGGATGGGAGAGCTCCTACAGCTCTCACCACTCACTCAGCTTTGGCCTGGGAGTTTCCAGGCACATTTGGAGAGTGCAGTCCTTGCTAGCTCTCTCTTTTTCGGCTCTTTCCACTGTCCCTGGGAGTCCCACATCCAAGGATTCATTTGACAGAAGTCCAGTGTGGGACATGTGATGCATGGGTTGATGGGGACTCATTTAAGCAGTTACGTGACACACAGTTCAAACTGAAGCATGGATAGTCCCAAGTGAGTTTTCATTTTTACTCTTTTTTCATAGGACCTTTCCATCTGGCAAAATATTTTTATATTTGACATCTTCATTCTGATTCTGGATGAAATCAGCATGAAGAGACAGAAAGGCAGTAGCACATTTTGACCAGCTCTGCATCAAAGGGTTGGCTTGTTAAAGGGCTTAACAATGAGACTACATACAGAGCTGGGGAGTTCTGCTCCAAGCACTCTGTGGGATGGCTCAGGACCATGGTCCTGTTTCATTAGCCACAGCAGCATCGCCTTGGGCTTTTCAGTTCTGCAGATTCTCATCAGCTACACAATGCACTGGAAAGTCAGCCTAAAAAGCCTTCAAAACACTGTAATAATAGCCTCCAGTAGGAGAGGCTACCTGCATGTACAGCAACGAAAACAGGGCCTCCTAGTGCAGCCAGGACTCCAATAAAAGTAGTTAATACCTGTGTTTAAAGCAAGCCTCTGCTGACCACCCGTGTATGCACACTTTAGCAGTACATGCTTAGGGCTGAGCTTCTGCTCTATGTAACCAGTCTGATATCGTCTCCCTTCAGTTTCTTCCCCCACTCTTTGCGGTACCTGGTGCAGCAGCATGTCGATTTACTTCACGCTCTACAGGAGAGAGTCCTGAGCTGGCCACGACAAGGGATCCTAGGAGACATCTTCCTGAAGTTAACAAATGATGAGGTATGTTACAGACCTCTCTGGACTCTTCTGCTATGATTCATGATGTTGTGCTGATGGCCCACAGGTGGGCCGAGATACCTTGCAGCAGATGGGCTGTGCTGTGAAGCTGTGGCTAGGGTAAGACCGTTCAGCCAGCCTCCTTTCAGCAGAGTCCCTGTGCAAGGCAGCCCCTCTGTTGTAGTACTTGGCTGGTCAGGAAGCCCACGTGCCAGACCCACCTGGAGACATGCAGCCACACAGCACAGCCCTATAATAAATGCACAAGACCTAGACTTGGCTGCAGGAGCTACACATGAGCCTTGACAGCTTGTATGTCTGTATTCATAGTGAGGGTGTGAAAAGCGCACATTTCTTATGCTTTCCCTACCCCAGTACACTTTGCTCACAGTTCTGACAAGCGGGTGTGCAGGCCCCTTATCCTATATGGTTTGTAGCCCCAGGGAAAACAGCACCTCCTTCTCAGGGTGAAGGTCTGCCCAACCCCTGGTAAGCAGTGGGACCACTCCTGGAACGACGTGCAAAAACTCATCTGATGCTTTATAAAATAAGAGTCTTAAATAAGAAAATCTTCTTTCTCGCCAGCCTCTCTACCCCTCCCATCTGCTATAAAGCTTTATACATAGCTGAACACATTTTATTAAACACCCTTTCTTGAGAAGTCCCAAGCCCTGAAAGCTTCACACAGTCAGCAGCTCTGCTGCACTGATGAGCTCCCAGGAGTGATGGTGGAGAATCAACAGTTTCTCGTTCTGGCTGGCTCTATGACCAAAAATCTCTCTGAAGTTTCTTTGTTCTTTTTTCCTTTTATAAGAATAATTTTCTGGACTACTATGTTGCTTACCTGAGGGACCTGCCAGAATGCATCTCTCTGATCCACGTGGTGATCCTGAAGGAGGTAAACTTCCTGCCTGCTTCACAGACATGCAATGGCAACACGCAAGCCTGGGTCTCCTCCTGTTATGCCTGCCCATGATAGGACTCTTCTGCCAATCCACTTGTTCTGTTACTAAACGCCAGTTTCCCTGAACATTGTCACGGCTGACAGGCACCTACAAAAGGCAGCTTTAATGTGTTTGTTCATCACTGTGTGTAACCAAAGCCATATTTCAGTTGTGACATGAAGTAATGTCTCAGATCAGACCTCCCAGAAAGCTTGCCTATGCACATGCTATCCAGACCTGCCCCAGGCGAACAGCGTCTCCTGGAAAACGGAGGACTCATCCAATCAGGGAGACCAAGAGTGAGGTTGTAAGTGCTTCAAAGAAAAAACAGTCTCTACTGTTCAGCCTCAGGTATTTGGTCTCACATCCTTGATTATGGGTTTAAACTAGGAAAGTTAAAGGTAGTTTGAAAGTGCAAAAACTAAATCACACTAGCTTGCTCCCAAGACATCTTAATTTAGAAGTCAGTCTCACTTTGTTCAATTCATTTGGATCTAAACAAAGAACTTCACTCTGAACAACAGCATCTACCTGGGGTTTCAATGAAATTTAACCAGTGCACTTTAAACATACACCTGTACTTAATTAGGCTCAGTGTCCCTTGTAGATAATTCCCAACCTAAGAAATTTCAATCTTAGGACTAATATTGCTGGTGGAAGGAGTTTCAAATATCCCTTCCAGAAGCAAGATGAAGACTTCTCACGCACAACTGCCACTTGACTGGCATTCTCCTGTGAGCTGTTGTAACCACTTACAGCATAACTACGCATTAAACCCCAAAACCATTCAGAAGCAGACATGTTTCTTTGGGTGGGAGAAACTCTGAAGCTGCTTTCTCTATTTCAGGTAGAAGAAGAAATCAAGTCTGATCTCTACATTCTGTTCTTCCATATAGTCCAGCGAATCCCCGAATACCTTATTCATCTACAGGTAGGGTCCCATGATGAAAACTGTGTTGTTGAACCCTTATCACCACATGTGACTTAACTGGTATTCAAGCCTGTACAGGTACAGGGCTTCTGGCTAACCCAGTGGGCTTTCTGAAAAAAACTTCTGAAAGGGAAAGCCAGCTGAGAATGGCTTAATTTTCATCATTTTCACCTAAAGCATGCTTCTGTTTGCCAGTTTCTCCATTTGGCTTGACAGAACCAACTTTTGTTCCCTGGGAAGCTGAAAGCTCTGCTGCCTGGTGCTCTGGGAGAACAGAAGGCCAGAGATGGGGCACATCTACTGTGAGCTCTGACCTAACTCCCATAACAGAACTATCCTCTTTCCCGAGTGGTCCAAGAGACTGAGAGGGCTAGAGGCTCCTAGGGCCCAACAACCTTTCCTGCACAGAGCTTGAGTTCTGGTTCACAGCAGGGTTACCTGATTTGTACTAAAACTTTTCAGACAAGGTGAATGACACAGAAAGCAAGCCCTATAAAAACAAGAGATTGGTTTATTTATCCAATGCTAAACTCAACCAGTGCTTGCCCCCGCCCCACATCACATCCCATGATTACACTTAGTGGTTACATATGTATTTGCACTGGAGTAGTAGGAAGCAGACCCCTCTCCAAGTCCCTCAGAAACTGGTGCTACCTAGAAGAGGTCCCACCGCGCTCCCACAGGGCAGTGCCATGGACACTCCAGAGCACTAATCCATGGTGCCAATAGCACCTTCTCCCAGAAAGGGTTAGAACACCCTCCAAACAGCCTGCTCTCCTCTGTGCCCCAGAATGTCCTGAAGTTCACGGAGCAAGAGCATCCTGACTATTACCTGCTGCTGGTGTGTGTGCAGCGCCTCCGAGTTTTCATCTCACATTATAGCCTCCTCTTCCAATGCAATGAAGACCTGCTTATACAGAAGAGGAAAAAGCTGAAAAAGTAAGCACAACATCAACTCATTCTCTCTATTCACCAGGGAAAGGGAGGTGTGGGGGAAGCCTGGAAACAGGGGGTTTAGGTCTAGGCGAGACCAACAGGCACTTACTCTGTTGAAACAAAACAAAGGCCTTTGCATATAAATGCTGGAGAAGGCCCACTATTGGCAACTGTCCTCCAAACTGAGGTCAGATTTGGGGTGGGCCCTCCTGTCTAACTTGGAATTAAAGGAAAATCAGTTTCATCCTTCTAAACATAGCAGCCACGTGTTTCGTGGGAGCATTTGATTCCTTAAGCTGATGGCAAAATCACTCCCCAGTGGGAGAATACATGGGGGCTTAGCTGCTTTGGCAGCTCAGAGCCCTGGTGAATGCCAAGACTGTTGCCTGAAGACCTCATAAGCTAAGACTGAGAAAGAATAGTGTTATTTTATTGGGGGAGTGGGGCAGAGGAAATGAAAGCCTCGCATAACCTGTTTGAAACAAACTGTGATAGAAATAAGTCTGAATGTAGATTCTCAAGTTGTGTTCAGAAGAGTTCCTTGAAATCAAGACTTTTTACTAAAACCAAAATCTGGTTGCCTTTGCTCCTTGTGATGATTCACTGGGGGAGTAGGACTAGATCAAACTTCAAGGGAAGCTTCCAAATACGGAGGGTGGTAAAGGAATGGAGCAGACTGCTGGGGAGGGACTGCTATCAGCAGAGGCATTAAGAACAGGGCAGAAAGCAGGACACCTGCCGACTGGGACGGACTAGGTGGAAAAGGTCCTTCCTTGGGGCGGGAAGAGGTGAACAGGAATATTAACGTCCCTCCCAGTCCTGTTTTCTGTGATTCTACATGCTCGTGCTCATTCCCTGCCTTATTTCTTAGCACGACGATGGATTTCTCCTCCCTCAGGTCATCCCTGGTGAAGCTGTACAAAGGTCTCACCTCCCAGTGTACGAGCCAAGAGGTTTCTCCAACACCCAGTGCGACATCTATCCGGGACAGCGGGATCCACTCTGAAGAGACAATACAGTCATTCCCACAAGCACCTTCCTCTGGCACGACTACCCCGTAAGCCTATTGTCCTAGTAGAAGGCTTTCAAAGTAGGCTGAAGATGCTCTCCTCACCCATACTATGCCAGTGACACTAGGCAGTTACGGACGGTCATTTCCAAGGCTACTTCCTGTGTATGCATAGAGAGATGAAGGGCTGGATCCTTCCTGCTATCCAGTAGCATGTGGCTTACAAGCACGAAACATTTCAGAGCTCTACCTAGCGCTGTCAGTGCTCTTGCTAGCTGCCTTAACAGTGTACCAGGGAGGACATGTATTTGTGTAGGCCTGGCAATGGTGTGCATAGTAACACTCCGCAATATTCACTGTCAACATGACAAGAGCTAGGAAACATGACCAAGGTCTCAGACTAGCAGAAAAAGTACTTTTTCACGGAGCACGTCATTGAGTGATGGGGACTCACTGCCACAAGATGCAAGTACAAATGGGTTGAAAAAGACACAAGACTAATTCAAGAAAGACAGGGCTACTGGTAGCACCTGGCAATCTTTGGCCATTTCTAGCCTACTGATAGGTGCCAACTGAGATGATGATCAGAGAAGCACACTAGGCTTGCCTTTTTTCTCATGTCAGCAATTTGTGGCTGTAGTGCCTCGCTACATCATTTGACACTAACTCATTATGAGTTCCCCTCAAGTGGTAGTGTTACTAGATCAATGCATAGCCACCTTCTCACCAGACTACCCAAGCCAATCTCCCGCCCCTCACAGACACGATGCTCCAGGCCCCCATTTTGGTAGCCTCCGCTGGCACCTCCCCAGTTTCCCCACATCCATCCTCAACTGAAGACCCAACACAGGTCCAGGGAAGGCCTCATCAGCACTGAACAGAAGGCAGGAAAATAACCCCCCACGCTCGGCTGGCCATGCAGCTCCTAATACAGCTGAGGTCAGGGTTTGCCTTGTCTGCCATGAGAGCATGCTGTCAGCTCATCTTCACCGTGGCACTGGCTATGACCGCAAGTTCATACCAGCACTGCTGCTCAACCCAAGTCTCCCAGACTGGTCTGATGCATGGGGTTACCTTGCCCCAGATGCAGAGCTCTGCATATCTGAAATATCACAAAGTTTCTGTTCCCCCACTCCATTCATTATGTCCCCAGATGGCAGTGGGACTTTCCTAACTACTGGTTGTTAAGGGCCATGGAGGTGTACACCCTGCTGACTTACCTAGAACATATGGAGGGTAGAAGCCCTCCAACTACTCCTGACACTTCTGGGGACAGTCACCCTACCCAAGACGGTACCAGCTAGGTACCTACCCTACCTTCTCCACCTGAAAAGACTACCAGACCACAGGAAAGTAAAACACAGCCCCTATGTTACAGAAAAAGAAGGAAAGTAAAAGTCCAAAATGCAGATGAACAGGAGAGAGAGGGAGCAGCCGGCTTCTCATCTCAATTTCTGTTCACTTCATGGTGTACAGTACAAGAGTCAGCCAAAGCTACTAGATAATCAGTTCTACCCCTGCAAGTTTGCTCCTGCTAACCCAGCCAGGCAAATTCTATTAATAGCAGCTCTGTTACTGTTCTCCAAGATACGAAAACACCTTTTGGCCTTAAAAGTAAGCGAATGTGGCTAGGGGTGGGAAGGGGGCCTTGTCATGTTGTTTCTCTGTCATTATTTGGTATTCCACTTCCTTCTGTTTTTTTGTTTTGTTTCTCATTTTTAAGGCATTTGATGCCCCAGATGAAGAAAACCCAGCCAACTGTGATGGAGAACATCCAGGCTGTAAAGCCCCCTGACTGGGAAATGGAAAGCAGGAAACATGAGAGGCCAGAGAACATCCTTTCATCCTCTCAGCTCACAGAGCAGGAACTCAAGGCTCTGACAGCCCCCTTACAATCCATCCCTGAAATGGAGTATGAAGCACCACCCGCTGATGCGGTGGGAAACACCGAGAGAGCCATCAGGACCTCTGTGGAGCTGCTGCAGGATGCGAGGAACTTTGCGCCAAGCTACGAAGAGTTTGACTACCCTGGGGAGGTTTTCACCCTGCCAGGCCCCTACGAAGATGATGCCTTCCAAAACCTCACTCTCTTTGAGAATTGCTCCCCGGCCTCTTCCGAGTCCAGCTTAGACATTTGCTTCCTTAGGCCTGTTAACTTCACATCAGAACCAGAGAGGACAGATCATGCCTTACAGCCATTGCCTAAGAGCTGCACTCCCGTAAGCAGCAGTACTTACAAGCGTGAGATGTTCCACAGCAAAGGCAAGCAGCTGAGCAGGTCTCTGAAGGAGCTGCCAAGGAGCGCTGAGGGTGTGAGCACCAGACTCTACAGCACTCGGAGCAGCAGTGGGAGCCGGCTGCAGCAGAAGCAGGAGAGGAACGTCCAGCCTCACATGATCTCAGCCTCATCTCGAAGCTCCCAAAGGAGCTACTTTCCCCCACAGAGAGGAGCGGGTGAAAAACAGAGCTTTTTGGAAGTAAGGAGGCTTAAATAGGAGGAGGAAAAAAAAAAAAAAGGCACATGGTGATGCAGAAGCAGCAGCAGCAACAGAAAGATCTGAGATACAGTTAGGGCAGAACATGTCAAAATAGCTTCCAGGTCTACACATTCAGAGTCCTCATCTGCATGCACATGTCCAAGAGAGGGACAAGACAGCTCCTTTTCACGTCTTCCCCAGGGACAAGCATGGGCTTGAGGCACACAGCTGGCTGAGTGACAGCTAGAACACCCTTGAGACAAGCTAGCCTCTCATGTGTCTCTAGCTGTCACTGAGCTTCCCCCACACGTAAATGTTGTATCTGATCAGGGTCACAAAGCTGTTCGAAATTAGTGCTAAAGGGTGGCACCCAGTTAAAAAGGTGCCTTTCCACCTGCTGTGAGGAGTGCTGGGTTAAGAACATCAATGGATTTAGTATCAAATCCTCAGCCAGTGTAAATCAGCATGACTTGGCCAAACTCTGCCCATTTACACCAGCAAGGATCCGGTCCATGGGTTTTGTTTCACCTGTGTTTGTTGCATGGATCACTGACCCATGCTAACACCTATGTGAAACCAGACGAAGCCCAGCAACCGTGCTCCTCAGACAACCACTGGCATGGCAGGTGGCACTCTGGCCCTTCAGGGACACCAGATCTTGCAGGAACAACGTTTCTGTAGTCTGCAGTGCCTGGGGAAGAGGCTGAGGGTGCTGTGAGGTGCTTAGCTAGTTCTCAGTGCTGCCTGGAGAAACACCTTCCTGTTAAAATGAGGCGAGATGCAGATGAGGCTGTAGATGCAGATGATGATGGGAGGAAGGTTCCAATAACCTGACTGAAAAGGCAACAAGGACATCTCAAAAGAAGAGAGAGATAAAAGCCTCATGAGTGAAGGAGGTGGTGGACAGCTGAGCAGGGGAGATGAGGCAGAGGGAGAAGAGCCACGGGGACCCAGCCCTCCCAGAAACAGGAGCCTGTGAGGTCTTTGGCACTCACCAGCACAGAGCTATGGCCCACAGCAGGGGGCAGATGTGGAGCTAGTCCAGAACTGCAGGACACGTTCTCCCCCACAGAGCATAGGAGACCACTGTGGCAGTGGTGGGCAGAACTGGAGAAAAGGGACTTGTCCAGAGCCTTGTTGAGAGGAGCTTGGCCGTCTCCTGAAAGGGTGAAGACATCTTTTAGTGGCACATTTACCGCAAGGTGTGTGTGCTAATGAAGCCTTCTGCCCTACAGATATAAAACCAGGCAGCAGCAGAGCCAACAGAAGAATCTTTCAGACCGTATCAGCTCAAGAAGCCTGAAGCCTTCCTGCGCTAGGGTAAACAGAGCTCATGAGCAAGTAGAGAGGGGGAAGTTCCTTCAACTCCCCATGCTGGCTTGCTCCCTTGATGGCAAAAGGGGTTAGTAAGCTCCCCCTGAACAAAAACCTTAGCAAGGAAGGCTCAAGTTCCCTCTAAAAATGCTTATCCTCCCGCTCCTCTGCCACTGCCTCAGCCTCAGAGCCAGCAACAATCTCTCTGCAGAGGTTTCAGTGCTGCCAAGGCCCGAGTGACCTGTTGCCCCCCAGCTTTGCCAGCACCTCCTCACCCACCAGGTCCCTCCTAGCACAGAGGGAGAGAGACAGAGACAGACAGAGAGAGAGAAGGGGACAAGAATGTGAGGTTGCAAATGCTGGTTAAATTGTCTTTTCCCTTTTAGGAGCTCCATGCAGAAGACAACACCAGGTTCTGCCAGAAGGATGACAATGAGCAAACATCCTTCAGCGACCACAACCCGCGGCACGAGCCCAAGGGGGGTTTCCGGAGCTCCTTCCGCAAGCTCTTCAAAAAGAAATAAGCAGCCCCAAGAAAGGCAGGCCACAGCCTAAGCGCGACAGTGCTTCCCCAGGTCCCTGAGGGTGGAGACAGACAGCAAGGCCCCAAGATGCCCCAACACAGTAGGTGGAGGGGTGGGGGAGAGGAGACTGTCACAGCTGCCTTACAAACGCATCCTGCTCTTCCTAGCACAGGGCAGGGCCAGGCTATGGGTTGAAGTGGAGCTCAGCCAGCAGGTCCAATAAGCACAGGAACTTGCTAGCTTTCATCCCTGCCTGACTTAACTTTGCTCAGAGTTTTGGAAAGCTTTGGCCGAATCCCACTATCTTCTCCTCCCCCTCATCCCCCAGTGTTGCTTGATTTGCCATACATCTTTGCTCTTCCAAATTCAAGCCAGGTCTAATTTGGGCTCACTGACAACAGAGGGGTTACCTTTGCAGCCTTGGCATCCTGGCCGAAGTCTTGAAATTCCCCTCTTTCCTCCACTTTCCAAAGAACCACCATCAAAGATGTCTTCCAGGAGGCCAACTCGTATTATCCTGCTTGTTTGAGAAGGACTAATAAGCATCAGCTGAAGCACTTGGGCTTTATACTGTTTAATCAGCAGTATCCTTTCTTTTGGACTTCCATCGCTCCCCAAAATCCTCCTACAACTTTTATGTGGCGTGCTATTTCTTGAATTGCCTCCTGCTGCACAAGTCTCTGCTCCTGCTGTCAGAATGGCCTGTCTCTCCAGACAGACGATGCAGGCTGAGCCCGGGGCCTGCCACAAAAGACACAGACTCATCTCCACCCTATCCCCACCATGGATCGATGCAGACACTGACACAGTTAACCAGCGTCCTGGCTTCCGTCCTGGACTGTAATACACCTCAAATAGTCTTCGCTAACTCTCTTTGGCCTGACACCACCTTAGAAGCCCCATTATGTGCAGCACCCTGCTTTGGAACAGTTGTTCTAGGAGGCATTAGGGCAGGCAAGTCAATAAGTCAATGGTGCCCCATGCTCAAAGTCACAAGACCTCCTTCTTTTGCAAGGATACTTTTCCTCCCACAACAAGGCCACACACATGCCACCATCCTCACATCTCGACATGACAAACCCCCTGTAACGCTGTTCTCTGCAGAAGACTATAGTTTTTGTTAAAAAGAAAGTATGGAGAGAAATGCAGCCCTCTGGTGCGATATCCACATCACAGCCCAGCAGCAAGAGCACCACTGGTACAGGGCTGTGGCATTAGCTGAAGCTGGGGCATGCTGAGCACCGTTTCAAGAGGAAATGTGGCTTTATCATCTTATTTTGGCAGGCTTGGGACACTGGTCTGTCATAAAGAACAGCTTCACCTGAAGCAGTTGTGAACTGCCTCCGTGCAGCTGACACCAACATCTCGGGAGAAATATGCAAGGCTGTGAGATTAGAGGCTTGGGACTCCAACACCAGCACAAGGGTGACTAAATCTGGTGGCAAGGGAAGAGCACGCATCATGCTACATGGCTCTTCTGACAGTGACAACGGTACGGGGAGGGTCCAGAGTGGGTGTCCTTGGCTGCAGTGGCTAAAACTCACTGCAGATGAGTGCACTGCTCTCCCATACTGTCAACTGACCTGCATCTATGATCTGTTATTCCTCCTCTGGTGGAGGCGAAGAGGTGTATGTGAAAAGCGTTATCCATCTAATCCATCCTTTATCTCAATCAAAGTTTTCCAAACGTTTCAAGAAAGTGACCAGGCAAAACTCCAGAGATTAAAATGTTTTAGCTGATGCCTGCCTCACAAATTTTACTGGACCCCAAATAGTTCCCAAAAATCCACTTCTCCTCCTTAGAAAGAGGAAAAAGTATCATCTTTCCCCCTCCTCCCCTACCTTTTGGAAACCCTTCTGGAAAGATTTTTTTAGTTTAAGGTTATTAATGACAAATACAACCTTTCATCTCTTTCCTTCTCCCTTGCATCCTCATTAAATTACAAATTCCCTGGCCCTTCCCAGTCAGGACCATTCCATGCTGACCAGCCACTGCATCACAAAGATACTTCTTCCTAGGACGTCGCAGCTTTCAGTCAGACAGTGCAGGGCCAGGACAGCAACATGTAAGAAGAACCAAGTCCTTGTGACTGAAGCATCAGCAAAGCCTGTTCTGCAAAGGAATCGGCCATAGACAGACTTGTGTGTTTGTCCATGGAACCAGAGTTATATCAATGCGGACAAGTTTCCACCATAACGCACTGATGCTGTTCAGGGCTCTGATACTTGTGTCTTTGGTCTCATAGATAACAACACATCTATCCTTCATAGAACAAACCTGCTCCTCACACTTGCCAGGCAGATGCCAGGACAGAAACAGGACAAAGGGGAAAACCTACCTGCTAACATCTCCTGGGTGAGGAAATCCTTCCAAAGTGTCAGAGTCTTGCTTGTAAAATGCACGTGGATTTTAGCTTCTGTTTTAGTGATTTAAGGCATGGTCAGAATTGACAGTTATTTCTTTCTGATCCTGTATAAGTTCTTACTTCCAGGCCTATACTTAACATTTGAGATGTCCTTGTACCTGCTTAGAATCTGCAAATGTAAATAAAATGAATGAATGATGGTCAGCATCACACAGAAACACACAACTTCTTGCAGGATCCGATCCAACTTCACCTTTAGTGTACGTGTGTGCTCTGGATTATTTTTCTTCTTGTGCCAAATAAACATTGCTTTTAAATAACACTGTTATCTCTTTTGCACTGAATCAGCCATAAGATTGCATCTGTTAAAAGAAGAAACTCGTTTCTCAGGTCCCTTCCTGAGGCAACATTACTTACAAAATCCCATTCCCTTGCACACAGTCATGCGAGAAGACTGTTTCCATATACCTGGTTCCAAGACTCTGTCTTACCCAGCACTCGGCTGACTCGCTCTCTAGGCTTCTAGTCAAGATCCTGTTGTTGGTTCAGCTTGCTGTGACATTTCTTCAGCTCCTTCCTCCACCTCCTTCACTCCTTCTGCTGCTTCTGTTACAGACACATGAACTTTCACAAAAAAATCCCATGAGCCTCCCCCACTGACATACACACCACTGTAATATCAACTATCCAACTCTGTAAGAGATCTTAATATCCTGCTTGTATATCACAAACATCTGTCACATATCAAGTTTTTTAAAAAAATTTAATTCCAGTTCTGTCTATCAACACTATCTTACCTTTGCCACATTCTCAGCAGGTCCAAAACACCACCACCACAAACAGGGACAACTCAGCCCACGGCACGCACACCTCCCCATGCCATGTGGCACCTGCAAACGCGCATAGCATTCCTCCTACTGCTCTGTAGCTCCCTGTGGCATTGTGTCACATGAAGACAGCGGTCTCAGAGATTAAAGTGTGCCAGCAGAGTTTTGAATTAACAGCCCAAATGCAGTTTTACTCCTGTGCAAATCTACTGGAGTGTTTCCTCCCAAAATCCCTTTCAATCATATGGATGCAGAACATGCCTATCAACTAGCTGCCAGGGAACTGCCAGCACCCGAGACAGCCCCCAACAGGACACGCTCTCATCGTGGCTGCGACTCTTCCACATCACCTCTCCACAGCTACACTCTCTGCTAAAGCCAGCCACCCAAGACTCTCCTCAGATTATGGGTAACTGACTTTCGGTGCTGGTCAAATGTATCCTCTCACCACTTCATGCCTCTAAGCCAGCATAACTGAGGCTACTTCTAAATTTATATAACTTTGGCACTTTCTCCTACTTTTATTCCCCCAGAGTTTCAATGTATCTTGGCTTCCTCTACAAGTTCTTAGAGTATTTTCACCTCAGTACAAGTCATGTACACATACAAGTACAAATATTCCTCAGTAAGGGCAAAAACCACTTCAACAGGTTCCAAGGAATCCAGCTGCTTTTTCCAAACTTTACACGAAGTTGTTAGGGCCCCTTGCTCATGCCTAAACAGGAGAGGAGCTGGGGTGTATGAGCACTGTCTTTGGCCACTGTTTGGTTCCATGGCATGGATTAGATGGAGAAGGCTACTGTGAATATTAAGCACTTTCTACCTGTGAGTGGTTTTCATTTATTCACCCCGTTCTTTGAAAGCAGATGTTTCACTTATTGCCAGATAAAAGATATTAAACATAATGTCCCTTTATTTACTGTGATCTGATTCAACAAGACGACAAGATGTAGGCTCTTATATGAAATTACCCACCTAAGAAATTCACATAGTAAAGTTCAAGAGACAGTATTTACCCACAGACTGCAGATCCTTTGACACAGTAAGTTGTAACAGAAAGCCGCAGAGCTGGAGTAACACCTACAATGAATAACCCTGTGGCAGAGAACACCAGTTAAAAGATGCTATTTTGTGTCCCCTACTGTACGTACACCTTGCTTACTTGTCTTCCTCCATATGGTTCCTCTACTCACAATCCACTGCGTCTTTTAGTATTTCACTGTCCTGAGCAAAATCTGCATCTGTAGCAGACTCATGATTGACCTTAATGTAAAGCACACAGTATTCACGCTTAAGGAAGCCAGTCTCAGACTACAAGAACTTTGAGGGTATCTTACATATTCAAAAGTGTACACTTCTGGGATACGTAAGGGGTTTTTTTTATTATTATTTTTAGAACGTATCTTTTAATGCCAAAAGGTAACAGCCACTATTAAGTTTTCACTTAAATGCAATCTGAATACCACTGCAGACACAGCATACAAAAATCACCTACAGACAGTTACGTACATAGGTCATCAGATGTGTCAGCTAAAGTTTACAACTTCTTTCTCAGGATTTTTTTTTCTTTTTACAGCTGGACTGACATAGCTTTAACATTTACTCATTTTGGCAGGTAACCATGCCATCAAACAAAGGCAAATGTGCCCACGTACTGGAACAAACTTATTGGAACCTAAAAGTTGTTCTTTTCATAAACAAAGAAAAGGCTTATTCCAAAGTAGATTTGAACAAATTTGCCCAAAGCAATTCCAGCAATATGCACTCCTGATCATCTACCTTCGTCTACCCTTCTTTTTAAAAAGATTACAGATGTTCTCTGATAAAAGGCACGTTTGGTAGCTACTGAAATTGTCATGCATCTGACATACGGTTTTTTTGTTTTATTTTTCCCTTTCAACTTTTCAACTACCCAGTACAGGATTTCTTATTTGCTGGCCAGAAAGTAAAAAAAAGTAACTTACTCTTTACTTTGTTTGTCTTCCAATGCTGCAGCAGTTGGCTACTTAATGCACTATTTTCCACTGAAGGCAAAAGGGAAATGTTCTCACAGTTAACAGAAAAATACACTTATGTTTTTTTTTAATTGAAAATAAGGCATGGAATTTACAAAGTAAATTAAAAGCGCTTTTGTTTTTACAATTATATTTGGCCACAGGTTTCTCTTTTTAATGAGTAAAAGGGCTTTGGCCCATGCATCACCTAGGTTTTGAACAATTCAGCAACTAAAAAAGGGTATTCTGAAGTAGGGGGGGACAACCCATAAGAATTTACAAACTGTTCAATATCATCTTAAAACAGTCTGTTTGAACAAGTCCCTCCTTGCTGGCTGGAAAAGGCAGCAAGGAGAAAGTCAAGGAGGGACTTTTACATACTGCAGCTAATTGCACTGCTCACAGAAGCATTAAGAAACATTTTGTTTAAATTCATATAACTTGTGAGACAAACATTCATGAATGAGGGGCTCTTTCTAGCCAAGCTTAAATTGCAGCAATGCTAGAAGTGCCAGCAGTAGAGGCTGCCTCTGTAAAATGCCACACTGGTTTGAGACAACAGCCACAAAGAAGGGAACTGCTGCTTATTATAATGCACTGGCATCACCACACAGCCTGCTGTGATGCAAATTTGTTCCAGCACCTCAGAAGGCCGAAAAAAAGCTTCCTTGTGTGTAACAAAACAAAATCTTCTCCCTGAACTACAATATTCTACTGCCTTCAATAGTGGTACCTCCAGTGACATCACCAAGCTTGAATCAAGGCCAATTCAACAGAAAGTCTAATTTAAGATACATGTAAAAGAAAAATAATTAAACATTCTATGATGTCAACCAAAATCTTGAAGGATCTAAATCCAGTGCATTAGTATAAACATACTGAGACAGACCTCTCCCTCCCTAAAGGGAAGAGCGCATATTAGAGAAACAGGTTAGTCCGCGCTGTAGATGGCTTCTTGAGGATGGACCACTCAAATGCTTCCATGGTATCAATCCTGAATCAGCATAATGTTCTCTATTAGCAGACAGTTACAGAAAAACTTTGCCTGGGCTGCTGAATGTCATGACAATGGCATGTACTTTGGGGTCACAGGCAGCACAATAGCTGACTTTCCAAAAGGCAAGCTGAACAGAAGTAAATGCACAGCACTTGCAAAATCATAGAGCAGTTTGGGTTGGAAGACACCTTTAGACGTCATCTAGTCCAACCCCCTGCAGTGAGCAGGGCCATCTTCAACTAGACCAGGTTGCTCAGAGCTCCGTCCAACCTGGCCTTGAACGTTCCCAGGGATGGGGCCTCCACTACCTCTCCGGGCAACCCATTCCAGTGTTTCACCATCCTCATTGTAAAACCCGTCTTCCTTATATATAGTCTGAGTAGAGCTTCTTCTAGTTTAAAGCCATTACCCCTTACCCTATCGCAACAGGCCCTGCTGAAAAGTTTGTCCCCATCTTTCTTGTAAGCCCCCCTTAAGTACTGAAAGGCTGCAATAAGGTCTCACTGGAGCCTTCTCTTCATCAGACTGAACAGTCCCAACTCTCTCAGCCTGTCCTCACAGGAGAGGTGTTCCAGCCCTCGGATCATTTTTGTGGCCCTCCTCTGGACCTGCTCCAACAGCTCCATGTCCTTCTTGTGCTGAGGGCTCAGAGCTGGACACAGGACTCCAGGTGAGGTCTCACCAGAGTGGAGTAGGGGGGCAGAATCACCTCCCTCGACCTGCTCGCCACACTTCTCTTGATGCAGCCCAGTTGGCCTTCTGGGCTGTAAGCGTACATGCCGAGTCTTGTCCGGCTTTTCATCCACCGATACCCCAAATTCCTCCTCTGCAGGGCTGCTCTCAATCCCTTCATCACCCAGCCTATATCGATAGTGGGGTTTGCCCCAGTCCAGGTGCAGGACCTTGTACTTGGAATCCTTGCACTTCCAAATTCCCAGAGGGCTTTTCTGAGCTAGCACACAACCATGACACTCTGGAAGAAAATGAACAAACCCAGGTTATGTTCACTGTTGCACCAGACTACATATGAAGTAGAAACCTTGAGGTGAAACAGCACAAATTGTTAAGTACACCACACCTATAGAGTTCTGCTGACTTCTGTAACCCTGTCTACAGAGTTTGCAGTTGTTAGGCTGGCTTTTAGCCATACATTAGCACTCTAGAGTAATATAGCAACTCACCTAGCCTCCAGACAAGCATGTTTCATTGTCCAGGCCACATCACCATCATCCCAGGCCACACCAGACCATCCAGGGTCATTTTACCAAGGAGATAGATAGCATCAATAAAATTATTGCATTTTCTATGTGAAAAGTATTGTCACTAATGCAAACACGGTCCAAATGAGAAGTTGTTCCAGATTAAGTAATTATTAATGCAAATAAAGCTGTAATTAGACAAACCAGTGGCTTAGCTGTTGTACTCAACACTCCTATTCTAAATGCAAGAGGTTTGATTCTCACCCTGTCTTTCCTGTTTGCAGCTTAGTCATAACCATTTGTGTACTGAATGACTGACCCATTCTGCAGGGCTCCAAAGCACACAAGTTGGGTTCTTGCATGATGACCGTTATCACCTGTTGTCCGATTACCTCACCACTAAAGGACTTCTATCCTCAATCACAAAGATGCGAAACAGCATTCCCCCTTTCACAGAGGGAAACAAACCTACGGACATTCAAGCAATCTGTTGATTAGCAGCATCCATGTGAGGTCTCTCCTTCTAGGTGAGCAACCTAAGCACTGGATCATTCCTTCTGCCTGGTCTGCTATAGCTGCAATATAGCACAGACGAGAGTACAGAAGAGGAGATACAGATCAGAAAGTCTAAAGTTTAGGAGTTTTCCCTGACAATCCACTGATGAGCTAATAATTTAGACGACATTGCCAACAGCACACCCATCGTGGTGTTTATAGCCAAACAACCAATAACTTCAACTACACCTCTTGTAGCCTGAGGGCTTTTACAAAGCTCCCATATAATGTTCTCCTCTGAAGCTGCAGTTTAGAGATCTCCACTTTTTCTCCTTTTGCCAGGAAAATGTTTCAAAATGTTAAAGACATCAAAGAAGGAATACAACTGACAAATTCCAGCATTTGACTATGATGAAAACTGTCGTTCTTGTTGATGAAATCGGAACACTTTCTGAAATGTAATGACCACACTAAAGGATCAAGAGGCACTGATCAATGGCATTGCATCAAGTATTAAAAAGGTGATTTCCATCATCATTCAACTTATATCGTCTCTAATGACACAGTTTTCCAAGATGCTGAAATGTATTCTTCCAAAGAGGAAATGCGATAGAATTTTACTTTGACCTATGAGCCATATTAACTGAAGATGAGGTACTTTATGCTTCACATACATACTGTAGTGCAAATTACAGAGCATCTTTTCTTCAGTAACTGCCATGCATTACTGTGACAGTATTGTCTAGAGTTGATGGGTGTAGGTTTATGGATAATCCATGTCATGATACTTATACCAGTACATGTTCCATCATGTGTACTTTGGACATAGAAAGCTACTGTAAAGATTAACATAAGTTTTGAGATTTTCTAACAAGTGTCATACAGGAGGTGTGAAGTTTTACAACATGTAATAATTCACTTTGGGAGTAACCCAGCTTCTCAAATACTACTAAATTATTACTTTGTAACACATGCCAAAGCTGACTTCTCTTTACATGCTTATTACTAAAATACATACACTGAACTAGGAAAAATACGTACCACAACATGTGCTTTTATCCCCTTCAGTGCTTAACTGAAAAACTGAGTTGTACACTTGTCCGTGTAATAACTTATGTCAGCCAAACATATCTGTATCTTTATTTCAATTAAATTAAAAACAATCTGCAAGTATATTTATGCAACGTTCACTATATACACATGATTTATGCAACTGCAAGGCAATTCTATGTATGCTGATTCATCTATTGTTAGTAAAACATGACAATAGCTACAGAAGTTGACCAGTGAGTGCCTCTTTTCACAAGTGACTGTTTTCATGGCATGACTGAAAAAGAATAGCTACTAGCCATGAAATGGATTATCAGTAAACCTTAAAAAGAACGTGATATAACCTAGCAGAGATTAACAGTCTTCTAAATGTAGTAGTATATTTACTTCAGATGATAGTGCTGCTTTTTAAAAAAAATTTGCCGTCATCTTAATGGTGTAAGACTTTCATCTGCTTTATCTAAAGAAAGCAATAATTAGACATTACGCTTCCTGGCAAAAATTTATTTTTGAACTGGCACCATAATATTTCAGAAAATAATAATAAAGTACCTCTTTGGTGAAGCCTAGGTACCCCCTACTACTCATTGTAACAACTTGTAAACAGGACTGCAATACAGTGCTTTGCCTTAATTCTAGCTCGGTTAGGTACCACAGATCTTCCTCACAGTCCTTCTCATAATTTTAGGAAGGTATTTTAAAGCAGGGAGTAAAGCAAAGGAAAATTAAGGATATAAAGTTCCCTGTTTGAGATTTTTAAAAGTGCATAATGTTTTCATTCCAAAAACTGTGCCACTGTATGGAACTGATGGATACAACACTGTTTTCCTTCCTGTACTGGACATTATTGATCATTACACAAACACAGTCTCTGCTCATTGGCCAAAGAAGTCCCACAAGTCTGTTTTCTGGTACAATCAGTTGTCCAATTACTTTAGAACAATGTCCTGCATACTAAAACAAGAATAGCAAGTTAACCGGTTTTTCCACTAGAAAGTCTGTCTTTGCAATTCCATTTCTGTACACTGCATTTCCAATCTATTGGAGAGTTTTTAGTGTTTGGCATACACATCCCAACTCCTTGGCACCACCAGGTTCAGTGCATCCATTGCCAGCAACAGACGTAGCACCAGGAAAATGCGACTCCCAGCATAAGGGATAGTTCAGGAGGAGTGGGCATTCTCCAGCAACGGTGGTCCGTCTCGATGCATCGATGGGTGTGTGTGCTCCCTTTTGTAAGTTTTTGGAGGAAGCTTTGGGATATGTTGAGAAGTGCTTTGTCGTGGAGGAACAGGTGGTCCAGCAACAGAATGGAGGTCCACGTCCTGCGGTATCAAAGGTGGTGACGGAAGATGCCTCCGTGCTACATGTGGAGAAGGTGTCTGAGGGGGAGGGGGAGTAAACGGAGATGGACTGTTTGGGAAAAAGGTGTTACCAAGTTCGCTTTTTCTCCCCAGTGGTGGAGGCTGGAGGTGTAGTGGTGAGCTAGAGAAAACATCTGGAGTTCGCACAGGTTCTCGTGGTGGTAACACAGGAGGGCTTTCAGGGGGGTCAGAGATGCAGGTCCGGTCAGGCACTGAGTACCTTGGTGAATACACTTTAGAGGTTGGTTGCCTAGGAGGGATTGCTGGTGGGCTGTCCAGGTGCGCAGAAGTAATCTGAGGTACACAAACATTTCATTCAATAAAATTTTAGAGTGGCAGTAAAGAACAGAGCCCTGCTGTGAAATGGAAGCAGAGCTCCTGCCCTGCAGGTTGTTCTTATTGAGCTAAAGGGAAGGTACAGCAAGCAGGTGCAGAATCAAGACAGGGAGTAAGCAAGCAAAAAGGGAGTGGCAGTGCCTGAAAAACAGGTTTCTCAGAGTAATGTAGGCAGAAAAGGCAGTGACTGGATGTGCAGGGGGAAAAGCAGGGGTCTACCAATACATGAGTTAACAGCCAAGGATGGAAGGAATGAAGAGGCACAGAGAGAGGGACAAAGACAAGGCAGCAATGGTCAAAGCAGCAATATCCATGCTAGTTCCAGGTCTGCTTGGTGGGTAGGTCTGGTTATCTTCAATCACCTCCCCAATAACAAGCACTCTGGGTGGTAATAATGCCAGATATTTCTCCAAGAAAATGAGGAAAAGCAAGGGGCAGATGATGCTGAACAGGGGAAAAAGAACCCCAAAACACTATGCTCAGAAGATGGAATTAAGTAGTTAGAGTTACTGAAGTGAATAGTTCCCAAGCTGCAGACCACAGTGACAGCGTAACTGGTTTCCAACACCCTATCATGGGTACGATGTTTTCAATTACATTTTGGTAGGAATGTGACATGTTAAACTCCACTGGCTGACAGCATGGTCACCTGTAGTCTGAAAACAACTTGCTGAAGAGCCACAGACAAGCCCTCTTCAAAGACATACATGCTCTGAAGTAATTTTGAGTGGGATTTTCAAATCCACCCAATTCTCTCAAGTCACAAACCAGCCCCCACTGGAATCAAAAGACATTTGATGCTGTCTGCAACAAAGGCTGGATCAGATCCCAAATGCCAGACAAGTAGGAAAGGAAAATGAAGCAATGGCTCAAGCAGGCAGGCAGACAGGACAGGTAATCAAGAAGGGAAAGCAAGCACTGAGCAATACAGCATCAGGATCAATTATTCTAATAAACCTTTTCAGAGGACTGAGGTGTGTACATCACTTTCCATCATTACTATTCTTCAGTTCTTTCCCTCTACTAATACACCCCAAAATTATACTCTGGGACAATTATCAGAGATGGAAACACATGTCTGAAGCCTCAAGTTCTCACAGGCAACGTGAAGGCTTGAGCATAGTGGATCAGTAGGTAATAGACATTTCTAACCCTAAATTTAGGTCCCATCTGTTAATTTTAATTTGTTTGGGATCAGGACATAATGAGGCAGAGCTGTGAAGGCTTCAAATACACGGCCATTCTTCAAAAACACCTGTATTATAAGAGTTACTTTTCTATCATACCCTGCCCTCTGCTCCCAGAAAAAATGCCCTTTTCTCTCCTTACTTACTTTTGATGGAGAGGATTCAGCTGGGGCAGACTCTGGTCTTCTTCGTGGAGGAACTGGAGGGGGAACATGCGCTTCATCTGAATTTTTGGTAAAGTTTATGGATGACACAGAAGCAGATCCTAGCAGACAAAAAAAAAATCCTCACAATGATGAACTTCTGTTCAACTTAGTATATTTCCTTTATTGCTGCCAATAAAGGTGTCATAAATAATAAAATTGCTCATAAAAGCAGCATGAATCAAGATGATGTTAAAGACAGACAACAAAACAACCCTCTAACTTGCGGCTTCCAGACAAACTGCTTTTCTGAGCTGTAATCATCTCTGTGGCCATCAGTTTCTGCACATTCTTAAGTAATTCTCAAGACCAAAACCAGACCATAAAGTAGTTCTTGTATCACAACAGCACTAAAACAATATCCTGAACCCACACTTGATGGGCCAAGCCAACAATGAAGAAATACCTTCTTCTGAAGAGGTATTCCAGAGACCTGGCTTGGACACTCAGCAATGTCACTGCTCTGTTAAGCACCTCCTTGTGGCAACCAGCGGAACACAGGACTAACCTCACGGTTCCTTTGAAAGCCCATATACATCAAAGGAGGCTATGTCCACTAAAAACTACTGAAAGCACACGATAAAATATGAGCTTCCTTATATGTTGGTGAAGACAGAAGAAAAAACAGGCATGGATGGGTCCTGATGGATTTAAAGCATGGAAATACGGATTTTAAGTATTGCAGGAAAACCATCCATATGCACTGAAACCAATGCAGAATGGCAGACAGCAGAATACGGCACCCACGAAACATTCTTTTCTATTCTCATTGTTCACCATCAAACAGATACTCACCGAATATATTCACCACATATATATATGGCAGAAACTCCCACAAATATTTGTTCAGGATATCTATTGGCACTAGAGATATATCTCTGCCTTCTGTTTTGACAGCTTCTCCAAAGATGTGTAATACTCTCGATGTAACAGACCTAATTCTGTCCTGTTTCTCCCTTTACAATAAAAACTTATTAAAAGAAGAAATAAACCACACTGAAACTTTTTGCTGCCATAAGGAGACAAAAGCAATTATTTCCATAATCACTTTATAAGACTAAACATGATTTCATCTGTTTAAGACCACAAAAATCTAATATGCGCATTCTTGGTAGACTACCTATTAGCACCTACTTGCATGAAAAGGGCTTGAAGGATCTGAGTCAAACACACTGCAGGCATCTGTAGTACTTGAAGTAGCAGAAGCAGGGGGAGGGGTCAAAGGTGTTCGGGGAGAGTTTGGTGCAGATGCTGTAGTTTCAGTCTCGCTCTCTGGGATGCGGCTGTAACTAATTTTCCTTGGCTCCTGTTGCAGGGGTGTAGGATGTCTCATGGTACCTGGCCTTGGATTAGAGGGACGAACACCTGGGGACTTGAGAGGATAGCTGTATTTTTTGGGCTGAAATGACAAAAAAAGATAATATCAAACAAAATTAAAAGGCCACAAGATCACCTAAATGTAGCTTTGTATTTATGAAGTTAGAGATCTAAAATGACATCTGCTATCAGTGAAAGATGAACATAAGCATTTTTTGAAAAATACTAACAAAAATAAATTGAATACTAACAAATCTTGGTGGAGGCTTGACATTTCGTGGCTCTATCTCTAGTGACTTGTTGAACAGATAATCTGTAAATTCTGTCTCCATGCTGTTTCCCATGGGATTCAGGTTTTCAAAAAATTTCTGAAATACAAGAAGGCAGAAAACTTGTCAGCTAAGCTACTTCTTAGTAGCTTAGTACTGTTTGTTTCTACTGCACAAATGATTCCAGCTGTTCCAGAGAAGAGAGAAAATGCTGAAGTCAGAAGTAATGATAGATTTTTAAGTTATTAAATCTGTTTGTTGCCAGCCCTTTGCTAGGCATTGCTACTGCTATGCTTGGACTGAAAACCAACTGTGCAAGTACCCTAAATACTTCCTGCAGTGCAAAAATCAGACCAGGTTAGCTCAAATGCCTTCAGAAGAAGCTGTATGTAGTCCATCTTGACACTGATGCAGGGAAGACTGCTATCACAATGCAATCTGTGAAACCCTGAGGAGAACAAACAACAAAAGAAAAATCTTCCAGAATCTCTTAAGACAGCCTCTCCTATGACTCTCTGAAAGTATACAGCTCAAAACATATTTCAAAAAAAAAAAAAAAAAAAAAAAGAAAAGGAAGAACGGAAAGCAAACAGAGAGAGGACTGCTTAGAGAACACCACAGACCAAGGAGAACAAATGCCAGGAGAAAGAAAAACGTAAGCATCATCAGCGCCAACACATGATATAAACGCAGTGCTACCAGTTAAACCCGGAAACATAAAGGCAGTGTAACAGAGGAGGAAAATAACAACTGGGCTCACGGGACAAACACACACAATTGAGTGAAGAACAGTGAGAATCTGGTAGTTTTTGTTCCTGTTTAGCACTGATCAGTAAGAAAATCTATCTACCAACATCCCAACAGCTGAAAAAACAAACTAAAACCCACCAAACTGCAAGCATTGAGCTTTCTGCCTTTTCTTACAGCAAGACCTGAGAGAGACGTTATGACAGGCCTTCTGCTAATGCCTGATTCAGTCCAACTGAATCTATGTGAATTCAGTCTATCTTTATGGTCTATCAGCTGACAGAGTCACCACAGAAGTAGCTCAGTGCATGGACTCAAGGAAAGGACGCCACTTACCCTGATGTCAAACTCCACTCTTAAACAATATGGCTGGTTCTGGTACTGCTGTATCTCTCCTGTTATTTCAGCTACTTTTCTTCTCTTGCTGAAGTTTATAAGATCTTTCCCATGTCGCTTTAGAAATTCAGGGTTGCCTTCTTCTGTTTTCAAAATGTTAGTTAAGTAAATCCCTAAAGAGCACACAGTAGAGGTTCTCAACATACGGTACAAAACAAGGAGGAAGTCACATGACTGGAATACAAAAAATTCTTAAACTAATGAATTTGTGTACTATTACTTAGAAAAATTCTCTGCTAGGGCCAATAAAAGAATCACACCTAGTTTTTCTAGTAAGGACAACAATTGTCATATTTTAATATGCCTTTTCCATAAAGTTGCCTTTTTTGCATCGAAGTCTCAAAGTCTATGCATCTTTCTTTTGTTTAGGAAGCTCATACAATTGAACACTACTAGCATTTTTCAAGAGAAGAGTACACTGGATTCAAGTGCTTTCTCTCAACTGTTAAGCCTCAGTTAAGCTCTACTCCATCAGAGACCTTAGCTAAGCTCCAAAAAATTATTTTCAGGTTTTATTCTTCTGTTTCACTCTCCACTCCTGGCTTCATAATTGCATCAAATCATTTGAACATTAGAAAGAAAAGAGCGCTCTCAAGTCCATAGACAATATATCTGGAACTGTCATTATGAGTCTTCTAAGTATAACTTGAGAGAAATAACTGAAGCTATTCATGTGTGATCCTGCTAACCTCTACATATCTCTGAAGCAGGACAGAAGGTTTCTTAGTTGATCTTATCTTTCTTTGCAGAGCTCTGGAGTATATCTTTCCCCAGTCTGTAAAAGGCCAAAAAAAGCCATCAATACTATTTTCTTTCAGTTTTGGCCTGAAGCCTATGCTGCATAAGTGCAACGTCCAGAGTCAGAACTGATCTGCAGCTAAAATCCAAGTAGCTTGCTAAAGAACAGGGATACCATGCACTTAACTTCACAATTTGCTAACATCAGAAATTCCAAGCAAGCTAGCCAAAAGAACTGTTAAGTCTGATGATAAAGAGGTAAAGAGGAGGCTCCCTTCCCAAACTAGAAATAAGACTTAATAGAAATAAGAGTCTAGTTATAAGAAACCATAAGAATGAAAACTCAAGCTTTATTTCTTGGAACTCTTCATGGGAAAAGTGGTCCTTCTTTCTGTACTAGTCAAAGGCAACAATATTTCCAACGTGACCACCTTCCATTTAAGGCATTCATGGTCACAACACAGTCCAAACTACATTCAAAATGAGTAAATATGTAAATCACATATCACAGATATTCACCTTTTTACTGCAAACAATATCTGCAATTAATAGTCACTTAATTTTTCTTTCATTTTTTTCTTGTCTTGCAATAAATATCCAGGCACCTGAAATTCAAACCCAACTGTCCTGTTAAAATTGACTTCTCATTGTTCATACTCTGGTTAGTGCCCTAGCTCAACACTTTCCACACGTTCACGCACGATACAGCTCATTCAAACCAAACGCGCTTACCAAAAAAAGGCACACAAGGAGGATTAATGGACCTGAGTTTTGCCAAGTATTTCTTATAATGATCCTCACTCAGCTCATAAGCTTCTTCTAAAATCTTCTTCTGGCGACTTGGAATTTGCTAAAAGACGACATGAAACAGGTTGTTTAGACAGACAGGGCAAGGGTGCAGCCCAGCAACAACACTGAGAGTAATGGTCTTCCACCGATATTTAAGTCAGTGACCATGAGGACAGAGTCCCACCATCTCAGGATCTTGCTACCTTTTTCTGCCTTTAAATGATGATTGATTTCTTGCTTCTGAAACCAAGAAAAAAAACCTCTCAGAGGGTAGGTTTACATTAGATATAAGGAAGAAATTCTTCACTATGAGGGTGGCGAGGCACTTGAACAGGTTGCCCAGAGAAGCTGTGGCTGCCCCTTCCCTGGAAGTGTTCAAGGCCAGGTTGGACGGGGCTTTGAGCAACCTGGTCTAGTGGAAGGTGTCCCTGCCCGTGGCAGGGGGGTTGGAACTAGATGAGCTTTAAGGTCTCTTCCAACCCAAACCATTCTATGATTCTGTGATTCGTCATGGGATTGACCTTCCTTTCTCCTTCTTTGAAGGACAGGCTTACTGAAAAGATAGGCTTGTAGTGTATCTAAGGTGCACTGCACTACACTTCCGTACCAAAAACGGAAAACATTTCACTGTACCTCAAATGTGTGATCCAACCTATACACTGCTGCGGAGTTCATAGCACTGACAATCTCAAGGACACCATTAAAGTTGTTTAGCTCTTGAAAAACTTGCAGGATCTCAATTATCCGGCTCACTACAATTACTCTTTCCTCTAGGTTTTCTGTTTCTACAATGCATCTAAATACACAAGAACATTTCATTTTGTATTAAAGCATTGATGAGCTTTCCAAAATCAAATATTAAATCGTAACACAAACAAAGACGAAAAGTTTATCAAATTGCTTGATACAATTTTGAAAATGTTTAGAGAATAAACATTTGAAAATATTCTAAGAATAAAAAGCTGAGACTCTTATGGTGAAATTCTCGCAGGCATCTAAACACAACTTCAAACTGTAACTGTCCCAGAACGGAATTTTTCACAGAAAAGGAGTAGGCGCAGATTCAGGAAAGTCACTTACTTTTCAAACCATAAAGTGAGGTTAGTTGTATGCCTTATCATTTTGAGAAGGTTGGGAGAATTAATTTCTTTATCTTCCTTTGTCCACACACTTCCAACTAGTTCAGATGGCTGCACAGCTCTAGATGCATGTATCAAAAAATGTAATTAAAAGCAGGAAAGATTATATTATTTTCCCCAAACCTCCTTATTTCCAGTGAATTTGGAATTCATATTTGGAAATAAATTCTTAAGATATCACTACCTTTCTATAATGCTAGGCTCCCCACATGACTAAGTGGTATTTCTATGCTTCTTTTTAACGTGTCAATTTCTTAATTTATGTGACTATGAACCACCTTTGTTTATCTAAATGAAGAATGAAGTCTACATCTCATTCACCATAATAAAATGTGAGCTTCCAGTGCCTGAACCACCTCTCACAGACAGCTGGTGGGATCTGACAGGGTCCATAATTTGCTTCACAAACTAGGATATGAAGAAAACTGATTTAATTAATGTTCATACTTCTCAAAGGCTGATCTACTTGGAAAATATCAAGAGAAACCTGCAGCACTATGCAGTTAACTATACATCAGTCACATGTACTGCACATTAACTTGAGGAAGACAAGACATACACTGTTTTTCAGATTTTTTTTTTTCTGAAAAAATAGCAATTAATATACAGCATTGGTAAAGTCCCTTGACCTACCGTGGGGCTTCACAGCAGGGGCCCGCAGAAACAATTTCATGCTGGAGAATATTTTGGTTTGTGTCATGTGTTTTTCAATGGAGGAAAGTTACCTGTAAAAATCTGACTCAAGTAAAGTGAGCTGCCGAGCAATTTCTATTGGATGCAAAGTGAGCAAGTCAAAAGTCTCTGTGTGTCCCGGTTTGCTTATGTGCCATTCAATCGCTGGAGGTGGGCTCTCAAAAGTAATGTTGTGACTTGGCCCAATGGCTTGTGCCTGCTTTTTCCTGTTGATTATCTTTGTGATTGATTCAACCCATTTCTTCATTGCTTTGCCTGGCACACAGAGAGAAAATTACTATTTAGTTAGTCTTAATGCTGTTTTTCTGAAGAGGTCAGTATAATTCAGAAAATCTTTTGATTTGAACCCCAAACCTACTAAATTAAAGCAGCCACATATTCTTTAGAAGTGCATAAGTGGTGTTCTCACACAAGTCTCAAAGCATTCGAACACATAAAGAAGAATTCCTCTACAGCCAGTGCTGAGCATGCCAAGTTTGCCCAAGCACAATTCAGAACACACAAATTAAGACTCCTATTCTGAATCAGGCTTTTTCCTTTCTTTTCTGACTTTGCAACAAGTGTACGGGAACTAACCTTCTTTCGCCTAAAATGCACTTCTGTAAACACTGTGAACTTTACACTTTGGGCAAGAGTACATGCTTACTTCAGATAACGCAGAAGGGCAAAATAACAAACAGGGAGCAGCCTCTCCCTCTACTGCATTTTGCATCAAATCTCAGATTAAAACCCAAAGCCCAAATGCCTGTTTAGCTCTACACTATAAGAATTTCATGCATGAGATGGCAAGTTCACTGAAAATTTACCAGTAATCCACATTAAACTAGCCGGCTTATTATTCTCCCCCTCTTTCTAATTGCTAAATAACCATTAAATACTTCTCTAACATAGTATTTTGCTACAAACTGCTGCGGTAGCTGTCCCAGGTTTTCTTACAAGGGAATAGGAAAGATCTGAACAATCACAACTGGAAGGTGTCCTACAGGTCTAATATGCATTGTGAAATAGCTGGAAAACCCTTGCTGCAAAGAAACAGTGGTTTCCATTATAAGACTTCTACAAAAATTACCCCTGTGTATGGTTTAAGAGGACAATCAAAGCAATTAATCCATCCAGATGATTACTCAGTTATTATTTTGCATTATTTCAGTCCCTTTATAACAAAACCAATACTTATTTATCAGGATATAAATAACTTTCTTCTGAACAGGAGGCAGACTTTGAATAACCGTGGTGGGTCTTCTTGTAAATTAAGGTTTATTTCATGTTCTTTGTGAAGTATTTAATAAGCAGTCGGTCCTGTTATTCTTCATGTGCTCAGTGAAAGGGAAAGCAATCCCATTCCATACATTAGAAAAAGGATGCTTTACGATCAATGTCAGCACTTAAGACACCATAAGTACCTCTTACTGTTCCAATGAATTCCTCCAAACGTTGCAGAAGATCAGCATCTCTTTCAAAGTCATAGAAGTGGTGTTCTACCCAATGTCGACATACATTTAATACTCTGCCAAAATAAAGGATAAGTAAGCACTCTACAATACAGTCTATCTTCATATGTAGCACTTCACGGCTTTTAGTAGGCGAGGTCTCACAGGAGTATCAGAATCAGCAGACCAAATGCAATTATTCTACTGCTTGCATTTCACCAGCAACCAGCTGTGAGCATTTTTTTATTTTAAAGAAGTCAGAGTAATGCTATTGTTCATAAAAAGAACATAATCTAAAATGTTCTCTGCCTACATCTTTGTGGCACACTTACGCTGTATAGCCTTGCAGAAACATGGATTAAAAAAAAATTGTAAGAAACTAATTTGCACACTAATAGTCTAAAACTCAGCACAAGCCTTTCCCAAGGTTTTTCATGCAATGAATTCAAATTCCCAACAGGTTTTCAAGTAGCAAGGTCAAAATGGCTGACTGCCCACGCACGGTCTCTGTCAAAGCATCTACAAAGAACGGCTGCTGGTATCACAAAGAAGCACTGCACCCAAAAGATGGTACTTCAAAGACTTAAAGGAAGTCAGTTTGCCTCACACTGATGCAATACTCACCGTAGCTGCACAGGCTGAATGTATTCTTTCCTAAATCTTTTTAACTCTGCACTAAGAGGCTGGTCTCCATTCTCCATAGCAATACGATCAGCTTCTGTTGGCTCAGGCTCTGGAATTTCAAATCTATCACAGAAGATCAGTATAAGCACGAGGGTCCTATTACACAAATCCTGCTCGCAGCATGCATGAATAAAATGTCGATTAAAGACAGCTTGAAATTCAGAACATTTCCACATGTTAGAATCTTATGTCTTGGTAAGCACACAGGAAGATTTGCTAAATTCAGTAATAATACAGATTTCAAAGACAAAACAGTGGGATGCTGGAAGTCACCAGAGCTACGTGAACAATCCTAAAGCTTCTGGATCTAACTTGCATATTTTACTTGCAATCCTTGAATTTGACAACTTTTTAAAAAGTGTCTGGAGTTAATCAAAACTAACTGGAAAATAAGACTCTTACAAGCTCTACTCCAGGTGAAAATTAAAAAAAATAAACCATTTTCACTTTGTATGAATATTTTTAACAGCAGCATACCTTTCTATTAGCAGACTCAGCAACTCTTGAGGCTTACAGAAGGATCTATATGTTGTGAGAAAAGTCCGAACAAAGTTGGGATCTAAGACAAAGAATAATTTTACACTTGTGTCAGCAATCACCTGATTTTTTTAATACTTTAAAATAGCTTATGTATCCTTTAAAATTAAGGATGCCAGCCTACCAATTTACAGAGAAGATGATGTAAACCAAAATTGTTTTGGTAACAATTCAGAACCTCTTAAAATAGCAATACAAAGCAGAATTTAAAAACAATGTATATTGTGTTGAAAATTCAAAACTACTTTTTCTTTCCCTTCATTTAAAAGACTGGATTCCTTTTCAATTACTTTTTGAAAATAATAAATAGATCATTTTACGTCTGAGCCATCTACTAAACAACTTTGATTTTGACAACGATCAGGACAAGGTAACTCAAAAGACACAGCAAGTAACTTTGCATTGGATAGAAATAGCCTCTTCAAGGGGAGAATGTTTTCCCTAAACTGGTAAAACTGACAACCCACTGTGATTAAGGCAGGCTAGATATTTCTTCAGCTGACAGCTATACTTCGAGGTTATACTTATTTCACTTCAAGAAAATAAACAGATTTCATTTAAATCGATTAATTACATACATTTAATTTAAAATATTCAATTGCTTTTTAAAAACAAGCAAGTATTCGAAACAGCAAACCAAAGTGTCTCCCTTAATTACATAAGCAAAACCATTTGTTTTCAAGTATGAGGAAATGCAGTGACAGCATGCTGGCACTGCACAGAGCTGACTAGAAACAAGGTTAACATTGTTATCACTGAACAAAATTAATGAGCAGGCTGCAATGGCTTTGCATATTAAATCTACAAACAGATTTTAAAATACAAAGTCCATTGGTAATTTTCCTAACACAGAGTGGCTGAAGAGGAGCACACAGGACTTGGAGTTCCTACAAGCTGTAATGAATAAAAAAATGCCTGCATTATTTGGCCTAACACTATATTAAGCTATTAGGACTTATTTCCGGGAACATGGGTTTTTAAGAGCTTTTTTAAAATCCTCCTTAATTATTTACCAGCATCTCATCCATTTGAATGAACATTCTACCTTTCCTGGATCCTACTAAGCTCTTCATTTAGGCAACAGTTTACTGTAATGTGTTACGTAGATTGACTGTGTATTGTGTAACATAGCACTTCCTTGCATTTCTGTTGTACACTAATTCCCATTTCTTAAACAATTGGCTATTCTGTTTTACCATCTCTGTCCTTCATTACTCCGTTCTTCTTACCATAACACCTCTCCCACCTCTCCTTGAAACTGTACAGTCTAAAAGACTTTTCAAAGACGGAACTCCAAATCCTTTTGCATGAAGAATGTTACCCCTGTCCCCATCATCCTCATCATGAAAATATATAATTTTTGTTGTCTGAAAAAATAAGTATAGAAGTAAGCACAGTAACTTATGTTTCCACAGCTTGCATCCTGTAAACAGCATCCACCCTAAATAGTTTTTGTCTACATGAGAAAGAAAGCCTCCATAGCAATTAACATTTTCAGATCACTGCAAGCTCTGAGTCATAGCTATTGTTATTTACAGGTAGGGTCAGTGTTTAAATCCACGTACATATTGAATTTCAAATGAAGTAGATCAGAAAATCAAATCTAACCTTGTTATCTTACTAGCAAAACCTGTAACTCAAAATAGTGTACAATATATGAGCAAGCATTAAAAAAATACAGACAACACTAGTCAGGATGTCTGCTCATGTGATAATTCTCTCTTCAATACAGCCAATTTGAAAGCTAAAAAAGAACAATAACTTGTTCTACCAGGACTTATAAATAATCACCCTTGAATTCCTTAAGAAAGGAAACGGACACTATGATGACGCACAAGCACTCTTAACATATCAAAGCTTTAAAAATAGAAGAGCACTGCCCTATAGATAAAAAAAAAATTGCTACGACTTTCAAATTTTGGTACCACCTAACTCAACTGCTCATAAACAAGAATCAGGCAAAGGAGGAGATAATGAAATACTAAAACAAGTAAAACCTGCCAGAATACGCAATTAGGGCCAGAACTTGAATTTCTAATTGAAGGGCAGTTTCTCTCATGTAAAAATACATGGAAAGATGCTTTTGCAGAGATTTCTCCCTGTTTTGCTGCTCCAGCGCAGCATGGTTTGGACAGTCTCCCAGACCTTGCAGAGCCAGTTGGCCATCAGGGCTGTCTCCCTGTCCTAGCTCTCGCAGTGGCTGGATGCCTCCTACCCCCGGTAGCACTGTTTCATTAGAGCTAGGCTACTGGGCTGTCCCTGTTCCACAGCGAAACAGAGAAAGATTTCAGCTGACAAGATGCTCTGTGCATTGTCAGGGAGGTGAGGGAAGAAAAATAAAAGGTTCAATACCCATATCTACAAATGAGATGGACTGTGTGAATCATCACAGGTGGCAGAAAAGTTGAGACCAGATTTGACTACCATCTGAACACAGCCCATATACTCCTCAATATGGAACTACCTAAACTGCTCTTCAGTTACTTGCAACAAATTGGTACCACCTCTGCCATTACACCTGGAATTATTCCTTATACTATTTGAACTACGAAGATAAAAACCTAGAGGAGTCGGATCCAGGGATACCATAACCAGTCACACCATATTCAAGAAAAGGCACCTCAGAAAAGTAAGGGCTTGCTATTGCAGCATATGAATATAAAGTTAATAAATTCTTTTAAGATTACAATCATGCATACACAGTCCCACGTGGAATAAGAAAAGCATTTCTACAGTCTGTAGCTGTTTGGCTAGTATCATCTGAGTACTCATCTTCTCATGTCTACAAGCAAAACAGAAGCCTTGAACTCAACTGATACACGTATGAAAGAACAGCTAAGGGGTTACTATGGAAATCTGTTGCTCTACTCACTGCATCTCATAAAATGCAACAAGACACTGAACGATTTACATAGTAAATGAACCTTGTTTCCTGCACAACAGAATATTTTTGTCTGAGTCACTATACCTCTATTTCTTTGCTCCCCTGGAAAAGACAGCACAGAATGGTTAGAACAATGGCATTTTTCCTCATAGAAAACCAATTATAAAGAAGGAGGTACAGAAGGAAAGATACGGGTGTTGAGAAATGACATGCAATCTAGCAATTCAGCATCAGGTCTATGTATGTTGCACTAAGATCTTTAAAGCTACAAAGACAGGCTAAATACAAGACAACCATTTTTATTCTTTTGGTCAAAGTCTTTCAGCCTATCTCGCAGTACCCACGTTCTCAGCTTTGTCATATAACAGTTCGGTCAATGTCACACATACCTACGTTAGGTGTCAACCAACCTACTTCAAGCTTTATTAAACAGGGGCTGTTACAAGTAGGGATTTAAATGACTGTAGATGAAGGTGGATCTAATCAATTGATCTGCATTCTTCCTTGATGTCCTATGTGCTAGAAAGGCCAAAAAGATACGCAGATACAAAAAAGCAATACAAGAAACACATTTCAGCAAGCCACATGTTCCTTAAAAACAGGCCTTCCTGTTTTAAGGAACTAGAGAGTGTAGTTTGTGGCTCCCTGGACAGAGACAATGCGTGGAGAGCACTGCAAGAGCCTGGAGCAATGCCAAGGCTACAGCACCAAAGTCCCAGCATGTATGGAAGGGCAATTCTCAACGGTGCACAGGTTACCTAAAGCAAAGCAAGGCAAAGCAAAGGTTCACAAGTGCACTAATGAAGTACTGTTTTTGCTAATTCTCTGCCAAATACAATGCTAGCTTCAAAAAAAAAAAAAAAGTGCCTTCCTTTCTCTAAGGCTGAATTGTTTTATTTTAACTTCCAAAACTATAAAATTATGTCATAAGTCATGCCTGTAAAATTCAAAGCCAAGAGCTAAAAGTTTATAATGTTACAAGAAAATGAAGACAGGCACAAAATTGCTCTGTTAAAAACTGCCAGCACGATATTGCATTTGGGTTTCTAATAAATGTTAGGAAAGCTCAACTGAAGGAAATGTGGAGAAAAGCAATAAAAGTAATGGAGTAAACAGATGCATTTACAAGCATTTTGAAAGTAAACAAAAGCACTAAACTACACTAGTCATATTCTGCTTACTCCCCACTTCTTCCAAACAAATAATCCTGGTCTATGCAGGGTATCCAGTACTGTGCTGCACAAAAACAATTTTGGATAATCAGTGTAAAGACTACAAAGAAAGAAAAAAACCAAAAGATCTACATCTGAATGTGAGAAGCACCAATACCAAGATGCATGAAGTTTTAGAGTAAGTGACATACAGGTAGAATAAAAAAAACCAAAAAACAAAAAACAAACAAACAAAAAAAAACCCCACAAAAACAAGCCCATGCTTTTCAGCACAGCTTACAAAAATCCTGGGAAATTATCAAAAAAACTCCACGCACTGAGGTTGGACTGGATGATCATATAATTGTCTTCAAGATATCTTCAACACAAACAGAAACCCAAAGGCAAAAGTCCTTAAATCAAATCCCCACTTAAATTCTGATTAAGGAGAAGTTCCAAGGCCAAATTATGCAAGTGACTGTTTCTAGCAAGCGGTTATTTGGTCTTTTCATTAGATGCCAGCATGGACACAGGTAATAGCTGACAGAGTACAACCCTTAACCTAAAACACTGAGCCCATAATTCTCTCCTGCAATGCTGGTGCTTCATGGGCCACCCAGCTTTGGAGGTCTTCAGGAATTCTTGTAGCCTGGGGTACACAGGAAAAAGTATTGTCTAGAGCTCAATTCCTGCAGGCCCCCACCCCCCGCATCCCTTGCATGGAAATAACCTTATGCACATGCACATCCCACTATTTTCTTCGAAACAGGATTCATATTTTTAGCTGCTACAGCTACAGAGGTGCATTCAGATCTCAAAACCTTAACTCAAAAGGCACGTTAGAATATGTGCACTAAAAAGCATATTTGCTTTCTACACACTTTACATATTTTGCTGCATGTATTTAACACAGAAAGAAAAGCATAAACTAGTCACCACCTAATGTTTTGGCTATATAAATGAAGTGCCTCACCTGCATACATGTGGTAGGTCAGCCTCTCGATGAGCTTGACAACAGTTCCTGCCTTGATGATGGGGATTCCAGATTTGGGCTGCATGTTTTCTTCAAACACTATATTCTCTTCAGAGTCGGGTTCTGCAAATCTATAGAGCTCAGGATTTGGAAATCTCATCTGCTCCTCTTTTTCTTCCTGCAACATTGTTACATCCAACATCCTTTCCAGCGTGCTTCTATATTGCAAAGATATCAATGCTGCCATCCAGTTATTTTTCTCTTCAGCTGATTTAGCAGCAAAAATAACACTGTTCTCATCTTTTAAGATGATTTCAAAAGCATGTCTGTACTCATTAGTGTCGTCTTTATCGTTGATTTGTACCTTTCGCATGAAGAACTTTTCTTTTAGACGATATTCTGCATTACTAGCACCAGGAAGTCTTGGCTGGCCGTGATTTGACTTACAGCAAATCATCAAGCCATCAAATAGAAATATGTGTCTCTCATGCTTTGCTCCTACCCGCGTGAGTGTTCCTTCCATGATGAACTCGTTACAGCATTGTCCAATGTCCTTACCCTCCCAACCATCAATATTTTTCTGGATTTCATTCATTTTCTTAATTGCTAGCTGTTTCCCCTTCATCTGCTGAGTATAGAATCGGCATGCAGATTCACTTCAGTGAAGGATGGGAGAAAGGCAGCCTATTAGTATACGTGTATTTAAAAACCACAACCACCGCTAACAGCAAAACCACAAGCTCATCTTTCTGAGTGGTGAGAATTCCACTGAGAATGGAATTTCAGCACTTAGTATCAGCACCACTGCAAGTCTTGACCAATGTTTCTCTTAAGTACCTCAGCTAATAAATTTTCGGCTTCTGTGCAATAAATGTTTTACCTAAACACAGGCAACCAGAAGTAGGCAAGCTGTTAGTGCTTCTTCTTAGCCTAACAAACCACTCATGTCCATAGCCAACAAACAATTTTAAAATTTAAACTAAATGCATTCATGTCCCAGCCTAAAGATTACACTTTGCAGCACAGAACTTGTTTGGCAAAGAAAATATTGAAACAATTATATGAGCAAAAAGCAAAACTGTAACGTGTTTAAGTAACTACACAGATATTAGCATTAAATCCAACAGCAGATGACATAATCCAAGAATTGGCTACAACAGTGCAACTAAGTACTAGTTACCTATGCTTCTATTTCTATCAGTGGTAATTTTAATTAATTGTACAAAAAACTGTTCAGATTAAGTAGCTCCAAATTTAAGAACATTCCCCTCTAACCACACAGCGATATACTTTTACAATATTTTCAGGTGGATATTTATTATCTGAGCATAATTAACCCACAAACGCCAAAACTTTCTACTTACCAGTGAATTCTCAGAATGTCTCAACTACCAGTATGCAGGGACACAAAGAAATTAGAACAGTTTTAAAACAATAACAAATTATCTTGGCTTTGATGTCACTTCCTCTGAAAAAGCAGGCTTGTCACAAACTATTTTGTTCATTGTTTACTAAAAGAGGAAACTGGGAGCACTGGATTTACAGCAAAGCATTAAGAGCAGAAAGCAGGAAAAATGGAAACATGTTTACCTAAGCCTTCGTTTTGCAAGACTTTTGGAGCATATCCGTTCCATACTGCTTTGAAGATTCAGTAGGGCAGTTATTGCTTGCTTTAAGCACTCTTTATCTTCTTCATCCTCACTTTTTTCTTCCAATTGCTGTGAACATTGAAAGTTAAATACAAAAAGTGTTACAAGCATTTTGGTATGCGCAAATCCAGAAGTTTGACCAAGGAAGAAGAAATCCAACCATTTGGTGATTTTGCATGCTCCTGCTTGTTATTAAAGTTAATGAAATAATCAGGTGCATTGCTGACACAGATGAGAGACAACTGTCTGCTAAGACCTTAACCTCAGTAAAACAAGTGCAGCAGTCACTCCCCCAGATACAGACGCCTTCAAGCACACATTACTTACTTCAAAACTAGTTTGATTTACCTTACATCTCCAAAAAAAGAATCCTATAGAGGTATTAAGTCTTAAGAGAAACAAGTGAAGAGGGAGATCCCCATACATACCATTCTACAGCACAAGACCAAATCTGTGGCATGTCTGTACGTTTGTAACATATAAACACTCCTGAAACAGGCAAACTAGACCAAAAGCTAAGCAAAACTCCTTCATCACATTTATAAACAAAAGATTGCAGAGGCTCTCACCTCACTAATCACAGTCCAATCAATAATTCAGGTTGGAAGGGACCTTGGAGATTATATTATCCAACCTCCAGCTCAACTGCAGAGCCAACACACAGATTGCCTAGGGCCGTACTGAGTTTTGAATTGCTCTCAGTATGGAGAGGCTACCACCTTTCTGGACAGTCTGTTCCAGCGTCTGAAATCCCTCACAGAGAAATTATTCATCCTAATAGCTTATCAGGATTTCCCTTATTGACTTTTCATAGTGGAATACGTGGAAGAACTATGCAGCTGCGAGAAGCATTTCTCTGTCTTCCCCAATCCATCACACAGTGAAAGACAGCAGGAAGGTTTCCTCTCCTCCTCAGCCTCCTTTTCTCCAGAATGAGTAAGCCCACTCCCCCCAGCTTCTCCTTCATCACATGCTCCGTTCCTCAGATCATCTTAACAAGACCTTCCAGTGTGCTTGCTGCAGCACATCAGTGCCCACAGGAAGCCCAAGCTGGACGCGGTTCTCCAGATGCAGCCCTGACAGTACTGAACAGGTAAGCACTGCCACTTTCCTCAACCCGATGACTACACACTTGTAGTACAGCAATACAGGCCCTTGTTGCTGCAAGGGTGCTCTGCTGGCTTGTGTTCAGCTTATTATCCACCAGGACTGTGATTTTTTTCATACAAAAAGACAAAGGGGAGAAAAACAATAACCAGAGGGACGGTGGGGAGAAGTGTTCTTCCTCCATGGAGGGGTTGCTTGGCTGTTCATGAGAAAACATGGGAGCATCTAACCACGGCCAGCTTGTAAAACCAGGGTAGTACATAAGTCCCTAGCCAAGTACACAGCTACATTAATGCCTTCATATACTAACTCAACTTTTCTTAAAGCACAAAAAAGAAGTTATGAACGAAGAATGGACAAGAGGGGTTAATACTAATACTTTGTGTCTAACTATCGCTGTGACAGATAACTTCCATAAAACAAGACCTGCCACATTTTTATCTTACGATGCTTAAGATTCTCAAGTCTTCATTTAAGTATTAAAATTTTCACATTCTAGTCAGTGGAAAAAACAGTTGACTACAGCTGTGGCTTAGACAAGAAAACTGAAGTAACAATTATTTACAGGATTATTAAGACACCAGCATTTCTGACTACTACACACCAAGAACTGGCTCCACAGAACTGAAAGATTAGTTTTGACAGAGGTGGTAAAAGTGAAGCAACAGGCTGGCATGGACCAGAACAACAGAGAACAACAGACACCATTGGAAACAGTACGATCGTGCTGTTTGCTTCCAGTGTGAAATGTAAGTATTGTCCTCCAAAATCCATCTGAATACAACATATTCATGTTTGACATTTGAACGGGCCATAGAATAGCACTAGTTTTTTTCCCCAGTCAGAGTTAATCATTCAGTGCAACGGCTGTCAAAGCCAATGACAACTTTATTTGTGTTTTCTGCCATAAGGATGACCACAAGGTTTATTCTAGACAGCTTTGGTTCATGTAGCACAATCTCTCACACACTTGACCTAACTGGCATTAGGCGTGAGTGCCTACTCATGCGACTGCCACTGAAAGAGGGCTGACAATGCACCACAACAGGCACTACTTCCCAAAAAGTCTCAGGGAGAATACATCACTCCATGAAGGAACAGACTACCCCCGTCCTATTCCTCTACTCTCTAGTTTTAACACAGAGGTATTATCTTCCCTTTGCTTCATTTGTGCAGATCATCTAGGTTTAGAGAGAACTTCAGACAAATAAGAAGGGGCAGCACTGCTGGCAGAAGTCCTGAAAGCAAGCTACAAAAAAGACATAATTACCTCTAAGATTTCGCATCTTTCCTGCATGAGTTCAAAGGCGGCTCTTTGCCTTGCACACTGCCTCTTTGCTGACTTCCATCAAAAGAGTTTGGCTGGATTTCCTATAATCTCTGGGTAGCTACACTTCAACAACGGACAATTGTTTTAGCCCAGTCTCCTTGAAAACAAGCCTTATTAGATCCTACAATATTCTGCCATTTGCTTTTAAGGGTACCCCAGGAGACAGGGTAAGGCATAAAAGGCACACAAAATACAGGACAAAAACTGATGTAATTTAGGCTCAACATGCAACAAACCTTAAGAAATTATTTCCTTCTTTTTTAATACTGTCTATACAACCTAAATGGTCCAGTCAAACTAACACAGAACCATGGTGCCTAGCATAAGGTAGAACAAAAATGGCCCATACCCCAAAAGAAGGAAGTGTTAACATTTGGAAAAAATCTCAAAGGAGACCTGTGCAAATGTCGGGTAGCATGTGTAAGGGGAGCACTAAACCAAACCAAACCAACAGAAAAATAAAGCTCCATAAAGTAATCAGTAATATTCTCAATGTAGCACCTTATCAACTCGAATACCTGGAATAAAATGACTCCCTGTACTTTCTCTTCAGAAACATACTGGTACTGATGTTCACTACTGCAAAGCATTCTGCACCTGTGTTGAGTTTATAAAACGCTTTTTACAGCAATTTGTCTCCAGCTGCAAAAATTTTGGTATTCATCACAGAAAAGCCCATGTCCAAAAGCAAAAGACATGTCTGTATACAATGCTGCAGAGAAAGCAATTGCATAAGACTAACACTTCCCCATCAGGATCCATTGGAAGTAACCCGTATTTCCAACTGTATATACAAACTAAATCAAAGTCCAGTGAGTGTAATTATGCTCCAGGTTTAACACTTAGAAAGTAGTGCATAGAAGTATGCGCCTTCTTAAGCATAAGACCAACACCAATGGCAAATAAAACAGTGCTGTGAACTACTATGAAGGCAGTTCTCTGCACACAGAAAAGGTATTAGAAAATGTATATTCTAGTATTGTATAAATACCATAAACTGCTATCAAAACCAGTCTTCAACAGAACTAAGCTTAAATTACAGCAATAACTGCCATCTTACACTGCCCCTGGCCAGTTTGGAAGAGGAGGTTATGGAAACTGAAATGGCATCACAGGAAACACATCCAAGTTTCTCTGCAAATTCCATTGATTCTTCTATAGCTGTGCAGTGCCCCCTAATGAACGAATCAAGTAGATGCTAAATAAAAGTGTGCGCTTTTTTTTTTTTTTTATAAAGTGTCACGTGAAGAATACTATACTAGTATGGGAAGAAGGTGCAGATTTCTGATTATCAGTAGTAGTATAGTCGTGTTTTTGAATAAACTTATGAGAAAATACTGGTTTACAATGATTGTATGATTCACAACACTATTCATGCAGTATCCTGGCCATTCAAGGAAAACAAACTTGTAAAATACATTGCTAAGGGAAATTTCTAATATAAAAGTACTCTACATTCCAGGCTGCAAGCTCTGAAGAGATATCAAGAAGTGGAAGACAAGGTATTTTGTTCTACCTTTTGCACAACATAAGGATTAGCTATTTATAAACCCAGGAAATTCCAAACAGATAAAAAGAAAATAAATCCTCCCCGTGCAGTGCAAAATTAGACTATGGTAGTCCTTCTCTTACACTGTCATGGAAGCATCTATCTAGAAAGACAATGACAGAAAATACATTTATAATTCTGATGAGAATATGCAGATATAACAAAATATATATATAGATATAACTAGGTGTCACAATGGACACAAAATCTTGTACTTCAAGGCTTACATCACAATCTAGACTTCTGTCTTCCTAGATTATTATTCTAAATCTAACCGCTAAAGTTTGTGAACCACAGGTTCCTCAGTGCATCTGGGAGGAGAGTTTACAAATCAGTTTCTATACACAAAAGACACAACAGCATATGGGAGGCAGGAGAATTACAAATGAATTTGCTTGATTTAAGCTTAACTCAAGACCACTTGACTGTAGGTGCTAACCATACTTAGTGCCCCTCAGAACGTTAATCCAAGAAGTTTAGTGCACACGTGGTCCCACCTTACAAGTGGAAGTTGCACACAGGAGTACCTGGAACAAGCTCGAACTAGTGCTGCTTCAGGGAAACCTCTTCAAAAAGATGTAATTTCTTCAAAGATCCTGAAGCCCACAGCAAGGCAACAGAACACTTGCACAGTTGGCAAAACAAGCCTGATCTGTGGTGTGACCTTGCTATCTGCTCTATAGGGAAATGCTACAGAAGTAAGCAATGTTCACAAGAACTTCAAGTTTACTGACACCAGTTACTCCAGCTGCTGTTTAAATGCCTCACCATTTTCTTCAACATGTTTCTGAGAATGGGGTTCCTACCAAAAGCCAGTCCTGAAACAGGCTATTTTATGATCAAGAATAAAATAACAGGGTTTCTCCTCTGACAAATGCAGGCAGGCAGGTCTGCTCGCACTTTGCCATAAAACAATCCTGGAAGCTGGCTCAATAGCATTGCGCTGCCCAACAGTTTTCTGGTTTTTTGCACTTCCTCCAAATAATAAAAACCTCAGCCCAAAGCAGGAGTATGCTGGGCAAAAAAGTGCTCTCATATCCAGAAACTTTAATTTTTATAAAGTATGAGGAAATCATGTGGAACAGCAAATGGGGACAACTGCAGGGACCATTATACACTTCTGGAAAATGCTAGCAGTCTAAAAGGTACTTCCCACTTGAAGCTTCTCCACATGCCATATTCTTGGACATACATACATTGCTTTAATGCATGAGAATTTCAAAAGTTATTTTGTTTTTGTATAAACTTAGACAATCTTAAGCACAGTGCAGTAAAAACATACATACATTTATGTAACTGTTTATTTAGATTTACATTACAGCAAGTTATTTGCATTAAGAATGGAACAGAACCTAATATATTGCTGAAGTAATGGTAAAAACTTTTTCTCCAAAGTTTCACTATGCCTTCTCAGTTTAATTTTCAAAAGTTACATTAAGTCACATAGTCTTACATAAACGTGTCAAATATCCAACCTCATATATCAGATAATTAGTTACAAAAAGCCTATGGCATTCTCTTGGAAGTACATTTTAGAAGAGACAGAAGCTAAAAAGCCCTCATCTTTTATTTTACATTAAGTTTTAACTCACAATGTAGAACACGGTCAGCCATTGGGAAGCATACTGTACAAGTAAAGCATTAAAATGGGAAAATAAGAAGTATTTCAACTTTTAGTACAAGCTTCCCAGTTACAGAATCACAGAAGGTTCGGGGTTGGAAGGGACCTCTGTGGGTCATCTAGTCCAATCCCCCTGCCAAAGCAGGGTCTCCTACAGCAGGCTGCACAGGACCTTGTCCAGGCGGGTCTTGAATATCTCCAGAGAAGGAGACTCCACAACCTCCCTGGGCAGCCTGTTCCAGGGCTCCGTCACCCTCAGAGGGAAGAAGTTCTTCCTCATGTTCAGATGGAACTTCCTATGCTTCAGTTTGTGCCCGTTGCCCCTTGTCCTGTCACTGGGCACCACTGAAAAGAGCTTGGCCCCATCCTCCTGACACCCACCCTTCAGATATTTATAAGCATTTATAAGGTCCCCTCTCAGCCTTCTCTTCTTCAGGCTGAACAAGCCCAGCTCCCTCAGCCTTTCCTCATAGGACAGATGCTCCAGTCCCCTCCTCATCCTCAGCGCCCTCCGCTGAACTCTCTCCAGTAACTCCTCATCTTTCTTGAACTGGGGAGCCCAGAACTGGACAGAGTACTCCAGACGGGGCCTCACCAGGGCAGAGTAGAGGGGAAGGAGAACCTCCCTCGACCTGCTGGCCACACTCAATGCAGGATGCCACTGGCCTTCTTGGCAGCCAGGGCACACTGCTGGCTCATGGTTAACCTGTCATCCACCAGCACACCCAGGTCCCTCTCCACAGAGCTGCTCTCCAGCAGGTCTGCCCCAAGCCTGTACTGGTGCATGGGGTTGTTCCTCCCCAGGTGCAGGACCCTGCATTTGCCCTTGTTGCGCTTCATGAGGTTCCTCTCTGCCCAACTCTCCAGCCTGTCCAGGTCTCGCTGAATAGCAGCCTGCCGGTGTATTCACCACTCCTCCCAGTTTTGTATCATCAGCAAACTTGCTGAGGGTGCACTCTAACTCTTCATCCAGGTCATTGATGAAGAAGTTGAACAAGACTGGGCCAGGTACTGACCCCTGGGGAATACCACTAGTTACCAGCCTCCAACTAGACACAGTGCCACTGACGACAACCCTCTGAGTTCTGCCATTCAGCCAGTTCTCAATCCACCTCACCGACCACTCATCCAGCCCAGTTCTTGTACAGCTTAACTATGTGACTTAAAATAGATCTCAAAGACATGTGGAAAATTTAAGTACCTCAAACTTCACCTGAGCCCCAAAAAATGAAACCATTTGGATTAAAGAAACATGTGAATTTAAGGAATTACTACTTTGATTACTCAATGTGGATGCTCTCATTTGGAGAGGTGCAGAATGAAATTAAATCTGTTTCAGGAATAAATTACACTACTCTGCAGTGTCATTTTTCAAATCAGGATGGACACTGAGTAAAAGTCAGGAAAAGCTATTCAGAAATCAATACCACACAGAAGTCTGTGAGCTGACGTTTCACTAATTCAACAGTTCAAAGTTTTCCATGACAGGTTTCTTACGTGGCCAATTTGCCACAAGCATTCCCATGAATGGTTATAGCCTCTCACAAGGGCGTATTTCAGATAAGGCCTGCTCAAGTGCTACCGCAGCCTGCTAGGTATTTCAACCGGTGTCTGCTCAGCAGGAAACAATGTTCTCAGTTTCTGCAGCTAGTAGGGGATTCATGTATGTGAGCAATTCTCATTGAGCTTAAACAATCAACATTTCCTTCATCAAGGAACAGATACAAACACAAAGCTTTGCTTTCAAATAAGTTCCCTGATGTTCTCATAAAACCATTTCCTAAACATTCAGACTTTTTGTAGGCTACTAGCTGCCATATATGCACTTTATATGCCCAGATACCATTACTAGGGAAATGGCTACTTTGTTTACAGGAAGCCTTGTCTTCTCAGAGAATGGAAAACCCATTTGCTCTGCATTCTTCAAAAATATGGGGGGTTTTTTTGCATATGCTGATGTCTCTTCCACAGCAGATTCATTACCTTTCTGCAACAAACGTAAAAGTTCACACAGATCCTTCCAGAGCTTTCATGCTCTGAAATTTTCTTCTTTCTTACTGTCACTTTGGTTTGTCTCATCATTATTAGCAGACCTGCAGAATATATTAGAAATTTAAAATTCATAATTAAGTTGATAACATTTAGTTAGATTAGTATTTGAAATATCACAAAATATTTACCTACATACTTCCACACTTGTAATGGAGGTCTTCCATCTTCTTCCCCCAAATTTTTCATCATAGTAACGACAATTCAATTTGAAAACTCCTTCCCTTTCTCTTCTGTAACTCCAAACTGGATTAAAATCCACTTTCACTGCTTTGACACAATTCAAGTCTGATCTTTGCCAACAAAGTTTGAAGTGCTGTAAGCTCAACTGGATGGCACCTCTATGTTTGGATAGAAATATATGAATTTTTGAACACTACGTAAGATGAATTCACAATTTCAGAGATCTTTCTGGGAAGTCACAGTAGAATCCTGTTGATTTTAAGAGAAACCCCGTTGATTAAGGAAAAAACAGCAGAGGAAATAAGGGATGACAAGCAGAATCCCATCTGCAGACTTGGTCTACAGAAACCATGAATGCATCTTGTTTTATTTGTGCTTATTATTTCCTACGTTTTTCCATTGGTTTCCACTGAAGATATCAAAGTATTGACAGAAAACTTAGATCTCCACTGCTATAAGAGCAAACAGAGAAAGCATGCTGGTAACGGGACTAAATCCACAGCTCCATGTTCAGAAACTTTTCCAATGAAGAAATCAGGTATATGAAAGTCCCAACCATAGTGCTACCTCTCTCCAAGGATCTCCCTTTTGTACAGAAGGTGATGGGAATGGAGGCAGGAGAAGAGGACAGGGAAATATATTAATGCTATTAAAAGACTCTACAGCAATAAAAGCGTACTAGGGCTATATCATGACTGCCACAGACACAAAAACTAATGACATCCTAAAGGAGCTGAACATCTCAGCTACAGTAAGCGTCTTAACATTCAATCCTTGATGGATTACTCATGTCAAAACTTTTATTTAAAGGGGAAAAAAAGGATCAAAATTTGCCCAAGTTCCTGTAATGCCCATCTATTTTCATGACAGCTTGGCCTCGGGTGTTCAGCATGAACTACTGCCATTTAAGCTAAAGAGCTATCTACCATTCTTAACAGCAGCCACTGAAAACCAGGAACAGATCATCAGCCCCAGAGAAGTCTGCCCCAGTACAGCTCTCTTAATTCTCACACTACTGGGGAGAATTTGCCCTGCAGGTATTCCTAGAAAATGGATCAGAAAATAGGACCCTGGAACCCTACAGTTAAACAAGTGAAGTCAAAAGTCAGAGTTCAGTTAGTGCTTCGTTTGACTCCCCAAAGAGGGCACCGTCTAGATAACAACAGCCTGGCCCTGTGCCATCCTACCCTTGCTTCAAGAGATCGAAGTACAGCATGTGTTGGTCCAGCAGCAGATTGACAATAACACAGCTCAAATGTCACCGAGGACTGTAAGCAAAGCAGGAGGAGGAATTTTTTACTTTTACTTTTGTTAGATTTTATCCAGCTCTTGCAGAAAACCAATTTTAGTGGTGAAGTGGAAAAAATATTTTCCCAGATAATTACTCCTCATTAGAGCATTCCCTGGAAAGACACACCTGCTTCTCAAAAGCCCAGATACATCTTGCGTAAAAAGAGAAAAGCTATATAACAGAACATACATCCCCATCACAACTTCCTAACAGATTATGTAAGCCATTAACATATGAAGTGATACACATGCACATATATGTATCTGACACAAACACATAGAAATTCCAACAACAAGTACCTCAGCTAGAAAGAAAAAACGGAATAAATTCTGAATAACATTTTCAATAGTTAGCTTAACAATTACCAAGTCTGTGGAAAAAGTGCACACACACAGAGGTGTGAAACTTTTATTTCCCCCTACTATCTTCCCTTTGGCTGCCAAACACATAGCTCACTTCAAGCATAAACCACAAACCCACTAGCATTCAAAGGAGATCAGCAGAAGAAATGTTGTCAATGACACTACACAAGCAAGTAAGAAATACAGAACATCATTTACCTGGCTGTATCATCTCCAACTGCTACGATAAGGCACAACTTCCATACCTTTACAACATTGTAGCTGTAATATAAATATTCCTAGCTTAACCATATGAAGAAGTTGCTTAAATTTTTCACCTACTGCCATATTCTAGGACATCTCTCAGATTTGAGACAAATTTTCACATCACCACAGCTTTTTCTCCCAAGAAACACTCAAATACACTTTGCAGTCCCTATTACACACTAGCAGCAGATTGGTCAAGCTACGTTTCCTCCAGCAGACAGGCCTTCATCTGTCAGAGAGACATAAATTTGCACATTATCTCTAGTGGATGTAAAAAAAGTCATCCTCATCTGCAGTTACATATACAAATACATGTAGAACAGTAATACTTATGCTTTTATTTCAAAACAGTACTGTACATACAAGTTACAGTGTTTGGAAAGAAGCACACCAAAAAAAGTGACTTTGGAAAAAAAAATCATTTGCTGAAACTAAGTGAATACTTTCTTAAAACAATCCACAGCTAGTCTGAATCTAAGATATTCTGTTTTTAATATTAATTGAAGGAGACGAACAACCAACTAAAGCAACAGAACCTGTTAATTACAGTGCCTGTAATAAATACAAGCAACACAGACAATGTTTTGAGACAATGACCTATAATAGATATTGCAAAAACTTTGGAGACTATCAAAGTTCAACCAGTTAAGACTCAGTGATTTTTCACCCTGGGCTGGGTTACACCAGTTACAGATGGATCGCAAACCAACTTAATCAAATTTGTTACACTGGATCATGAACCTGGCTGAAACAACGCCAAGAACCAAAACAAAGGCAAAGCCCAAAATAGTTTGGGACATTACATTGTTACATTAGCATAGTGAAGAGGAAGACCAAAAAAAAAAATTTAATTGAGGAGTACTTCTACTTGAGCTGAACTGCCAGTCAGTAAAGACTGGCAAGTTATTTATCATTTAAGAACAAAGTTTAAAAAAATAAATAAAAGACACTAGATGCTGTTGTGAAATGAAAGTGTCCTGAGAATTTAAGATCATTATAGGCAGAATTCCAACTAAAAAATATTTGCAAAGAGACAAGAAGTTTCCATTCATAAGTCATGGGAGCCAAGTCCACACTTTGTTTAAAAACAAAAAACAAACAAAAATATCTACTTCTCCTGTTTTCCAGAACATAATATTTTATCTAAGCAGAGCTTACATATGCTCTGAGCCATTCCTACTTGGAAAAAAAAGGAATTTTAAAGTAATCTATTTACCCAAAAAAAGAGTATTACACAAGCACACAATTTACAGCATCTGAAACAGTGCCCAATTCAGTTTACAAGGCTTTAAAACTTCTTTCTTCAATAACTCCAGGTCATAAATAACTGCACTATTTGCACCACCCTACCTTTCACTTAAGAGTCCAGATTTAGCAAAGACCATTCATATTATTTGAATTTTTTCAGAAAAGCACAGTCTCATATGAAGACACTATTTTATATAGTTAGTTTCTTATATAAAAGTCTGGGGACTTTCAAGTTGGTTGAAAGAAAACACAGCCCTTAGTCATATGCTGATTTTCCAACAAAGTTACAGCAAGGAGCTTCAGCTAAAAATAGAATATGTATTTGTGCATTCCTGGTGCCCTGCCAAACTTCAGGAGGGCTTTAGTTTCTAAATAGGATAACCATCAGTGGATAGAAATTTATTTTTTTTGTAGTCTGCATAGCTGGAAGGTAACTTTTAGATGCATTTTAAATAGATAACTTCAAAGTATGCAAGATTACACCATATAGCTTAAAGAAAAATGCTAATCTCTTTATCCTGAAAAATACCTATATTCAAGAGAATAACACGTTTTTTCCACATACTACTTTGCCAACATTTTGTCTCATCATACTAAGAGATCCATTTTCACAGCATTTTTGATTATTCATAGATTTGCATGCAATCACTAAATTGGGTCTCTTACCATACAAAAGAATTCAACACAACCCTGTGTCAGTGAAATTGTCAGGATTATATGTCTTAATCGTTCAATCAACATCCTTCCATAGCAAATACTCTTCTGTCAGACCATTTTTAAGTATAACCAAGCTGGAATCCGTTTGAAGATTCCAGATAGAAGAAAGAAAATGTTATTGCCAGCAGAGACTACTTGGGGGAGGGATTCATATGCTGTGTGTACATGTACGTATTAACAGATGAAACTACTATCATGACAGCTAATATCTCTTCACTTGCTTCTATTATCCATCACTGCCTGTTACATGTACCACATCCAAGACCACAGTGTCGAGTGTCTCACTAAAATGTGAGATGAGCAACATAGCGGGAAGAAAACCTGTAAGGTTACCACAAACAGAACAAAATCTAATCTAACAATGTCAGATTTACACAAGGTGGTGGTGGGGGTGAGAAGAGCATGAACTAGAAAAGACAAAAATTTTACATAAAGCATAGGTCAGGAGTTGCAAAAAGATTGATAACCTTCTGGAGGTGGGCTTAGCTCAGACTCCAGTTTGCCCTAAGAACGGTGAACATGAGCTGCTCCCTATTTCCGTAAGCACACATGCCCTCTTTCCCCCATGAAAATTACCAATCGCAAGAAGCAATGCAGGATGCCTGTGTGTCAGACGATGTCAATCCTTCATGCTTTGTCTATTACATAAGACAATGCCATGTTCACACGGAAGTATGCAAAGCTACTAGGTACTGCATTTTGAGACTGTGTGATAAAAGCATGAGCAGAGATTCCTTATGTCTGTGCAGATCTTTATCATACAAAATGCAGAAAAGCTGTACCACACCTCCCTTCCAATGGACTGTCATGAAAGGAAATGCTTAACATATCACAGAATCACAGAATCACAGAATAGTAGGGGTTGGAAGGGACCTCTGTGGGTCATCTAGTCCAACCCCCCCGCCGAAGCAGGGTCACCTACAGCAGGTTGCACAGGACCTTGTCCAGGCGGGTCTTGAATATCTCCAGAGAAGGAGACTCCACAACCTCCCTGGGCAGCCTGTTCCAGTGCTCCGTCACCCTCAGAGAGAAGAAGTTCCTCCTCATGTTCAGACGGAACTTCCTATGCCTCAGTTTGTGCCCATTACCCCTTGTCCTGTCACTGGGCACCACTGAAAAGAGCTTGGCCCCATCCTCCTGACACCCACCCTTCAGATATTTGTAGGCATTTATAAGGTCCCCTCGCAGCCTTCTCTTCTTCAGGCTGAACAAGCCCAGTTCCCTCAACCTCTCCTCGTAGTGGAGATGCTCCAGTCCCCTCACCATCCTTGTAGCCCTCCGCTGGACTCTCTCCAGTAGCTCTTCATCCTTCTTGAACTGGGGAGCCCAGATCTGGACACAGTACTCCAGATGAGGCCTCACCAGGGTAGTGTAGAGGGGAAGGAGAACCTCCCTTGTCCTGCTGGCCACACTCTTCTTGATGCACCCCAGGATCCCATTGGCCTTCTTGGCAGCCAGGGCACACTGCTGGCTCATAGTTAACCTGTCGTCCACCAGGACACCCAGGTCCCTCTCCGCAGAGCTGCTCTCCAGCAGGTCCACCCCAAGCCTGTACTGGTGCATGAGGTTGTTCCTCCCCAGGTGCAGGACATGTTAAAGATGTCTGAAAAGTCAGACCGAACCTATGAGCTAGGCAAACAGATCAAGCATACTTTTCAAAAATTAAAAAAAAGTGTGTTATACAAGATGAACTATATGTGCCAAAGCTGTACACGTAGATCTAAATCAGTAAAAATGGTGTTATAACTGTAAACACCGACTCAAAGATGACCTAACTACTTTTTTTGGGGGGGGGGGTGGTGGTGGTGATGGTTTTTTTTTTTTAAACACTTCTGATCCAAGTTTCCCCAAGTAATTAAGTCTGGAACGCTCTATCCTTTATGAGTTTCCATTAAGTCCAAATGAAGATTCTACTTGAGAGTTTTCCTCCAAAAGTTCTACACTCCTTCAAGATTATTCTTCAATGCTAACTTACAAACGCCCCAAAAAAAACATCTGTAGGCATTTTCTTTACATGTCTATGTTACAGTCTTTACTGTTACATCATCGACACAGGAAGTGCATATACCAACTAAGCTTTCCTTTGAAGGAAGGATATCACCTTTACAACCACCACGGGATGCGCACTGCAAGAACACCGAAACGTTCATGAAAATAAAATGAAGTCTGAAGGGAAATCCTACTGTGATTTTAAATTTAGAAAGTAACAGCTTGAGAAAGCCGTGGACTTTTTCAGTAATACACCCATTTGCCATTATCTCTTACCACTGTTGAAACAATCATTCCAAGAATGAGAGCACCTAGATCTTTATTGCTTTCTAAATTAATAGTAAGTTGATTACGCAACACGAATCCTTAGCTGCTGTAAAACTTCCATGAAATTACAAGCTGATATTCAGCCAATCATAGTACGCACCAGAGCGTATAACCTGCTTTTCTTTCACCATAGCAGTTTTATCATTCACATTCTAGTAAAAGGTTTTACATCTAACTGAGCACACGGAGGTCTGATATCCAACATTAAGAATTATGAAAAAACATCAGATTGACACAACGTTCTTACTTTTAGCAGTTCAAAATAATGAAGACAGTGGTAAACAGGGGCAAGGAGCAGCCGGGGTAGAACATACTGAACAGCTTCTTTAAAGCCTTCACCTATTGACTAGAAACAAAATAAGTTTCAGTCTTAAAACAATAAATGTATCGAAGCAACAATATAATGTAATTAAAATAGTAACATCAATAATATGGCTTACTTAATAGAAAGTTACCTGTAAATAAAATGCTGCTCCTGGCTTTGACAACTGACTTAGAAAATGATCGTGAAAACCAGGTCGCAAAATATCTTGTGCATATGATTCATATGGATCAAATGCTAGTTCCTAAGAAGAAATACAGAATTAATTTTACAAAACTGATTTAATACCTAAACTTCCTATTTCTTAAATAAAATACACATACTGTATAGGAGAGACTTATCTGCATACTTCTCCCAAAACACCTACAGAGAAGAATCATTACTTTTATGTGCACAGACTCATGGATAATTCAGTCCGGAAGACATCTCTGAAGGCCAACTGGTCCAATTCCCTGCTCAAAAGCAGGGCCCATCTCAGAGCCAAAGCCAGATCCAGCATCAAAGTTAGCTAAAGTAGCTCAGGGCATCATCCAGGTAAGTACAACATTCCAATGTTCAGTTGTTCACATTGCAGATCTCCCTCCCCCAGTATCTAATGAGGATTACCCTTTTTACCATCCACATGCTCTCTCTCATCTTGCCTCACAGTTCTCTGTGGTGAACCTTCAATAAGAGCCTGCCTCAAGCCTTTTCCACACCTTCCCTTCAGGTCACTGAAGACAGCAATAAGATCACAGAATCACAGAATGTTCAGGGTAGGAAGGGACCTCTGTGGGTCATCTAGTCCAACTCCCCTGCCGAAGCAGTTTATGAACATAGAGCTTCACAAGGGTAAGCCAAACTGCACAACTTCTCGAGCGCAGCCACAGGTGAGTAGTAGTATATGCTAGCCAGCGTGCCTAAGCACTGACAGCATCTCTCCATCAGGCCAGCAACCTGGCTGGACAGGCATAGTTTCATGTTGAAAAGTGCATGAGAGGTTACTGACTATGTAGCTGCAGCTGAACACTCAACGCTGTTCTTCAGCTCTCAGCAGGGCCAAAGAGCACTGCGTACTTTCCAAAAGAATTTTTCTGTGGTCTGTATTATAAATCAGCACTGCCAATAAAAAAAAGCAGGGGACAAAGTACATACGTGGGTATTAAAATGGAAGCTGCATGGAAGAATCCCAGGGACTGGATTCAGTAGTACAGATAGGGAAGAAAGAGGACCGAGACATGGTGATTGTGTATTGCAGTAGGAATAGGAAAGGACTGCACAGAAGGATGCAAGGAGCTAAAAGCCTTCCAGTGATACACTACAGTGTGAAGAGGGACACTAGGAACATGAGGGAAGGTGGAACTAGCACAGGATGAAGGCAAAAGTGCAATCAAATGTTAGTCTTTAATGGCTAATCTTTAAAGATCTCCTTCCTTCGACTTCTCTTTTTAAGACAGAATATACCCAGCACTCCTAACCCTCTTTGTACATCACATGCCTCAACTCCTTAATCATGGCAACCCCATGTTTAAGAGCATCTTGTACTAGGAAGACCAAACCCAGACACAGTATTCCAGATGTGGTCTCAAGCGCTACAAAGAAACAACCCCTCAGCCGCCGGCTACACTTTTGCTAGTATAACCCAGTAGGCAGTTAGCTTTCACTTCTGATTCCTGAGGATTTCCAAGCCCCGTCAAGCAGTATTGCTCCTCAGCCATGCAGCTGGACAATTGTATGGAGTTGTTTGGTCCCAGATGCAGAATTTCTTTGCCTTCACTCAACTCCACGAGGTTCCTGTGGGTCCGTTTCTCCAGCCTGTCAGGTCCCCCAAGAAGCAGCCCTGTCCTCTGGCGTGTCCCCTCACAATTTGGCATCACCTACCAACTTAATGAGGCAGACCGTCTCCCACAACACTAATACAGACATTAAACATTATCAGTCCCTGTATCAAACCCTGAGGAATGCCACTAACCTTTGGCCACCAGATGACTTTGTATTGCTGGTGACAGTCAAGCTGGTGACCAAGTTTACCTCCAGCTGATCTGCAGTCCTCTTAATAACATTTCCACCTGCCTAGACAATGCTTCTACATTCCTCCTGGAAAGCCTGTTTCTTTTTGAATCATAGAGTTATATAGGCTGGAAAAGACCCTTCAGATTGAGTCCAACCATTAACCTAACACTGCCAAGTCCACCACTAAACCATGTCCTTAAGTGTCACATCTACAGGTCTTTCAAATACCTCCAGGGATGGTGATTCAACCCTGGGCAGCCTGTTTCCATGCTTGATAACCCTTTCAGCAAAGAAATTTTTCCTATTATCCAATCTAAACCTCCCCTGGCGCAACTTGAGGCCATTTCCTCTTGTCTTACCGCTTGCTACTTTGGAAAAGACACCGACACCCACCTCACTACAATCTCCTTTATTGTACAGAGCGATAAGGTCTCCCCTGAGCCTCCTTTTCTTCATGCTAAACAACCCCAGTTCCCTCAGCCACTCTTCACAGGACTTGTTCTCCACACACTTCACCAACTTTGTTGCTCTTTTTTGGATGTGCTTCAGCACCTCAACGTCTTTCTTGTAGTGATGGGACTGAATTTGGTTAAACAGGGAACTCCAAACTGCGCTTGTCCTTGCCTCCTGCTCTACCTACCCTTTTTCTCAGGGTCTGAGAGTGCATAATCCTTGGGCTTTGAATACACCTCCTTTGAAAATAAACCAGCTCTACTGAGCCCATTCTACCCTCAAGGCAGCCATCAACATGATCCTGCCTCCAAATTCTCTAAACAAGCTAGGTCTACTCGCCCAAAGCCCAGGGTCTTCAGTCTGCTTACCTCCTGCACTTTTCTCAGGACCTTAAGCTCTACCATCTTTAGCACCTGCGGCCAAGCCTGCCATTAGCTACAATGTTCCTGCCAGTTCTTCCCTGTTCATGAGAAAGCAGTCAAGTGCAGCACTTTTCTTAGTTGGCCCATCAGCATGTGCCACAAAAAACTGTCCCCAGAGCCCTCCAGAAATCTGCCCGATTACTTGAATCACAGTAAATTGTTCACCCAGCAGATGTCAGGAAGGTTATTCTCCCAAGACAACCAGGGGCTGTGATACAAAGATGACTCGTACTTGTTCAGAAGAGGTTTTGCCACTTGTCAACTGGGCAGTCTTTGCAGAAGCTTGACCACAACACGTCCTTTGGTGGCAACATCTAATCCTTAAGAATTCAACCAGCTCATCATTCATCCTGTAACAGAGCTCCATATATTTGGGCTCATCTTTTACTAAGCCTCCTGGCTTCATCTTCCCCACCTGTCCTTCTTGAGTGCCTGTATTAGTTCATACAGCTCTCCATCCTGCAAGCCCTCTTGCCATGTCGCTAATTCCAGTCACACAATAGATCTGCAACTGTTCATGGACTCACAGATCCTTTTATCTGTACGTGAGTACACGCACCCTGGGGAAACAGACACTTCAGATGAGCCTTTGATCATCCCACCTTCTCAGGAGGAAGGTGCAAAAGCCCTTGTTGTCATGCTTTCTGTTACGCACATCTCCTTCTCTCAGTTCGGCAGTCTGCAAGCTTTGGTCTCCATCCACTAACAAGCCTTCCTCATGAGCCTAGCAAGCCTGTTGGCAAAGCAGCCCTTGTTCCACTCTGTCTTTCCATAGCAATCCTGATCTACAGCCGATTTATAGGATGCCTCCATTTCTGTCAAAGTCTAGTCACAGGTGTCTGTTGGGTTCCCCCCCTGCCCCACCCTCTCTGAGGTTTAAACAAGCCTATAAAATCCAAGTTTTAGAAATTAAAAAGATAAAAGCACTCTCAAAAATGGGCAGGCTATTAATCATGGTGGGGCTGGAAGGAGAGATCTCAGCCTAAACACCGGCAGCTACAACACAGATGCATTTAGCATCTAAGTGCAAGTCATTAAAATACACATGAGTAGTAAAAAAACCCCAAACTATTTTCTTACCTCTGCCATATCTTCAAAACAGCTGCCTACTAGTGGATGAGGACTACCTTCATCTGTCATTTCAACAGTATCTTCTATATGACCCAATAACTTCACACTAAGTTCATGAATGTCCGATATACGACTAAATATATTTTCCACATCCTGCAAAAAAGCAACAGACCCCGACAAAAATCAACATGGAATTGGACACAATTTCTAAGAGGAAGAATGTTATGTACAAAGCAACCCAGTTACAATATGAAAGTCAAGCACTTCCTTAAACAGAACTAGATTTTATAATATATTTTATTACATGCTTTCTGTACAATTCATGTAAGATGACAGAATTTATTTTTAAAATATTTTTACAGTGACTCAAACACAGCAAAGAACAACAGTGACAAATCTTAAATTACTGGCCTGCAAGTGAACATAGTAAATTGGGTAGTTTCTTCAACAGTTCTACAAAACCAGTGCTTCCCCACAATTGCTCCTTCACTACTTCCATTTCAGAACTCGAGTGCCTCCTCTACTACTGATGTGTTAAACTGGACAACAGTTAAGTTCTAGAAGTGTTCATCTAAATTTATAGATATTATAGCAGGAATTTGTTTGTGGTTTTTACAATACTTACATGAGATGAAAATAGTTTGGAGTTGGAGGCATATGGCTCTCTAAAAACTCTGATAATGAGATTTAGTTCCCTTATATATTGTCGAACCTCTGCCATAAATGACTTCACTAGGTCATAATAGGTTTGCTCCCCTGAGGTGGAGGGTTCCTCATCAGATAAAGTTAATGCACTTAAATCTTCTACATCTTGATGGAACATATCCATTAACACCTACATAGCGAAGAGGGGGAAATCCACAAAGTGAGAACAACTTCTTTTCAAGATCTACCAGTAAGTTACCAGCAAAGGAAATCTATTATTCCAACGAAATCAGACTGATCAGCACTAAGATTTATGTATTATCATTCTGTAACTGGTTGAGCATTTCAAAACCAATATTAATTGCTATGAATTCATGAGTCATTATTTGCAGTGGCAATTTCTGAAGACTTCCCAGTCATTTAGACCAATCCAGGCATCTCTCCAAGAACGGGGTCCTAAAATCAATTACAATTTTAAGAGGTCTATGAACTATAGAGACACATTGAGCATTTAGCTGTATTCTATTACTCTAAATTAGCCGTACATAATCTAAGTTTCTGAAGATAATATAGTACCTGAAGTCAAAAAGTGTGTGCATTTTGGCTTTTCAGCTTTAGCAGGAAGTCACACCTGATTACGCTCAGAACCCTGAAATCTATCATGGATGAATACTGGCCTGCCCACACACTGTACGTGGCCTGGTTTCTGTCCTTAATTCCTGAGAGTTCTCTTGTTAGAATGGACCTTCGAGAAAGGGCACCAGCTTCTGAAAATGCAGCAGTCACATTACAGAACTACATAAACAAAAAGACCTCTAAAAACTATGACTACCAGAGGTCCCAATTCACACCCAAGCAAGGTTACCAAACACAAGCAATTAATAATTCAAAGTTTTCAAGAGAAGTGGATCACTGAACACTTCTTCCAAACATTGTATATGAGCCAGGAGTCATTACAGAGACTTCGCAAGTAGCAAACAGAAATCACACTCTGGGTTGTCTCCATGATACTCAAAGAACATCTTAAAGGTAAACTAAATATGTTGACTGCAAATTAGTAAAAGCCATCCTAATTTGAAGTATCTTTAGCAGAAAGAAAACCTCAAGAGGGTCCACAAGCAATCTACAATGATGTAGCAAATCTTAACAACAAGCCAGCACAAGATGTAGTTCAACACACAAGATGACTTTGTCCTGGGATAGACAGATGGGACAGTATTTTTAAACAAATCTGTTGTCCAGAGCTACAGCCCTTGCAGCAAGTTACGAAGTGTATTAAACAATACATGTGAACTTCAAAATAAATGAAAACTTAAGTGCTGCTTGCCAGCCTCCTTTCCGAACAGATGGAGGTGAAGCCATGGCAACCTACGCCTGTTACTGCAGAGGCTGACATGACTGCTGTCAATCACCGAAAAGACTGAGGAAAAGACTGCAGGATCAAAGCTGTAAATACTCCTCTGAGAGCCACAGAAGGGAAGGCTAACACCTTAAACATGGACTAGAGTTTATAAAATGGCAGAAAACAGAACGAAAAAGCATTTTTCAAAATAATTGTAAAACTGGACATCAAGAATTCAACTTCTGAACGAGTCACAACAAACACGACATTTACCCTGGAAGCATGTTACAGGTGCTTCTCCAAAAGACATGTCAGTTAACCAAGTTGCTGACTACTAGTATTAGACAAATGAACTATTCTGCTATAGAGTACTTGGGGATCTAAAAGTTCAAGAGATGGTCTGGTAGGTTCATCAGACTTGAGTATTGCAAGAAACACACCTACCTAGAGCAGTCATTCTTCACCCAGGTCTTGTCCTAACACTCCTCAAAAATATACAGGTCTAGCGAGGAGGGAAATGGGCACACAGCAGGTTCTTTCTCCTAGTGAGTCAGAGGTCCCTGCTACACACCCTGGTCTTAAGCTTCTCTGAAAGCAGAACAATGGACATTTCACATTAAGACTGACTTCTCCTGAAGCTCTAAGAACAGAAGGCAATTCATCTTTCAAAGCCAGTGAATGTACATGGAACTCAGGTTGTAAGGAGAACCCTAACTAATTCTGGGGAACAGGACATCATAAGGTCGCTACTGTAGGAAATTACATGGAACAGTGGAGGTATTCAAGGAGGCAAATATTTTTAACTTTACTTCATGGATGCAGTTCTAGCACATACTTGAGCTAGAAGATTCCAAGCTGTATTCATGACGTGCTTGTCTCATTACTATGAAATCCACAGAAACAAATTAAAGTAACTATAGTCCAGATATTGAATTTAGAGCAATTGGAAGCAAGAGCAGACTGCAGAAGAAAAACAGCTTGCATTTTAATGGAGTCTGGTTTTTGCAGACAAGGCAAAATTTTCCAGATGGATGGATGGCACAAAAGCAAATGTGAAAGTGCTTGAGAAAAAAAAAAAAAGGCACACAGGGCCAAGAAAATGTTCTGGTTGTTTTGTTTCAAAAAATAAAAACAAGCAGAACACATGTTGTGCGTATGTACATAATATACTATAAAGTTTCTCAATGCAACTGGAAAGAAAACACCTTGAGAGCACCTTTCAACAGCTTATTCTGCTGAGGCAGTAAACCAGCACGCCTGCTTTAGAGCCTTTCAAAATATTCTTCTGTGTGCATATCAAAGAGTTCCTCCAAAGTAACGGAAGTTCCTAAATCAACTTCTTCACAGCTCTTCTGTTCACCACCTTTCCTAGGATAGAAAGAAGCATGCAGCAACAGCACTTGTTCCTGTTACTATTCTATGACAAATATTCAAACATACACCTTCAAATCCTGCCCTAACGACCCAGGCAGATGTGCCCAAAAGCAAGAGTGACCAAGACTACTGTCCTGACTGAGAAGTATTTGACTCTTCAAGACCTCACAAGATACCTTGACAAAGAAAGGTCAAGAAAGTAGGATAAAAAAAAAGCAAGCAGGAATGAGACAAAGGCATTCACTGAAACACAGAGACAACCCCATCCAAAGATATTGATTAACATAGACCAAGACAAACTACTGAAAAGAGGTCATAAATCTGAAAATCCCTAGATTTCAGTACAATTAGAGATTCTTAAATCCCATCTCTTCAAGGATTAACTTCAAGATTTGTTTTTTAAACAATGGGAAACTTGAGATGCTAATGAGGTGGCCACAGAAGTTAGAGCACAAAGACATCTGAAAGACAGACAGGGGACCTTGCTCTATCACTGCTGGAAAGAAAGCCGACTCATGTCTGAACCTAATCCATCTTCTGAAGGTACAAGAATGACTACCTGCAGATAAAAATAAGGACCACTAAGGAGGATTAGACTGAGATGCTAATGCAGGTGCATTTATTATTTTAAAATGCTGGACCATCGAAACACTACTTTTTACATGCAGTAGTTGTCCTTATTTTGGGAGAACACCCAAGCTTAATTTCAGCCTTATTTTTTCAAGCTACAAAATAGGACTCCACTATTACAGTTTAGGAATGTTAAATTTTTAAGTTAGCACTGCTTCACAAAAATTTTTAAGCATTCACATATAGTTGAGATTAGGCAGGTGATATCAAAATGGAGACTTAACTATTACAAGCACAAACAGCAGCTCTGTAAGCTCAATTAGCTTTTTCGTAGCTTTCCTCTATTACTAGAACCATATTTTATGGCAGTAATTTCTTCTTTCAAAGATACAACATTCCATGTACTCAATAAGGAATAGACATTGTCCTCTACTAAAATTCCTGTTAACATGAGAAACAAGAATTAGGCTTACCTTATCAGCACACATTGCCACTTTAATATCTTGTTTTGTAATCTCATAATGTCTTATATTCCGCACATAATTCCCAACCAATTTTAAGATGTCTGCAGAAATGTATTCTAATACTGCCACTATGTAAACAGACACTTGGTGGTCAATTTTGTAGCCTAGAACTTCCTGAAAGGAAAAAAAACAAGCCTTCCATTGTTATTCAGTCGATGAAATACACACCATGGGTTACATCTAAACCCAGTCAGTTTAAGATCCTACTCAATAAACATTCACCACATACCCACAGTCTATTTTAGTAATAGAAACACAGTAGTCTGTAGACCTAGAGAAGAAACAGCGTCATTGTAGATGCTGTTTAATTAACTTGGGAAGTGACAACAGACAATGACTGTCCCAAAAACCTCACTTAAAATGCTCAAGATACTTCTTGAAATATCCATAAATGTTTTAGTCAAGGAAAATGAAACACGAACAATCAAATTCATAGCAAATGAATTCTTGGATTGGTGTGTCCAATAGAGAATTAACAAATTTTTAAGTGAAAAAAGAAATCTATGCAATTAACTAAACTGGAACACTTAAAAGTATGTAACAAATAGAGACCCCTATTCCTTTTTGTTTACATTTCAGGCAGCATACAGACATTATGTGAAACAAAAATGTCAACTTGTAATTGCATTCTAAAAGCAAGATTGCATCTCAGCTTACCTTTAATAAGGGATGGATTTTTTCTACTGGGAGAGATAAAGGATTTCTTCGTTTCCTCTTCTCAATAGCAGACTGGGCATCAGCTATTGCCCACTTATCAATAGGATGGGGAAAACTTTTTTGAACACGATCCTTAAAAAAAACAGCACTAAAGGGTAAATGCACAATCTGAATGAGCTTAGCAATATTACTATATTATCAAATCACTTTCCATTACTCAACAAAGGAATGCTTGCTAATGTTAGTAATTCAAAAGCTCATAGAACACAAATTTTATCATTTTGGTATATGCTGCTCACCACATGCAGAAGGCTGTCTCAGAATATCATTATCATATAATACTCTCGTGCTCAAAATTTGAGAAATGTCAGAATACAGCTGCCATTGGAGGCATAATTTGCTCCCCTTGTGCACATGCCTGGCAATTCAGCATTTAAATACATGACTACATTTCATCCTAGCACTTTATTCCCTGTACAGAATGGTCACTGGATGAGATGATATGAGTTTTCTGTTCCATCTCTAGTGATCAGCACATGGTCCAGATTGTACATACACAAACTGCTCTGACAATGGCAATGAACATCGAAGAGATGAAAAGAGAATGTCCAACAGCACCCACGTATTTTAAAAACAGTTTCTTAGTCTAAAGTTGGACCATATATGCCCCAGTTTATTCACTCCTTCCAGCAGTCAGGGTGCCTGAGGATACCTACACTCTCCCATGCATTGAACAACTCTCCTGCTGGAACTCACACACAGATCTCCGTAGGTTCAAAACCCTCACTGTTTTTGGTAGCCCTGGCATTCAGAGATTCCAGAAACCTAATTTATCAGATAATTTCACATTTTACTTTTTCAGAGCACAGTTCCCACTGACTGTTTCAGTTGCAAGTGCTCACTTACGTAAATAGAAGCCCCATTTCAGCAACCATTAAATGAGGAAGATGAAGTTAATGACCACTTACAAAGAGCTGGTACAGGTACACAAACAAACACTGACAAAAAACTGGGGTAGAATACAATACTATATAAGTGGCACTCAACTTTCGAAAGTACAGGCTTTTTTCCTCCCCTAATCATAACATGCAAAAGGAAAGCTGAGGTCCTATCAAAAAAAAAAAAAAAAAAAAGAAAAAAGGTCTCATTCACTATCTAATACCAATTCTCTCCCTTAACATAGTCCAGCCTACTGATTGAGCAACGAAGGTGTCCTGGGGGAAAAATAAACGCCTATGACCATATAATTAAAGACAACATCATTATGCATAAACACAAAGGGGGTAAATTGAGGTTGCTTGATCATCTCTAATTCTTGCATTTCTCATCCTGACTTCACAGCCATAAGACTCATAATGCAACGCTCTTTGTCAAGTTTTTTGTTAGCCTTGTTTAAAACACAGCATTTAACAACCTTCCACAAACCTTGTCTCTTGAGCTGCCAGACCAGAACGATGTTGCAAAACAGGTCAGCCATAAAAGGGGACACTGGAACACGATTAGAGGTGTCAGTGTCCAAAACAAGAAGTGGAAGAATGAAATTCATGAATCCTGAGCTCAGAGACAGCTACCGGGGTTTTTTAAGGTTTTGTTGTTGCTGTTTTGGGCGTCATTTTCTTTTTCCCCCCATTAGTCCACTTTCTTCAGAACATGAGGAAGTTGCATCTTGTTTTTCACCTGACCCAGCACAGGCACAGTCTGCAAGTACTAGAAACCCACAGACACGCTGCACGTGGAGTCTGTAGCTTGGTACCAAAGTCTTCAAATCACAGTGAAGCACAAAGGGCTGCCAAGATATTCATGTGCTTAGAAGCTTAATTCATTTAGCTTAACTGATTTGTTTCTCAGATGGAGAAACTCTCCTCAGATCAAGGCTTCTTCTCAAACATCAAGTTCCTTCTCTGAGCAACAGAGGTTGTAGATCTTTGAAAAGGCAATTGTAATTGAAGAGGTTTCCATATAGAGGAAAGAAGTGTTCCTCAACTCATTCTGAGAAAGTGACTGAACTATTTTTGTTCTAATTTCCGGGACGGCGGGGGGTATTTCAGCCTAAATCACCATGCTGAGAAAGCAGCACAGAGCCTCAGACTAAGCAGCTACATTTTGTATGCAATATCAGTGGGGTAAAAAGGTCTTTTTAAAGGAACCAGTCAGCTTTATGTACACAAAATACACTCACCATCTATTCTACAGTAGTACAGTTCAGAGATATTTTTACTACGCATTGAACAACAAATTCAACTGACAGGAAAATCAGCTATTAGGTAACTCAGCAGGCATTATGCAGAAGGTTCTGCTACATAAAGATACACAATTACTGCTTTCTTTTTTACACTGTGAAATGATTAATACATCAACTTCTCGTGTAACTGTTCAAATTATTACAGATTTATAATAATTATTCTCTATACCTCTACATCCAGAAAACTCCTTGGTTGCGCTTGACACAACATATTTAACAACTGGAGAATTAACTCTTCCACATACTGTAATGCATCTTCAGTAGAGGAAAGTTTAGGATGGACTTGCACCTGAACCTATAAAAAACAGAAGAATTCAAGCTCTGAGTTATGCTCTTCCCCAAAGCACATGCTTTACTTGCAAAAAAAGATGACAAAAGAATGACCCAAACAGCTCAGAAAAATCCAACCTAAAAAGCAGCTCAGTTAAGGCACACCAGATGAACATGAGCGAAACACTCATCTACACCCGACAGAAACACAAATCTCAAGTGTTAAGTGTACTCAAATCACTAAGTGACATTTAACGTCAAGAAAACAGCTAATAACAGCACTTAGCAGTGCAACTAGGAAAACTGTTTAAAAACCCTGCATATATTTATCTTTCACCCCTAGCTCTTCAACCACTGTTTGTACAAGACATTTTAGACACAGGTTTTTCTCCCTTTTACAACTCACTGCTCGTCACTGAATCTATAATAATGAAATACAGAACTTCTCACAGAGAGCACTACATAAACAGCAATGATTTCGGCATATTAAGCCTTCGAATTATTTAATCCATTCCCAATTAGCTCTCACTAAAATAAGACTGGTACTGATTTTTTAAAAATATGTCAGCCTCTAACATGAAAAACACTTCCAAAAAAGGCCACAGAGTTGTCCTGGCATTAAATGGCAGTTAAGAGGTTTTGGAAGTTTGGTCCCTGCGTGTCTTGTTTACTTGTATGTTATATGTGTCTGTAAATTCTCAGTGGCGTAAATCCACCGAGCCACAATCCTCCTTGCTTCTTCCATTATTCTTCCAGATAGTCATTTAACTTCTGAAAAAAGCCTCCAGTATAGCTTTCTTTTGCACTTCGGTAGTTCACAAAATAGCACTGTTTTAACCAATTTAAGTTTCAGGTATGCAAAGCTCAGTACCTCAGAGCTTAAACAGACAGGCATTTTAATCTCAATCCTACGCCGATGGCAAATATTAGGCCAGAGCAAGCTGACTGCTAACTTTCGCAATGAATCTTTCAAGTCCCAGTTTCATCATTTTACCATTCCACTGCACACAACTCAAAATGCCTCCAGTTCTCTCAATCACTAACACAAGAGCTTAACCACCTTAAACCAAAACACAACAATCTGTCTCATTCAAATATTAAACCCATGTCTATATTCAAATAATGATACCATAATTATTTCATTTCACACCTGAATTTTCATTCCTGTTTGCAGTTATAGCAAGAATTAAAATGTGAAGAAGTTCAAACACACAACAGCCTCAAATAGAAATCCACTTGCCTGCTAAGGCACTCATTAGTTTGACAACATCATGTCTGGGCATAGTCCTGGTGCTCATTTAACCGCTGGTGAGATTTAAATATGCTACATCATGCATTTAGTTACTTGCAGACTGCATACCCTTACATAGCAGGTCCTAGAGAACATCTCCAGGAGTTATCACATTTTTAACTTAAAAGCACTCTGGTAAAAATAGAACAGGAGAACTTCTCTCCATTTGACTAGCTAATGCAACTATTTTGATTATGCCAACAATTTCATTTTTCCTAAGAACTTCACTGCGCACAGCTACAGATTATGTTTGTACCCAAGTAACAGCATAGCCAGTAGTCCCAAGCATTACTTACTATTCAAACACTGGCATGTGAAATAGCGTACCAACTTTAAACATCTTAACACCAGAAATTACAGACTTGCAGAAGTATTCTCTTAAAGATCAGAGCTGATCTGAGCTGCCTGGAAGATGCTGCCTTTAATGTTATTCTTTTAAGGCAGAACTGAACAAATCTGTGTTACATTCACCCTACAGTATACTCTAGTACTTTCTATTTTGAGAAGTGTTAAATTATCAAGTCAATCCAACAGTAAAAATACAGAGCATGATAAACCAGAGTGAGAAGAGCAGCTCTATTTTCTCCTTTGCTTAGAAAACAGACAGTAGACTTCTATAGCCTCATCACAACTCCTTCTGTCTGTAACACAGAGTCTACAGGAATAAAAACAAACACACAAAAATACCACATCAGGCCATGACCTAAAATGTTATCCATAGCCAGGCAAAACAGAGTCAACAACGATAACCTACTCCCAGTTCGGGAGATAAAGTTCCAAACATTCTTCCTAAGCATTTATGTTTGGGGAGCAATTATATCATTCTTCTTAAAGGCCATCGTCCTCTGGCACTATCAAGCTCTACTTTAGTAGAATATCCACCTCAGCAGAGGGAAACACCAGGAGGTGCCATTGGCTTGCCAGAGTAATTTATCTATATTAGGTAGGTAGTAAATAAGCTTCATTGCTACTTTAATGAGATTTAGTATCATTTAGGGTTCAAAGTCACACAAGCGAAAGCAAGAAAACAACTAGACTAACAAGGAAAATGACAGGATAGCTTGGTGTACAATTATCATAGAAATATGTAATTTTAGTACCCACACTACTGCAGTACCTAAAGGCTCAGACTGAGAATGAACCAGTGTTAGCTGAGGGTACTCAAAGCAAGTCCCAAGAAGTCCGTTATCTAAGGCGTGATGCAAGACTGGGTAAGATGCAAGATTTAGTAAGAGAAAAGAAGAAATGAGAACATCTGTTAGCATACAGCGTCACGTGACCAGTTTCAAAAAAGATGATCAAATTACCAGGGGGTTTCCGTCTTTCTCATGAAGCCAGCTCAGATTTTAAATTAAGAAAACTGGGCCACCCTGCCTTATCGCCCTTGAAAAGGAACAGTATGGCTTGAATCCTACCAGATCCTTCACAGTCCTATGTTAGGAATGCACATGACAAAAAGAGACTAACAACTTCTGAAGTGTAGTGATGTTTAGACAAGATTCTTATCTAAACATTTAACCTCTCCCTTAAATAATGACAGAAACCATCCCTTTCCTCCTATACACACTCACCAAGACGTGCATCTTATGATAAGGGAAATTACTAAAAAAGCAGTTTAAGATCTTGTCACATAATCTTCAATTCTTTGAAATACCCCAACAAACTAACGGGCAAATACAATTCACATCAGCTACAAATCCCTGCCTCCATGGCTCCGTTTTCACTCATCGGATCACTTTTTTCAATGTTCAATCTGCTCAATCTTTTTTATTTCTCACAAGAGAAACGACGAGGATTCTCTTTGTTTGAAGCTAAGCAGAGCCAGCATTTCTTGAACAGCTTTTCATGCTCTGTTTAAGAACACAAGCAGAGACAAGCAGTGACTGCTTAAGAAAAATCGCAGCACTTCAGGAAAATCCTATGATATGACCGCTTGGATTTTTTTTTTTTTTTTCTTCCCTTAAAATAAACAAAAGCAAAGAATTTCTATCAGGAATGACAGCAGCTTAAAAACTAGCAACCATAAATCTAAACTGCCAGAAAAAGTCAATGAAACCAACCAAAAAAAAATGCACTTAATGAATACTACAAAGATAAATATATCTGACCTTGCTTCATAACCCTTAGCAACTTCTTTTATATAAAGCTTTCTCAAACCATTCCTTTCAAACTCTACATAATAATCAGAATATAAACACTCCCACAAGCCTCACGGGAAGCAGAAGGGACCTAGACTAATTCCAGAAACAAGTTCCAGTTAAAGAACTGCAGCCAGAACACATTCAGTTTACACATAGGCTTGCTCCAACACCACAGCTCCTAGGCTGGTCACAGGATGACCCAAACCAGAGTCTCGATTGACAGTCAGCAGCTCATTCTGCATTAGAAGGAGGTGTTTGACAACAGATAAGAATGGAAGACTTGCAAATTTAACGATCTGATTGATACTAAACCACACTTCCTTAGCAACAGTTTTCAGTTACCTCTTCCTCCTGCAGCCATGAGAAAAAGCCGAATTTATGTTAACTGTAAAGCTGAAAAATTTCAACTTACAATGAAAAAAACACTACACAGACTTCTAAAAGCAACTTCACGTTATACAAAAACATCAGCGTAATGCTCCCAAATCGTCGTTAACAATCAACACAATCAGGCTCGTGCTTCTCACTTGTTCTGATAAATACAGAACACGCCAGAAAAATCCTACGTGTGAAAGGCTGCAAAGAGAATAATATCAAACTGAGGCCCATCAGGAGCAGCAGAAGCTCCAGCAGCTTCAGAAAAGTGTATAACAAAAACAAATCGTTCTAAAGCTACATAACAAACAGATAAAAACAAAGCATCTACTGTTGGTTATAGAATTTTTATCTTATCTGGGCAAGACTACCCATCTACTGGGATTCTGGCAAAAAGACATAGTATGGATCAAAAACCAACACCTGCTAAAGAACTGTACTTCAGCGCCACACTGTCAGTCATCCTTGGTGGTAGCTGAACTGTTTGTAAGAAAGTGTCTAAAGGAAAAAAAAACACCATATTTACTGCAGTATTTTGGTAATAAAATGGAAGAAGCTGTAACGAGATGACACACCAAGCTGCTTTCCAAAGCACTATCAGAGAGTGTGAAACTTCACTGATTATAAGAGTTTTTCTGTTTCCAAACCTACAATTTTCTAAATCTTCGCAGACACAGTTTATCCAATGGATTATTACCAGAAATGACTTGGCCAAGAGCAGGTTCTTCAGGGGTGGGGGGGTGAGTTTTCTCCACTACAGTAACTTTGAAAGTCTTCACTAACGTCATAACCCTTATTTTTACTCAACATATCTTTCATTCGTCTTCCCTCAATGACTACAAAACCACTGACAAGCACCTGCTTATCACTAAAACACTCCAGGACGAATTATTTTATGTACAGCTTGCATGGATGAGTGTTCTCATAGTGCACGCACTCCATAAAAAAGTATTTTCTTCTATTCTTGTACACATCTGCTGATATTTGGCAACCCTGCCCATGTTTTGTTATCTTGATCAATTAAAAATCCAGTAAATTAAACCAAATGCAAATGTCTTCGATCCACAGTTCAGCAACAATTCACTGAGGCCACAAGTCTCAAGATTTTTGCTAACATTTCTCTTGATGTATCAAGACAGCAGTATTACACTGCACCAGTGAGCATGTGAAAAAACATACAGTAAAGACTTGAACTGCAGGAGGATCTTAACTTTATCCTCCATAGCCATCAGAAGAACAGAGAACTCAAAGCGACCAGAAATTAAGGATGTTCTACATCTGCAGTGAGGCGTGCCATGAATAAGAAGTGCCATTCCAAGTAACAACTGGCAACTGGACTGTCATCAATTTGAAGAACTAGGTAATTAAAAGTCAGGTAGAAACATCTTTGTTAGCCACAGCTTCCCAAGCACTCTATAGTCACTGAAGCAGCTGTTCTCATCTGTTTTACTCAATGAAAGGTACAGAAGACTGACTATATGATACATGGAGTATCTGGAAGCACGCTGTCTGGAACAGTTGCCTGTTGAGGGATCAAATTGCCCTCAACTGTCAAGCCACATGAGTCCAATCATTTTCACTGCAAGTTCTGACAGCGTCCCTTGTCAGTTGCTTAACTGATTCACAACAACTTGAGGTACACAAACAGCAGAGTATCTATGCGGTAAAAAAAGTTCTTTGTTTTTTCTCAATCATTCAGTTCCTTAACGTATCAACCGGCAAGGACGACATGCTTTCTGCTGTAAAAACCAACATACCAGGCACATAGAGAAATTCTGAATGCATAAACAAGAGTTATACAAGCACGATGAAGCCACAAGAAAAGATGTTTACAAAAAACTATCTGAAAGTTTATGACCAAAATAAAGTGTATAAATTCACTAGCGAAGGAACACCAATCTTGGAAGAGGCATCACTTTGCAGGTGTCCCTTCTGAGTCCATTTTCCAAGGTGTATTAAAAGCCATGTATCTCCATCTCCAGCCACCCAAGAGCTCCGGTGTTTCGTGTGTCTTGAATCCTCCATCTTCAGCCCCAGCATCTCACCTTCTGTCCATCTCTGCAACTACAATTTCAGACACCAGCTGTTATTCTTACTTCCTTTTCTTGTACCTCATCATCACGATTACTGTCTTTCGTCAGCAACCAAGGATCTCTGCAACACTCCTCTTTTGCTGCTTCAGAATAACAGTGACCAGGCAAAGAAGCATCTCAGTACACACCATTTTCTTCCTAACTGAGTGCACTGGAGTCTATCTTGACAGCATCTGAAGGAGAATCACAAGAAAAGGGATTACGTTATGATCTAAATGGTATAAGAGCTGCTTTTTGCAAATGCAACTGTTCAATGCAAATACAGTTCTATTAAGATTATTATTCTATTATTATTCATGTCTAATGAAACACAAGGCATGCTCTCCTAAGAATTTGTTGATGTAGGAAGAGATTTATTCTTACTATATACTCTTGGTTTTGTTCCTTGATTAAAAAAAAAAAAGCCGAACCAGAAACTCATTGGGAAAAAGAAAGCTATTTACAATGACTCAACAATACCTATTTTTCAAGAAAGCGATTCTGAGGCTGTATTTTGAGCTCCGCATTACAAGCCAACTCACAGTTACAAAAGGGCAATGGCATTTTAATGATTCAGTCCATGTGTGGCAGCTTTCCTCAATAGCTGCGAACACTCCATCCTGGTATATATACTTTAACAATGTTAAATTAAATGCTACTCTCTTCATCGGAGATATCAATTCAGCAGAGGTCTTCCCAAACTATTGAGTCTGATTTCCAGCTATGCAAGAAATCATCACAATCCTGTTTGTGCATCTACCTGGTTTCAAGGTGGAGTTCAGAAAGCAGCTTGCTGTCACTACCTGAGAACGAATGTCAGCATCTGGACAGCTAATGAGGAAAACGAAGGAAAGGTTCTCCTCTAGTAACGAAAGGATGTACATGAGCTTCAGATAATCTGACTCCTACTGAAATAGCATGCTCTGGCAATTCAGCAGACAAAGCCATAAAGCACTAGTTTCCCTCCAGGACAGTTCTGCTCTTTGACCTCACTGGCACATGCTGCCACATTCTCTACTTTACTAGTCCCACAAGATGGCCTCTAGGTACAGCTCAGGTCTTTGTCTAGCAGAGCAAGGGGTCAGTGTCTGAAAGACACTAGCTGCAAAGCTGCAGTATCACACCTGTCTTGTGAACAATGACAGATGATTGTCAAAGCAAGTACACTGCCACGTTCATGGTTTTACCTGCCACCGACAACAGGCTCATTATTTTATGGGGCCTTTATTAGGGCTTAACATCCTAGCCAACACTACTTGTAACGACAAAAGTTCGTAAAATAGCTAGTTTGGTTTCTCCATTAATGAAGAAGCCATTAAGATAATAATTTAATATTATCATCTGCCATTTAGTTTTCCTGTAACTCAAGTACTCTGCTGTTCGGTAAAGCAGGTGACAAAACGGACAGATTCTTCTTTTCTACCTCTACAAGGACAGCAATAGTAAGCAGCAGAAGACCATGCTTCTGGAGCACAGGGGACAACAGCCTGAGAGAAGAAACAAGTGGTGATCTCAAGAAGAACTAAGGTTAAAAATGTTAACTTCTGCGAGACAGTTTCAAGTTTGAGCGTGAAACCCTCAGAACTAACTCCACCTCACTCCTGCCACTCCTCTACCCACCATAAGAAATAGAGCACTGCACAACAAAACTGAGACAACTATACCTTGCAGGGCCAGTTTGTCATCCTTGGTAGCTTGTCATCGTTGGCCTTCTCTGTTCACTTCAGAATCCAGAATTCCTTTTCCCCCCCAAGCAATTTATCCAACTCCTTCAGCAAACATCTTTAATGCAGGGCGACTCCATGAGTGGCTTGTCCATCAGGAAGAAATCTTGCGCTTCAGATGTAGCAAGTAATTCCAAAGTCTTAGTTCATACTTGCCTCGAATCCCCACTCTATGTCCTCCAGTAGCTAGCACTGAGCCTCATTCCAAATTTGACAAGCCTCTGCTAAACCACGGAATAAACCATCCTCCAAAGGAACAAGCTGGCTGAAATCTTGAGTAGCTCCAGATTCCAAGCAGGCTTCAGTCAGATGGCTGTCCAAGTGCTCACAAGCACCACAGCAGCAGTGAGTTGTATGGTTAGTGCATAAGTGTAGTTTCAGAGAAGTGACTACCGATCAGGGATATGACATTAACATTACATGCTACAGATGAGATAAGCAAGAAGACTTCCAAGAACTGGATGAAATCGCACAGTGTTGGAGACCTCAAAGAGCATGCCCAGAAAAGCAAGGCAATACGTTGCAAGAGAAAATTAGGAAGAAATACTGAACCAACTGAACTGCAACACTTGAGACTTCCAATCAATACTGGAGAACACAGTAGTTCAACTAGCCCAAGCAGCAAGTCTTTTACACAAAAGTTGCAGTTAACCACCATAACTAGACAGACTCATGAAGTGTCGCTGTTTACGGCTAAAAAGCATCAAGTTCTGCAATCTGAAGTCAGTTCAAGCAATGCTGCCAGACACCTCTTGTTTCTTATGCCTTCTACTTTCCAGGCTCTGGCTGCAGAAGTGGAAGAGGAGTCCTCGCTATCTTTTCTCTCTTCCAAATAAATTCTTTCCACATCATAAGGTGCAAGCCTCACCATCCCGAGGGAACAAGGCTTGCTAGTTTGTCCCAACGAAGCCTTCTCAGCAAAAAGGGGTTTAAACTAAGAGTCACTTACCTAAAAAGCCTAATTAAAAGCCACTAAAGGCGAACGCTAACTAACCCAAACTCTCTCAGCAGTTCCTCATAACGATGAGGATACCCCGCCCGAGCCGTGTCACTCCGGGGCCCTCAGCAAGCCCAGCAGAAACCCGCAGCAGCGGCGCTGCTCGCTTCCTTCTCGGCGCGGGGGGGGGGGGGGGGGGGGGGGGGGGGCGAGGACCCGCCTGCCCATTAACCACGCTGCACCTACACGGCCCCGTCCGACAGAGTGCGGCCCCAGCGCGGCTCCCGCGGCCGCCGGGCCCCCCCTCCGCGGCACCCGCCGAGGGTCTGGCGGGGTGGCAACGACCGACCCCCACCGAGCCCTAAAGCCGCTTCCGTAGCGCGGGGAGCGCCGGCCGGCCCCGCCGCGGCCCAACCCGCGCCCAGGCCGGGCCGCCGCGAGGGACCCCGGGCCGAGCCCCCGCTACCGCGGCCCTGCCCGCCGGGGCGGGGGACCCCGCTCCCCCTCACCTTCTTGAGCGCGGGCACCAGCAGCCCCCGCCACTTGGGCGCGTTCTCCTCGCTGAAGAACTCATAGAGCAGCGGCTGCGCCTGCATGGTGCCGTCGGGCCCGGCCCGCTCGGGGAGGCGGGCGGGGCGCGGCGGGCAGGCCGGGCCGGGCCGGGCCGCGCCGGGCGCCGCGAGGAGGCCGCCGCAGGAGCGCTCGGCGCCCCTCAGCGGGAGGCTCGGCGGCCCCCCGCCGCCGGCGGCAGGCCCGCAGCGGCGGGGGGAGGCGGCGGCTGCCGCATTCCCCGCCCCGACTCTCGGTGGTCGCCCCAGGAGGGTGGGGGGGGCGGCGGGAGGGGGCGGCGGGAGCGGGGTCACGCGGCGCGGCGCGCGGGCCGCGAGGGGCGGGGTCGGGCGCCCGGAGCGCGAGCGCCGCCACCTCCCCGCTCTCCAGGCTCCCGTCCTCGCCCGCACGGCTGGCAGCCGCAGCGCATGCGCGGTGCGGCTCCTCCCCGCCCCGCCTGGCGCCGGCCGCGCCTGCGCCCGGGCGATGCGTGGTCGGGCCTTCCTCTCCCCCTCTCCTCACCGGCGGAAGTGACTTCACGAGGCGGCCGCGCCCCCCGCGCGCCCCCTGCCGGCGGGGCCCGCGGCGCTCCCTGAGGGGTAGGGCCCGGGCGCTCGGGTACCGCCGGAGGAGAGGGCACGGGGACCCCTCGGCCGCACAGGCCGGGCGGCGGGCCGTGCCCACCGAGGCAGGGTCGGCCAGCGGAGGGGTAGCAGCCTTGCGGAAGTCTGGGAAAGATAGAGGGCGGTGGATCCGTGTCAAACCCCAGCGGAGCTTTGCCGGGGCAGGCAGGGCCCCTCAGCCCCTCCTCTGGCTCGTGCCTCTGCGAGCCTGCTGATAAGAATGCCCCCAAGGCTTTGGTCCTTGTAGACCACAGCTGATCCCCTCACTGCCGGCGCCTCACCGGCCTCCCTTGCCAGGGTGACCTGGAGCACAAGGAGACGCGTTTGCCTGTGACAACCATCTGCTCAGAGCTGGAGGCGGAGGGGTGGTGTTCCTCTTCCCGGGAGAGCTCTGTCACTCCCTGTTTGAAAGGCACTGTCAGCTCACATGGGGACCAAGATCAGAGAGTAATAAACACCCCATTCAGGCAGCACAAGAACAGCCTTAAGGGTGAGAAGTAAGTTTAATTCTTGGAAAAGAGGCCAGAAAAAGCCAAGCTGGAATGCAGATAAAGCCCAGCAATTTAAACAGGACAAAGTCCGTGGTGGTCTGTGGGGCCTGGCAGGGCAGAGGGAGGACGACGATGCTGGGGATGAAAAGCAAATCATGGTGCTCTGCTTTGCAAGGCAAGGGGCCAGGGAGAGCTCGAGGACCAGAGAGGTAATAGCAAGCTGCCGATGGGGAGGACAGGGATGGAAACAGATATATGAAAACCTCCGCTGGTCACTGGAAGGAAGGTTTAGGACCAGCTTCTCAGCTGCGAGGAGAGCAAAGTACCCGCACAGACAGCTTGGACAGAGACTGCTGGGTCTCCCTTTGTTTCAAGGGCTGGTCGGGAAGACACCCGTCAAGAATGGTATGCATGTTGGGAGGCTCAGTTAATTAGTGTTTGTGAAGTACTCTGAGGACAGGAGATGTTCCTGAGATGCTGAGCAGTACTTTAGCAGGTAATGGATGGAGCCTCTCAGAAAGAGCTGTCTTCACCCCGCAGCTCCACCTCAGGCATTTTTTCCCCAGACAGATATTGCTGTCTGAAGTAGTCAGACTTCTGCTTTGAGCATGCTGGAACAAGGATGAAAGGTGGGAATATTCGTGTCTCGGAGCTATTTGCTTGGTCTAGCAGTCTGCCTGTGCATTCAGGAACACCATCACAGCATCTCATAGACTGCGGAGCTGTTGCACTCTCTGCCTTATGACGGAAAATCAGTCTGTTGAAGTTTAAATCTTCGGCTGCTCCCAAGTATGTATACAACACTGGGTGTGAAACTGCACCAGTGCTCTGCTCTCCAGCCCCTCCATTTAGAGATGAAGGTGCCAGGACTCCTAAATACCAGTTGTCTACAGCAACTCTTTCCATCAAACAAAACAACTTTGGGTAATGTGAGATTGCAGGCACTGTGTTCAGTCGTCTCAAACATTCGGTAAGGCCCCAAGACAGTCCAAGCCTGAGCTCTGCCTCCACCCAGAGCCACCAGCACCAGCTGACAGCCTTCCTCTCATGGCTTTCAGTGTTTTTTCAGTGCCCCCTGCCTGGGGGCATCCTGGGTTTATTGGTGCTCATGGGCCAGTCCAGGTTCCTCAGTGGCCTCCTCCTGATCACACTCACTCACTTCATGTGCTGCATGAGAGGGTGTGGTTTTGCTTGGAAAGCAACCGAACAAGACATAACTATCTCCAGGGCTGTCTGAGGAGCTGTTGCTTCACTGCTCGTGGCCAATAAACCAGCCTGTATGGCAGGATGGGAAAAGTCCGGTGAGTCCACTGAAGGGCAGAGCACAACTGAGAGCAGTAGGACTGTTCACCCAGCAGTCGCTGTCCCAGGCCACTGGCTTTGTGTCCTGTCCATGGCGGAGAGCATGGGCAGGTGAAGCGCAGTCAGGCACAGGCGCTGGTGGTTACCACGTATGGATATGCACATCTCCAAGGTGAGAGGGTCTAAGGACCTGGAGGAAGAACTGCAGCTGCCTGGGCACTCATTATGGTGCAAGCTCTTGCAAGGAAGGGCACAGATTTGAAAGCTGGGCGCTGCTTTCATACAGATGCAGTGACAGAGGAGTTGAATCATGAGTGGACAGAGGAAACTCAGTGGCATGGGCAGGTGCAGGGAGCCAGGCAGTGGGATGACCTGGCCTTATGCCAAGAAGTGAAGATGACGCTGCTGTTGCTGTCAGAAGGAATACAAACATCCTTGTCTCTAAATTGTAGATACATGGATTTGATAGATGGACCACTTGGTGGATAAGCAATTGGCTGGATGGTCACGCTCAAAGAGTTGCAGTCAATGGCTCGATGTCCAAGTGGAGACCAGTGACGAGTTGCATTCCTCAGGGGTCAATACTGGGATTGGCACTGTTTAACATTGTCTGTGACATGGACAGTGGGATTGAGTGCACCCTTGGCAAGTTTGCCAATGACACCAAGCTGTGTGGTGTGGTCAACACGCTGGAGGGAAGGGATGCCATCCAGAGAGACCTGGACAGGGCTGAGAGGTGGGCCTGTGTGAACATCATGAAGTTCAGCAAGGCCAAGTGCAAGGTCCTGCACCTGGGTCGGGGCAATCCCAAGCACAAATACAGGCTGGGCGGAGAATGGATTGAGAGCAGCCCTGAGAAGAAGGACTTGGGGGTGCGGGTTGAGGAGAACCTCAACGTGTCCCGACAATGTGCGCTTACAGCCCAGAAGGCCAGCTATATCCTGGGCTGCATCAAAAGCAGCATGGCCAGCAGGTTAAGGGAGGTGATTCTGCCCCTCTGCTCTGCTCTGGTGAGACCCCACCTGGAGTCCTGTGTCCAGCTCTGGAGCCCTCAGCACAGGAAAGACACGGAGCTGTTAGAGTGGGTCCAGAGGAGGGCCACAAAAATGATCCGAGGGCTAGAGCACCTCTCCTGTGAGGACAAGATGAGAGAGTTGGGGCTGTTCAGTCTGGAGAAGAGAAGGCTGCAGGGAGACCTTATAGCAGCCTTCCAGTACATGATGGGACCTACAAGAAAGCTGGGGAGGGACTTTTTACAACGGCATGCAGTGATAGGACAAGGGGTAATGGCTTTAAACTGAAAGAGCGTAGATTTAGATTAGATATAATAAAGAAATTCTTTACTGTGAGGGTGGTGAGGCACTGGAACAGGTTGCCCAGAGAAGCTGTGGCTGCCCCCTCCCTGGAAAAGTGTTCAAGGCCAGGTTGGACGGGGTTTTGAGCAACCTGGTCTGGTGGAAGGTGTCCCTGCTCATGGCAGGGGGGTTGGAACCAGATGATCTTTAAGGTCCCTTCCAACCCATTCTAGGATTCTGTGATTCTAAACCAAAGGCCACAGCCAGTGCAGTGGTGTCTCTACAGGAGTGCACAATGTCTGTGGGTGGCATGGGGACACTCGGGATCCCCCAGTGCTGCTGGAGGAGGGAGAGGAGGATGAGGTGGAGGGTCATGGCAGCACTTCGCCGTACTGTCCCGAGGGCTGGCCGAGCCATGGGGGCTTAGAAAGAGCGACAGCACTCCTCTACCCCCAGCGGCTGTCATGGGGAATGTGAAGAATCGCCACCGGGAGGGACTGCCAGGAGCTGACGATGTACTCCTGTATTCAGCCTGCAAGACACTTCTAGGAGTAGCTGCCTGTCAGAGCAACGCAAGGGGGACCTGAATTTGAATGTGTTGGATTTAAATTAGCTCTAAAGGGAAATTCTGCACCCAAGGACTTGCTGCCCAAGGATGGAAGTGACCTCTAGCAACAGTAATGCAGCTGTAGTGTAGAGAATGATGCTGATCAGACAGCGAACCCAGCATTGTTGTGCACAATGAGGACTTTAGAGCCCACCAGGGTCCCTGTGCCCCTCCCCAGACACATTCCCCCAGCTCCTTCTGCACTCCTCAGTAGATGACAGGCCTGGAACACGATTCCCTATAACCCATATTTTAGATCAGACTGGAGTGTTTCCTTGAAGGGAAGCAAGAGGTTTTGGCACGCTTCCTAGTTTTACCAGCTTTTTTCACCACCTTTTCACATAGATTCCCTCAACAACCAGCAGTGCTATTGCTAAAGCCAAACCCTGCAGAGTGCAGGAAACCCCCCCTGCCTGGGGGACACACCCATCCCCATCACTGCTCGCAGCATTGCTGGATTCCCCCAGCCCCATCCCAATATCCCAGTGACAAAGTTGCAAGCAACAGGCAGCCAGCAACACATGCTCCACTTTGCACAGCTCCTGGTTTCAGTCAAGGGCAGCGAGATGCAGAACTTGAATCTGAACCCCCTCTTTTTCAAGGCACCAGGTTCTGTTTCTGACAGGGGCAGGCAGCACCATGTGGAATGATGCGCAAAAACAGCACAAAAGCAGTGTTCGTTCCCCTTTCCTCCCAGCTTATAGGAGCACTTCTGTAACGGACCCAAACAACCCAGCTTCTTTGTTCTCTTTAAGAAAGCTCAGTTTGGACTGAGACCCAAGCTCAGCTTCTGCATTGATCAAACTTTGGTGCCAGGCTGGTGAAAGTCCTGTCACGCAGCTTCTTCACAACACACTTCTGCCTGTTAGCGGCTAGGACTGCTAGCTAGAAGCCAGCAGTAGCAGCCAGAGGGTAAGGGGCTGGGAGAAGAGAGAAAAAGGGAGGCCGCAGAGGTTGTTAGAGAAGCTGTGTTAACCAGCAGGAGGTAGAAGCCTTGCTCTAACCTCATCACGTCTGCAATCCGGTTTCCTGGCTCTGACTCTGCTCTCGTCAGTCAGCCACAGACTGATCCCAATCTTACAGCAGGATGGGGGTGGTGGAAGCACCCACCAAGTGTGGCTCAAGGAAACTTTCAGTTCATGGCAATTGCAGGTCTAGGAAAGCAGACCTCGTGCTCTTCCAGACACCCAGGCTCCTGGGCTCAGCTGAGGGCAGCTACCAGATAAGGAGCCAAGCAGCTCAGGATGGGTGAGAGGCAGTTTTGCAGCACAGACCCCAAATCCTGCAACAAGACAATTCCTCAAAATGCAGGAACCCTTTGCTTCTTCCTCGTCTTTCAGGCTGGAGAGCACCATCTAGAAAGCAAAGCTGTCATGGTGATGCTGACAGATTTGACACAAGCCTGCCCAAGTACAATGCTCCCCTTCTTCCCACATGCTACTACCCTGTCCTCTTTATTTTTAGCTCTTCCAGTTGCATCCCAGCACGCATCCTTGTACCAAAAATGCTCAGCCAGAATAACCCCCTTAGCTCCTGTTGCCTGTAATTCAGCAATAGCCCAACAGCCTCAAACAGCAAGACACTTGGCCAGCGCTGCTGCAGAAACCCCACAGGAAGAAGCATGTTTATAGCACATCGGTTATACTGTACTTGGTTAAAATTTAGCCACTTCTTGCACGTCAAAGTGAGGAATAGTCCATGGGAGGCAGGACAGAAATCCCCCTTGGGCAGCAGCACAAATGTGCTGCAAAACACACACAAGTTCTCGCCTTTTCTGAGAATTCAGCTTCTCAGCAGTGGGGCTTGCCTTACCACCTCTCCCACAGGGCAGATCTGACATTCGGTGCAAGGGAACAGAAGAGATGGGGCCAGCAGAGGCAGTGAGCTTGAGTCCCATAAGCAGCAAAAGAGCCCCGCTGGAAAAAAAAAAAACCACCAAGTTTTGCAATCAACAGAAGTGAAAAAGCAGGTGATGGAGGGCAGAAATCCAAGCTGGAATATGGAAAGACTTACCTTAAATACATCTATCCATTACCTAAAGGCCAAAAGGGTAATAATGCCTACCCTCAGTTGCCAGCCTAAGCTGAGTCTGACCATTCATATATTCAGAAATGCCCAGCTTCTGTTTGGCACAAACATTTAATAGCAGAATTCAAAACTCAGTATGTTCCATTTTACTCTTATGTGGAAAATGAGTGCAGGTGGTAATCTAATTGTACAACAACATGTTAAAAAAAGTTTATTTTACATTATATACATTAGGGAACATATTTCAAAGCATTACCAATAACAACAATAATGCAGGCCATAAATCACTTTAAATTTAGTTTGGTTTAGTGTATATTATCACAATAAAATATAAAGAACATATACAAAAAAAGGAGTCAAATGTGTGCATTTTGCTAAAACTTGGCATTTACATACTCCATTGGAAAATTGCAATCAAAAATACTTCTGATCAAAACTAAGTTCCTGTGACATGTAGTAACCATTGTACTGTTTGAATGAGGTAGTAACTAAATTATTTTGGCCATGTGTTAACATCCTAAATCAAGAAAAGTGTGAAAATGGTTATAAGGCCAAAAAAAGTCAAAATGGCAACATCTTTGAGCCATTTCCACCATGTGGAACGTTGCTCCTTTTCATTGTGATGTGAAACTATTTAGTAAGACGAACAGTAATATTAATTTTTATCATTGTATACGGTAATAATTCAAACAGCTATTGCAGTGTTACAGCCAGGTACCACTAGTCTGGGACTGACACCCATCCAGAACTTATTGTTTTCAAGCATAAAGAAGTAATCATAAGGAAACTTTTAATTAAATATAAAAATACAAGTGTTTAACTGGTTTGTTTCACAAAGAAAACTACCGAAGTAAACTAAAAAAGGAACTTTGAAGCCCAAGTCATATCCACAAAGTCACAGCTTACCTTTGTGACTAAATACATCACATCTCAATACGTTGTGCAAACATGAACACCAGTGTGTTGCATCAAAATTAAAACAAGATTGTAATCTGATTACAGCCTTGGTTACAATTTCTAAAAGTTAAGATTTATTTGTATTAGTAAATTACATATAATAAAATACAATAGTGTTGTTAAATGTACGATATTTGTTGCTAGCATCCCACTTCATAATAAACACGAGAAGTCCTTAAAATAGTACCCCAGTTTCATTTTTGCATCCTCAGTGACTTTTACATCTGTACAGGCAAGACACTTGTACTTAACAGGAGGATCGCTATCTACAGAAAGTCAGTGTAGTCTTCAGCAAGAAGTTTCACTGAAAAATACTGCATATGTACAAAGACTACATAACAGTAATTTAAGCACTTCTGTGGTATCATAATGCTTATGTGTCCATACCACAAAATTCTCGTCTTCCTCTCATGCCACAATAAATTATAAAGTAACTGAAGTTGGGTTACTGCAGCTTTTGTGCAATTTCAGCCAGCCATGAATGCTGCTGCAGCAGGAGTGCTCTCTCGTCACGGTGAGCTGCCTGCCAGCCGCTGTTCTCAGTAACTGTTCTCATGCCCTGCCAGGATATATAAATTGCTGTTGGCTGTTGGGTTATCCGTCGGCCTACTCTCCAGCACCACGACCCTAAAAGAAGAAAGCCACAATATCAAGTAAGCCTTCATTTAAAAACATCCCTGGATCTAACTGTAAGTATTCTTTCTCGAGATCCATCTGATTGGTGGTCATTCCTCTCTCCCTGGATGCCTCTAATCCAAAAGCTGCACAAAGCAAGGCCAGCTTCCAAACTAGCTCAGGGTCATGTCCAGGCAAGGTCTCCAAGTATCTCCCATAGCCTCTCTGGGCTCCTACTGCAGTGTTCAACCACCCTCACCATGATGTTTTCCCCTCTTATCCAGCTGGAATTTCCTTTGCTGCAACGTATGCCTATTGCCTCTCATGCTTTCAGCGGACGCTTCTGAAGAGGGTCCATCATTCACCTACTGCCTGGGCTAGTGCTTCCCCGGAGCTTTGTAAATCAGGCTCCAGTTCTGGAAGTCACTAGTCTGCCTTTTGCCACTGGACATGACAGATGACCAAAGCTGACTCTTCCACGAGCATTTCTAGTCTTTCCCTGAGCACATCTAACCTAAGTCCACAGAAACTTCTTCCAGCTCTGAAAGTCCCAGAGACAGAGACTTGCAGGCTGAGAGTCGTCAAGGAGATGATCGCTATGTGCAGAATCTTCTCTCTTTTCTTCCCACTCACTTTTGGCCAGCATTGAAGACAGGAGACTGGATTAGCTGGACCTACGCTACAACTGCAAAGACCATAAGGGATATACTAGATCAGACCTTTACCTTCAAAGGAGGGAAACTGGCAGTCACAATTCTGTTTCACAAACTATTTGAGATTTTTTAATCATGCAAGAACCGCTAAAACTGCTAAATGGACCACGATGTTCATGACTGAATTCTCCTCTACAAACACCCTGAAGTGAAGGTAGATTGCGAGAAATTCAAATCCATCTATTGGGCATTCAGCCAAGGAGAGGTTGCTTGCTTCAAAACTACTACTCAGAAAACCTACCCTCTGTTCAATGTGCTCCACAAAGGGAATGACACCTCATGCCAAGGGGCATTCCCTGCTCACCAGGAGAAAGCAACAGGCAAGCTCTTATCAGACCAATGTCAGTTTTTTGGCTTCTCAGAACCCCAGTTCCTATGAACAGCCCAGGAAATGACATGTGTTACTTGAAAAGGTTTCACAGCTCAGACACAAAATAAGACAAGGCTGCCAGCAAAACAGTATCTGAAGAAACTGGAACTAATGTCTATTGCAGCGCACAGTCTTTAAACATTGTCTCAGATGTGGGAGACTGTAAGTGCAAGCCAGAAATATATGGAACTGTATTTGGGGAAGAGAGCATTATTTTTCCAAGGCAGTGATTTGCAATGTCATGATCCATTGTGAAGTCAGTCTCATTTTTTAAATAAAGTGTGCTGCCTCTCAACAACTAAGAGAAATAACATAAGAAAGCTGAGCTCCACACACACCTCATTGGAACAGAGACAGTAAAACCTTCAGGTCACAGATGAGTATTGCTTACAACTACCCATTACCAAAAATCTATCAGGTATTGCATGTAAGGCAGAATCCTCAGCCCTCAGCTGGCAAAAATTGCTGGTGGCTAGCTAATAAAGCCACAGCACCATTCACTGCTGTTGATATTATGGGTAATTACAGGGCTGTGCATCAAGCTTGGAGAAGCAGAACATGGGGAAAGCCTTTGGTTGATGTGAAGTCTTTTTAGTAGTTCTATGATGCCACAGATGAGTTTACTGTGAATGGCGTAAGACAGAGAATTCTCAAAAGAAAAATTAAGGCCTATCTTCGCACTTCATACGGGTATGTTACTGGCGAAACCATCACATCAGCGTGCAATCCCCAGAAGACAAAACATCTGCTGTTTTCGTGGCTGTTACAGAAGTACAAAGTTTGACAGCAGGGAAAGTTGAGGAAGTCAGCGACACTCCTAAAATAACAGTTACTGACTCGGTAAGCTGGTATCTGATGGGTCAGACAGACACAGTGTTAGTGTCCTGCAAAGCAGATGCCACAGAACAGCTATGCTGGAAATTACCAAGAGCTCTTACAAGACTTAAGCTCTCACATTGGGAAGACAACTGGTAGCGTTCCTTTCTGAGGGTGAAAGTGAGATATTTAAATTTTTAAGCATTTTTTGCATTTGTCTCAAGAAGTAGACCTTGATGTGCTACTGCAGCAGAGCATCTGAAAGTAAAGATTTCACCGAGTTAAGCAACAGACAGCACAAAAAGGAAGACATTGCTGGAGACTGTGACTGCAGCCAAATAGGAGCTTGCTAGCATGGCTGAGTGGATCTGGAAGCCCACAAACACTTTTAGAAGACTTTTATTTTAAGAAAAAGAAGTAAACTTCAAGGCCTGAAAGGCAGACATGTACACAAAGGAATGAGTAAGATGGCTAAAAAAGGAATCGCAAGAAACAAGCAAAAAGAACTTTTACAAAGTAGGAGGAATACACATCATTCTTGTATTTTAGCATGCCTTATTCACTTCTCTTCATACCTGTCAGATCCCAGAAGCCTGAATATCCTTGTATTATCAGAAATTTCTTGTGTAATCTAGACAATAAAAATAAGACAGGTGTTTATATGTTAAGTGTGCAGGTGTTTTTATTTTATTTTTAAAAATCAACATAGAGAAAAGAATTGACTATGACTGCTGTTGCCAATTTATTGCTGATTTAAATCAGCTAGAGAATTTAATTCAACTGTCGCTTCTAAATGAGAACTAAAAGTTTTCTGTAATTCCTGCCACATTATGGGAACTCCTCTGGTAGCAACTGCAAGCACAACAGCAACGCTCAGCACTGCACAGCATCCGAGCTACCAGTGCAATTCTCTTTATAGCTGTGACTGAAATAGGCAGCTGTAGGACACAATTTGTCTCACTCTGGAGTGGGTATCCAGAAAGGGCCAGGTAAATCACACATAAAATGCATTTTGTTGAAGCTCTGAATCATACTAATGCTGCAGTAAGTTCATACTCTGAAAACCTTAACAGAGAAACATACTCTGTGGTACTTATGCCCATTGTGAAAAGAAAACATAGTGTTTTGACATTTCAGACTACTGTAATAGAGCGTTGTTTACTGCAGGTGAATTGTACTTGTGTGACACATCTTTATAATCACATGAATACCAAAGCACCAAATAAAACATCATGTTAATCTACAAAGTCAACCAAAGCCCACTGCACACTCCAAAGGATACCAAGTCACACCGTGAATGGGCAGCACTGTTTACAAAGGTCCTTTTCTACACAGCCACATTTCACATTCTTGAGGAAAGAAGATTCTTCTCTCCTTCCCAGATCCTCGTAGTGTTAGCTGACTTAGTGAATTCATTTCCGGCACAGAGAACTTGAAAGAGAATTTTAATTCACAACAACGAAGTTCCCCACTTTGTTCAGAAAATTACTTCCTGCTTGTTGTGGGGCTGAGTCTGCACAATCTTGGACCAAATTTGAGTGTCTTTCCTCAGAATTCACACAGTTCCCTGTCTCATTCTTCCCACTCAATCAAACTTCACTGTGGAAGGTCATGGTTGTGGAAGGAAGCAACTCTGCCAGCAGCTCAAATCATCCCCAATTAGACCGACTAATATTAGATTAGGGAATCTGAACTCATAATGTCTTCAAAGACAAATGTGCTGCAAAGTTGGGTTGGTCAGGTTTTTGTCCCATGTAACTGCTTCCCACATACCACATAGTATAAAATTCCCCCAAAGTAATGAATATGGTCAGGATCTGAGCCTGGTAATGCAGGCTTTTCATATTACAGATGAAAATGAGGTTATTTTTTTCTCGTAATAGCTGTGGCTACTAGGACAGCCAGGAGAGATAAGGAATTTAAAAAGGCTGCAAGAGCTTACCCTAGATATGTTCTACACAGAAAAAGTTTCGAGTTGCTTGCTATCTGAGAACAGCTCAGTTCTGCCTTCTGTTCTTCATTTAGTTGCCGGCTTTGGCTTGACAACAACAAAAATCAAGATGACAGTGTTCCTTATGCTTTACATAAACAATATAAAGCATCCACTTGTGCTGCAGCACTCCGGGGCATGTCCTGCGACAACGATCTGAGCTACTGAGTGCCAATGGGTGGAGTAATCCACTGAGCCTTGCAGAATGCTGCTAGCAGAAGTCTGGAGTTGGGGAAGTGCCTAGCGGCATCATCTCCTCCTCGTGGTCTGTGCTAACATCAGGGTGCTACAGTTCACTATTATGAGTTCTTGGGAGAGGGACAATCACACCTGGGGATCAAACATGTACAAATGCCACAAGGACCATTTGCAGATTTGGAAATAAGAAGTAGCCTGACTCTAGTCTTTGGTCCAACTTCCCACAAAGAGCAGGCTTACAGTCAGCAAATATTAGGTCAGCTGTGGCTGTGTGCAAATAAATATAGTTGTATAACAATGTGGAATATCTAAGCTTGGCATGGTGTGACTGCACATGTACCTCAAAACGCAATTAGTCATAATGAGCTCAATTTCTCAGCCAATGTGACGCTGATGAAACAACCAGTGAAGTTTGTAAACATTCTTTAACAACCAAATTAAAAGACTCATTAAAATCCTACAAAGCACAGCACTTCCACCAACACACAGATGCACAAGGTTTGCAGCAAGAAAAAAAGAAAGGAGATGCGAAGGTACTTATAATGGTTTAACAAAGTCTAAAAATCACATCAAACTGGCTGAAAAAAGGGTCTACACAAGTTTCAGAAAAAATCTTTAGGTCAATCTGACATTTTTCTCCTGAGAATGGAAAACACTTCTTGTGAAAGCTGGGCACTAAAATCTTCAAAGTACTCGTAAGCCAAGGGAACACGATGAGACGAAAAACAACAGGCAACTCATTCAACATTGTGACAAAAAGCTAAAACTCAGCAGTGGAGTGTGCAGCCACTGGCAAAGCCCAAATTTTGGTATCCACGTGTGAGAGCCAAGGGACTGACATTAGTCTCCAAAGCATTTTAAGGTGAAGAAGTATAATGTCACCAAGAATTAGGCTTGAATATTTTCTAAGGCATCATGGCCCAGTCTCTCGTTGCTTTCTGCTCTGTATGTCAGACTTGACAGAGGCTCTTGTACAGCTTCACTCATTATTTTGTAGCTTATGAAACACACTTAGAATGAGACTCCAGCTTCCAGGTCTAAAACAGGAAGTTACTGAAATGTTTTACCCTTTCAGACCACAACATTATGCATTTATCCTCTACTTGACTTATATTAGAAGCTAGAATTTGAAGCAAAATGCAGTACTCACCTCATTTGATCTAAAACTCCTTCCTTGCATGCCGTGTTTCCAGAACGCTAACACACTGTCTTGCAGACAGACTGATAACAAAGAACACTGGAATCAGTTTTGAGGCATAACGTCAGCTCGTGCTTTTAAGACCAAAAGCATATGACTGCAATTTTGAAATTTGTGTATGTATGTTTTACTCTATCACATTCACTCAAGACTGCAAAACGTCTCGCAGGCATCACTGAACCTGCCTCAAAAGTAGCTGCATTTATATATTTGACTGTTTAATGAGCAGGGTTTAAAAATATTCCACCCAATCAGAAAAAGTTCCAAACCTGCCCTTCTGTCTAGTCCTAAACACATCCTTTCCTTTGAACAGGAAACCTCTCCTCATTCTAATACTAGCAGAAAATATATATTGAATTTCAGTAGAAAAGTCATAGGGATAATGCAGTGACATTTTTCGCCTTCCCAGAAAATACTGGCCAATACGGTCCTTCTGCAATAGCAACACAAAGCTTTACAGAGCCTTCTACTTCCCAGTCCTTCCCCTTGTCACAAATGTGGTGACAGACTCCTGCATTTGAACCCTGTGCAAGGCAACGGGTCTACGGTCTTCCTCAAAGAGAAGGCAAGTGCGTAGGTCCCCGGGAAGAACCTGTTCCACCTGCATCCAGCATCCTGCCTCTGGGCAAGTATGCAGGAAAGACATGATCAGGCCAGAACAGGACACTGGTAGCTCCTTTGTGACGAACAGAGAGAGGACTACAGCACGTGCAGAAGTCCCAGAGTGAGTAGCTTCAAGCACATACAGTCCTTCCTTCCATCCATTCCTAACCAACAGGAGCCACAGAAGTAACGTCTTCCATAACAATGTTTTTTTTTTCCTCTTCTCTGTGGGACATGATGTTTGAAGTGCTGGAAACTTTAAAGCTTCTCCTCAGAAGTAAATTCCCTCCAACCCTTGATTGCTTCTGTTCCCACTGTTCCTCCTCCTTCCTGTGCTACCCTCCATCTGTGCATACATCCTTCCTCATCCCTCTTTCAAAAGCATATGACGTAATCCAGGTAAGTAACCACTGGAGAATTGTCACAATAAATGTATTCTGTCTTTCTGTTTCACAAATCTAATTCATTCAGATTCTTCACAAGAAAACAAAATTTATGTAAAGTGTGACAAATAATATAATTTGGTCTTCGAGCTGCTTTATAAAAATGGACTGTGTGAACACACATGCAGCATGAGTTAGTCATGAGCAATTCACAGAATTTATGAAGGTTGTGTTAACGTATTCCTATAGAGTCTGAAGGTCTCCATCAAATGCCCGAGATATTTAGCCTAATCAGGGAAGACTCCAGGGTTATTACTCCATTCTAATTGCTCCTAGGGAAGCATGTTACATAGCGTGCTGAACCTTTCACTGAGCCTTCTCACACAAAGTGAAATGCGTGAGATAGTGTTTCAAATGCCAAAGGCTTGACAGTTAGCATCTCTAATTCCGTACTGTAACAGTAACAAGTTAATCATAGAATATCTTGAATTGGAAGGCACCTATAAGAATCATGGAGTTTAACTACCTGCTCCTCACAGGACTACCTAAACCTAAGAATGTTGTCCAGACACTCCTTGAACTCTGACAGACTTGGTGCCATGACCACTTCTGTGGGGAGCCTGGACCCAGCAGCCTCTCGGTGAACAACCTTTTCCTAATGTCCAGTCTGAATTCTCCCTCACAGAGCTTCACTCCGTTTCCTGGTGTCCTGTCGCTGGTCACCAGAGAGAGGAGATCAGCACCTCCCTCTCCGCTGCCCCCCTTGAGGAAGCAGCAGACTGCAATGAGGGCACCACTCAGCTTTCTCTTCTCCAAGCTGAACAAACCAAGTGACCTCAGCCGCTCCTCAGAAGTCCTGTCCTCGAGACCTTTCACCATCTGGGTCGCCCTTCTCCAGACCAACTCTGATAGTCTGATGTCCTTCTTACACTGAGGTGCCCAAAACTGCGCCCAGTACTCGAGGTGGGGCCACACCAGAGCAGCGTAGGGTGGGACAATCACCTCCCTTGACTGGCTAGTGATGATGTGCTTGATGCACCCCAGGGCACGGCTGGCCCTTTCAGCTGCCAGGACACACTGTTGACTCATATTCAACCTGCCATCAACCCAGACCCCCAGATCTCTTTCCATGGGGCTGCTCTCCAACCTCTTGTCCCCCAATTTTTATGTATAACCAGTATTACCTCATCCCAGGTGCAGAATCTGTCACTTACTCTTGTTAAATTTTATATGATTGGTGATTGTCCAGCTCTCAAGTCCATCCAGATATTCAATATTAATAATTAAATCCAACTTACCTATTGATTCGATCTGAAAGTCAAATGTGAGCTCCGAGGACAGTTTCCGGCTGGATTTTAACCTGCCTTGCAGATTCACTATTTTTATGCAGCCTAGACAACAAATAGGATATGTGAACCAAGAATTAGTCTGCAATATATGACCTAATTCGAAGACAGACAGTATGCATGTACATGCATACATATATATTTAGTTGATACTAAAACTTACAATCCAAACACACCAAAATGGTATCTCTCTCCAGCTGTGTTACATGTACAACACTTGTCTCTGTAGTGTCTATAAAAAAATGACAGTGTTAGTTCATAACAAATTACCATGAAATTTGAAATGGAAGTTCTAGAGATTGAGACAATTTAATGGGTTAGTGTGCTTTTATCTACTTAAAATAATCATCTTACCAGTGACATTTCTCTTCTCTTAGAGAGGCATGTCCACTTATCCAACATGTTGACTGTGACAGGAAAACTGAAGCTGTAATATTAAAGTATGGACTTAATCCAGCCTTTTCTAAGCTATGTCACAAAAGCAACCTCACATGTACATCGTTCTCCCTTTAGTCTCCGTTGGTGTCATTTAATATTGCTGTTGCAAAAAAGGCAGATATTTGAGACTGTCCACACTAAACCTGAATGCAGTTTCATGCCACTTTTCTTCTGCCTTTATTTCTAAATCTTGCTAGGGACTTTTATATTCATACTTAAGTCTCGCTGCTATTTTCAGACTTTCCATCAGCAGATCTTCCAGAAATAGGGGATTATTTCCTTCTCCAAACTCTTTAAAGCAGGGTTACCTTCCTCTCTTCTGGGTTACAGCTGCAGCAGTCTCCATCACAGCAAACAGGGGGATCTAACCCACAAGTGATTAGTGGACACGTCAACTCAAAAGAGAAATGTAGTTTTGGTCCATTTATTTGTTAACATTAAAATTACACAAAAAGCAGCTCTTACTAATTCAGCATTACTGCCAGCAATTCTGTAGGCATTCTTTCATACAGAAAAGAGAAACTCATTCAGTCTATTAGAGATGAGAAATTAGAGCATGTTACCTAAAATACAAAAGCAGCTTTCAGTTAAATAGCAAAATCCATGGTCCTGCTGAGAAGCAAAAAACTCCGCAAGGATGATGGCAGAAGTGTGCTCCTTGAGACGGTCCCTCCACCTCTTTTTTGCTGTTTGTCTTGGAAGTTATACATTTGTGATCTTAACCAATTTCTAATGCATGATCTCAACCAAAGATGGATATAGCCATGATGAAAGCATGGAACAGAAGGACTGGAGGATACACATCTCTGCAAACACATCATATGATGTGGAAACATGTGCTGCATGGGCTGAAGCTAACAGGAGAAGGATGGCAAGGGGAGAAACCCCCTGCTGTCAGTCTCTGCCAGCTAATTTTTTAAAAATGTCTTTATCAGATATTTATAAAAAAAGGTCAAGTGTCAAACAATGAAAACTACTATTTGATGGAAGCTATTTGTGACCATATGGTACACATGTTCCTCACTTCAAAAACACTGAAAAATCTCTTTCATTGCATTATCACTCTCCTGCCAGCAGGGGACAGGAACAAACCAATACAACACGAGGGTTTAAATTGGAGTCAAACAAATAGTAGAAAATAACAACATAGACACACAACACAAGAACACACAAATCATTCAAGGAAGCTAAAGTATTTTTGGAAAGCACAATGCAATGTTAAATTTTCCACATCAGAAAAAACAACAAAGGAACCAGGAAGTGATTAATATTCTTGTATTTATACACTGATGCAGACAATACTGAGAGAAGAATGACAACAGGACATTATGGGTCAAAGAATTTCTCTTCAGCATTCTACTTTTACAGACTCTTCTGAAGTCACACAGTTATATAAATAGAGAATAAAATGCACTAACTCTGAAGTAGTTAAGTGCATTAATTGACCATCCATTGACCACTTCGGGTTTTGCAACTATGCTTTGAAATGTGTCAAAATCTGATGTACTTTTCAGCAGCAAGAAAGTCAGCAGGCATCTTCCTAGTGGAAACTGTTCTTAGTGAAATCCATGGTATACAATCAGCCAGACTCATACACACATGTATGCCAGCACAGGACTAGATATAAATTCATCATGGATCAACAAGAGTTCTATGCTTGGTGACAACAAAGCTATTTACTGCTTCTAAACCTGCAAGCTATGACTGGGATCAGCTCACTACTGTATCTCGGTTTAGTGTGGAACCTTGCAACTCTAGAAAAGTAATTCTTAGCACACTTCCTTCTTAAGAGAACTGCTGCTGCTGCTCAAATGATGGCCTCCTCACTCACAGCATCCAGACCAGTGACAGACAGGTATTCGATTTCCTGCTACCAGTGGTCCTAATCCTTTTCGCTTTCCATAAACATCCGAAGAACAATAATATGCTCTCTCTCTGAGCAGGAGGCTGATAACACTATTTCTAAGCACACTGGCTTATTGCAGGAGAGCCAAACTACACATACAGTGATGCTGAAAGAAATTGTTCAGAGTGCAATTCTATTAAAATCTGTTAAACAGAAGTCATGGAGCCAGGGTAGAACACAGAACAGCACAGTGGGTAATTGTCAGGTACAGCTTGATTTATGGACATGCAAGAAACTACAATTCCATCATCTAGTATACTCAAAATCTCAATAAATCCAATCACTTTAATGAGTAGAAAAAACACAGGTGCAAGCAGGTAAAACCAGATACTCCCTTTAAAAGGAGAACTTACAACAATCACTTAGCCTTAATAATTTAACCATTAGATTCCTCAGAGGAAACTACCTTTCTAGTGCTTCAGCTATAATAGAAGAGCAAGGAACAGTTCTAAACGCAATTAAAATGGCCCACAAACCTGTTTCAGTAAACCACGAAGAGGTAGAATTTGGGTTGACAGTCTCAAACTTCACCACCTGATTGAAGTCTCTTCCTCTACTGACACCGACACAAACTAAAGGGAATTCCTGCTCAGGGACTACCAGCATTTCAAACAACCTCAGTGGACAAGGTACGGGAAAATCTATGTGCTAGATTAAGAAACAAAAACAGATATTAGAAGTGAAACAAGTTTAGTCTGAGTTGCTATTACCTATTTAAACTGTACGGTAAATTTTATGCCATACACTTTGTAACATTAAGTTTACTTCTTCAGATAACAGTAATTGATAGATACAAAAAGCCCGAGTTACGAAGTTTAGACAGTCTTCATGCCGATTCAGTTAAAATAAGATAGGATGTATTTCATCACATGTCCGGTGCAGCTGCCCACAGACAAGAGTGCTACACCCACTGCAGCTCTCCCTGGCTATGGAGTCTCTAAGCCTTGTTTCCCAGGCTGATCAATTTAGAGCAGCTGCCTCTCTACAAACATGAGTCCACCCCAGCTCCTTCTCTTCAGGTGGTGTCAGGCGGGGAGGTAACAAACATTTCTGGGCACCTCCAGTGTCATGAAGCACAGAATGAGTGGCCAGCCTCTCTCTGGGATGGGAGCAAGCCTGCTGTTAACTCGTGTTATCCCTCCATTGCGCCGTGTCTCTGTCCGTCAGCCAGAGCTACTTACTGTGCAACTAATAGGCAATGTTCATGGAGAGAAGGGCTTGGCTCTTTAATTTAAGTGCAACACAAATCCAAGAACATTCCTACAAATGTTTTGAGTCAGTTAATAGGTGTTACACATTTAAATAGCTATTTTCAATGTAATTTAATGGAAACCAAGAGAAAAGTCTAATAATTCAAGGAATGGCTAATACTTAATAAGTCATTACAAGATAAATAGAACTGAACACAAGAGTATTTAACCTTATCATACTATTACCTTGATTAACATAAATTTTTGCATTGGTTCAACCCATTCTAACAAAACAATGCTAGACTGTAGTGCTCCACAAAGGTACTTGTGGCCTGTGTAGGGATTCCTCACTGCCAAAAAAGGAGAGGTAGAATACATTAGTGGAATAAGCAAATACAAATGATAAAATTTCCAACTAAATAACAATCCATACACTTTCAGAAAATACCCACCACCACCACTCTAATCTTATATATAAGGAAGCTGCTGAAAAGCCAACATCACACTATGAAAATGGTGACAGTGAGCATGCTGGAGCAGGGGCTGCCCCTCCACTGGGCGTGAAGAGCTAGCAGCTGGTGCCAAATAAGCCATAATAAACACGACTCTCACAAGAGCACTGTGGCAGGTTTCCAACTCAAAATATAAGTTTATTGGTTTTTTTTTTTTTAGACTAGTAGGTGGGATTTACTATTTTAGATAGTCTTCAAAAAAATAGTTGACTGCATATACATTTGAAGTATCTTGCTGCACCATGTTGGTTGGCCTAAGCTATCTCCAAATCATCGTGAGAAGATGTTAAAGAGTGGCTTTTTCTGAGACACACATGCTTATCCAGCAGGCACTGAACAATCACTGTCACGGTCACTGAACTGCTCAGCCACCTTCCAAGCACTGCCACAGTGAGTCTGAAATCCAAGAGCTCTGTATTTCTGATGAACACTTCTACATCAGCAGCAAATTCATTTTTTTTTTAAAGTGACATCATCTATTTCCACTCAACTGCTCTTCTATGGTTTGTCAGAACTCAATTAAAAATTGGAAGAGAACAATAAAGTTGCAAAATCGGGCACTCTGAAATCTGAAGTTTCACAACTTAAATTTTACAGTATTGACAAAATTTCACTCCTTAAGCACTGCCAGCATATCCATCAAGACGAACAAGTGCACTTTGTACAATTACATCTAAAGACCAGATTTTACAGTGGAGTAAGGAGATTGTGGGCTATCAGACAATTAACAACACAGTTCAGACAACGAGCTTCTACAATCCAGTACTATCTACATAAGTGAAATACTCTCACGCTACCTTACTGCCAAGGAAATCCACTAGCAATCCCTTGTAACCTTAAACATCAGAGCTTAATTTCATTAATCCAAGTTCTCACTCAACATCAGCCAAACTGACTGCAAACTACAACAAACAATGCTTGACTTCACTCTTAGTAAGGCTGAACTCAGCAGCAGAAACCACAAAACATGCAATTGCCAACACCTGTAAGGTGGAGAAACAAGACCAGAAGTTCTCATCTTTTTCTGCCTCCTGTGGCACTGCAGCTTCCCTCAGGCCAAAGACATACTTGTGCTGCCAGCAGGAATGGAGGCTCAGACTGCAGGAGGTAATAAGCAGGGAGGAGTGGGGAATGTATCATTTCTCCCCTTGGACCTGCTTTTTGCAGCTGACCTTGTTGCTATCACAGATTATCACTTCTACCTATCACGCAAGAAGGACTCCAGGCTTATTTGGCTAAGCTACCTCTGAATGCCAGGGCAGCAGACACCCGTCATAATGCCAAGCCCCACAGCACTCTTGTTAAATTCTGTGCCTGTTAGTACAGAAACTGCAAGATTACAGAGGAGCACAGCACTATGTTTCTTACTTCATAAGCAGAGATCTGAAAACATACGGACTTCCAAATTAATTTTCATGTCAAAGCCAGACAGATCCCTGTCACTCCACCCCTTCGGGTGTTCCCTGCAGCATCCATTAAAATTCACAGCTTGACTACGTGCCTCAATGAGGGCAAGGCCTGGACATGCACAATACAGATCATTAACACCCTGTGACACCCTAGAAGATTTGTATCCCAGACAAAGTCAACTTTTAACATGTGAGCTGAACAAAGAAGTGCTAACAAACACCAGAATTTTTAGCAATATCAGGGAGATTTTTGTCAGGATCAATGACAGATTCTCGCTTACCACTCAGTCTCGAAAATCTCCTGTATAATACAACTCCTCACACCAAAGATTTGATTATGGAACATCATATGAAACATTTCCAGGGACAAGAGCTCGACCCCAAGAGATCATCCATAGTTTTGTTTTGTTTTTCATGCAGCTTTGACACTTCAGTAACTGGCACTTCAAATATACTATAAAGGCTTCAAAGACAACACTGCCCCCAAAGAATTGAAAATATTCCTTGCTTTTCATCATCCAATATTGATAACTGGAACTTGTGCTACGAAGTGAGGCTACTTAAGCCTGATGGTAACTTTAAGTCGCTCCACCCATGGAGAACAGGTTCTTCCCGAGGGTTGGTTTAAATCTGACATGCATTATGCTTTTCTGCATTTCTTGAGAATTGTCTTTATGTTTAAAGAGCAAAATGAGAACATTTTCACTACTTAAACACAAGGACTAACCTGAATGAGCTCACTGTCTACAAATGCGTACTTTCATAATAATGACAAAAGTCTCTTTTCCCTATACGTTCTAAACCTGACTCAGCAATCTTAATAATGCTACCATTTGTACTGCTTCTTGGCATTTATTCTGCAGATATTTACTTACCAACACAGCACTTCTGACACCATTTAGTGTCAGGAATTTTTGTAGACACTGCAAATTTCCTACAAGATAAAAATACAGAGTTACTGATCAACTAAAAGAATTGAATGAATTCACTTTTTAGAGAGTTGTTGGTGGGAAAAGTATAATTGCCCCCCCCCCCCCAATAAAAACTAAAAATATATTTATTTGTACATTTCTTCTCAAAATGATATGCCTAGAACCTACATGGAGATCCCTCTGTTAGGACTGAGATGGTGCTCAGTTATGCAGCATTGCAAACATAGTTAAAAGTCAGGAATGAGAGGAATAGGTACCTCAGTACCTTCAATCGTCATTTGCCACTATCTCTTGTTATTTAATTATATGTATTTATATACATGTCTGGATAGTATACTGGTACTCCTGTGATCGTTCTTCTTTTTTGATGCTGTAACTTATTGCATCTTGTGCTGGATACTACATACACAACATAAATTCCACTCTTGTCCCAAGGACATTATAGTTCAAAGACAAGGCACACGGCCCCAAGGGGTGTGGGAACCGATGCTGTACTGTATAGCTTGCTGGGCCACAGTCCTTGCAAACTAACAGCTTAAAGTTTGCAAAACTTTTCACAGGCAGCACAGCATGCATTTTAGGAGGTGGTCTGAAGGAGGACTGGAAGGCAGCTTTGCAAGACCTTTTCTCATGTGCAAGGGACACTCCCTGAGAAATCATGAAAACAATTACTTCCAAATTTATCAGATAAGCCAGGGAAGATGTTGTTATTTTCTGGTAGTGGGAATCAGTGTTTCTATACAGACTAGAAGACAACAGACAGTATGGAGATTGGCCACAGTAGCCTTGACAGTAAAAGTAACTAATTCGATGCTATAGCAAAGATGGGGATAAGAGAAGTGCTAGACAGATGCTGCAGTCACAAGCTATGGATTGGGAAAATACTTGCACGGCATTTTAAATGAAGCTGTCCACAAGTGACTGATAATGCAGCAGAACCGCGCAGTATGAAAACTGAGTACTGGCCACAAATTTTGGTTGGCAGGTTTGAAAGTAACTGCTCAAGGACAATGAAGGGAAAGAAGCTGGAAAGGAGACTTATCACAGACATAATTTTCTGCTGCTGAATGTTTGCCTACCAAGTATCACAAATTGAGCTTAAACCGTTTTGCAGATGAATATACGAAACTCACAGATTACTCTGAATTAGATTTTGCTTTGCATTTTCTCTACCAAAAACTTTGAATGTATCTGCATTTTTTACGTAGCAGTCATCATCATGGTATCCAGGAATTTGCTGAGGAATACACTTTGTTGTCTTTTAGGAAAAAAAATTATGCTATTGTACATACTTCAAATGTGCTGCTTCTGCCTGGCTAAATGTTACTACTCGATGCCTTAGAGTAAGGGATAAAACAGCAAAATGGATTATCTAAATTAATCTCTCCTGCCTTTGAATGACTGGCTTGGCATTCACAGATTCAGGTTGTGCTGCATTTTTCCTGAGAAGTGACATAACTGGACAAGAACATTTCTGAGCCCTCTGCAACTTAGGTGAGGCGTCATTCCAGGCTGAGTGTAGTCTGAAGCTTTTCCTCACATGGTCCTTATGATAATTATGGTTATTAGTCCACTGCTGACGCAGTCCTCGAGCCAAAGTCACCCAGCCAAAGTCAGTTTGGAAGAGAGAGAAGAACAGTGACGCAGGCACACAGAAGACAACAATTCAAAGCACAGATTATCTCTTCAGTAATTAGAATTTAGCCTCTAGGAAGAACACAGTTTCCAGACAAATGTTGCACCATTATGTTTGCAGATGACTGAAGAAGCAGCCTTTCCCAAATCGAGAATTAAATGTTAATAGGCTGTTAACAGAACCAAAGGTAGCAGCAAATCAGGTCTTCTATAACACGATTTCCTAACAGAAAGCCTATTATATGAGAAGAAACAGTGATTCACTACGCACTTTAAGAACCAAAGGTTTCTCTGCAAACTAGATTAGTGTTACCACCTCCTCCTCTTGGATTTGAATGGGCTCCTAAGGCTTGCCTGGTGGCCAGCACTGGATCCAGTCTCTGGGATTTTGTATGAGTTTGTTCATAACTGAAGTTGGAGAGACTGCAGGCACAAAGTGCTGTAGGCACCTGGGGACTAAAGTACCTTCTACACTGGCCTGTGAAAGATGACTAGCCAATGATGGATGCCAAATCTGTACCACAGCTCTACTCTTCCCAGCTTCCAAAACAACCCATGAGCCCATTCCCTCTGCAATAAAAGATTACACATCCCCACTTTTTTTTTTTTTTTTTTTTTTTTTTTTTTTTTTACACATAGAATGGAAATACAGTGCCCAGAGTAACTAATATAAGAACATCAACTTGCCTGAAACATCACAGGTACAACACCGACCCTAATTTTTGTTTAGCATCGAGTACAACCAGGCTTTAGCATAATAGACTATACCTGAAAAGAGCTATGCCCAGAAACAAGAGGCTTCATGACAAGAAGGTAAGATGTACCAAACCCCATTTCTCTAATAAGAGTATATCCACATCCCGATTCATGTAAATTTAGGGCTCTACCCTCTGATTAATGCCCATATGAGTTATTCATAGCTATCTGTGAACAGAGTTCCATGTTATTTGGTATTCCCAGAATTTGGTATTTCACTAGAATTAAGATATCCTGATACATCTGATGACATGTACTTACCTGGGAAGTATTCGGTCAGGGAGTTTATGTGCAGGAATAGCAACAGGTAACTTTTGCATTTGCCTTGCATAATCAAAGAGTCCTGGTAGATTATGGGAATAAAGCTGAGAAGCTTTACCTGGAAATTAGAAAACAAAACCACACTTCAAATATGAAACCAGATGTTTACCAGCACTACCACTCAAAGACAGCACAGTAACTTACCAGATATTGACAACAAGCAATTGTTCATGACATATAACCATGTACACCTTCGAGGAAATAGCTGTTAAAGGGAAGGAAAAACAAAGAAAGAAAAGCGTTTAATTTGATATACACAAAATGCGAGCACATTAAGTTGATCAATAAATATCTGCATAGGTGACAGGACAAAACTAATATTGACTTGCCTTTTCTGGCAGAAATTAGCTTATGCCAAGTAGTATTTCACCTGGATTCCAGAGTTAATTCAGAGTGAATCTTAGGCACACACACTATGTTTAACATACACACTAACATTTAGACAATTAGCACATTTTATATTGATGTCTTCAAGTATACTATAATTAGCCCACAAGCTGTCATTATAAAGATCAGTCTGTCCTTTTTCAAAAACTTTAAAAACCACCAAACTTTCTTCTTCACAGGAGAAAATCTTAACAACATAAACTTCAGTAAATAAAGTATGGCCAGCAAACCACACTCATTGTAAAGCCTGTGATAGTCCAAATCTCTTCAAACAAATTAAAGCTCGCACTTGAAGGGACTCTGCATATGATTATACATTTCACTTTAGTGATCAAGGAATGCAACAAACAGTCAAGGCAGAGTTTTATTTGTCCAATCCCACAATTACTAGAAAGATGGGGCCAAAACCAACAGGACATCCTTAAAAAAAAATTTAAAAAAAAGATGGTACTTTTTTTCCCCTCTGACATAACTTCTGGAGCTTGTTGCCACAAGAGGCTACGGAGATGGAAAGCATCAACAGCGTAAACAAGGGATTAGACACATTCAAGGCCAACAGGTCCATAAATGGACACAAAAAGCAGATAGGCAGAGATCCTCCAACATCCCCACTTCAATGACTGTAGCGGAGCCTGAGGAGAACGGACAGCAGACGGTGGTCAAGCTTATGGGTGTTTCCTACTGCCATTTTAGGAAACACAACTATTGGGCTAGACAGACCATTCAGGAGGACATTTCTTTTGCTCTTAAAAAAGCCAGAAAAGCTCCCAAACAAAAAAAACCCACCAAACAATAACAAAAAACTCCCCTCACTGGTTTATTAGAAATATTTGAGAAGATCTGCAAATTAATTATAAGATTTTTTTCTGACAAAGAGCAAGAGATTCATCTTGAAGCTGTGCTAACTCCTGGAAACGTACATTATTTCTGCTTTGTCCATTAGTGAAGTGGAATGTAGTAAAAAATAATCAAGGATACTACTTTTATTTTTACACTGAATTGTATCAGACCTAGAGAGTAAGCAATGAAGTGAAACACAGAACTTGAAAATGCTATTAAAGCCCTATTGCCTGTTATCATAAATAACAGGGTAATAAATGGTTAACACAGAGTGTGCGCTTCTATTCCTGAAGTCTTCTCACAACCAAAACAGACTGCAAGAAAAATCCACAGTAGTAATCTACCAGCCTGGCTGTATCCAAATTTATATGTGAAAGTTTGATTGATCTTCTGTAGCTGCATAAACATATTATGACTTAGTAGGTTTGGATATGAGGATTAGAGAAGAACAGCAATACTTCAGATCTGCAGGTTGATTGACCTGTCAATCACTCCTCCTGTTCCACACAACCAGCTGTTTTTACAAGCGTCTCTTCTTGTCTTTAAGTGCTTATTAAAACACTTCCCTAAAAGCTCACTAGGTAATGCACTACAGAACAAGGTGCTTAGAGAAACCAAGGATGGATATGAGAGCATGAGTTTAATTACGCCTATTCTTGCAAATTAAAAAAAAAAAAACAAACAACAAAAAAATCCAAAAAAACAACAAACAAACCAAAAGAAAAAAAAAAAAAAACAAGCAAAAGTTTCCTTGGTCTACCTGGCCTACTAGAACTATTGTATTAATGATATTTCTGAGGGTAGGTTTTATAACTGTAGTGTAGCAGCAGAGAGGTACCTGAGCTAACTTTAAACTAGTTAACTCAAAGACCAGTATGATTATGGGTTACATGATGCTCAGTGCAAGCTGGCTAGGCCTTCTTCTCAACACAACAGACATATCTACAACGTCTGGACCCTGGAAGATGAACAAACACCAGTGCCTCCAGCTTACAGTGTGAAGGCTGTCCTTGCAAATTCCTCCATCTTGATGGCAGATGCATAGCTCCCTAAGTTAGGGAGAAGGCAGGAAAGAAAATAAATCTCTTAGAGATTAACAAAAGAGATGGAGAAGACACCATAAAGAAAAGCCTGCAATTGGCATTTCCCCCTCCCCACTATCCCCTCAAAAATTTACTATTTATAAGATTCTGCAAAGATAGTTTTAATTGGGGTTCAGTAAGCTGAGTCTCATCAGCAAACCTGCTTTTAAGACCAAAAGAATGGAATCTAGCGTATGAAGGACCTCCTTGCTTCCCTGTAGCTGAAACACAATGTTTGTTGCAAATACTTTATCTTGTAACAAAGCTTTCAAGAAAATAGAAACTTTCACCCAAAATATATCACGGAAATTCCATACTGTTTAACAAATTATTTAACTGCAGGACAATGCACTACAGTGAAGTTCAACACATTGATATATGCAAATCTCCTACTTAAACACGGTTCAGGCTACAAAAAACTTAAACACAACTGCAAGGTATCCTGAATACTAAACATTCAAGGTAATTTTCAGTGTAGCTAGTGCCTATGTAATTGTAGTAAAGTCAATTTTTACATGGATTGTACAACATTGATCTGAGTGGCTAAAAAAAGGTGACAAAGGTGTATTTTTTTCCAAAATATCAAAACAGAAATATACCTGCTCCATTGATGTTTCATGAAGTTCATTGAGGTTCAGTGTGTAAATACCTTCTTCTGCACCAAATATCAAGTACTGATCTGCAAACACAAACAAACAAACAAAAAAAATCCTGACTTAAGGAAGCTGTGTTTTGTAACAGTATGCAGCTCTTTACCAAAAACAAGACTTAAAACAATTACATGCATTGAACCAAATCCACCTATAACAGTTGTGGCGTTTGAAAGCGTGGGAAATTAATCTTGCTAAGGAAGCTTAAATTTGTGGATGGGACTGTTTTAAGTCATTAGGAAAGATCAGTCTTTTTTTCCTGACTAACAGAATAAAAAACAGCAGTGATATAACCATAAGCAAGAATTCATGTGAGTAATTTCCTCATATACAGTTTATCCTACTTAGACTATATTTCCATACATTTTGTGACATATTCATAGCCGTCTTTTGGAGTACTTCAACAACAGTATTGACTGGTACTTTGGTGGTGCCTCACTTCTTGAACATAATTAATACCCTGGATTGCATTTAGTCATGCGAAACAGACAGACATCTCATATTGAGAAGATGTCAACTGCAGAAGACTGACTTCCAAAACTTCAGTTTCTAAAAAATTTAAGTATTTTCTTGCTTACTGGCTTAGCAGCATGCCTATACAGCCTATCATCAAAAAGTGATATTGCACGCAATGAGAGCAATGTTAAAATTATCCCTTTCATCAAGCTATTTAATAAAAGCACTGAAATGTATGCAAAAAATAAAGATAGTTGCAGAAACCTGTAAGACCACAAAAATTCGGGGGGGCTGGAATCAAGTGAATGATAAAGAAATCGATCTCAACCAGGACCACCAGAAGTCAGATTAAAAAAAAAAAAAGTATTGTATTCTTTTTAATCAAAGCTGAAAACTGTGCCCCATATATCTTAACATAATTTAAAAAGTAACACTGAACTTCAGACAGCAGTGGTAGAATTGAAGATGAACTTCTGCTTATATAAACAAACCTGTTTCACAATATGTCTATTTTAAAAGGAATAGCCTTACTCATCTACGCACTCTTAAAATCTGCAGAAGGGACAAAATGAGTAAAATATATGTAATATACTACCTCTTGTATCTGGATTTATCCATGAAGTTGCACAATGAATTTTTAATGGACAGCCATTGAAAACCTTTGAAAAGCAAGCACCCATCTGCAGAAATAAAAACAAGTAAAAATATACATATGAAAAATTAAAATGTGACATTGCCAATAGAATTATTTTTATTTAAAGTCGTAACAAAAGGTTAAGAGTAGTTTCATTTGCCATGTGTGCCATTCTGTTAGGTGTTTCTAATTAACTTATTTTCAATAATGATTGCTTCCCAAAGGGAAACCTCTGGTAGAAGACCCCGCTCCTTGTTCAGCATAACCTTAATTAACTCAGTTTGCCTATTAAGTAAGGGTCTTGCATAGTACAATATAATCGATCTCTCCATTTTTCCCCTAGTGAAGTGCAAGAATTTGTAAGCATTTATAAGAACACTTAGTAAATTTGCTTCAAGACAGCAGAAAAGCAAAAGCCAGGGCTTCTTCCTTTACCCTCAAACATCAACATAACAATTACCAATCCTATTTTGTTAAGAAACAGAACTGATCGATAGTACTGTAGATTAAAAGGAACGATGCAGTAGTAAACAACTATTACTAAAGTGAAACGTTATCATTTATCAAATGGTGGTCAAACATAAGAACCAGTCACAGGAAAGGGTTGCCACCCTGAATATAAGCAGATACCACCTTTATGAAAGCTACATACTCTGTAATACAGCTACAGAATGGTAATGCTTTCATTTATACTAACACTTTGTGAATTATTATCGATCTACAAACTGAATTAACCAAACAGCTCTTGTGTTAACATTTGGACAATTTTTTTTTGTTAAGCTGTTGCTGAGTAAGAAGGTCTGTACACATTTAGGTCACTGCTGGATGTAGTTTAGTTTAATGAGAAAAGCAAAAGAACTTCATAATTAACCCTCTAAAACAAAAAGCAGCAGAAATTAGACCCTTCTTTGCGCTTAAGACATCCCTCACTGTTGCATCTCTATAATGAAGTCCATGAGTTTGTCCATATATACTTATGTGAGGGAAGAATCAAATTCATTAAGGTAATCAGAAAAATGTGAAAGACCCCATTGCACAAAGACAAGGGGACAGACTTCAACACTGCTAGTACCACTGCAGAAGTCTGAGCACCAAGGCACGGAGCTGGCTGCCTGCTGGACAATGAGGTGATCCTTCTGGAAGCATAAGAACAGAAGTAAGAGAAAAGATATATGTGAGGCAGGAATATGAGAAGATACTGACACAGAGTGACCTCAAGGTACTGACAGCTTCAACGCTGTCAAATCCCTTGGCAGCAAGGAGTTTGAAGGAGGGATAAAGAAAAACAGTAAAGGGATCTTTTGGGCAGCTTTACGGAAGCCTCTTCCCAAGTGCACAGGGCACTGAAAGGCACTCAACAGAAAATACACCAGATGACACTTGAAGCACTGATGTCCTAGAATACTGCTAAGTGTTTCTGATGCTCCTGTAGCCAGCTACACAATTCTCCTTGACCCTTTCCATGCACTGAAGAGAGATGCTACACAGTGGAGGGAAGCTGTGCTCACTGCTAAGACCTAGTTGAGCTCCGCAGTGGTAAGTGGGATAAGAAAGGAGATGGAAATCAGAAGAGACCAATCATTTTTCTCCAGCTATTCTCAGCCCTCGTCTCCAGGAATCCCGCAGAGCCAAGATGCTGCCGCAAATACCTCAGAAGGGTAAACAGAGCCTGAGGGTATCATATCCAAATACCAAACAAATCTCAAGGATACAGCTGAGCATCGGACAAATTACTAAACTCAGTTGATAATGGGGGAAAAAAAAGCCCACAAATATGAAATAAAAGGTTGAAGCAAGGCTGCTTGATCTGACTGCTGCTATGGAGGCTTTTAAGTCTCAGGGGAATTTCAGGAGGCAGGGCATTCCCTCATTGGTAGAGTCTAACAGGTCTCCTCGTGTGGCAAGCCACCCAAAAAAACAGGGCAAAACACACTACCAGACTGGGTTATTAAGAAAATTGAACAAAATCTCTAGAATCACAAGCAACCATGCACAGAGACATTGTTTTTAATGGAGCCCCAAAAGTTCTATTTTAGATGACAGTGAGAACTCAGCAATTCTTACCACTCGGCAACATACTTAAGAACCACAAATCAAAAAACCCAAACAAGAATCAGAACAACGATGCGCCACAGAAAAAGAAGAGACTGAAATATCATCAGAGTTCTACTTGCACTAGCAGTGTATTTGTTAAACTAGACTCCCAGGTGATGTTAGGATGCAAAACATGCTCCACAACAGAGAAAAGTAAAAAGTCCAGTAATCCCGGTGACATGGGAGAAAACCCCCTTTCTTCCCCAAATTTTTGTTATTTGGCAACTGATGAAGACAGCAGGCAGAGGGGAACATGTAAGTGCCAAATCAGTCTTCAATACTTAACATGAAGGTTAGGAAGTTTGTGATACGTAAAAGGTGAGGTGCAATGAGGGAAAAGGAAGAGAGGGGAAAGTTTCTAACCTGTGGACTAGCAGAATTAGAGCACTACAAAGATGCATGACCATGCAGAGAGCAATCCAATACCAAAAGACTCATTTGATTAGCTTCAGAAGTTTTCCTATTTTAGTCAGTCCCTTTTAACAGCTTCATTATGTTAGCAACACAAGAGTCATTTTCTTATGATCTGTCTCTGAAGTTTGTGGCAAAAGTTCAACATGCATGACCTCATTTTGAGCTATTCTGCTTTCTACCCTTTTTGTCATTCCAGTCACTGAAACCATTTGACTTTTCCCTCCCCGTGATGATTCGGTTCTTTTCAATGCTAGGAATGCTTCAAAATTTCTGTCATCCACTAGTTTAAAGTACGCACTCCTAGGCCATGCATTTAGTTCAATATTTAGTTTACTGAAACAGGATTGACCCCAATAAACGATGCTAAACACATCAAGAATTCAGAGCTCTGGAACAATCCTGTGCACTTATGCAACAGATTACAATTCTAAGGGACAGAAGCATGACATCTACCTTAACCTGTCCTGCTTCTCTAATACAGGAAGCAAAAAATAATATCATTTGTACTTACACATCCTTGTAGCAATTTTATTTTCTTATCTAAAGGTGAGAAACTGATCTGGTTTAGGAGTAATGTAGCAAAAAGTTTAGTTTAAAAATCAGATGAATCCCCCATTTGGTGCACAGCACAACCACATGAATGCATGCTCCAGCATATAACCAGGAGAGTGATGAGAGCAGAAACAAATGGTCAGGAAGAAGGAAAGACTGGATCCTTTGATCACAGTGGTGGCTAAAAGCACAGTGAGAAGTCTGCGCAGACATTACAATGAAATTCTAGTTTGTTTTATGTTATGAAGGTGCATATAGATGTCTGGAACAGTTATTTTCAGCCTTAAGGCATCTACAAATCCTATCTTCAGAAGCAAAGCCTTCAACACAGTCCCCCACAACAGACTTCTCTCTAAATTGGAGAGATACGGATTTGATGGGTGGACTGTTTGGTGGATAAGGAATTGGTTGGAAGGGGGCAGCCAGAGGGTAGTGGTCAACGGCTCAATGTCCAAATGGACGCTGGTGACAAGTGGTGGCCCTCAGGGGTTAGCACTAGGACCAGTGCTGTTTAATCTTTTCATCAATGACTTAGCGAGATTGAGTGCATGCTCAACAAGTTTGCAGGTGACACCAAGCTGAGTGATGCAGTTGACAAGCCAGAAGTAAGGGATGCCATGCAGAGGGACGTGGACAAGCTCGAGAAATGGGTCTGCATGAACCTCATGAGGTTCAACAAGGCCAAGTGCAAGGTCCTGCACCTGGGTCAGTGCAACCCCTGCTATCAATACAGGCTGGGGGATGAGGGGATTGAGGGCAGCCCTGCCGAGAAGGACTTGGGGGTACTGGTGGATGAAAAGCTGGATGTGAGCCACCAACGCGTGCTCGCAGCCCAGGCGGCCAGCTGTATCCTGGGCTGCATCAAAAGCCTCATGGTCAGCAGGTCGAGGGAAGTGATTCTGCCCCTCTGCTCTGACGAGACCCCACCTGGAGTCCTGTGTCCAGCTCTGGAGCCCTCAGCACAGGAAAGACATAGACCTGTTGGAGCGGGTCCAGAGCAGGGCCACAAAAACGATCAGAGGGCTGGAACACCTCTCCTGTGAGGAAAGGTTGAGAGAGCTGGGGCTGTTCAGCCTGGAGAAGAGAAGGCTCCAGGGACACCTTACTGCAGCCTTTCAGTACCTAAAGAGGGCCTATAGGAAAGATGGGGAAAATCTTTTTACAAAGGCCTGTTGTGACAGGACAAGGGGTAATGGTTTGAAACTAAAAGAGAGCAGATTCAGACTAGATATACAGAAGTAGTTTTATACAGTGAGGGTGGTGAAACACTGGCACAAGTTGCCGAGAGAGGCAGTGGAGGCCCCATCCCTGGAAACATTCAAGGCCAGGCTGGACGGGGCTCTGAGCAACCTGGTCTAGTTGAAGGTGTCCCTGCTCATTGCAGGGGGGTCGGACTAGATGACCTCTAAAGGTCCCTTCCAACCCAAAGCATTCTATGATTCTAAGTATTGAAACCTAGATCTGCATAGTATAAACTTTGAGCTATTTGCAATTCCTGAAAGATATCAGCTCCTCAGAACAGTAAGTACATTCAGTCTGCTGAAAGTACTGTGACACAGTACTCACAGAACTCTCATTCACTTTTTAATGAAGCAAACAAAATACTTTCAAAATTTACTTCAGGAGCACAAAATCAAGGGTGATTTCTGAAATACTACACCCACGACTTAACATTTCAAAGAGATACTGGCTTTTATAATTAAAAAAAAAAACTACAAACATTCAAATAATGTACTCTCTCAGCTTTAGTAAGAAAGCATATCCTGCTTCCAACATGCATTTGCATGACTCAGTAATACTTACATGTACTTTAGGTGTGGGAGGAAGGCCATTACTAATTGGTTTCTAGAAAACAGAAGTTAAAAGGTATGTTTACACTCACATGCGCACAGATACAGGAACGTGCATATTGTCTCCCCAGACTACAGCATAACCAACATACAAGTCTAAAAAACTTTTTTTAGAATACTGTCACAAGCACTTCAGAAATAATTGACCATAGTTTTATTAGAAGAAAATAAAAAGCCAATACTCATATCTACATAAGGCAGACACAAACCTCTCCCAGGAGATTTTGTAAGACAACAGTGTTGTGCTGTGTATTTCTACACTACACTAAGTGGAAGGCACTAGACATCTACTGGGATACTCTGCTGTGTCCAGTGGCACAGGTACTAGATCTTAAAGCCGCAGTTGAGCTTTGACTATAGTCCCATTTTTAAGCATCAAGTTAGGCTCCCTTGCAACCCACATTTCCATAATTCTGCAGGAGTTTGCTTACCACATGTCTTTAGTGACCACACACCACAAACTATTAGTATCATTTTCTTTCATTAAAACCTCTACTATGATTCCCTAATATCTCCTCACTGGATGTCTGCATAGTCTATTGCATTTTCACATTACGATGATGCCTGAAAGAATGTCATATCCAGCAGTACAAAGTTTAAGGAACATTGCAGCAATTGCTTAATATCACAAGCAGCATTAAAGTCTACCAACCAGTACCAGACCCACTTTCCTTTACTAGTATAAATTTCTCCTAGTAAAAACATGCTTCCAAAGAAATGTATTTTACAGGTAACACAGGAAACTTCAAACACACAATTTCAATTGCCAAGCTGAAAGCAGTTCAGGAAATCATACTTTCCAAAGTACTGCCAGTATTACTGGCACTTCCTTAAAACAAAACAATGCACGCAATGTTTCTGCTCTATTTCCTCTTCACTTCTCTCAAAAGAGTGACATTTCCAGCCTCATCCTTAGAAAAGGCCCCCAGACAGTGCAGTTTCATGTTACATTTAATCTGATCTAACCACAGATGCCCCACTCCTATTTCACATTCCCACTTTTGCATCATAATAACAGAGCTACCCTCTGGAAGCCATTTGCCACTTTGATGGAAAAACTCACTTGGAAGAGGAGAAAAGGATGCAGGAATATTCCCATTCCTCAGATCACAGCTGGATCAGATTACACATGGTATAAAACTGCATTCTCTCTATGAGTGCAACTTCAAGTGAGTATATGTAGCTCAAGCCTGACACTAAATCCAAGCTGCTAAACCCTGAAACCCAGAGCTCCAGAGGCCAGCAGGCAAACAGCTTGCATATTTGGACCCTTAATGTACATTTCTCCATCTTTCTTTCCCCTGAACACCAAAAAGTCTGTATGCCTACATCTGGTATAGGCGGAGGACTCATTTGAGAACAGCTCTGATTCAGCTCCTTTCCCAAGGCCAGCCAAAATCCTCCAGCAAGCCATCAGGTGGCAGCACATTCCTTAATTTCCTCATTTGCTTCAATAGTCTGCTCAGTAGAACATGTATCTCTGTCACAGGATCTCGCTTTCATTACATATGTCTCAAGTATGTGAATACCAGCAAACATATCTTTTATATCCATGATTATGGGAGTTTCTAATGAAAATTAAATACTGACTCAAAACTTCAGTTTAAGACTGTATCACAACTAGACAACCTAGCAAAACTGTGCTTTGATTCAAAGTAAACAAGACACCATCAAGCATCATTTCTATACTAAAGAGTGTGCCCACTCTTTTTCATTGCGCATCTAAAACAGTTGAGACAACTTTAAAATAACACCTAGAAGCTTAAATACCTACCATTATTTCCTTCTTTTCTTTCCTTGAAAAACTAGTGTCTCTGGCATCATTCTGTTGATGTGGTGATCCCTCTCTTTCACCATTTAATTGTACAGAAGTGACTCCATTACCTAGAAAGATTTATATTTAAAAATGTGTTCCTCTACCTTCAACTCAAAGAGTAGTCTAGCCTGAACACAATTTTGAAGGGCCAAAATTTACACTTGTGTCAGTACATGTTCCAACATCCTAATTTACTTCTAAAGCATACATGATCCTACATGTGCACATATAATGATCTATAGAGCCACATTCAATCTCAGTCCATGGCTTTTGATAATTAACATAAGAAAACTATTGTGGGCATAGAAAGGGATGCAGTTACGATTATGAGGAAAAATGTATTTAAGACATCTAAAGAAAAACTTGGCTATAGCTAATGCTTCAATTATCGATTCTTTATAAATAGGCTTGATGCTTTTCTTAGCACTGGATGCTTAAGTGTTACAGTCAAATCTGTAACACATCAATTGCAGTACTAAATATGTGGCAAGAAAGAGCTAGCAAGATACAAATCAAAAGTCAGTCATTAAGCTTGCTTAAAACAAGCTAGTCTAGGACAACTCTAAAAGCATCAGACTTTAACAAGAGCATAAAAGGAACAGACTGAGCAAACAGTAAACAAACACAATTACCTGCTATACTACCCAATCCACTTGATTGCGTACAAAACCAAACTTTGAAAGCAAAACTCTACTCTTGACATGTCAAATGACAACAACAAATGACACAGGGCCAGAATCTGAAACCTACATACAGGAAAACTTTTTTATTCCCTGTGACAATCCTGATACACTACATTCTAAGCCTGTGGCTTAGAAAAGCAATTGTGTCACTAATGGCATCAGCAGGAATCGTGTCAGTCACTTTACAGGAAGCTACATGTGACCCTCTTAAGATTTTAAGCATGCTTTCTTTGTGCCTTTTGGCTTTCATGCACTTTCTGTTACTTGCCCACCAGAGAAAAATTACCACAGTATGTTTTAATGTGTGCATAGGTGAGAATGTAGAAAAAAAATCACATTAAATTATTTAAGAAATATTTGCATATTTCTTCATGTCACTCTTATTACCTAAAGCATTAGATTTCTGTGGAGGTAACCGAGGAGGTGGAGGTCTGGGTGGAACCTGAGATGCAGATTTTGCTGGACTCTCTGATGTTGGGCATCTCTTGATCGTCCCTTGATTATCATTTTCAGAAGAATGAGTTTCTTGGGGGATAAAGACGGATTTAGGCTGAAAAAGACATAGTATTAATAGAAACATAATGGAAAAAAAGATTCAAAGCATCCATGATCCTTCTCAATGAGAAAAAAACCCACGTGTGCAATAATCGTATCCTGGCATTTTCACAAATTGATAAAGCAACATGTTCTGCCATGCAAATTTCTCTCAAAAAGAAAACTAGAAGGAAATCCACAGCAGTAATGAAAACCTTGTTATCAACAAAGGACAAATTCAAAATTATTATATTCAGGTCATGCATTAAACAACTATTTGGCATGTGGAAATGTCACTGTTTGTGGCCACAGATAACCAAACCAGACATTTAAGTAGAAACTAGGGATTATTCAAAATAAGGCCAGAATTTTGTGTACTGAACTCCACGTAGGGGATGTAACCACAAAGGGCAACATTGTTTAGACACAGGCTGTAGTAATGCTGCTTGTAAAATCCTTCTCAGTTATGCAAAGATAGTGGAGAAGGGTAAGTAATAAAACCTGTAGTTTTTGCCTGGGGAACTGACCACCAGAAAAAAGAAATACAAAGTTTTTTTTCTTGTTATTTTTGCTCATATTAAGATAACTTCAGTGTGAAAAGACTGACTTACTCTTCAAGTGGCAGCATGCAAAACCTAATCTGATCCAGTCATGCCTCTGAAGATCACTATTCTGACACCAAAATTTAGCAAGCAGAGGCTTTATTTGGAAGCTCTTTATTAAAAATTACTTGTGGCACTAAATTTTTTAACTACCCAATTTATTCCTTCCAAATTATTGGAAGTGCAATTTGTCAGAAATAGCACTTTCACACTGACAAATACCCTACAATGCAAGACTTCATGCAGTTTTGCAATTAAAGGCTATGAACATACAGGTCAACCACCTGTATATACCCTTGACTTAAAACTTGATTCAAGTCTTTAAGTCACAGATCCAGTAAGAGAACCATCAGTATAGTCTGCATTTATTTATTTAAAGCGCCCTTTTACTCTAGGCAACAAAATCCCCCTCACTTACCTTTGGTGGTAAAGGAGGTGGCACTTTAGGTTTCATAGTAGCACTATAAAGAAAAGAAACAAAACCGATTGTTATCCAGTGTAGCTCTTTGAACCTCATATTGCAGTGTTCAAGAGGATACAGCATTTTATAAATGCCACACAAACACACACTATTACCATGTCAACAGCACTACTATATCCAAATAACTGCATCATGAATACTTTCAAGCGTTTTGTTATTGGTGCGCATACCACAGATACCAGCCGAAAACTCAAGTATTACAGATCCTCCCTTGAGAGCACAAAGTGACATGAACTGATTTGCTGAAGATGCACATACTCGTGCAGAAAAAAAGTAGGTAGGTGCACAGCAGGCCTGATATTTACTGTGTTGAGAGGAGAAAGAGTTAGGATATCAGTGAGCTCTTTTAAAAGGCCATCTGCAGGTATATAGGGAAAAGGGGAGTTACAAGAAAACTGACGAATACCATTCCTCGAAAAATTTACCACGGACTTCTTCAGAACAGCCTTACACATGCAAGCAAAATCCACCTATAACGGACAGTTAGCCCAGTGTCTGGGTTGTTTTGGGTTTTTTCTTCCATGAGTTTCTTTTCTCACAGAAATCTTGGGAAAGACAACTTTTTAACGCAAGACAATTCAACAGCTTGGCTCAACAGTACAAGATATCAGCAGGAAACAAGAGACAGCTGAAGCATAAAGAGCATTCTTCCTCTGCTGGTTCTGTGTTTTAAAGAATACGCTGCATTTAAAAAAAAAAAAACACCCCTAGATTCCTAAAATATTTATGTTTTTAAAAACTCTTACACTGTCCTATTTCTCAATCGTCTGGAACAGAAAATTATTTCCATAAAATAAATTAGGAATACAGCTGTGAAAACTTGACATTCTTGCACAACATTTTCCTTATTTTTAAGTCATGTTCCAAAGTTTTGGGAAAATGTCCAAGATATCTGTTTGCTTGTTTACAGATCAATCACTTGTCTGCTTTACTTCATTCTTTTCAGGAGTTTCTGTCCTGGCATCTTAACAGTTGTTTTTATTTCAGAGAAGCTGGAAGGGGACTTCTGAGACTGGGTTATCCTGTGTCATGCACTTCAGCTGCTATGCTTGTGGAAATTGTCTTCTCTTTACAACATGGGACCAAGCAGAAGTTCTCAGTCACGCCTGTCTAAGCTCCATTTGTACTTTCTTTCATATTCTTCCTTGCATCTCAGACAGCTATCACAGTGTTATTGAACAGCCAAACATAAAAAACACCTCAAAAATGCCAACAATTTAGCATAAATGTGACAGATGTTTGTACAAAGGATTGCGTGCACTCGTTTTCAACAGCAAGGTTTATGCAGTTTTCCACTGCTGATCACGCAGGGCAGTGGCCCTACAATTTCTGCTTTCCCAACTTCCACAACCAAGAAGTTCAAGCATCATCAGCTTTGCTGCACATGAGAGAAAAAGAAATATCAAAACAATCAAAATGATTAAATTAAGAAAGTTTTATACTGTTCCCTGAAGTGTGTGGATTCTCTGCTATGAATCACCCAGCTTCAGAGTCATGCAGCGGCATCATTTTGGACTGGAAGGTGTACAGCTGCTTCATTTATTTTTGTTCTGGATCTGAAAGGAGCAGTGACCAATGTCACACATGCTCTTCAACTGCAGTTCCATCTCACAGAATATAAATAAAACAAAAGCCTTGAATCTTCAGTGGGGTCCAGAGGAAGATATCTGAAACTGAGCTGACAAACCAACATAATGCAGCAGAGCTTTGGACTCGAACAGATACCAAGCAGAAAGGCACAGATGCAGAATCTGTCTCATCCAAGGCTGAGGCATTCAAGGCCTACCTCTGTGCTTATAGGAAATTGTCAGGCCCTCTCTGTAGGGCTAGAGTACCTAGGATGAAATACAGGAAGAAGCAAAAAACAGCCGGACTTTTCTGGAAGATCATTGGTGACTGTTCTTAGGGTCAAACAAATCAGAACCTCTCTGGAAGCTACCAGGTTCTTTCTTGCTTAACAAAACAGGACAGCAGAAGAAGCAGCTAAAGCCAGTGCTGTTTGAAAGTTCTGATGGAGCTCGTGCAAGGAACAGGGATCTCAAAGCACTGGACAAAGATATTGGTGCAAGCACTTCAAGACAGCAGGGTTCAAGAAGTTCCAAGCCCTGGAACATTACTGAAGTTAATGATACCAAATGCAAACAGAGCAAGAAGCAGGGGGGAAGAAACATTAAGCAAAAATGAACGGACAAGGCACAGAGGTGTAGATAAAACATATCCAGCCATTAGTACGGATGCAGGAACCAAGCTGAGCTGGCTTGCAGCAGAGCAGATATCCAGAGCATCTTCAATGAAGGCCATCAGAGTGGTGCTAGCAGTATGGAGCTGTAGGAGACCATTACATCCTACAGTGCAGGAAGCCCGAGTTATCATTACTAAAGTCTATCCAGCTATGAGCAAAGTGGGTTCTTAGCTTGGTCCAAATGCAGGGGAAGCAAATCAATGAGCAGCATTATCAACCTCTTCCCTTCTACGACAAGACATGGGAGCTCCATACTATTGAGGAACTGCCTAATCAATCATGTCTTTAAACAACCACTTAATAACGAAACTTGAAGAATTTAAGGAATTAGCAACAGAATAAAGCCTGCTAACAAGTGACTAAAAATAATTTTTTCTTCTACAAGTACCACTTGTGTCAAACAGCAAACATACTTGTGTTTTGCGAAGTTGATTATTAAACAGTGCAAGTTTAATGTACATGTTGCCCAGCTGACATCAGACACTATCAGTAGCTTTACCCTTCTTGAAGGGGCTGTCTCTGATGCTCAGTACAATGATAAAAAAGCATTGCCTTTGTTATAAAAGAACAGCAGTAAAATAAGGAAAGAAAGAAAGAAAAAAAAAAAAAGAGAGAAGTATTTGGTTCTCTGTAAGAGACAGATGCCAGCAATAGATAACGCATGTTTTACAGGTTTCTGGCATGCAACAGCTTTCAAAGTTATCCATTAACAGAAAGTAAACAATAATTCTGTCTCAATGGCATCTTTCTTTATGGTCTTTACATCAGATTTATTTAGGAATATAGATTACCACATACTGGCTATGCACTTTAAAATGTTTCAGCTCTCATCTGTCAATCAAAAAGAGCTCCAGAATACTTATACTAGTGGAATTTAATATCAATATCATTAATTTAACACATGCCTACTGATACTGCCTTTGCAGTCACATAATGTTGCTCTCTCTGTAGTAAGGAAGCCAGCTCCATGCCAAAATCAAGCACCCATACAAGCACTCTTCTAGCTGAGAATGTGGACAGAACAAACCCAGTCATCTAGAGAAGACAGTTATGTATCTATATTGCATATTTTTAATGAGCTTGTTTTAATATACTGTCATGAGTTCTAAAGACGACCCCAGGACTGGGGTCAGATGAATTACTGGCTCAATCTAACTACACCAAGATTTTGTTCAACAGTAGAAGATAAAAGACAACTGTATAAAGCAAGGAACAATACTTTTTCCCTGTAATTTAGCACAAGTTTATCAGCAGAATTAGAAAACTTCTGGTGATGTAATCTAGGAACAACATCAAATGCCTATCTTTAAAAGAAGAAAAAGAATCGAAGCTATTAGGGATAGAACATGATTCAACTTTGTCAACAAATTTTCATCTACTCACTAATCAGCTTTTGTGTACATTTATTTATTTTTACAAGAAGAAAGGACTTACTGTTTAGCATCATCGTCTGCATCATCATCATCTTCTAAATGTGCCACGTGTCCCCTAAGAAAATGAACAAGGTACTATGGCTGAGTTGTATTAAAATTACCTTGGCTACTGTGAAAAATTCTGAGTTCAAGGGCTACTACCTCTTTTACAAAATTTTACTGCCTTTTAGCTTTTTACCATTACTATTATTCTTCTTTAAAGCACAGCTGCAATCCAGACAACTAAGCCTCTCCCATATCCTCTCAGCAAGTAGGGGACAAACAAGAACTAGTTGTGACAGACATAAGAAATCAACACACAAATGACTTCGAAACACACAAGAGTGGAAAAAAAAAAAAAGAATAGAATTACCGCTGATGCAGTTCTTCTTCAACTGATTTTAAGAGACTCCTTCAGCATTAAATAAGAATAAGAACACAGTTTAATTGTGGAACACAAACTTCGTTATCAAAAGTGAGGGCAAATGCTCCTATGATTCTATCAGTAAATTATCCAAAGCATGTTATTTCAGCTGGCTTTCAGGACATATACAACAACCACATACAAATGAACATCGCTGCACTTAAAACTTTTTTTTTTTTTACAACACACTTTAAAATGCTTTTATTAATGTATTGCTATGAAATGCAGTGGTCCTTGTTCCTTGTACTGTAAAAACAAGTACTGTTTTAGCTTAATCCAATTTAAAACAAATCCACACTATCCAAGAAAATCATAATAATAAAAAAAATTTAAAAAATCAGACTGACAAGAAGACTGAACTACTATTGGAATAAATTCATTCTTCCCTAGTTAATTTTTGTAACATTCTGAACATTTTAATTTTTGTGTCTTTGTCTGAAAACACAGACAGGGAGGAATAGCAGGCAAAACACAGGGATGAGAAACAACAGGATTTCAGAAGAGATCAGTATTCCTATTTTCCCCAACTAAAAAATTGTGTAAATATATCCTTTTCTATGCTTATATTTTCTGCATTTTTAATATGATTTAATTTAGCAAAGCAAAGCTAGGCTTCCTAATTCTGACATGCATAAGTGTAAATTAAGAAATTAGGTGGAAAGCACGAATTACATGGAAAACTATTTCACATGATTAATACAACAAAACTATTAAATGTATGAACATGAAGTTAAAGGACTTTGCTGTGACAGGTAAGTTTTATTCTTAAAGCATCTATAATTGAATGTTCCTTGTGCCCTACAACCTGAAGAAGGGCACAAAGTAATATCACAGAGCAGCACAGGTAGTTCCCAGATGGGGTAAAGTTGTGCTGTGTGAGACTTATCATGCAGAATATTTTGTTAACAAGCAGACCAAGATAACAGCTCTTACAAGGAAGCTTACAGCACCATAGAAACAATATGGTCAACACAGCCTCAAATACTGAAAAGTGCTGTAACTCTATCACTGGAAATAAACAGTGATTTTGGAATTGTAACTGATATAAACAAGCTTGACGTATTTACTACATCCATTTCAGCTAATGCGCTTAACTTACATTTGTGATTTTTATATTAAAACAGTCTTGAATTAATTAAAGACAGAAAGTGTCATTGCTTACTCACTTATTTGCACCCAAGAAGTAGCCACACTGAGGACCGTGACCATATTCTAACTGTAGATCCTACAAGTGTAACAGAACAAATCTTTAAGACAAACAGGTGAGCATTAAACGCATACCCTGCATTGTGCTGCTGTTATCCCCTCTGCCACACCTGACCTCATTTCTCTGGCCCTGGCCCCTAACATCACCCTCAGGCCCTTCGCACTCAAAAATCTCCTCTCTGCCTGTTTGCTGCATCTCCATTTCCTTTAAAAACTCTGACCATAGCCCCTTCCTTGGACACACACAGATCCTTTGCTCAAATAAAGTCAGCTGCAAAAAGGGAAACAAAACAACAAAAATAGTAAAATAATCAATAAAAAAGCCTTTGTGATCTACCAGACCCCGCCAGCCATCCCTCACTGGCACATTATAGTCTTCATTTCAGATAGGGAGTAGTTCTGGCAGGGAGCCTGAAATGCCTTTAGCACATGGGGATGTTAAAGAAATAAGCAGAAAAGATAGCAAAAGTATCTTTATAGCTCTGGTTATAGCAATACATATTTTAAGCATAACTGTGTATGTTCTCATGTATACTTTAAGATCACCTTTTGTATCAAAAAGAAAAATACTATATAAACAACAAAGCCAAACACTCAAGCAATCATGGAACATGATTAGAAACTTAGAAGTGACAACAGGCCTCCAACACTATTAGGCAATAGATGCCGTATGGCATACAAATGTAATGCTTTAATGGGAATACAGGGACCATATTGAAGCACCATCAAATCTGCATCTGCCAAGAGGATACTGCTATAATTACAGGGTATTTTCTTCTTCAGTTGGATCACAACAGGAGCGTAAAGTCTGAGCGTAAAATTGTTCCCAAAATACGCCGTGTATTTACCAGGAGAAATGAGCTATTGATCACCTAAGTTAGTGATAGATGGAGCTACACTGCTCCTTTCCAGGAAATGTTCTAAAGGTCTCCCAATATTTTCCATCCAACAGGCCTCTTCCAGCTGCAGCCCATATCAGAAGTATGCCATCTTTCAGAAAGATGCCCAGATATCCAAGCTATAAGAGCAATAATCTTGGATCAGACGATGACAGCTCGTGGGGCTGATCTCCCCAAAGGGTATTTTTAAAAATCAGAGGAAAATTCTCACACTAGTTTTGCCAGTGCTCCAAGTTGACAAAGCAGAAGCCACTGCAGCTTTCAGGTCCAGACTGCAGGGCAATCACTTTAATGCAAACCTATGTATATTGTTCTCTGCTCAGCAAGAAGTTCTAGGTTGCTTACTGTATGCTCAGTCCTGCTCTGTAAAGCTAAGCAGTACTTTCCACATGGGTGTTTCTACCACAGCTGTCAGTAGCTTTCGATGGCTTCATTGACTTTCCATATTTTTGCAAGACAAGTGAGATATTGTGGAAAAAACAGTACGTAACTGATAATTACTTGCTGTAAAAGAATGCATAGAACAGAGGGTTGAATAAAAATTGTAAAGGCAAGCCCAATGCTGGCATTTCCTGAACCACAGAGAAACTGACTTTTCAGTCTTCATACCAACTTTGTTACACATCTTTTCTCTATAGTTAAACGAAGAAACGCCAAAACCCATCCACTTCTACGGCTCTGACTCACAAGGGCCACCCTACTTTCCCCCTAGACATCTGTTAGCGGAGCATGAAAGTTAGGTGAAAGGAAAGAAGAGCTCCCAAGTAGCCATGCTGGCAGGAAGGAAGGCTCGCTTCTCTCAAGCAATGTGTCCTGGGCTCTGCGAGGTAGCAGGCGGAATGGATCAGGCCTCAGTCATGGGTACCTTCGATCCCTTCTGCTATCCTTATCTTCCTTCTTCATAGTTTCATCCTCCTCCTATGCCCCAATCTTGACTCCTCCTGATCCTTGCTCCAAACAACCTCACAAGTGTGTCTATACCAAGGCACGTAGCATGGGCAATAAACAGGAGGAGCTGGAAGCTATTTTACAGCAGGACGGCTATGACTTGGTCGCCGTCACAGAAACGTGGTGGGACAACTCACATGACTGGCATGCTGTCATAGATGGCTACAGACTCTTTAGGAAAGACAGACCAACAAGGAGAGGTGGGGGAGTTGCTCTATATGTGAGGGAGCAACTGGAATGCATTGAGCTTGGCCTGGGGGCAAATGAGGAACAAGTTGAAAGCTTGTGGGTTAGAATTAAGGGACAGGCTCATAAGGGTGACATTACGGTGGGTGTGTACTACAGGCCACCTGACCAGGAGGAGGAGGTTGATGAGGCCTTCTACAGGCAGCTGCAAGCAGCCTCACAGTCACAGGCCCTGGTTCTCATGGGGGACTTCAACCACCCTGACATCAGCTGGGAAGACCATACAGCGAGGCAGGCGCAATCCAGGAGGTTCCTACAGAGCATCGATGATAACTTTCTGATGCAAGTGGTGGAGGAACCAACAAGGAAAGGCGCGCTGCTGGACCTCATGTTAACAAACAAGGAGGGACTGGTGGAGGATGTGAAGGTTGGAGGTAGACTCGGCTGCAGTGACCATGAAATGGTTGAGTTCAGGATCCTGCGTGGAGGAAGCAGAGCGATAAGCAGGATCAAAACCCTGGACCTCAGGAGGGCTGACTTTGCCCTCTTCAAGGAGCTACTGGGAGGAATCCCGTGGGCCAGGGCTCTCGAAGGCAGGGGGGTCCATGAGTGCTGGTCGCTCTTTAAACAACGCTTCTTCCATGCACAGAAGCAATGCATCCCCCTGAGAAAGAAATCTTGCAAAGGAGGCAGGAGACCTGCATGGTTAAACAAGGAGCTTCTAGCAGAGATCAGGCAGAAGAGAAAGGTCCATGGAATGTGGAAAGAGGGACAGGCCACTTGGGAAGAGTACAGAAACGTGGTGAGAGCATGCAGAGATGTGACGAGGAAGACCAAGGCCCACCTGGAATTGAAGCTGGCAAGGGATGTCAAAAACAACAAGAAGGGCTTCTTCAACTACATCAGCAGCAAAAGGAAGGCTAGGGACAACGTGGGGCCGCTGCTGAATGAGGCGGGTGTCCTGGTGACGGAGGATGCGGAGAAGGCAGAGCTACTGAATGCCTTCTTTGCTTCAGTCTTCAGTGCTAAGACTGGCCCCCAGGAATCCCAGGCACCGGAGGTAAGAGAAGAAGCTTACAAAGAGGACGACTTTCCCTTGGTTGAGGAGGACTGTGTGAGGGATCGCTTAAGCGATCTGGACGTCCACAAATCCATGGGCCCCGATGGAACGCACCCACGAGTGCTGAGAGAGCTGGCGGATGTCATTGCTGAGCCACTCTCCATCATCTTTGAGAGGTCCTGGAGGACAGGAGAGGTTCCCGAGGACTGGAGAAAGGCCAATGTCACTCCAATCTTCAAAAAGGGCAAGAAGGTGGACCCAGGGAACTACAGGCCGGTCAGCCTCACCTCCATCCCGGGAAAGGTGATGGAGCAGCTTATCCTGGAGGCCATCATCAAGCAAGTGGAAGAAAAGAAGGTTATCAGGAGTAGTCAGCATGGATTCACCAAGGGGAAATCATGCCTGACCAATCTAAGCTTTCTACGATGACATGACTGGCTGGGTAGACGAAGGGAGAGCCGTGGATGTTGTCTACCTCGACTTCAGCAAGGCTTTCGACACAGTCTCCCATGATATCCTCCTAGGGAAGCTGAGGAAGTGTGGGTTGGATGAGTGGTCGGTGAAGTGGATAGAGAACTGGCTGAATGGCAGAACTCAGAGGGTTGTCATCAGCGGCTCTGAGTCTAGTTGGAGGCTGGTAACTAGTGGTGTCCCCCAGGGGTCAGTACTGGGCCCAGTCTTGTTTAACTTCATCAACGACCTGGATGAAGAGTTAGAATGTACCCTCAGCAAGTTTGCTGATGACACCAAACTGGGAGGTGTGGTAGACACACCGGAAGGCTGTGCTGCCATGCAGCGTGACCTGGATAGGCTGGAAAGCTGGGCAGAGAGGAACCTGATGAGGTTCAACAAAGCCAAATGCAGGGTCCTGCACCTGGGGAGGAACAACCCCATGCACCAGTACAGGCTTGGGGTGGACCTGCTGGAGAGCAGCTCTGTGGAGAGGGACCTGGGTGTCCTGGTGGACGACAGGTTGACCATGAGCCAGCAGTGTGCCCTGCCTGCCAAGAAGGCCAATGGAATCCTGGGGTGCATCAAGAAGAGTGTGGCCAGCAGGACAAGGGAGGTTCTCCTTCCCCTCTACACTGCCCTGGTGAGGCCCCATCTGGAGTACTGTGTCCAGTTCTGGGCTCCCCAGTTCAAGAAAGATGAAGAGCTACTGGAGAGAGTCCAGCGGAGGGCTACAAGGATGGTGAGGGGACTGGAACATCTCCCCTACGAGGAGAGGCTGAGGGAGCTGGGCTTCTTCAGCCTGAAGAAGAGAAGGCTGAGAAGGGACCTAATAAATGCTTATAAATATCTGAAGGGTGGGTGTCAGGAGGATGGGGCCAAGCTCTTTTCAGTGGTGCCCAGTGACAGGACAAGGGGCAATGGGCACAAACTGAGGCACAGGAAGTTCCATCTGAACATGAGGAAGAACTTCTGCCCTCTGAGGGTGACGGAGCACTGGAACAGGCTGCCCAGGGAGGTTGTGGAGTCTCCTTCTCTGGAGATATTCAAGACCTGCCTGGACAAGGTCCTGTGCAGCCTGCTGTAGGTGACCCTGCTTCAGCAGGAGGGTTGGACTAGATGACCCACAGAGGTCCCTTCCAACCCCTACTATTCTGTGATTCTGTGATTCTGTGAAGTCTCCTTTCCTCAAGAAAGGCCATCCCAGGCCCTCTGCAGTTTCAGCCTTCATCAGTCCCAATATCTCTCACCCTAACTAGGCAGTTCCTTTCTGCCGGTCCTCACCACCAGCTGATGTACTCAAATCCACCACTAAAGAAACACAGATTTAACTTTCTTTACTGTTGGTACTTATATTACTCTATGCAATTGCAACAACTTCCACATGTAAGCAAAGGTATTTTGAGGATTCAGGCTCTAGAACAGAAAATAAGACGACTGTAAACATAAGATGTCACCAGACACACAGTCAAGGAAGTTAAACAGGTTGTGTGAGTCTACATAAGAGCATGCCAGAACAAAGACTGGGAGGCTGTTGATAAAAGTAACCCCAGAACAGTATAATGAAATCTGAGATTTTCACCTTGAAGTGACAAGCATTTTGTCTGCATGTTGCAAAACCACACTAATTAAAAGTAGGAAACAAAGATTTTATGCTGGGCAGAGCCAAAAAGTCTGTCCATTTTAATTTACACACTGTGCAATGTATGGCCATATACATTGTAAAGCAATGACAAGAAAATAAACAAACCCTCATAAAACATAAGGAGCCTTCATCTCTCACCAGATTTTTTAAGCCTTACTGAAATTTTCTTCATTAAAAATGACATCTGCCAGAAATACTTACATTTAAATGCTTTAAAAGGATAAAAGCTGTGTTTTGATTCAGTTTACTATTGTGCTGCCTTTATTAGCATTTACTTGACTATGATTTTAATTGGATTTTTTTTTTTCCTTAACTAGCTTGTTCTTCTAAGCCCTTTGAACATTGCTGGTTTCCACTCCAATTGTGGGGTGAAGTAATCCATCGCTAGAGAAATTCCTTCTTTTGCACTTTTGACAGATAAATACTGAAAGCTAGAGAGCTTTCAAAAAGCGCACATTTTTTCTTGTACCCTCTATTCCAAATATATCCAGAGTTACAATTTTATAAACCTTCTAGCTTGATACAAAAACACTGGTAAATACTGCATATATCCTGCAAAGCCTTAAGTGAGCCGCTATACTTTATCAGAACAAACAGTGTAATTAGACTTTTTTTAAACCCAAAGTTATTTTTCAACAAAACAAAAATCTTCTCAGTTATCAATTCCCACTAGAAAGCACAGATTAGCATTAATTACTAAACGATAAAACAATTGGCTTAATAAGAGCTGTTAACTCTCCTGCATCCCTAAATTAATCCAATAACTTAATCTACATTAATATAATATTTTCATTTAACACACAAAGCCAATTAGTTAAGTAAAATTATTTTTAGATCAAACAACATTCACACAGAACAAATCTGAGTGACTAGACAGATTTTTTCCAAGAGAATCTTGAGACCTATAGCCAGTAAGAATGAGAAGAGGTCAATAACCATGGTGTTAAATCAAAGATGCAACCCGAGATTATTCTGCATTCAGCCTCAGGTTGCAAACGACCCACTGCTGAACCAACACAACTGCGTACAAGACAGTGCAATTTGCTGGCAATGATCGCTTTGGAAAAAAGGTTAACACAGGGAGCAATTATCAGTTCTTCATTTAATATTACCCAGGCTGTTGAGAAGGCACATAGTAAGGCAAATCACACCTTCAGATAAATCACATGTGCAAAGTAATCAACGACTAAAAAGAGTATAAAGATTTCCTCAAAGCAAAGACAAATTTGGTGGTAAGGCCATGCTGTGAAACAAATTCCCCAGGAGTGGTCAAATCTACAATACCTTTCTCAGTTTAAATTTCAAGAACTGCTTTTTATTTTCTGCCAAATTTCATGATGAATTAATTGTTACTGTAACTTTGACAGTCACGTTCCTAATTTGTTCTGTAGGGCTGAGCTGTACTGGAAATCTATTTTTAGGCGTTCAGTCCTTAAAAAACAAAGCAATGTGAAGCAGCAACTCACAGTTACTTCCTAGTTTTGCTATTCCTGAAAGCTAGTGAGAAACAAGATCATTTGAAGTGACAAAATTGAGACTTTAGAGTTACTTCCCAGCACTTTGTAGATTTAAATTTCAAAGAATACAAATAACCTTTAGACTACTAACGTATCAAACAAGAAGGCACACACACATCTCTATTTCTCAGTCAAATGATTCGGCAATTCCTACCACATTGCCTCATAAAAGAGGATGTTAGGTACCTAATATTACCTAATTCATATGCTACACTTCTGATGCCTTTATTTCATTAAAAAGTGCATTCTTGAATTTTTTGGGGTAGCTTAACGCATCAGAAACAGCAAGTTATATGTATGTATTTTTAAACCTGCTAAATCTAATTCTTCCCTGGTGACTTACTGAGGTTTTACTGCACGTTACTGCTACACAACCACTGTTCCCCTCTTCCCTTGTATTTCAGTTCTCTCTGCATTTTGTTTATGAATGTCCACTTAGCACAAACAGCACTATTTCATACCTATCTAATGGAACATCACTACTCTGTCTAGCTATGCTAAGGCCTCAATGCAACAGGCAATTGTACACAGCGTTTTTTAGCAGCCTCCTAGCAATAAAATTGAACATCACATTTTCTCCATTACTTTTTCCAAGACAGAAAATACCCAAAACGTGCAGGGAAGGAGGAGCAAGAGCAAAAATCACATCCCAGACTCTTAGGCACTCTTCCCCCCATTTCCGCTTATTTTCTTCTGATCATAAGGACCATGCATCATTTCATAACCTAAAGCTGAACAAAGTACGAAGCCTCTCTGAAATTCAGGACTGATAGCTAACAACTCTAAAAACATATTGCAACTAAGTAGGATAGGAATCTTCATGGCTTGTAACAAAGCAAAAGCATTTACGCATGTGTAGTGAGGAGAAAAATAACTTCAACTAAAGAAAAAAGCTTCTAGGCAAAGTTCTCTATTAGCTATGTCAATCTCTTTAATCCAATCTTTTCCTACCAATATTACAGTTTTTCTGCCAGAAATAATTAACTAACACAGAATAGCTATTATGAAACTCTACATTCCTAAAATTACCAAAAAACTATTACAAATTATTGAACCCAGAATATATTTATAAGCCAAAATGAAACCCAACCATGACCGAATGATTTAAACAGGACCAAATGTATAAATGCACCTGGCAAACACAACAGCATGCATTGCATGGTAACTGCAAACCTCTTACAGAATTCTTTGCTAAAGAAGTCTAAAATGAACACTAAGTTCATAACAACCAAAAACAACTGTAGGTTGGAACCAGAGATATCAAATCCAAGCTCTGTTCAACTCCTCTGTCACTTTCTGAAACAGTAGAATTCAACAGTTTTCACGCTGTGTTGAATACTCCAGGCTACATCAAATATAGTCCAAAGCAGAAACATTTAGTTTTTCCCCTAATACAAAGGCAAAAAAAACATCACTAGCTATAACATTACATACCAGTTAGTATAGTGCAAACTAGGACCAGGTGGAATGCATCCAAGGTGCTGAGGTAGCTGGCCAACATTATTATGAGACCACTCTCTAACAGCTAAAGGAGTAGGCATCAAAACCCCATGGGGTTTAACATAGCCAACTGGGAAGTCCTGTATCTAGGACAGACCAACCACAAACACAATAGGAGGCTGAGGACAAGCTGGCTGGGGTCAGGAAGGGCAACTCTGCAGACAAGGGTTTGGATGTCCCGGTAAACAAGGAGGAGACTAAGCATCAGCTACATGTGTTCATGGTATAGGTGGCCAACCACAGTGAAGCCAGAGGGGGTTACACCCTCTGTTTGGCAACTGGAAGGCCACATCTGCATGTAGTGTCCAGCTCTGGGCTTCCCAGGACAAAGATGTTGACGGATTGGAAGGAAGCCAACAGAAGACCACAAAGATTGGTCAAGTGATGGAGCAAATGACACAATAGGAAAGGCTGAAAGAACAAAGTTTTTGTATCCTGGAGAAAGTAACTGCTGTCTTCAGCTATCCCACAAGGCATTACAGAGAAGACACATCTAGACTCTTCTCAGATGCACAGTGAAAGGACAAAAGGCAAAAGTTACAAGTGCCAGCAATGCAAACTTTGGCCGTGAGGAACCAACTCCTCCTCCTGGGAGCAGTACAGCCCTGGGACAGGGCCTAGGAATGCTCAGCTGTCTCCATACTGAGATGGAGTCAAACTTCAACTGGACAAGGCGAAAGTAATCTCCATATCTAGCTTGGAAGCTGCCCTTGTTTTAAGCAGGAGTAGGGTAGAGATCTCCAGGGGTTCCTCACCACCTCATCTTTTTTAGGGGATTCTCTGATGGTATTTATAACTTAACACGGTATGCAGCTCATACCGTATATGAACTGGAATTATTTTCCAGCTCAGTATAAAAGGGAAGAATGATTTTTTTTTTCTTTGCCACAATATTTCATTGCAGATCAGGATAACCCGAATGAAAATATTCTTCTTTGCTCAGCATGACCTTTTGTTTTGAATCAGAACAACAGTAAGCTCTGTTTCTCAGACATGTGGCTTCTGGGGCCAGAAGCCAAATTCTCACACAGATTCCCCTTGACAGACCCCACCACTCATAAGTAGAACACGTCACCTCTGAGAGGTGGATGCAGTAACACACACAGCAACAGCTCTGCAGAAGATGGGTTTAACAGCCCTTACCCCTGGCTCCTCTCTACCCCACACACCTCCTTCCACCGCACTGATACAGCCATCTGCAACGCCACACAGGGAACCTGAATGGGGAACTGACTGGTGGAAGAAACCTGAAGGAAGTTGTATGTTTTTCCTCAGGATGTCATATACTTGAGACTACTTCTGCACATACGCCTAATTATCGCAAAAACATTTCCACCGACAGAAATTCGGTCCTACTACGTCAACTCATGTAGATTCCTGAAACTGTCATTGTGGTGGTTTCCGCAATAGAAGATGAACAGTCATACATATAGTTAGCCATTTGATTTTTCAGGCACTTCTCCCAGGATTAACAGCATAAAACTTAAAATTTATTCTAGAATAAAGGTGTACATACTTTCAGAGAAGATTACTTTGATTTAAACCATTTCACTTGCTGAGCTCACTGCAAATGCAGTGCTCAGTTCTCCCAGTTATTTGAGTCTGTAGCAAAACAACTGCTTTTGAAGTACACAGAAAGAAAGTGAAAAAATATGGGAGAAGCATTTGTTTGAGGTCTAACCTATATAAAATCTAGTTTGCACGTAAGATAAGACAAAACAAAACAAAAAAAAAGTCCAGCATACCTTTTGCTGCTCCTGAGGCAAAGCAGATTGTCAGAGAACAGCTGCCAAAACAGAGTGTAATGACCAGAATAGGAAGATGAGGAACTTGAAATGACAGGAAGGAGCATGTGCATGAAAATCTCAAACAATGGAAGGTACCCAAGTTCCTGAGAAACTTATTGTCTAGTTTGAGAAAAAGTAAAAAAGATCTATCCTGAAAATGAGAAGAGCCTTGTACCTAGAGCAAAATATTCTGTTGTTTTTTTAGATATGAATAAAAGGGGTATATTTGTAGAAGATCAAAGAGAAGTACTGTCTTGTCTTTGCCTGTTTGCCATTTGCATGAAGCAACACTGGGGTTTGGACACTGAATTTTCCCTGCAAACAAGACCTGTACTGAATTTCTCAGTTCTCCTGGCAGATCCAGGTAGCTGTTTCAGGAGCACAGAGGCGGAGGGAGGGGGAAGAGGAAAAATGAATGAAGAATGATTTTTAAGAGTAACCACATAGAAGGTGTCTAATTTTTGAAAGGTAATGTGCATGGTGACTGCATAAGCTGCCATATGATCCATCCAGCTGTGCAAAATGCTAGGTGATAGGTAAAATACTCTCACCCACTCCCCAAATTTGCTTTCAACCTTGACTGTATACCTTTGATGACTGATGCTGCCCAAAATACGTCTCAATTTCTGGTAATTTTTTTTTTTTTTTTTTGTAGGATCTTAGAGACACATAGCTCTGCAAAAGAGTTATTGCTTATAAGGTATTTTATAAAACCAGTAGAACAGCATGGAAAAGAGCCCAAGAGTAGTAGGTGATGTATTACGCTTGTGAAAAAGTATAATCTTTTCCTCTTGATGACATTTGAAAAATCCACAGATCACTGCTCACTGAACATATCTGAAGCCAATACTGTCAGAGCAGGAAAGGGGAGTAGAGGAAGGAGAGAGACAAAGTCTGATTAGTATGTCCTCGTCCACAATAGAAGAATGAACCTACTACTATGTATTTCTTCTAATTTCCAAAAGGATTAGGTCTTACTAGAAAAGTCTCACAAACAAGTGAAGCATTACTACCAAATCAGAATTCTCCCCTTCGATTCACAATAAGCCTGGGAGGTTGTGAAGAAAGCAGTGAAATACAGGAAGTGCTGTCAATTGACTTTAAAAACCCTCTCACGACCGCGACAACAATAGTACTTCATAAGCTTTATCGTAGTAATCACTTTTGAAATGGGGCAAAAGAAAGATAGGAAAGGACAGTCCAGTTAGGAGACGTTCTCCTTTGCCTCTTAGAACCATGGATACTAGGCTAGCAAGAAGTGTGACAACACAGAAAGTAATCTGAAAAAGACAGATTTTAAAAAGTGTTCAACTGAAAAGACAAAACCAAAAGCAAACCAAACCAAAACCCAAAACCACACTCCCAAAACCAGAGGAATTGTACAGGATGGATGTGTTCCCACTGGATACAGAGAAATCTTAGCTACTGATCTCAGAACAATTTGTGAATCATTTTTATAATCAAGCAATACAGGAAGTTTCCTCCAAGAATGGGGAAGACAGTAGAAGCTCTCAGTAACTATGGTATTGACAGATTCAGGGCACACCAAGCCAACTGATGCCAAAAAACCCAAACAAAAAATCCCAAAACAAAAAACATCACATAAAAACACAAAAAATACATTCCCAAACATCCCATTTTTCCATTTTCCCCTCAGTGCACTTATTAAGCATCTTACAAACCAAAGAAAGTTAGCAGAATAATGCTCTTCATCTAGTACATTTTTCCCCCAACAGTATATGTAGATGGCCGATTTAAAACCATTACTTTTCTAACTTCACAGTGCCTAAAGAGCAGAGAAATAAGAAAACTCACTTTCTAGAGTAATTTCTATACTGCAAGGCTAACAACCAAATTTTTTAACAGTGCAGTAAAACTGGAAAATGTATCACGCTATAAACAATGCAAACACTTGTGACCCACTTTCTGTTATTTGTATTAAGTGTATATTCGTTCTCTAACATAATTACCATCTGGAGAATTCAGACACTCACATTTATATAATTTCACAGTCCTTCTTGGGACTATTTAAAGGAACTACCAGATAAAAATACGAAGAGAAGGTCTCTTCTATTTTTAATCACCCTCCAAAAAACTAACAAATTTATGCATTGTAAGGCAGTTAAATAAAGAAATTAGAATAAGTGCATAATACCAAGCCCCTTCTATAAAAGTGATTCAACTAAACATGAATAGGGGTTAAATACTTTCAACACTGCACATAAGAACTCCTTCCTATGTTACAGAAATACACATATAGACTAACGCTTATATCCAATGGCTTTTACACAGATGAAAACACCACTACAACAACAGGACAAAACATGAGCTTTGAAAAAGGAAAACAAGGACAAAACTAACACCAATAAAGAAAGGCATAAGATGAAAAATACCAGGTTAGATCTTGCAGTGTAGTATATTTCTTCTGCATTGTCCAAAAAATCGCTACTGTCAGGCTGTTTATTAGATAGAGATCAAGAAACTAAAGTTATTTACATTGTGACTGAAAGCCAGGTATACATAAAGGGAAATTTTCTTGCTAAAAAAAGAGTTGTTAGTTGAAACAGACCATGTTAAGACAGTTCTGGGAACAGGGGTAAAACACAGCTAAGGGTATAGTCACATTACCAAACACCACCGAATCACACCAAAATAATTAATTATTGTTCACCACCCAAGCTGTAAAAATGAGCGGCAAGCTGCCTCAGTAAGAAGCAATTATGTTACCAGTTCAATATCTCAGTGCACCACGAACAGTAACTCATTGTGCTGCAGTGGTCCAGTACTTTGGCCTGTGCACTCATACCCATAGGTAAATAAGCATAAAATTTAAGCATGCTTTAGTGAGACATAAGCAAAAGGGTCAGAAGAACTGCTTTAATGAAAAGGGAGCCACAGTTTTTGCTGGAGGAAGAGACAAGCATCTCTTGCTCCTGCTTCCATTTTAAAGACTTTCTCTCCTAGAGTGTGCAGATTGTTACAAACTTCTCTCTCGGCCTGCTTTGTGCTAAGGCTCTTTGCTAGAGCATCCATCTTTTGAATAGATCTCATTTGCATTTGACATGGCAATGTCGTTTTCAAAATCACAGTTCTCCTTTATCTGGAATGGACAAATCAGGTCCGCATGCTTCATTCAAATGTGAGCAGTGGAGCAGTTAATTTCCCTCTTCAGAAAGATCCAAGCAAGCAGTTATAGATGTTCCTTGCAGACAGGGAGATCAGGCAAGTTCTTTGGACAGGTTTTAAATCTGCAAACTCTGACAGGAATGGACAACACTACGAGATTTCCTTATCAGCAGAATTAACCTGGATTGGTCAAGCCCTTTCTTGGAGCACCAAGAATTTCTGCGATTCCCAAGTGCAAAGGTCCTGACTGCTAACACACAAAGTAGGAAAAGGCTTAATTCCTCCCTTCTGACAACACCTGCCAAAGCAGCACTCTCAAAAGTTGTGCTTTAATCCATGTATAAAAATCTCTCTCCTCAGTTTAGCAACTCAGGTTCCTAAGGTGCAATGAAAACACCTCTCTGTCCCACAAAGTTATCCACTAACTGGTTTGTATAGTCAGTGACTGATAAAACAAGCAAGAAATGGAAAAAGTATTTTTAAAAACCTCAGCTTCTCCATAAACATTTTTTTTCAATTCTGATTCTGCGTATGTATAAATAAATTTCTTAAGGAGTAAAAGCATTATAATCTGAACTATACAACGCTACCAATTATATTTTCTTTATAATCCAGACAATGCAACAGGGAAGCAAAGCCAGAATAACGTGGAATCAGTTAAAAATCACTTTGAATTAACTGATGAGTTTATGGCAGAAACACTGGCTTCATTAGCATATTTAATAAAGACTTGTATAACCAGGGCTCCTAAATGATACTGTTATGCAGTTATGTCAAGGTCTAAATAACATACCTGAAATAATTGCCTAAATCCTATGTGACTTGGTAAGCATCTTAAACAGGTACCAGAAACAGCAGACTACCTGTTCAGCCAGTTGCTGAGGAAGAGCAAGATTATGTATCTCATGCACCCAGAGCCAGCTGACCCACTGCCAAAGGACAAGGCACCAGGAAAGAGATTTTAGTACAACTACAGAGCAATACAAGGAAATGTGCATCAGAAATCCCACTCATGTGGTTTGTAGACTCTAGAAGAGCAAGTACATTCCTAGGTACACACTCTTCCCAAAACCAACTAAGAGCAGAGCCAATGTCCCTCCCACCTATGTATTAAGCCAAATTTTTCACCTTAACACCTGCCTTAGAAAAACAAAGAGAGCACACAAGTCTGCTGTAAGGAAGAAAAGGAGTGCCTTTTTTAATCTAGGAACGTGAAGAAAGTGCTCAAATGCACAAATGTGGAAAGCAACAGTCTCTGTAGAAGAGAGGAAGCTACTGCAATCGTGTGTGTGAGAGCACAGATGCCTTTTCCCTCACTGCTTGATTTCTCATACCCTTGTACTGATGGGTGCATAGGAAGAAAACATTGGCAATACACCTTTACAGAACATGTTAACTGTCAGACTCAGCGTGGCTCAGGTGTGATGCGGGGCCACAGAAAGACTGTTTGCATGGGAAAAATAACAACCCAAAAAAATCCATTTTTTTCAAATGTATCATACCTCTTTCCCAGGCTCTCAATTTTACTATTTCCACTATCAATCATTGTCAATATAAGCACAAGGGAGAGAAACATCTGAGTACGTACAGTAATTCTACAGTCAAAAAAATAACTCTATAAATAAAGGGCATGATATACTTGGCAATGAGGTATAAAGGAGAGAGGAAACCAACAAGACAAAAGGGCTGTTGCTTAGCACATAGATGACACCTCGCAGAGCCCACAAATAAGGGGCCTTGCTGCACATACTGTAATGGCACCAAAAGAATTTAGGACCAATATGTTACGACTGGTCATAAAAATCCCTGCTAAGTTTTGTAGCACTAAGGAAGTATGCTAGACATCTTGGATTTCTCCTCCTCCACAGATATTTGCAGGGAATAATGTGCAAAGCATAGCCCATGCTGCTTGTTACTCACAAATTCATGATGTGGCTCTGTCTCTTTCCTCAAGGGTGGATCAAATTTTACTTGACCAACTAAAGAGGAGAAAAGGAAAACAAGAACTTAAATTGGACTGTAATTACACAAAATTTAGCTCTGAAGGCTGACAAAAAAAGAAAAATCCAGTTTAAGAAGTGTAATATATTCCCACTGATGGAAAATTCTGATATGTGCACATACCAAACTTGTGCCTGCTAGAAACTAATAGGCACAGAAAGTACTCTTCTAATCACAAAGGCAGCACAATCACCATTTGCCCCACCCATTTGTTAGAAGGATCAGTAAAACCATTCAGCAAATAGGGCAGTGAAGTGCCCTCTTTAGAGGAGCAATACAGTTCTAATTCATAGAAAAAACACACCCATTGTGTGAATTCACTCTTGGATCCATTCTTCTTGGAGATTCACTAGCACTGAAGAGCCTTGAATGAAGTTTGGAGAGACCCAATCATACCTTCTAGGACAGTTTTTTGGCAGGTACTCTTTAACACTCCTCTCCTCAGGTTTAGCTTACAACAAGTAAAGCTCCAAGTACTGTTCTGATTTAATTCAAGCAAAAGAATGACTACAATTTGGGGGATGGAGTCTGCTTTTAATGACCAGTGAACAACCTCTTCCTTTCCCGATTTCTATAGGAGTGTTTCAATTCAAAAGCAAAAACTACACCAAGATACTAAATGAAGGAAGAAAAATCTTCCTTTGCCATTCTGTTACCCAGGAGAATCTGGCATCACTCCGAATATCCTTGCTGAAGCGGCATATGAAACTATACCAATCAGCTCTCCGAAGAGCTCAGGTTGTGTCCTGTTCAATTAAGATGAAGCAATAGTGAGAGTCGCTGAAGTGCTCACAAAGGTTGTATTCAAATATTTCACACTAATTAGTCTGTAGAAATACTTCTTTTGCATAGTCATGTAGAACCCATATCCATAGGTGAAACAGCACAAGTTTTTATTTTCCTATGTATCACTAAAAATGTTTCTATACATGTCAGATACCCAGAATACCAGTTGAAGTGAGTATCAATATTTTGAGAATATTTCATGTTGTCATATTACACATGCTTACAGTTTATTTCAGAGCGTGTCTTTTCTTCTCTCACATTTCTACTTGTCGAATGAATTCTATGAGGCACTGCAAGAGGCTAGAAGAGAAAAACAAAATACTTCAATGCCAAAATATATTCATGTGAAACAATATTGCATACCCAGTTTTTAGCAGGTTTCTTTGGCATAATATCAAAAAGAAAGAAATCAATCAAGCGGAAGCAAAAAATGAAAATTGAATTGATGTTTTTGTACATTAAAGTTAGAATTATCTGGAGACATTTTATCTGTAGAGTCTTCAAGGTAAGGGTTTTTAAAACACCGGATTTGAGCAAATAAAGACAATGCTGGCCAGCATTTGTCTTTGCTCAGATAACATTTCCTTTTTGCACCTTTCAGTTTAAGAGTATTGGTAGTATCCAAAATACGCAGTAAGACTAAATCTGACTTACTGGCAACATTTCCTTCATTTAGATACCCCAATCATTTTCCCAGCTTCTAACTTAAATTGATTCCTAAAAAGTCATGTCAGTTTCTTTGAAGTAGATGAGAAGTTAGCCTGAGATTTTCAGAGCTGAATAGAAGGGACTATTTCTGGTACTCCTGTGCTGCGTGGCAAGACCAATCCCATCATTTCTACAAGTTCACCTTCATATTTATATTCCACTTCTCTCTTTTCCCTGAATTTCCATTTACTGCTCTAGAGGACAAAGTGTCACGAACTTCAAGACTTGGCTTTCTTTTGATGGCCCCGCTGGATTTTCCCTCTTTCTACATCCACTAGTACAGGTTCTCTTCAGAACTGTAACTTGAGGTTTCTTAACAAGAATACACCACAGTCTGGCTGCTGTGTACAATCAGACCCCAAAATTAGCCACGTAAATCCTAACTGTGCTCTCAGTATGTCCTCTGCAATGAACTCTTACTCTTTAGGGAAAAAAGTTAATTCTCCGTGATGTTAGCCCAAGTAATCTCCAAAAAGTGCGTGTTGGCTACGTTTCTGTGTTGAGTATGTGGCAGCAAAACAATGTTTAACTAAAGCAATCTGACACAATAGCGTCAGAAATTTGATGTTCTGGTATGTTAGCTTTGCTTTTATATATACTACTTATAATCTTCACTTGGCAACTCTTGACTATGAAGCAATGACAGAGTTAGAGAACTTGAACTGCTGTACTATCACAGAGAGTCACAAATACCTCAGAAACTCTGTTTATCCCTGAAGTACTATCTGAAAGCATTATTTCCCTTCTCCCCTTTCCATTACACACTACTTCCTTGCTTTATATTAGGATAGAACACATATGTACATAGTGTTTTCACCTCCCATTTATGTTCATTTGGTCTTTTTTTGAAACTGGAGACACTTACATGGGAGAAAATACACACCGACAATCAGTATCTCACAGACAGTGTTTCATGTCTTTTAACTTATGCCAATCCACCCCCTCCTCAGTTCTGGTCTGTCTGTTGTACATTGTTTTGAGCTTTAAAAATGGTTTGCTATAGCTCAGGATCCATTTCAAGGTTTGATCTGGTTTTCTACTTCAGTATTTCAAACACTAAGTGCTGAAAGGCTGCTTATTTGTAATCTTTTTTTACGAGGCGTTGCCCACTTGCACATGATGCGTGTGCATCTGCAGTGCTAGCACCAGAAGCACTACTGACTGTACGGGGGGTGGGAGGTATTTTTGCCTTTGCAGCGATATCGTGCGAGTTCCTTCCATCCTGCCACAGATGTTTGTAGTGCACAACAGGCAGAGTCCACCCTCACACCTCCTTCTCCAAGACCACAGAATTACTGGAAGGAGTCAAAACCTCATCTCTTGGTCATGAGGACAAAGTCCTTAAGTCACCTTGCAAGACCTACACTGACAGCAAACCAATACAAACAGCTGACATCTGAGCTGTGCAAGAGGACAAAGGAATGATGGTTTACTTCTTGACACAAATACCATTTGGGTATAATTTTAATCATGGTACAGATCTCAAGAGCAGTCTTATCCCCAAATCTTAGAGTGAACTAAGGATAAAACATTTCACCTTTGAGTTTAGAATGATTTAAAGATGTATTACGGCACTACTCAAAGAAATGGCAAATTCACATCCTAACCTCCAGCTCACCCACACAACTCTGCAGACTATCTAAGCAGTAACAGACAGCATCCCCATAAAAGCAGCCTAGGCCAGGTGAAGAGCTGTCACCACAGTGGGCAAGAGATTTGCCTTCAAAGATCACCAACAGCCAGAAAACCTCTCTAGCCTCCACATAAGCCACAACCAACAAAAAACTCCAAAACACAACACCCACCCCACCCCAAAACTCCAAACAAGCTGGGGAGCCGGTCTGAAGCTCAAGATTCTCGCCAGTGCTGTTTGTACCACTTTACGCTGTACCATGTTATGATGCTTCTTTCAATTTTTGATGGATGCATTCAGGTGATTGCCAGAAGTATAGGTGTGGTCAATCCCCAAATTCAGATTAACATCTCCAGCTATCTTCTGTAAGCAGGCAGGTATTGGAGCAAGTTCAAGTGTGCATAAAAGGAACAGCTACACTTCTCATTCCCTTCGGTTTATTATAGGAAAGACCATACTGCCAACAACTGCTTTGCCTGTGCCAGGATTCTTCATCTGAAATACAGACCTTGCTCAAGATATACTGGATAATTCACTATTGCCTGCTGTATTCACAGAGGTGGGTTCTAGGCTTTCTTATTACAAAATAAAATGTTTTCTCAAGTGTCACTATCAATCTCATTTTGCAGGTGGATTAAATGCCTCAATGGAAAATTATCTGGCAACATGGTTAGGGGAGGAATGAGAAGAGATATCCAAGGTGTCTATCCAAGGAAAATGATCAAGCACCACAGGTAACAGTGTTTGAAGCTCACTGCAGATCTCAAGGCCGTGCGATGAGAAGAAGTATCATTATGCCTAGCACAGAAGCCCACAAATGCAGCAGGAAACCCCCAGCGATGCAAGATAAACAACAAATGAACTAACATCCAAAAAAATGCGTATCAGAAGACATGCAAGCAGCTTGCTTGTCCTCGGTACTGTCAGCCAGCCTAGATCCTTTATAAACGATGAAAAAAATCCATTTTCTCTGATCACTGCTGGGAGGTTGTTTTCTCTTCCTTTTCTCCCCAGACAAGGCACAGCTTTCTCCCCTGATACCACACTTCAGTATGGGATAACTGGCAAGTAATACACTAGACAACTGAAGAGCCTTCTTAATGTTAAGTCACAAGAGACATACAAGAGTGAACACTATTTTGCAAGTTACAAGTAACTGTCAATAAAATGTGTACTGAAGTGACTCCATACAGGAAGAAAAGAGAGATTCTCCACCAAAGTGGCCCAAAATAAAGGTCAAGATTCTTACTGAAAAGATATACCAGTAACACAGGGGAATGGCACATCAGGGTTTCAGTACAATTTTCAGGAGAGCAGGGAAGACTCGCAGAGCAAGCTACTCTGATCTGAGCAGCTCACTCACAGGCAGCACACTGAAAACAGATACCTTTCTTTTTATGACAGCTCACAAAAGCTTTGGTTTTCTCGTTTCTACAGAAATACTGCTTTAACAGGCCTCAGAGCTCTCTATCATCAGTGAACAGACAGAGAACTTAAAGGACACCTGATCCTTGGAGCTTATGGTGAGGAGAAGATCTGAGTTCCTCAGTGCTGTCTCCATCAGGAATCAGACACCTTTCACTTAACACTGATGTGAAAGTCAACCAAATTAAGGGTTTTCTCATGTGTTTAACTTCCCTACATATTTTTTTAAACAAAAATTTACTAAGTGTTCTCCACTATCTGCAACTGCTTTTAAAGTACTGACTGCTCAGTCCCTATGCCTTCCTCTCTTTCCCTCCCATTTAGGAAATACATAAACATTGCACTCCACAATGCAAAAAAAGATCTATTTCACTGTGGCTTCTTTCCATATTTATTTATTTAAACTTCTAAGGAGGATAGACTTGGTGCATGTCAACTTGTCTTTGCTGTTCCAGAAGGTAAAAGCCCATTTAACTTGTAAAATCTGAAAAATAGTATCTTAAATGAATTGCTTCTTTCAAGCTTATTTTCATTTGAAGGCATTTTAGACTAATTTATCCATTAAAAAAGCAAACCACAAGTATGCAATTAATGAATCAATGGCATTTGTGTCAAAAGCATTAATTTTTTTTCCCCCAAAGAGAGATCATCAGTTAGGGCTCTGTCAACATTTGGGAAGTCTTCACTAACATACAGGGAAGTACAAAGACAGGATGAAAGAACAGAGTATCTGGTTTTCTCATATTTATGAAACACTTCAGTCCTGTGCTGTTTATCATCTTACATAAGCATGCTATTTTTTTCACAGCTGTTTAAGCAGAAAATCAGAAACTCTGCCTTTGACAAAAAATGTAAGCTAAATTGGAGTATTTTAAGACAGAAAAAAAATCTGCAAGAAACACATAGAAAATCATATGACAGAAACGGCTACAAGATCATTCTCCTCTTCTCATAAGAAAGTAAATTAGGAACAAACCAGCAAGTTCTACGGAGCTATAAAATTATTTTTATTAATACTTTACTTGCAGATCAATGAAAACATAATTCCACAAAGAAACAGAATGCAGAACGCACAACAGAACTCAGGACTGGAGAAGTAGGCCACATTTACTGTTGCAATATTGTTGAAGGGCAATAATAAACAAAATTTTAAAGCGTGTACATCTCTTTCTCTTTGAACTTCTCTCCCTCAAATATAATGAATTTTTCTAAGTGCCTGTACATGTGACAGAGCAGCGCAACCAAAAGTAAAAGCAATCCTTGAGACTACTCCCAGATCACAAAACATTCCGTGGCTCAATAAATCATAAACATTTAGTTTTGTCAGCAAACAAAAACTTAGTCTGATTCTATGATTAAAACATATTCCTACCTCAGGATCATCATCATCAAAATCATGGTAAGTGGAATGATCAGGATTATTCATTTTATCCAAAAGTTCAATAGCAAGACTTCGATTTAATGGCTGAGTAACAAAAGGATGCTGTAAAAGTAAGGAAAAACACACATATTAAAATTCCAACCACTCATATTAAGCATATTTTAATTTTACAACTTCAAAAAAAAAAAAATCCCATATGTAAATTTATACCTGTAATAACTTTTCAGCTGTAGGTCTTTTTTTAGGATTTTTTGTCAGTGCCATTTTCACAAAATGATGGAAACTATTGGACCTGTAAAATGAAGTGGTAAACATTAGAATCAATTATCCAGTGAAATACATCATCATTACCTACTGAAACAGAAAAGTACTTACCATTTCATTTTGTCCTTTAATTTAGGAGGCTGGAAGTTGCTTTTTGTCATTAGAAAAAGTGCTCTGAAAAAAACCAACAGTATTTCTGTGGTTTACATTGCAATACGTACATGAGATGAATTATTAAATATATTGTTTAGACGGCAGGAAGAAGCCCATTAGTTTAAGAGATGTTACCAGGACAACACTACACATTTACGCACCAAACAGTTGTTAGAATATTTATCATATACATTCAGAACTCTTACAACCCAATACTGCTGCAGTACCCCAACCACCACAAGCACACATAGCACTACTCCAAACGCATGACTTACGAAGCTGTATTTAGACACTAAGCTTTAACCCCTTACTAACCTCATTGGATGTAGGTCGAACATCGGAGGCTGAAGTTCAGCAAGCTCTATAGCAGTTATTCCAACTGCCCACAGATCACAAAGTTGGTTATAGCCACCTTTTCTTTCTACTGCAGCAACTTCTGGCGCCATCCTAAAGGGTAAAAGACATTTTAAAATACATTTCACGCCACAAATCAAACATTCTTCTGTATGCAGCAGTTTACAGCTCTCCCCTAAAGCTCTCAATCCCTAAGTTCACAGCATATATATTTATATGTGTGGATATATACACATGTGTGTGTTTAAAAAGTTATGTAACATACACATGAAATTTTCCTCAATTATCTTCTAGCAACTAACAGGTAGTTTCCAAAACAGCTATTTAGTGGTAGCCAGGTGAAGTCAATCTGTTTCAGACTTACTTGCAGGCACACAACGAACTACCACTCAACAACCAAAGAGTAAAATCTAATAATATCCAAATTCATACGTTGCCCCAGAAAGTGATCAATGGACTTCGAAGAGAAGAAATCTAACAAAAAAAGAGTAACAGACATCAGCTTTCTTGTATCCTGAAAGCATGAGATCTGAAGAGTTACTGTCACCTCCGCACAGTGCACTCCTTGTTTGTAAAGTGCGCCTCAAACTGATGTCAGAAGACCTCATTTAAGTTAACAAAGTAGTTTCACATCTTCAGATGGCAAAAAATTAATAAACGTAACTGACACAAATAGAAATACCTAAATAAAAAGATTCAGTAGGCATTGTCACGTTTTGAATGGCCACAGTGAACTATGGATTTGCTTGTCCTACATAGTCGTATCAGATGGCAAACATGTTAGTATTTTTTAGCTTTGAACTTTTTGAGTCCAGATCATGCTAAAAGTAGCAGTGGAACTGGAGATGTAACGCAATATAGATAAGACAAATGAACGACACTTCATCAATGTTCCAGTAAAGCAGCAGGCAGCATCTCAACTCATGCATTGTTTAAACACAGACATCCTTATCTGTAGATCTCAAAATATCATTGTGTTTGGTGACACAACTTATTTCAAGTTTGCATAATTAAACTACATTTACACAAATTTCTTCAAGAGTTCATAGGAAAACCCAATCACCCTAAATCAAATAGGAGGGAGTCAGCAAGATAGAGGGGGAACATGGGTTAACTTTAGAAAGACATGGAAGAGGACCACAAGGGTAAATAGCAGAGTTACTAGAATTAAAGACACTGCGCAGCAGTTTTGTCCTGCATTTCTCTCCCATCTAAGCACCATAGCCGCACCTGACCAGACACCTCTAGTGATCATTAAAACCTTCACACTGCCTGTTTCCAACTAAATTTTCTTCTCCACTATCTCAAAAATTTTGCCTTCTGGCATCTCCTCTCAATTTGCTGAGAAGATTTGCAAAGAAAAACTGATGCTTTTCATCAGCATTTAACCTATGTAATGCTTTCAAACTTACTGTTTAACTTTATGACACGTCATTTTGAGAAGCCTGGCACCATACGGAAGTTACACAGTGATACAGACCAGGACTAAAGTCACCCAGACATCTTAGGAAAGAGAGACACAAACCAATTACACAATCATGACTGATGGGTGTTTGTGTTATTCTGAAAGGGAAGTGAATCCATGCCTTTGTGTGACAAACTGCAGAAGAATGCTAAAAATGCTGTGCTTGACTATTTCAAGACTGAATAGTTGAATGTAGATTTTTTTTTTCCCCACTATATATATTTTTATCTTGTACCTACTATGCTGTCAGACAACAGAATACGGAATATCTTTCTGGGAAACGTACAACCAAAGTGCTATTTTACAGTGAAGAACGCGTGTCATTTACTTCATAGTGAAAGGGAACAACCACTTCCAGTACCAAGAGGAGAAAATAAAATGAACTTTAGAAAAGATAAATTACGCAAACTAGGGAAGAGTAAACACGCAGTATAGATAAAATAGAAACGTACATTTGAATTCATCAGTTTAGGCAAATAAGGCAAAAAAAAGCAAATGGCTTAGAGGAAACACTTCACAAGTGGCAAAAGAATCTGTGGAGACAAACAAACGAAACTCAAGACTGCAGAAAAAACATATCTAGGGTGGAGGGGAAGAAACATAGAACACCAAAATGGAAAATGAAGGAAGAAAAGAATAAATCTAAGTTCAGAGTTAAAAACAAACTTGTTGATAGTTTTCAATTTTTACCAAATTGAGATATGTTATTCAATAGTGATAGCAGCACACAGACAGCCTTTCAATTATTCAGAGCATTAGAGCATTTTCTCTGATACTCAGCTAAGTCAGTATTTAGCATAAGTAATACAGATATGATTACTGGAAAGCCTGACACAGCCTCTAGCGATTAGTCTACCCAGAAAGTGACATAGCATACTTTTATCACAATTTTTCAACAGTATTAGGTATGTTACTATTGTATTAATGGCCAAGTAAAACAGTTACCAATACGGGGTGCCAATGAATGATTTCCTTTTGGCAATTGTAGCTGTTATCTGTGCAGATACTCCAAAGTCAGCTATTAAAAAAAAAGGCAAAAACAAAATAACAGTTAATAACTGGTTTGATGTAATTAATTGTTAATGAACACAAGTTCCGTTTCCCCACTGTAACAGTTTCTTAAATATACCAGAAATATTAAACAAAAAGGAAATAACAAAAGCAGGTAACGGAAACTTGGTTTATCTCAGATACCGTCAGTCCGCTCCTCTCAGTTGCCTGCCAAATATGCAGGCTGCCCCTCACCAACAGAAGAAAGAACAGGCTAGCACAGAAGTCCTAACAGTTACGTGCAGTGTTGTAATATGATAAAATACATTACTTGGTATTACCCAAGAGACTCTTTCAGACAACCTTTCAAGTACATTTCACACTTCAGCACTCTAAATGGTACATTTTACCAAAAATTTATAAAAACCTGTGATTTGATTTTTAACTCCCCCTTACAACACCAGAAAGTCCTTTACCTCAGTGTTCCAAAACTACTCCAATCACTCCTCAGACACTAATTGGATGGTGCAGCTAGATAGTACCAGCAAGAGAAGAATTCTGATATTCACTAACACTTTACACGAACCATTACATCATTAAACAAAATACAGAAGATTGCTTTTCAGAGCAGGTCATAATCTGTTAATAACCCCAAATTGTATTAACTCACCTAATTTTACATGTCCGTTATCCGTTAAAAGAATGTTTGCTCCCTTAAAAAAAAAAAAAGTAAGCATACTTGAATTAAAACATGCAGATTCCTCCAACACCATAGTAAAAAAAATATATACGTGAGTTCTTATAGCAAACTAGGGGCCACAGACAAACCAAGAATTGTGCGTTCCAGAAATCAGCAGCCTTACCAAGGAAACATTTGTGAAATTAGCAAGTTGCCATTCTATTATACAAAGAAACTCAGATACACAAGGTTTCTCCTTAGTTTTCAGTTTAGTAGTCTTTAGCCTATGGTACTACAGAGTTTCCATTGTACACAAAACTCTCTCAAAAAGCAGAATATGACAACTTGCCTATGCTGATTAATTCTTAGTTTTTTCCATTTACACTAACTGAAAGGAAACAGGAACTCTAAAGGTCAAAGCGGAAGTAATTTGACTTTTTTTTTTTTCATATGTAGGAGTTGGTTTTCTCTTGTTTGAGAGTCATGATAATTATAGCCTTAAGGACCTGCCTTGATATTCAAGTGTTTCGCAAAACTATTTCCGTCCTTATGCAACAGAGATTGCTAGTGCCAGATTTGAAGAGTTCATTGTTGTGTGGCTATATGTACCACTCACTTCAGTTCAATAATCAAAACTAACCCGAAGCGCTAGTTGGTACCATAAAATTACGACATAAAAGGACTGAGAACAAACCTGACTGGAAGACTGAAACCAGGTATAGGTTGAGTTGAGTGAAGGCTGGAGCTGGCTAAACACAGCTCGAAGTGTCAGCACTGCCCATAAACTAGATGGACAGGCAGCACAGACGGGCCTCCAACAAACTATGTTTTCACAGATCATGGCTTTTCACAGAGATGGAAAAGTCAGGCCTGCAGTAAAATGCAACTTACTTTGGCAAACATTGCACAAGTATAGTTAACGAGCCTTATAAATGGAGCTTGGTAAATAGGGCAAGAGTCCAGTTAACATCCTCTTGTTCTTGTTCACCTTTCAAGACTAACAGGACAGATACTGTGAATACATAACTTAGCTACTGAGGGAAGCAAACATAATTCAACAGTCAGGAGATCTGTAGATTAACATAGTATTTTTCCATGCTCATGAGAACAGCTTTTTTGGAGGAAAAAAAAAAAAAATTCTTAACCTAAGCACTGTAAGCATTTTTCATCAGCACAGTAAGTCCTGTTTAGAAACAAGTATCTATGCACTGTATCCTTACAGCATCATTTTGCATTTTATAAAGTATAATGAAAAGTGTTTAATTTTTGTGTCCAAAGTAATCCTTCATTCAGAAATTTTGTATGATTGCTCAAAACCCAAATACCTTTCTGCAGAGAACAACCTGAAATCAGACTGCATTAAGACACCTACAGTTGAAGCTACTATGTACACTGCATCCCTACTCCGAAAAAAACTTAACAAACAAAACTAACCCACCCAACACAAAGGAATATGATAATTTACTGTCAGATTTCCAGGAGGAAGCCTGCCAAGTTTAAGTTGCAGTCTGAGCAAGGAAGTTTCGAAAGGCAAAGAGTAGGCAGTAAAACTCCAAGGACAAAAGTCAACAGGAAGCACCAGAAGGAAACTCTAACAGAGAGTGTAAGAGTCTGAACAAGCCACCTTTGATACAGCTTTGCCGAGATGAATTAAGGTTTCAGTAAGTCACTATTAAGAGCCTGATTTGCAGACTCTAATTTTAGCATGCGAGGGATGGCACAGAAGTAGTCTCCAAGAACTACACAGAACTGCAGCCACTGCTCTACAACCTGCTCACCAAGAAAGGCAGCAAGAAGCTGAAGTAGCAGCTCTGGTCACTCACTGGTTCAAAGACAAGGGTATGTCAAGCTTCTTGCAAAGGTGTAGGAAAGATAAAACCTTTCCTTCTGCACTGAACACACCCTTACAGCCATCTAAACACATGTTGCTCTGGACACTAGCTGATGCCTAAATTTTACAGCACTGGTCTAAATAAGTAGTATGTTTGGCTCCAATTAAAAGAACAAACTACTTCGATGCATGGATTTTAAAGAAAAATTTTTTTTCTTCCCTTGGGCAGAAAATTTTATTTTATTCTAATACACAGAAAAGCCCTACATATATAAAATATGATTGGTGATGTAGTGATGGTAAATATGGTGATATAGCCTACATTAAAAACACCAAATTCCCTTAAGTTTTCACTTACCTTTATATCTCTGTGCATTTTTCCTTTACTGTGAAGATAATATAGTCCCTGTAAAAAAATATTTAAATAATAATTTAGACCAAGATTTTTCATTTCATATACATTACTTATTTAATTACCAGAAGTATTTAGGATCCAATTCAATCATCTAAATGACTCGCTGACTAAAAAACATTCTTACATTTCATTGAATCATAGAATGGTTTGGATTGGAAGGGGCCTGAAAGATCATCTAGTTCCAATGCCCCTGCCATTAGCAGGGACACCTTCCACTAGACCAGGTTGTTCAAAGCCCCATCCAATCTGGCCTTGAACACTGCCAGGGAGGGGGCAACCACAGCTTCTCTGGGCAACCTGTTCCAGAGCCTCACCACTCTCATGGTGAAGAATTTCTTCCTTATATCTAGTCTAAATCCACTCTCTTTCAGCTTGAAGCCATTACCCCTTGTCCTATCACTACATGCCCTTGTCAAAAGTCCCTCTCCAGCTCCCTTGTAGGCCCCCTTTAAGTACTGGAAGACTGCAATAAGGTCTCCCCAGAGCCTTCTCTTCTCTAGGCTGAACAGCCCTAACTCTCTCAGCCTGTCCTCCTAGGAGAGATGCTCCAGCCCTCAGATGATTTTTGTGGCCCTTTCAGTGTATCCGAACTGCACTGCAAATTCAGTATATGTAGTAGCAGAATATCTAAAATACAGGATAGATGGAAAGAATACCAGTCATCCCATCTATTGTAAAAAAAGCAATCCTTGACCAAGTGTTTCCTCAGGACATGGTAACAGTCACCTTTTTAGACCAAGTTAATTACTTTTTAATTGTCTAACAGTCTTCTATTCAGCAGTCAGATCACTGGATACCTAATGCAGTTATCTCCTATATCATTACACACTTCATTTAAGTTTAGAAGCATGCCAGCAGGCAGTGCTTTGGGTCTCACACAGTAGTTCAACTCTTAATTCATGGATTTCTGCAGAAGCATTAGGCTGTCTTTCGGGGTCTCAGTGACAGTACTAAAGCATTTTAGGACTCAGCACAAGTTAGAAACTGTAAGTTTAAGTTCTGGAAGAATTCTGTGAAACTGAATCCCTATACGACAAACCACAGACCATGCCACTTTTGACACTGTAGGCTTATCTCTAAAATTCTCTGCCAGGGGTAAAAAAACATGCAAACATCTTCCTCACTCTACGGTCGTGAACCTCCATAAAAACCACATTTTCACGGGAGATACCCATGTCAAGACAGATTTTCTTGTTGTTGTTGGTCAGCGCATGCAAGACATCACGGAGTGATGGCAAAAATAGATTAGGATTGTTTCCATTTACCATTTTTTTCATAGGTGGTCCTAAATCTACCAACAGGAAAAATGAGGAAATAATTACTTACATGAATGTGTACTTGAGATTTTCAAGTGAACAACACTGTACAGGTAGACAACAGCACCACTGAAGATACAGTTTTGGGGTATTTTTTTGTCAGTTCATGAAAGCCTGAATGAGATGTAGCTGAGGTGCTAATCAGTTATGCAATTCAACACCTTAAATAAACTAAAAAAGATAAAAAGCCCCCTCACAGATGTTTTAACCTGTTTCTCTGGGGGAAATGGCTAACAACATTCAGTTGGTCCCATGTTTTTCTGAGTCCTCACTGCAGGCATGCACGCACGCAGACCCAAAAATTGAACCCTATTTGCTTTTGGTACAGAGTGTAATTAAACAAATCATCCACCAGACACGTACAACAACTGGCATTAGCTAGAAGAGTCTCACATACAATCCTCATGTTTAAATCTCCGGATGCTGCTGGCACAGAAAGCCCAACAGCTCACTCATTTTTACCACTGCCCTGGAAGAATTTGAGGTCAGCATTTTCAAAACTGAACGTCTGGATGCAGGTACTTTAAAGGCCATATTTCAAGTATCTATATTGTCAGAATCAGTCTCGCTGACTCCAACCAGAACTGACAGCGAGTGTTTTTTGAAAACGGACTATTTAATGGACTTCTAAATATGGAGACTGAACGCTAACTTTAGGCATTCAAGTGAAACTCCGGATTCATGGCAACTGATGGCAAAATCAACATTGGACAAATTACTTCTATGGATGGACAGATGGCCTATATTCTCAGACTTTTTACTAGGAAAAGTGACTGCTGAATTATAACCTACAATAAGGTATCAGAAACTATATACATTATATTTGGTCAGAGTGTTTAAGCATGTACTTACAGACAACTTTAAAATATACAAAAATGGGTCCATGCATAACACTTGAAAAATACACACAAAGTAGCAAGTTTCCTTTTCACAAGCAATTTACAGATATTAACCAAGAAATCTTTCCATTTCATAAATTCCATTCTAGACTATTGAAACACTTTTCCATACTCCTAGAAGATTATAGATATGACAGATGGACTATTCAGTGGACAAGGAATTAGTTGGATGGTCGTATCCAGAAAGTAATGATCAACAGCTCAATGTCTGGATGGAGATCAGTAACAAACGGTGTCCCTCAGGAGCCCGTATTGGGACCAGTACTGTTTAATAGCTTCATCAATGACAGACAGTGAGATCAAGCACACCTTCAACAAGTTTGCAGGTGACACCAAGCTGAGTGGTGCAGCTGATATGCCTGAGGGACAGGGTGCCATCCAGAGGGACCTGGACAGGCTTGAGAAATGGGCCTGTGTGAACCTCATGAGGTTCAACAAGGCCAAGTGCAGGGTCCTGTACCTGGGTCGGGACAACCCCCGACATCAATACAGGCTGAGGGATGAAGGGATTGAGAGCAGCCCTGAGGAGCAGGACTTGAGGATACTAGCAGGTGAAAAGCTGGACATAATTCAACAATGTGCCCTCACAGTCCAGAAGGCCAATCATATTCCTGGGTCGCATCAAGAGAAGCACCGCCAGCAGGTCAAGGGAGGTGATTCTGCCCCGCTATTCTGCTCTGGTGAGACCTCACCTGGAGTCCTGCATCCAGCTCTGGAGCCCTCAGCACAAGAAGGACATGGAGCTGTTGGAGCAGGTCCAGAGGAGGGCCACAAAAATGGTCAGGGGGCTAGAGCACCTCTCCTACAAGGAAAGGCTGAGACGTGGCGTTAACCTGGAGAAGAGAAGGCTGCAGGGAGACCTTACTGTGGCCTTTCAGTACTTAAAGGGGGCTAATAAGAAAGATGGGGACAAACTTTTTAGTAAGGCCTGTAGCAACAGGACAAGGGGTAATGGTTTCAAACTGAGAGAGGGTAGATTTAATCTAGATATAAGGAAGAAATTTTTAACACTGGCACAGATTGCCCACAGAGGTCATAGATGCCCCATCCCTGGAAACGTTCAAGGTCAGGTTGGTTGGGCCTTGAGCAAACTGATCTATGGGTAGACGCCCCTGCTCATTGCAGGGGGCTTGGACTAGATAACCTTTAAAGGTCTCTTCAAACCCAAACCATTCTATGGCTCTGTAAGAACAAAACGGTTTAAACATTCAAAAACCAAAACACTCCCAGACGTCACATATGACTTCACTGTAATAAAAATAAAAGCCATGTCCTGTAAGTCAGAATTCAGCAAACCAGAGATTGCATAGCTTAGGGAGACAGTAAATGGCATGTCAGAGAGCTGGCTCAGGGACAGAGCTCTCGAGACAGTGTTTGAGAGGCGCAGCAGCTCTCAACTGATGGCATTCAACAGATTTGCATTCACTAGAAGCCAAGAACTGTTCTCTCACATGGAAGCAAGATATCCAGCAAAACAGCCATTTCTGATCAAGTTTTAGTGGTGAACTAACCTTTAATGTAGGAAAGAAAAATGAAAGCTAGCATACTCATGAGGAGAGGTTGGTGACCTTAACTTGAAATGTCAAGTACACAGTTTTGTTTTCTTATAGGTACGGGTCAACTATTTGATATGCAAAACTGAGTCTCTGTATTTTCCTTTAAACTTGCACTAATTTGTACCATAAATACATATTAGTAAATATGCTGCTTCCCACCTTAAAAAAAAAAATTAACAGCAGAAAGATGACAACAGTTTTCTCCAAACGATCCAGGACAATTTGAGGTTATGCAACTATAGAAATCATTTCTAGGCTATAATACAGGACCTCCTCAAAAGTCTGAGAAAAATGCTATGCCATCAAAACACTGCACTTTCATGGCATCACACATATTGGTAGTTTTTACCTTTAGCTTTTAATACTTTTTTATTCACAGTCAACCACAAGAACCTGAGAACACACTACCTGTAGTGTCTCTCTGCTAACATAGGCAATCTGCTGTTCTGAAAGTGGTCCAGTCACTGAAACGGAAGGGAAAAAAATAGTTCTCAGAATCAGGTAAGATATTGCCCATTCCTAATCCATACCTCAATTACTTCCATTCACACTGACAGGATCTTACATGAGAAGTCTCAAAGTATATGTGCTTAGACTTTCCCCCAGACTGAGCATCCCAAAGACCATCAAACATTTTTTTAAACTCAAAAATGTCTAGTCCCATTGGAATGGAAACTACTAACTCTATATAGAAATCTCAAAGTAATTAAGAGGAAAAAGAAACAAAAGCAGTGATTTAAGCACAACAAAGTGGGATGGCATTTCCTCAAAGGAAACTGAAGGAGTAGGGAGTTAAAAATAACACAAGATTTAAGCACCTAACTGCTTAGCTACTACAAAACCCACAACCATAATATAAATTAGTATCACGCAATATATATATTCAAAACAGGTCTAGATCTATCTTCCTTTTTCTTGAAGAAAATCTCCAAACCCACATAAAATTAAATATATTAGCACTCAGAGCACATATTTCTAGGCATGTATGTTTATTTTGAGAAACTTAATTGTGGTTAACTTAAATTACTTACGATTATAGAGGCCTACAGTTCAATCAGAACAAGACCCTTTGGAACGTAATTAAGATCAGAAAAGAACCTTCCACCCTAACTACGGGCACAGAAGCCAAAAATCCGCTACAACAGGAAACCACTCCTGTACGACATCTGTTCAGGCATTTATGTGGCATGAGCTCATTTCCTACTCTACAGGTGTTCCACATAAAAGCATCATGTCTAATAGGCTTTGTTATCAACACTACCGAAGATGTAAAGGATCTACAAGGCCATGCTCACATAACTACACCATGAGCACGGTGCAAACTTGTGAATTGGTGCCTTGTTTTAATTGCACCCAAGTTAAATGTAAAAAGGTATACAAGCTGTTTACGCACAAGAGAATGATGTGAAGATTCTAACATGTAAAGTCTTCACAATGTACAACATGGACGGACTTCCTGTCTGAAATACATCACCTGAGAACCACAGAGTCGTTACGCATGGCATACTCCTTTCCTAAGCAAGTCTTAACTCCGTGGCAACAAAATCCCTCAAAACTGATTCTGTCTCCTGAAAACTAGCAATCAATTGACTGATCCACTCTTCACACAATAGATTCTCACATGCCCCTTGTTTCTTTGACCATCATTGCACCTAAGCCTAAAGCAAATATATTGGCCACCTTTGCTTTTCACTTCATGCATCCATGATTTCAAAGAAAAACAAACCCTCGTAGCACTGCTGCTATACAAACATACACAAGATCACTGTTTACAAAGGACAAGAGCATCTGTGCTAATCAATCCACTTACCTAGGTATCTGTAGGCAGTGGTATAGAATATACTACAGCAAAGTTCAAAAGCTCAGAAACAAAATGGCTATGAAGTAAGACAGCACATCAGGATACAAATTTTTTATTTTTACAATACAATATTGCCTAATTTTACAGCCTTTGAAAAGTAGTGATGGGTATACAAGCTACTAAAGGAAGAAAATAACTTCTGCTACTCAAAAAAACCCGCACTACAGCTAATTTTGTTTAGAAAAACCAAACCAAACCAATTATGTAAATACCTAAGCTAAAATCGACCTTCAATGGATTATTATGGATACCAAATTTAGGATTCCTCCTCTCTGATTCCAAAACACTGTAATCATCTCCATTTTTGAAAAAAAAGCTTTACTTAGATTTTAAGGAATTACAGTCTTGACATACCGTGATAAATATCCTGTAGAGAGCCACCTCCACAAAACTCCATGCAAATCCATAGCTTGTCTCGTCTAAAAAGTGAACAAAACCTTTCATTAGCTGTCAGATTTGAGAACAGCACCTATAAAAGATAAATCAGAGGACTCAAACATTATAAAGCACAACATAACAAGCTCTGTATTATGAAAAGTATAAGTCAGCTAATGAATATGATTTAATCTTTATGTGATAATTCGCTGTCAAAACAGTAACTAATGAAATACCAAAAATATTCCAGGGTTTACTGGAGTAACAGAAACAGTATTAGTGAAACGTGCACACTGATTTTTGTTTAAGATCTAATATGAAAATGAAATATATTTTTACTGAGAGTAGAGAGAATACAGATGCGGGTTATTTCTTCCTCATTTTTACTTCTCCTCCACTGTCCTGGGTTCAGCTGGGATAGGGTTAATTTTCACAAGAAGCCAGGAGCGGACACAGCTGGGAAGCTGACCCAAACCAGTACTGGACACCGTGTGACACCATGGTGTGACATCATGCTCGGTTCTGAGTGGGGTAGTTGGCTGGGGGGAGGTGAATCGCGGCTCGCCAGTGCACTGGGCACCAGGTGGTGAGAGCACTGCTCTGTGTACTCCCTTGTTCTTATCAGTATTGTTGTTGTTACTGTTCGCTTCCTTTGCTGTTCTGTTAAACTGTCCTGATCCCGACCCAGCAGTTTTGCTTTTTTCTTCCCATTCTCCTCCCCGTCACAGCAGGGGGAGGGGCGACAGAGAGGCCACGTGGTCCTTTGTCACTGCCGGGGCCAAACTACGACATCCACTTTTTCCAGAGCAGAATAATTAACACGAACAAACAAACAAACAAACAAACCTAAACAAAAAAGCCCTACGTGTATATCTCAACTCAATTTCTTTCACAATGAACTGAGTGAAACTCTAGTGCTTCAGTCAAAGCTAGGCAGAGCGGAGCCCATGCTGTGGGTAAGTGCCTTCTCAGATGAAGTCTTCCCGTCAAAAATGCCTATGGATATCTTTGGTGGCAGGGGTCACAGGGAAGTTCTTTAGACTCCTCTTACTAAGGGAATCAATTCAGCTTGACTTACTATACCTCCATAAAAGGTGCTTTCCAAGAATAGACAATGGGCTGAAGGATTCAAAGGTATCTTCTATTACGGACAATAAATTCTATTTTCACTTTGTAATTTTCACTGGTAAGACAGATGTACCACTTGTGGCTGCAGAAAGGCATTTTGAAGAGCAGAAAATTCCGGACTTGCCTTTTCATTCCTAGCCATCAAAACACACAGGAAAGAAAAATCACATGCAACCACCTTAGGGAAGACTGGGACATGGGACAATCAAAGGAAAGACTGATGATTGCTCTGTAGCTTGCCCGTGACCCCTGGTCTTGGGTTTCTTGCATTCATAAGGCTCTGTTAGAATAGCTGAGACACTCCTGTGGGCAATGCCAACATTCGTGGAAGCGTTTTGCAAGACAACGGTGTAAGTGCTGAGCTTATCCCCTGAGCTGCAAATTGCATGTACTTCTCACCAGCAGGTAACAGCTGGAATAGTTGCTGTACCAAGGAAGAACTGTCTTGGATCTCCTCCCCTATTATGTCCGCAGTCCACATGGTCCTCAAAGCTATGCCCCAGCTGCTTCCTCTATGGTGCAAAAAGTATTGTTCAGGCATTACAGAGGTTTTAAAGCAACGGAAGTTCCTGGCTGCTAACTCCACACATTTCTAGGGATTAATGAAAGCATTGCTTGAAATAATATGAAGGCTTTCCACTGAAATAACTATCAGACACAGAAGCAATGTGACTACCTCTGAAGGAAAATAGAATGAGCAATGGCAGCAGGGGAACACGAGTGAGAAAGCAGCACAGAAGAGACATATGTCTCCAAGTCCCTTGTTTATTCCCCACAATGGTGCAGGACTCAGGGACACTGGGCTCATGAATGCCACTCTTTCTCATGTGGCTGTATCCTGTTTGATGCCAACAGCAGCAGCACTGTGTAAGTGGGGGGAAAAAGCCAGGAGAACACCAGCAGCCTTGGGACAGCACCAGAGCACCCGCAAAGTAAGTGACATGAAGTAGGCAAGTGCTGTAAATTCACACCTTCGCTTACTAGGCATGAATTTCCCAGTGTGGAAAAGCCCTACAGAAAAGGAAAGAAACACAAGAGGATCAAAAGACAAGACTGCATTTCTAGTTCGCTATCTAGCCTATATTACTGTGTATAAGTGCTTTGAGAGAGGTGAAGATCCATGTAATAAACAGTAACACAGTATACTCAGTTGTCTGTGTCTGCAAAGCATATGGCGAGCGGAGCAAACAAAACAGAGACAGGATCAACAGTACCATTTAGTGTCTGCAATTTAACACCTAGGCTAACAGCAAGGCAGAAATTTGACTGTCTGAAAAATTCATATGTAAACAGAAGAAAAGCATGGGGAACAACATGCTGATAAGTGCCAAGTACAGGATGATGGTATTTTTCTTATTGTTCTTAGCACCGAAAAATACTTGGAAATCATAAGGTCAGACAATGAGAGGCCTCAAACACAGCCATTAGATTGCACAGACAAAAGAGAAGCACTACACCAAAGAAAGCAGAGGGGACCAAGCAAGAGCACAAGAGAGTGCCAAAATACATAGTATATTTGCCAATACTTAATTGTGGGTCTACGAAGGTATATTTCAATACCCTGAGACAAGAGTAACACGGTTTTTTTAAAGGAAAAGCATCCCCAGCCTGAATACAGCATCATGAAAACTGGCACCATTTCAATCTAAAAATTTTAATGACAGTTGAATGCAACAATAACATTAGTTCACAGTGTGTTTTCACATGAAATCCTAAAAAGTCATCTGAAACAGCTTTTTATTAGTTATGCTAAGCAATCTGTTCCCGAAAGGACTAGTTAAAATAAGCAGCTGGTAAGACAACTGGATACATTTGCCAGAGCTTCTACAATGCAAATAATCTCATCTCCAGAAACAAACACACACGGAACCATCACATTCTAGTCAGAAGTTCCTAACTTAGAAAAACAGTTCGGGGTAACTTCAACAGCACTGCAGAGCCCCAGCCCTCCCCTCTGCCATTCCTCACTTACTTCTTTCTTCTAAATTTGTCTTCTGAAAAGGTTTATAACTATGACTTCCAGGTTTATGGAGCACACCAGACTTAATGTTACACATCAAGAAAAACATCAACACAACTTTCTTCACAGTACTGCAGACGGGTACAAATAACATCATCACGTGCGGTAGAAGACATCTTAACATACAAAAAGGTGTTCTCTTCCCAAACACAGGCAGGCTGTGAGGTAGGGAGGAAGATTAAGGAAGTGCAACAAGAGGGTGGGACACTATGTGGTCCGAGCCATGCAACTTTCAAAATATACAACATCCATTTAAGAAGCTTAGTCACCATAACATGGAGCTTCCAATACTGCCTTTAAGAGATCACAAGAGCCCTTGCCAAATTTACCACCTGACAATCTGTAAGCTGCTGTCAAACAGACCAGTAACTCCACAAATTCCCCAAAAAATTTTAACATGACTTTGAGGCATGTAGCAGTATTAAGAATTGACTCTTCATGCACAAGAAAAAGCCTGCCAGTACTGCACAGAATGGTAGCATCATGATTTAGGTTAACCTTCAAACTAACCTTAAATATTCAAAACTGAAGTGCAGACACTCCTAATTTGGAATACCGAGTCCCTACACATACACACGCTCTATCTGTATGCACACCAACACAAACTTGTGCATAATGCAGCTCACAGACCAGCTCAGTGTTAAAAAAAGCACCAAGACAAGCACCCTTCAAAACATGCGATGCCAGCAGAGCACGGCTTGTTGATTTTGTCTTCAGACTTTGATCCCTTCCTGCACACATGTACACGATAAAGGAAGCAGTACACAACCACACACTCCCAGTTTTGCTCAGTGTAGCATGCAGATAGTGTTCATCCAGTGGACTAGTCAACGGCTTGCTTTCCTCTTCATTCTCATACTTTCAGTGCCTTTCCACTTCTTCTGAGAATACATTTGCTCTTGGCAACTTCCTTCATGCTCCACATTAACCTATGTCTGTGAAGTAGTCATATGACCAGTTTTTCCACTACAGATCTTTGAAATGACTATAAAGCAAATGTAATTCAAAACACAGCTTCTTTTGACTTTAACCACATCTGTCAGCATGCAATATTTTCACTAGATATTTTCTCAAGATAATGCTTGTTAATAATAAATAAAAAGCTAACTAAGAAAGATGCAACGAACACCACCCGTGGTAAAACATGGTTTCAGTGAGGGTCCAGGGCTATTCAAGACACTGAATACAAGAGGCAGGGAGAGGAAACTCCTCACAGAATCACAGAATCACAGAATAGTAGGGGTTGGAAGGGACCTCTGTGGGTCATCTAGTCCAACCCTCCTGCCGAAGCAGGGTCACCTACAGCAGGCTGCACAGGACCTTGTCCAGGCGGGTCTTGAATATCTCCAGAGAAGGAGACTCCACAACCTCCCTGGGCAGCCTGTTCCAGTGCTCCGTCACCCTCAGAGGGCAGAAGTTCTTCCCCATGTTCAGATGGAACTTCCTGTGCCTCAGTTTGTGCCCATTGCCCCTTGTCCTGTCACTGGGCACCACTGAAAAGAGCTTGGCCCCATCCTCCTGACACCCACCCTTCAGATATTTATAAGCATTTATTAGGTCCCCTCGCAGCCTTCTCTTCTTCAGGCTGAACAAGCCCAGCTCCCTCAGCCTCTCCTCGTAGGGGAGATGTTCCAGTCCCCTCACCATCCTTGTAGCCCTCTGCTGGACTGTCTCCAGTAGCTTTTCATCTTTCTTGAACTGGGGAGCCCAGAACTGGACAGAGTACTCCAGATGAGGCCTCACCAGGGCAGTGTAGAGGGGAAGGAGAACCTCCCTCGACCTGCTGGCCACACTCTTCTTGATGCACCCCAGGATCCCATTGGGCTTCTTGGCAGCCAGGGCACACTGCTGGCTCATGGTTAACCTGTCGTCCACCAGGACACCCAGGTCCCTCTCCACAGAGCTGCTCTCCAGCAGGTCCACCCCAAGCCTGTACTGGTGCATGAGGTTGTTCCTCCCCAGGTGCAGGACCCTGCATTTGGCTTTGTTGAACCTCATCAGGTTCCTCTCTGCCCAACTTTCCAGCCTATCCAGGTCACGCTGAATGGCAGCACAGCCTTCCAGTGTATCTACCACTCCTCCCAGTTTGGTGTCCTCAGGACAGTATTAGTCAGCTGAGCTTCTGCATGAGACCTTTCCTTCTCCTCTAGCATTTACTGTCAGACTCTCTTCCCCAACACTGCCTCCAAATTCTGGCACATTAAACTCATCCAATTTCAGTTTGCTCCAACTATGCAGACATTCAGCATCAAAGTAACTACAAGCACCACAAAGTGCTCCGCAGTTGGCGTCCTGTCCAAGATCACCCCAGAGCAACACAAGGAATGCTGAACAACAGCCAAGCAAGCCAGGGAGCACCTGTTAGCTCTCCTGTAGCACTGTAAGCATGCACCAAACCAGACACTGTTGTCTAGAAAAGAAAGAATAACTGGGATTTCCCAAGCTCTAGCTGATCTAGAATGAAGCAGAAGAAATGCAGTATTTCAGAAGATAACTTAGTCAAATCTGAAAGAATTTTTAAAAGAAAAAGGTGCATTCCAAGTACAAGAGCTAAATTCTGTCATATATTCCTGCTTCAAAGACAGCGTTCATGTGCCAAGACTTCTCATGTGAAAATACCACCTATGTCTTCCCACCCCCAGTCCAAAAGCACTTGGCCTATATTGCTGAAAAGCTTTTGGCTGTAGCAGATAGCCATTATGGAGAATTTCAGATGGAGCTGCTGAAGTCTACTACACGTACGAGTAACTCTGCTGGGCATCTTCTCATTATGAACAGGGTCTAGAAACCTTCACAACATGCAGAGCTACCATGTCTCACCCATACTGTTGCCATGCATACAGAAAATATGTGAATACTTGAAAGGAAAAAAGGAGAAAAGCCTCTGCCATAAAGAGCATAATGAATTTTCAGAGCATTTTAGGAGCTTTTTATTACATGGCATGATAAGCCTAGAATCATGACAACATTAGGTTCACAAAATCCAGCATTAAATGGTCTAGTCCTTGAATATCAAGCGATTGCTATATCTAGCATAAAACATTGTCAAACTGTACTAAAAAGAATTATAATAGCACACATATTAGCAACTAGCCATCAATTTTCCCAATACTGAGACTCTGTACAGAGTAAGAGTTTACTGCACTTGTAACAAGTAAGCATAATAGCTTGCAAAAGTAATGACACAAAAGAATGAGACAGAACAATTTACATACACTACATTAAGCGTCCTAAACCACTCTGCAGTTCAGGAGAGAAAAGCAAAGATAAAAGAGCTAAAATATCAATCGTTTTTAGATTTCAAAACAAGTATAAACCACCAGCCTCCAATGGGCTTTTTAAAGGCTGCACGGTTTACACTCTTAGGTACCTCAGCATGAAATCATCCTTACGGCTTAACACAGCACTACTACTCTTAAGCAAGGAAAACACCAACATTGTTTTTCCTCCTTATTTCCCTGTAAAACTCAATTTCGAGTTCTCACACTATTCTACATGCCCACACCAGTTAAATCAGAACATTTCTGAGAACTCTATCTGTATTATGCAATATTTATACTTCCCAAAGTTTTGCAAGTTTAAGAGACATTTTACTGAAGTACATTTAAAAGATACTATACACACAGACTCTTTCTTCATACTGGTCATACTTCTGCTTAATTTTTCACTTATGTATTAAATTCAAGGCTTTTAAACAACAACTCATTTCCAAGGAAACATGACTACATGGTCACTGAAAGATTTTGCTAAGAGAAACATCATATAGCGAGAGACACTGTAGTAAACAGAACAGAATTTAAGGTAAGTGGAAAAAAAAAATAAAGTGGATAATACTTATTCAGTAAATTATATTTTGCCTAAGTCACGTTACAGACCTGTCCTTTACCAAGAGATAGAGAGGCATTTTTAAGTGAGCAAAAGAAACAAACTGTACCTGAGATAGCTGCCAAAATAAGCAACAATGTTTGGATGTTTACAGTCTTTCATCATAATGATTTCCTGCTGCACAACAGCAAAATCTTCTCCTGAAAAGCAGAAGAATGAAACTCAACTAAATTTTCAGTACATGTTTATAAAATAAACATCTTGAGCAATTCAAACTAATTATCTGCCAGCTACACATACATATAACACAGCTGTAAACCAATATTTACTAGCAAGACTTTAGCAATAAGTAACTATTCTTAAGAAGTGTAATTCTGGGCCAGATGGACCTCACATCTGTCATCTGATACCTCTTAAGATATTGGCCATCACTCTTTCTAAAGTCTTTCTTTTCCCCGTTGTGTCCATCTGCATATGCCCTGCCAACAGCCCAGGTTCTTAAAAACCGGACAAAACTTTGTTATTTTTGGCCACGTGTCCAACACCCATTTGATCATCTTCCTGAGCAAAACACATTCAATTCAGTATGCTCCTGTTCCAGCTTTTCAGTAAACTCTGCAAGCACATAATTTTACGGACTGTGCATAACTTATGTCCAGATAAAACACTGACATAGATGTGGCATTTATCTGAGTCTTACTATTTGGCACCTCAGTTGTCCCTGTCTTTTTATAAAAGCTTCTTACCAGATGTGCATATTCAAAAAGTCAGGCACAAAACTGAAAAACCCAACATGGTTACCAGAGACATTTTTGTTTTGGTTGTGTTGTGCAGGGGTTTTGTAGGTAAGTTACAGAGACAAAGTGAGAAAGATATTCAATGTAAAAGAATGATTGTAACAAATATTTGACAGCCTTTTAAATTATTTTTTTTCAGAAATACTTGTCAAATGCTCTTTTTCAGTATCTTACGCTCGGGCTCCTCTGAAATTTATGAAGCCATAAGGGCAAATTATAGCTAGTCTGATATGTTATTTCTAAAGAAATTCTAAAGAAAGAAATTTAGTTACCACACATACACAGTTCACAAAAAACAACTCATTCTTACTAATCTCAAGGACTTCATAGGTAAAATAAGCCTGAAGGCCTAAAATAACCCTTTAACTTCATTAATAGCTTAAGAGACTCTAAGCAAGTTGAGAAAACAGGAAAATTCAAAGGATGTCAGAATACTCCTTAGTGTACTGCTGTAGCACACTTCAGCATAACTCGAAAGAGCTCTGAAACCAGAAGCCAAAGCTATTGTCTCCAAAGTTGGATATAGATACTAAGCTCATATTGATCAATTGTCGCAACGCAAAATCACTTCTCAAATCCAGCTGTTAACAAATTTCAAATGTAACACAACCAATTCCAATAGAACCGGCCAAGCCATTACCTAAGAAAATACGTTTTAGGTTTCTCCCAATACAGTAACATACTGCTGACCCCGCCATTTGGTACTTTTTAACCAGAAATCCTCTATTCACATGTCTCTTGTTTAACTGAAAGCAAATTTCAAACCACAAGCTGCAAGTTAACATCACAACAGACTGCCTGCTGTCCCTGGTATATTGCTGATAGCTTGCAGTACCTGGCTCGACCTTTAAACATGTAAACACTGAAGAACAAACAAGAAATTCTTTTCACATACAGACAGATGTCTCTATGAAAGGACACGATTCCTCCAGGATTTGAACAGCGTTTCCACTGCATCCAAAATAACTAAAGTAGCATAAGCTTTAGAGTAAGCTCCTAAACATTATTAACGCTTAGTCTTCACACGCTCTCCCAGTCTGCCAAACTTGCAAAGAAAGCCAGTGCCAAGCTCCTGACATGGGGATGTTGCCAGTCTGAAGCTGTGAATCAAGCCCCTGCTGCAACTGGAAGCAACAACTACACGGAGAAACTGAGATCGCTGAGCAGAGGTAGCTGAAGCGCATTCTCTGTGCACCGCTGAGGTATCCAAAGGCTGCCACAACCACTTGATTCAGCTGGAAAATGCCAGTTGTTTGCCCTATCAGCAGAGCATGAGGGCAAGTTACCTCAGCCGCAGCGCATCCCCCAGCTCTGTCCACAGCTCCGAGAACGCACACAGCACAATTCTCCGACTCCTGCTCAGCACAACCCATACAACGTCTTTCCAACCAAGTCACTTCATACTTTCGAGAGCAGAAGTAGTCAGCGAAGTAAAAAGATGCATCATTTTTAAGGCTGACATCATCTGAGTCTGTTGAGTCCTATGCTTCTTTCCCCACTATGCAAGTCTCCTTCCCGGTTTTATCTTTACAGTTCCACAGCACGGCAGCTCGTCTTAGCTGGACTGGTAACCCACGTCATGCACAGCCAAGCACTCCAGCAATGGGGACTGACAGAAAAAGCCGAAGCAGCAGAACAAGACGAGATAAACCAAGATCGCAACTCTGAGTATGAATAAAGAAGTGTGATGAACACACACTTTTGGAACTACATGGTAACGTACTGTCCTGTCTTGAACTTCTGAATGTGCATGCACTGTGTAAAACACAACATTTCTAATCACTTCCAGAATTGTAAGAGAAAAAAAAATGGAAGGAACTAGCACCTTCTTTCCCTTCTTGCCTGCATACAGACCTTAAGGATCAAACCAGGTAGTAGTTAAAATATTACCCCCTTCCCCCCAACATTAACTCTTGAAAGGCAACACCAACAGTTACAAAAGTCTGGACATTTTACTTCCCAGATTACCGTACTCTTGTTCAACAAGTCTAGACATATTAATAGAACAGCACTTGCAGGCTGATAACTGATCCGTAGGGCATCTGTACTTTGTGAAATGACAATGCAAGCACAGTTCAAGCATAAACCTAGCATACAACGACTTCTTAATTAGAATGTCCAAGACAAATACCAGGAAATGTACTCAATTCCCAGACACTTATGCTCAGCCATTATTTCACTCTTCCTTCTTTTTACTCCTCCCTGTACACTGTCTCCAGGTGAGGAGTTCTCTGAAAATTCTTAGTTTCTGTGGCCTATTTGAGTTAAGAAACACTTACCTGGTTCTAGCTTTATTACTTTAATTGCTGCTAGCTCACCCGTGTTGACATTTCGAGCCTACAAAAAACAGAAAACAAAGAATATTTAGAGAGCTGAAGGCAGCAATCAGCTCTGCATTCTCAACTTCACATTCTCTGACAACATGGAGTCAAAAAGCAACTGAGATACACAAGTGTCTAAAACAGTGAAACCACTTGGTTTTTGGTTTTGTTTTCTTTTTTTTTTTTAAAAGCAAAAAACAGCCTCAGGAGGAGCCAATAAATTAAAGCATCTTGTATATTTCTGTTTCATGCAAGGTTAGAGGGTGGGGTTTTTTCCCAAATACAATATGCATTTATTTTGTACTGGGCTTACAGCATATATTTTCATTAGATCAGCATCATTATCGAGTTGTCTTATATCAAAAACCCTTATTCAAAATAATCCACGTCTGTGCTTAATGACAGTGAACCAAACAGCAAGAATTCTGTAGCTAGCATGGTCTTCTTCAGTACACATTTGCAGGAAGCATTCTTCCAGCAAAACTTCTCATCCTGGATACAGCTTGCTTTGTTGTTAGAAAATATATCAAAATAAAACCTCACCAAGCAGCTACTTTGTACCAAAATCTGGAGCTTTAAGTCTGCTCAAGAAACCTTGCACTGCCACACAGCAGTCCTAAATTACACACGTCCTCAGCCAGGCTGTACTTCCGTATCAAAATCCATAACAAACTGACCACTGAGGTACTGACTGCGAAGCCGTTACAGCACACGCGATCTCGCAGCAGACAAGCAGGGCCCAGGGAGCATCAAGGGCTGTACCCTGCAGCGTATGTGACTGCTTCCAGGACGCTCACGAGAGCGATGCAACACTTCCTGCTCATTCACTGCATGCCCCTTGGTCCTCACTCTCTGCCCGTGACAGCATCCTCCCCTTGCTGTAAGGGTGCCAGGAAAACAAGCCAGCAACAAAGGAGTTTGAAAGCATTCCCCTCGTATACACAGCAGCTCTGTGCTGAAGCCCAGGTTATACTGAGTAATCAAGGAAGCTAAATATTAAAAAAAAAAATTAAGAATCAACATAAAGTATGAAAATAATGATTTCTTTTCTAGAGCTCTTGAATTTGACTACTAACTGAAAAGCCAGGAGCCAATTGCCCCATACTTTCAGGATACTTCTGTGCCCCCCACACACCCAGCTAAGGGGAGAAGGCAGCAAAGCTGCTTCCCAGTGCCAAAGCAGCAGCTCCCGAGGGATGCTCAGCTACAGCCTCTCCTCTCCCCGGGGGAGTCTTGGTACCCGGAGCTGCACCATACGCTGCACCCGCTCTACGCCCTACACAGGGCACAGAAGGTGAGACCAGCCCTGCTTTTGCTTTTTCCCTCATCCACTTTCGAAACAAAAAAGGCCAGAACTACAGAATATGATGATGCAGGTATGCAGGTAGCTGCCCACCTTTACAGTGGCTAATGTCACTTTGGGAGCCCAAGGGCTCACACCCTTTACTGATTGGCCATGAGACTCACCAAATACTGCAAAGCATTGATTCTTAACGTAGCAGCTTGAGAGCTGGTTGTGGAACCACAAGTGGAGGGAGGGAAACAAAACCCTAAGACTATAAAACACAGCCAGCAATGAAGTCTGGAAATACATGCACTGCATATTCCCATGTCTAGAGATCCACCCAGGTCGTTCCTAGCATCACAGCCAGTCTCCAGCCTCCCACTGTTTCTTGGTGTGGCAATACTCTTCTGCAATGCTGGGCGTACTAGCATTTGCAAATAGATCACAAGCAGCTGGTTATGGATAGGTCCTGAGACCAGTGGGAATCCTAGAAAAGTCAAGTAGTAGTCCAAACTTCATAGGTTGAGGAAAGAACAGTTTAAATATTAATTTTCTCGGGCAGCCTTCCCTGTAAGTCATTATTTGCCCACCCCACCAGTGGCAGCAAGGTCTCCACTCATCCCTGTATGGTGGAACAAAGATGCTAAAGACATTAAGCACAGCAAAAAGAGGCATTCCTCTTACCTCTATCAGAGAACGAAGGCAACACATGAGAAAGTGCCACCACTGAAGCATGAGCTAGGATTTTTATTCCTTTTTTCTTTTCCCAACACATTCTTTTCACAGCAAGAAACAAACACAAAGGCAAGGTGCTCATGTATAAAAACCCAGCATTTTTTAACCTCCAAGATTAACAAGAACAATTACTGAAGCTTTAACAAAGACCTGAGCTCATCAGCAAGTCTTGTTAAAAACTTAAAGACCTGTTCTGGCGCAACTGGTACTAGTAAGGTAATCAACGAGACACAACTGTAGTGGACCCAAGTGATGAGACCCTGAAGTTATGTATCCTACAGGCAGCTGGGATGTGCAAGCCAAGCTGGAAATATTTCACAAGCTTCAGGGACATTGCTAGTCTAGCAAAAAGTGTTTGGTAATTTTTTTTAAATTTTATTTGTTTTTACCAATACTGTGTCCAGCTGTCAGGAATTTGTCTCACTGACTATGGCTCCATAGGTCAATACACTCTGCAGAGTGCTATGGCAACTAAAGCAAGACAGAAGGTGGGTAGGAGCTAGTGAAAAATTCATAACAAATCCGATTAAAACGTGTGAGGATACTCATCAAAGTCTTCTGTGATGGTGATACCAAAAAAACCCTATCAGTAGTAGCCAGACAAATCTATAGATACATGTGGAGCAGGACACAAAATCCCAGCTGAAGGAACACAGTCCAAGTAGCAAACAGCCTCGCCAAACCTGCGCTCTCCAAACTACCTGGCTGATTTTGTCCCCTCTCATCACAAAGGGATTTCTTCTTCACTGTCATGTTCTCAAAAGAACTGTTCAAAGTGGGCAGGAAATAACAAAAGTTGTGTCTTTTCAGCTTAGGCACTGCTTCCTTTCTTCAGCAGGAGTCGGACTCTTCGGGCAGCCGGCCATTCTCTGGATCAGCATCAGCCAGGGTTCACGAAAGGCAGAAAGGAGGAAGAAAATCTGATTTCATACAGATCACCAATGCCTTCAGGAACAGCAGAGTACCAGCTGTTCAGGGCATAAATTGTTACTTAAGTAAAGGTGACTTGACGTCGACAATCTGAGTAAGTTCTCACTTCGCATCCTATTTCATTTGGGTTATTAGCATTGAACGTATTGTCACAATTCAGAATATGAATTGACTTTGTTAATCTTAGCATATAAAAAAGAGATTATTCCAATCGTAGTGACACAAGGGTTCCTTGCAAGTGATAAGGATGAGGAATAGGTATACCTGACGGGTTTTACTAGATCTCAAATACCTTTGAAATCATCAGTTATGAAACAACTCCTTGCCTAAGCTCACATGAATGAGAGACTGAAGTACCATAGGCTTTTCAAAACATGCTGCAGCTGGCTCTGACTCTTACTTTGAGGGTGCTTGCATACGTACCATACAATAGCTCAGTACGTTGGGGACACTGCCTAATACTTTCATTTAGCATAATCACATTAAAGTTGCCAATTACTTACAGGTTTTGAGACTGGGTCATCAATAAGGAGTAAGTAGCTGAAGAACAATTTTGAACAAGTATTTTTGAGTTGGCAAACGCAACCAAAAATTTTTAAGTGGCTCATGTAAGAAAACACACATTCATTTTTTGTTTCCACTTGCACTTAAGTGCTCTAACTCCCAGCCTTTCTGATGATGAGGTTAACAGCAACAGCTGAGAGTTTTTCCTCCCATGCTTGTTTCCATGAGCAGTAGCCTGTAACTAATTCCTTCACATGCAGATCTCACTATGTCAATGGGAATGCATTACACTGGTTTTCCGGAAGCAAAGATCAGCCTACAATGCCTGCACCTACACGCAGTCACTTTCTTAACTGTGTATAACACTTACACAATGTCTGTTCTGGAAAACCATGTAACAATCCTCATTCTATCAGCAGCTAGAAGAACAATACTCTTTCAGCGATCTAGACTGCCATAACTAGGGAGGAGCTTAAAAAAAAAACCACCAACCGCTAAGTCAAGCTGGAGAAGCCCTACCTAATTAAACAGGAAATAATTGCTTACTGTCTCTGTGACAACAGTAGGGTACCAGATCATAATGCTAACCCACCAGAAATAAAAACTAGAAAAATCCAAGTTTTGTTGTTATTCCATTATACAAAAACTCATTGACCAAAATGCCACACCACTGCAAAGATCTTCTTACTCTGAAGTAGAGAAGGAAAGAGCAATGGAGTGGGGCAGTACTGAAATGGGCTCTAATGGGAAACACCTGCCGAGAGATGTCCATGGTGTGTGTCTCAAAATAAAAGGAGGGGAAGGAAGAAAATGAGGAGGAAGGCTAGTATTTAGCACTGCCCCTACTATATGCCACAATAGCAGATTCAAGAGAAGGCGAGGTCTGTGCAGCTGAATCAGTACAGACACAAAATCCAAGGTCCAAGGAGGTAAATGCCAAGTTTATATTTGTCCTTCAAATGGAAGCTGGTAATATAAAGCATATAATGCTGCAACAAAAGCTAGGCCAAAAAGCAAAGTCTAAGACAGTAACAACAGGGCGCTTGTGGTTTCAACTACTTCCTATGTGAGTTGTTGAACAAAATACAGACAAGTCATCTCTAAACAAGTTGCCACTTTATGGGATAACTGGTCCCAGGGCACAGACAGGCTTCCTGACCCAGTTTAGCTCCACTCTTCAGGAGAACGCACCCTAACAGCTTCCCAACCCCCTTGCTTCCAGCCCTACAGCCCTCCACTTCAGCCCCTCTCAAACCCACCTGACTCCCCCAGGAGCTGACTCTACTCTCCAAACCAGCACAAAACCACCTGCCTGCCTTTTTTGGTTGGTTTTCTGCCAGGTTAGCTAATCGTTCCAGCCCAGACATCGCACTGAGCACCACAGAGCTAAGGCAAAGTAAGCAGCAAGACAGCCACAAGCGGGGTAGGGAATCACACTTCTCGGGCAACAGTGAGCTGTTAGCTCAGTTCAGCCCATTCTACAAAGTCACCACTGTAATTAAGAGGAATTGAACTACTAAGAAATATGCTAAAAATAATTAGGTTCCACATTCTGGTAGGAGGCATGACACCAAAACGTAACAGAGCTACAATTGTAGAAGACAATGCTTTGATCAAGGTGATGTTAAAACAAGATGATTTGAAATGAAGGCAAACAAAAATCCCTAAGTCAGGCACGGATTCTTGGCTAAGGAAACCACAGGCACAGGAACTAAGCCCTGTAGTACCTACTCAGCACAGTAAAAACGGGACGGCAAAACATCTATCCCTCTCCACCTGCCCGACAAGCTTCAAAAGATGATTAAAGCTGAAGTGGAGAACATTCAAAATATAGACATTTATTCCCAGCAAAGCGAAAAGGAGCATCAACAGCTGTAAGGTCAATCAAGAAGAGGAGAAGACTAAAATGCCTATCAAAAAGCACACAACTAAAAGGTACAGTTTCAATATCTCAGAAGCAACAAAGCTGTGGAAGAATTGATGCCTTCCTGGATCACCCCAGGAAACAGCAGCAAGGGCACGGATGTTTGGAGAAGGGATCTGTGCGTAGGACTCTGCAAAATGGGAGACTTCTCAAGTTCATCTGTTCTGGATACGTTCTCTTCCAGCAACACACAGCAATGCTATCAGAAACCAGAGACTCCGAAACACAGCTGACAGCAGAAAGCAGCAAGAGTCACCAGGTGTTCCCCAGAGGTACCCACAGAATCCAAGAGTTTCAGCATGAAGCAGCTAAGCTGGTAGACACACAAATTCCCTCAACAAAACCAACACTCATGCCAAAGGGACAGGGAGCAGAAAATCAGGCTTTTTCTTTTATAAAAATGAGACCTCAAGCAAAGCTCACCCTATCGAGTTCTGCATCTTCATTTGTTAATTGCCTGATGCCACAAACGACGAAGAGAACTGAAATAAGGCAGACAAGGTATAACAGAAACCTTTGCAGGAACAATAATATCACTGATTATCACAACTATTTGAATTTCAATAAAGAGGAAAGTAACAGAAGGGCCTTTCATTCTGGAAGATGCTGAAAGTCTTTGGAAGGCTCCACGCACACTAGATGAATGACCTGTGAGACAGCAAATGAAGTTGTCCTGGGTTTGGCCAGAACAGGGTTAATTTTCACCGGACTCCAGGAAGGGGCACAGCCGGGGGGTGGGGGCTGACCCCACCTGGCCAAACAGAGCCCAGTATTCCATACCATGTGACGTCACGCTGGGTTCCGGTGGGGGGGGCGGCGCGGCGGGAACGGACTCGCGGCTTGGGCGGGCGCAGCGCCGGTCCGGTTTCGGGAGAGCGGCTGTTGTACGGTTCGTGGTTGCGTTTTCTCCTTATTTGTATCGTTGTTGTTCCTGTTTTCCCTCTGTTTGCTGTTCTGTTAAACTGCCCTTATCCCGACCCACCAGTTTCTGCCTCTTTCTTTCCATTCTCCTCCGCACGCCGGCGGGGGGAGGGGCGGCCGCGTGGCGCTTTTGTTGCCGGCGGCAGCCGAAACCAAAACATTTAATTGGCGCCCAGACGTGGGGCACGGATAACGGCAGGGCTGAGCAGCGGGTGTTAAAACTGCTTTCTTACATTTTGTTAAATTTTGTTATACGCATTTTTCTGTGTTAAAATACTCGCCGGTAAAAATGTTTCTGTCTTTCATCAGATGGCTGTGGTTTTTGAATCCGTACTTGCTGTACTTGTTCCCTGTGGTGCTGTTCATCATCGCGGGGAAAAGGATCAGGGTGATGATTTTGCTATACTGTATGATGTCGACTTATGACATGATAACGTCAATGTGCATGAAATTAGGCTTGTGTTTGCATGCGGCACTGCGGTCATTTCCGTACCTCGGGTCCTATGTCTTAGATTTTGTTAGTAATCAAACCCAGTCTGTGGGGAAAGCCGAAGGGGATACCTTCCCCCACTCTTTCGCCCCCCCTCTCTTCCTCAGGCTGGTCCTAACTGCTTTTGAGAATTTCGAGTACCCGTGGGATGCTCAGGGCAGCACTCTCCTTTTGTTTTGCCTCCTGAATGGGTTGCAGGTTTTGTTTAGGGTTAAGCAAGTCGTTAAGAACATCGTGCAGAGACCTGCCCCGGGGCTGGATAGCTGTGAGTGGCTGGGTGTGTGGGACAGCATGGGCAGATGTCTAGAGCAGTGGGCACCTGCGGTGTGTTTTAAACTCACCCCTGAACAAATACAGAATCCGGACAATCTGGTAAAATATCTGAAAAAAGTGTGCTGCCACCCTGGGAATTCCAGAGAGACACAGATCACCACAATGTGCTGGGGTCTGGCCCACGCCTACCGAGCCCTGTTCAACACTGTTCAGTGCCTTAAAGGGGAAAGGGGGGGAAGCGAAGCGGCAGGCGCTGCAACTGGCGCTGCCCCCCCAGCCGGCCCTGCAGCCCCTCCAGCCCAGCAGGCAGTCCCAGCCCCCCCGACAGGCACCACCGCTGCTGCAGCCACAGCTGCAGGGTCTGCCTCGGTTTCCCCAGCGGACACAGCAGCTGCTCCAGCCCCAGCTCCAGCCACAGGCACAGTGACTGAGCCCAATGACCAACCTGTGCCGGTAGCAGTCGCCCCTGTGAAACTAAAGAAAGACGCAAAGAGAGCAGATCGCTCCGGGAGGGATGACGATGAGCCAGGGTCATCACGGGAGATAGAGACAGAGATCATCACCCGGTCCCTGTCCCTGAGCGAGCTGCGAGACATGCGGAAAGATTTCAGCCGCCACCCAGGCGAGCACATTGCCACCTGGCTGCTGCGGTGCTGGGATAATGGGGCTAGCAGCTTGGAATTAGAGGGCAAGGAAGCCAAGCAGCTGGGATCCCTGGCCAGGGATGGGGGCATTGACAAGGCCATTGGGAAAAAGGAACAAGTCCTCAGCCTCTGGAGGAGACTTCTCTCAGGCGTGAGGGAGAGGTATCCCTTCAGTGACGATTTTGTATGCTATGCTGGTAAGTGGACCAATATGGAAAGGGGTATTCAGTACTTGAGGGAATTGGCTGTGCGGGAGCTGGTTTACTGTGACACAGACGATGAGCAGGTACCTACAGACCCAGATGAACTCCAGTGCTCACAATCCATGTGGAGGAAGTTTGTGCGGAGTGCACCCTCCTCGCATGCCAACTCACTGGCAGTTGTAAACTGGAAAGGTAAAGACACACCAACAGTGGACGAGGTGGCTGTCAGACTCCGCCAATATGAGGAAAGTCTCTCTTCCTCCCTTGTCTCAGCTGTGGAGAAACTGGCCCGGGAGGTGCGGCAAATCAAAGAGAACATGTCCTACTCGCCACCTGTACGGGCCAGTGTCTCAGCTATTAGGGGCAAGCGTTTCCCTGCTCAGGAGAGGGAATACAGAGGCTATACACCCCGAGGCACCCTGTGGTTTTACCTGCGTGACCACGGAGAGGACATGAGGAAGTGGGATGGAAAACCCACCTCAAGTCTAGAGGCCCGAGTACGTGAGTTGCGAGGTAAAACAATCACAAAAGGGGACTCTGTTAGGAAAAATGCCGCTCCAGTTTCCAAAAGCCAGCTCTCCAGACCAGGTAGACAGTTCGACCTTGATTCCGATCCTCTGGAGGGGACCTCCAAGTCATTTTTACAGCAGGTGAGCAGCAATTTCTCTGACGAGGATTAGAGGGGCCCTGCCTCCAGCCAGGTGGAGGAAAGGGACAACCGTGTCTATTGGACGGTGTGGATTCGGTGGCCTGGCACGTCAGATCCACAAGAGTATAAAGCTCTAGTGGACACTGGTGCACAGTGTACTTTAATGCCATCAGAGTTCAAAGGGTCAGAGTCCATTTGCATTTCTGGAGTGACAGGGGGGTCCCAAGAGCTGAGTCTACTGGAGGCTGAAGTGAGCCTCACTGGGCAGGACTGGCAGAAGCACCCCATTGTAACTGGCCCCGAGGCTCCGTGCATCCTTGGGATAGACTATCTTAGGAGAGGCTATTTCAAGGACCCAAAGGGGTATCGGTGGGCTTTTGGCATAGCTGCTGTGGAGACGGAAGAAATTAAACAGCTGTCCATTTTGCCTGGTCTCTCGGAGGATCCTTCCGTTGTGGGGTTGCTGAGGGTTGAAGAACAACAGGTACCCATCGCCACCACAGCGGTGCACCGGCGACAGTATCGTACCAACCGAGACTCCCTTCTCCCCATTCATCAGCTGATCCGCCAGCTGGAGAGTCAAGGAGTGATCACCAAAACTCGCTCACCCTTTAATAGTCCCATATGGCCAGTAAGAAAATCTACTGGAGAGTGGAGACTGACAATAGACTACCGTGGCCTGAATGAAGTCACACCACCGCTGAGTGCTGCCGTGCCAGACATGCTAGAACTTCAATATCAGCTGGAGTCAAAGGCAGCCAAGTGGTATGCTACAATTGACATCGCTAATGCATTCTTCTCCATCCCTTTGGCAGCAGAGTGCAGGCCACAGTTTGCTTTCACCTGGAGGGGCATCCAGTACACCTGGAATCGACTGCCCCAGGGGTGGAAACACAGTCCCACCATTTGCCATGGACTAATCCAGACTGCACTGGAAAAGGGTGAAGCCCCAGAACATCTGCAGTACATCGATGACATCATTATATGGGGCGACACAGCGGAGGAAGTTTTTGAGAAAGGGGAGAAAATAGTTCAGATCCTTCTGAAAGCCGGTTTCGCCATTAAGCGAAGTAAAGTCAAGGGACCTGCGCAAGAGATCCAGTTTTTGGGAATAAAATGGCAGGATGGGCGCCGTCAAATCCCAATGGATGTCATCAACAAAATAGCAGCTATGTCTCCACCAACCAGCAAAAAGGAAGCACAGACCTTCCTGGGTGTTGTGGGTTTTTGGAGGATGCACATCCCAAATTACAGCCAAATTGTGAGTCCTCTGTACCACGTGACCCGGAAGAAGAATGATTTTGAATGGGGCCCTGAGCAACGACAGGCATTTGAACAGATTAAACGGGAGATAGTTCATGCCGTAGCCCTTGGTCCAGTCCGGTCAGGGCAAGATGTTAAAAACGTGCTCTACACCGCAGCCGGGGAGAATGGCCCAACCTGGAGTCTCTGGCAGAAAGCACCAGGGGAGACTCGAGGTCGACCCCTGGGGTTCTGGAGCCGGGGATACAAAGGATCCGAGGCCCGCTATACTCCCACTGAAAAAGAGATTCTGGCAGCATATGAAGGCGTTCGAGCTGCTTCAGAAGTGGTCGGCACTGAAGCACAGCTCCTCCTAGCACCACGATTGCCGGTCCTGGGCTGGATGTTCAAAGAGAGGGTCCCCTCTACGCATCATGCCACCGATGCTACGTGGAGTAAGTGGGTCGCTCTGATCACCCAGCGTGCTCGAATGGGAAACCCCAGTCGCCCAGGAATTCTGGAGGTAATCATGGACTGGCCAGAAGGCAAAGATTTTGGAGCATCGCCAGAGGAGGAGGTGACACGTGCTGAAGAGGCCCCACTGTATAACCAGCTGCCAGAAGATAAGAAACAGTATGCCCTGTTCACGGATGGGTCCTGTCGCATTGTGGGGAAGCAGCGGAGGTGGAAGGCTGCTGTATGGAGCCCTACACGACAAGTCGCGGAAACTGCCGAGGGAGAAGGTGAGTCCAGCCAGTTTGCAGAGGTGAAAGCCATCCAGCTGGCTTTAGACATTGCCAGTCGAGAGAAGTGGCCAGTGCTCTATCTTTACACTGACTCTTGGATGGTGGCCAATGCCTTGTGGGGGTGGCTGCAGCAATGGAAGAAGAACAACTGGCAGCGCAGAGGCAAACCTATCTGGGCTGCCCCATTGTGGCAAGATATTGCTGCCCGGCTAGAGCAGTTGCCTGTAAAAGTCCGTCACGTGGACGCCCACGTCCCTAAGAGTCGGGCCACTGAAGAACATCAAAACAACCACCAGGTAGATCAGGCTGCTAAGATTGAAGTGGCTCAGGTGGATCTGGACTGGCAACATAAGGGTGAACTCTTTATAGCTCGGTGGGCCCATGACACCTCGGGCCACCAAGGAAGAGACGCGACATACAGATGGGCTCGTGACCGAGGGGTGGACTTGACCATGGACACTATTGCACAGGTTATCCATGAATGTGAGACATGCGCTGCAATCAAGCAAGCTAAGCGGGTAAAGCCTCAGTGGTATGGAGGACGATGGCTAAAATATAAATATGGGGAGGCTTGGCAGATTGACTACATCACACTGCCACAAACCCGCCAAGGCAAGCGCTATGTGCTCACAATGGTGGAGGCCACCACCGGATGGCTGGAAACCTACCCTGTGCCCCATGCCACCGCCCGGAATACCATCCTGGGCCTGGAAAAACAAGTCCTGTGGCGACATGGCACTCCCGAAAGAATCGAGTCAGACAACGGGACTCACTTTCGCAACAGCCTCATAGACACCTGGGCCAAAGAACACGGTATTGAGTGGGTGTATCACATCCCCTACCATGCACCAGCCTCGGGAAAGATTGAACGTTACAATGGGCTGCTAAAAACCACTTTGAGGGCAATGGGGGGTGGGACTTTCAAAAATTGGGATACCCATTTAGCAAAGGCCACCTGGTTGGTTAACACCAGAGGGTCCACCAACCGGGCTGGTCCTGCCCAGTCAAAACCTCAGCGCCCAGTAGAAGGGGATAAAGTCCCTGTAGTGCACATGCGGAACATGTTAGGGAAGACGGTTTGGGTCAGTCCTGCCTCGGGCAAAGGCAAGCCCGTCCGCGGGATTGCTTTTGCTCAAGGACCTGGGTGTACCTGGTGGGTAATGCGGAAGGATGGGGAAGTCCGATGTGTACCTCATGGGGATTTAATTTTGGGCGAGAATAGTCCATAAATAAATTGTATAAAGTTAGTTGTTAAATAACCCTGTCACTGTCTGTTATCACTGTTATAATTGTTATATTTTGTACCAGTAGTAGCATAGTAAGAATCGTCCAGATTAAAGAAGGATGGACTTTTTCGATGAAAACCTAGCAGAGCACAGCGATGATGGAACTGGACCTGGTTTTCAACAACTGGCATCCAGCAACTTCATCAAGATCAACATCTCCTGCAGACTGTGGGCACGGGCCACACCAGATACATCAGCCGTGAGCTCCGGATGCAGCAAGTGACCACCCATCACCACACATCACCTCCCCTGCCACGGAAGACCATAACGACAGATGGAGCCTGAAGTCATGGATTAAATGAACTCAATGGACACTTTAGAGTGATGATCCATAGACTAAAGGAATGATATCTGGAGACAGGAGAAGTGGTGGTGATCAACCGGACAGTGGGGGACCTGGGCATGACGTAGATGGTATGGAATAAGGGGTGGATAATGTCCTGGGTTTGGCCAGAACAGGGTTAATTTTCACCGGACTCCAGGAAGGGGCACAGCCGGGGGGTGGGGGCTGACCCCACCTGGCCAAACAGAGCCCAGTATTCCATACCATGTGCCATCACGTTGGGTTCCGGTGGGGGGGGCGGCGCGGCGGGAACGGACTCGCGGCTTGGGCGGGCGCAGCGCCGGTCCGGTTTCGGGAGAGCGGCTGTTGTACGGTTCGTGGTTGCGTTTTCTCCTTATTTGTATCGTTGTTGTTCCTGTTTTCCCTCTGTTTGCTGTTCTGTTAAACTGCCCTTATCCCGACCCACCAGTTTCTGCCTCTTTCTTTCCATTCTCCTCCGCACGCCGGCGGGGGGAGGGGCGGCCGCGTGGCGCTTTTGTTGCCAGCGGCAGCCGAAACCAAAACAGAAGTTCAACCTTTATTAAACCAAAGCAATGATTCCTCCCCCCCCCAAGACACATAATGATATAAATTAATCATAGGAACAAAAGAAATGGACCTACAATCGCCTCAGAATATACTTCAAATCTATGTGCAGTTACTACCAAAATCAAATGTATTAGGACGGGGGCAAACAGGAAAGTTATAGCATTGTTATTATGATCTCTGTCAGAATACTGTGTGCAGCATTTTTAACTCAAACCCTTAAAGAATGGCATAAATTACAGAGGGCCTGGGAACAGGGACAATTCGAACAGCAACTTCATACCAAGAGACAAAAAAGTCTTTCTAAATGAGAAATGGAGTAAACACGGAGCAAACTACATTAAGCAACCACCTCGTTTAACTCTAAGAATATTTCCTGAAACTGCGCGGGACAGGACAGTGTCTCTTTTTCACCACCCAAACCCCACAACTATTCTTTTATGCCTCGCTGACCACCCTACACAATGAAATTCTTTGCAACAGTGAAACACAGAAACACAAAAGACAGAAATTACTTGTGCAACAGCATAACTAGTTTTCACCCTTTCTAGCAGGTGTCATTTTGGACAAGAATATTTGACAGAAACAGCAGGTGAAATTCAAGAATTTTCCTGACATGTAACTGCAATCAGAAAAGCAATTTTGCTGTCAGTTTTTAAACTAGACTTTAGATAAAGCTAAATTACTTGCCAAGTAAGTTTACTGAGACTTAGAAAACAAAACCATGCAAATAAAACTGCAACATGCAACACTCAATAATACTCAACTCCAAAAAAACCTTACTAGCAGATTGTCTGTCCGTGTTTTATTACAGATATATCAATCATCCAAGAAAGTCATAACTCATTTTCACCATCAACTTTAGCAGTCTTGAGAGGAGACATCTCTAGACAAGAGAACCGATTTTAAGTCCTGTGTTTTACTTAAACTTCTAATAAGAACTTTGTAATATTAACTTTTTAGCTATCTATCGTGGCAACATAGCTTCAGCGGAAAAAAATTTCAAAACCCAAACAGCGTCTCTCTTTCAGACCACCACTGAAAACAGTGTTAGGTCCAGTGTTCGTGTCCCCAGGATATGTTAAGAACTAAGCAACCCAGATGAAGCCTCATCTCCTACAACAAACTTGCACTGGTGCTAGTTAGAAGAGACACTGTCATCAACTGTGCACATCTGATAGTGAGCTAACGGCATGAACAAGTTACTCATTACCTTTCTTGTGATGAATTCATTATTGTCCTCTCCAAGGCCTCTTCAAAAGCTGAACTTAGGTGGGAGGGCAGAGAATCATAAAAATACTGGTTCAAGCCAAAACTCTGTATTTGCAGTGCATTAGCACGTTTCCAGGTACCAGCTAAACGGCAGGGCTCGTAGCAGCCAGATCGTATCAGTCTGACCCATATCCTCATTACCTTCAAGCCTGCCTAGTTCAGTCTACACCACCGGCTCTTACTTCAAATTCAAAGATCTTCAGAGCAAAAACTCTGCCTTTTTTTTTTTTTTTTTTTTTTTTTTTAACAAATCAAACATTTAACTCATGCCCCGTTGTAGCTCAGTTCAGCTCAAATGGAGCAAGGAAATAGATGCCAGTCTGCCCTGCTTTCAGCTCCTCAACACCTTACGGGGAAAGCAGGATACAGAAAGGTCAGCATTTAGCAAGAATGTCAACATTACAAGATTGTCATCTTATTAAGACAATAATTCCTACCTACTAACAGCAGCAAACACCTCTCCACACCGTCCTCCCTGCTAAGGGGGGAAAACCACAATTCACAGAGTGTGAAGCTGCCTGAGTACGTCCACTCTGCTGAAATCCCACCACAGATGAGCACCATCATCACACGGCTAATCTCAACTTCACACAATTATTTCATCAACCAAAAAGTTCACCCACAGATGACTGAACGAAGCAAATGAAAGAGGCTTTATGAAACCCCTTCACAAATTTAAGATAAATCCCTAGTAAGCTCACATGTGGATGACACATAGGACTATATCACTTCCTCTTTGTCACATTAAAAGTAACCAGCTTTCATTATTGTTTTTGGGCTACTTTCATGCTCCGCTTTGAAGGCGCCTTAGGCAAGACCTTGCCTCAAAACAAAACATGCAATAATCCATCCAGGAGAAAAGCACATCTCATTTTCCCTACATTGTCCACCACCTAATCAGAAACCACTTACCCCTCTCTCATGTAGAATGAATACACAACTACAAAATCAGCCTAGAATATCCTGGTTCAGATGCGTCACCTATCTCAGCTGTCACAGGCAGATTGTAAATATAAATAAATCCACTCCCAGGGAGGAGAGAACTTCTGTGCCTCAAACAAAAAAATTCACAAGCAATGCCAAACACTGGCCACTCACAGAGCACCAAACTGAAGGCTACTCCAATGTAAGTACAATAATCATCAAGAAAACTTTGACCAATTCTATGCATCTGAAACCTGGTAAGTTTCACTGTGTTACTGCATATGTAAATATTCACTCTACAGTTGGATATAAGGTCCTTAAAAATGAACTATAAACACGGATGACTTGGCTAATTCACATCCATCGAAGTCACGTAGAGAGCACTGAAAAAATCTGACTGATATCACAGAGTCAATACACCAGTTAAAAACTGCAACAGAAATAGAGCTGAGCACATCAGGATAACAGCTTGCAGAAAAGTAAGAGAACATAAGGCAAGTAGACTCGGATAATTAAAACATCGGTACAGTACACAAATACTCAGAGCAAGCTAACAAGGTGGGGACAAGAACACAAAAAACATTTTCTATTAAGCAATTACTAAAGCAGGGAGTTAGCATGCTAAGAGCGCAGTATCAAGAGGATTCAGGTCCTGAAACTTTCGTAACATTTAAGCAATCTGAGATTAAACCAAAATCACCCCAACCCAAACAAGGCTTCATTCTAGGTGCATTCACTTCGAGTCGAAGGCAGTGTCAGCACCCCAGTTTTGTGCACCTCAAATTGTGGAATGGCTCTAAATGTTTCCCTACAGTCCTGCCTACCAACGTAAGATTTCTGAAACACACACGCCCACCCTGCGATGACAACACCAGACCAGAAGACACCTGGAAAGCACACGGTTTAAGTGATGCTTCCAACAAGCTGCAGGTGACAAACCTCAACTCTCCGCTCTGCCCCGCCACCAAACAGGAGCGGGTCACAACCAGTGCCGTCCTACCTGAGGGACAGGGCTGCCATACCCTGTCAGGCAAGAGCTCGGCTGGATACACACATAACAACATATGCCACAGAGCACAGAAAAACGTCAAAGTACACTATAAAACTCCACTCGGCTGCCGCCGCTTTAGCTTTGCTTTTCCTACATTTCTGAAATTAGGACAGGATCGTGAAAGCCTCTGATCCTAACGACACCTTTCCCGACTCCCCAGTTCGCCCTCACGTCTCACAGGGGCAGAAGCACAGAACTCCCGGTATGTCCACCCAGGACAAGGGCAGGACGCCCCAGCCGGGGTGAACAGCCCCACTCGCTTCCGCGCACACGATTTAAAGCCACACCGGGGCTGGAAACGAGCGAGCAAGCGTGTGCGTCCCGCACCCCGACAGCCTCCGCCCGGTCTGGCGGGGAGCTGACCCCCGCGGCTCCGCCCGGGAGATGGACGGCCCAGTCGGCACCCGGCAGCGGTGAGCGCCGGCTCCGCGGCCGCAGACACCCGGGAGAGCGCCGCGGCCCCGCGCCGCGGCCCCGGCCCCCGGGGCTGTCCCCTCGCATGGGCCGGCCAAGCAAGGGATGCGGCCGGGCCGGCGGCGGGAAGAGGACCGGGGGTCAGGGCCCCGCCAGGGGAGAGCCGGGAGCGGCCAGGCCGAGCGCCCACCCGCCCACACCAGGACCAGGGCCGGTGCGACGGGGCAGACCCCGCCGGAGGGGAGGGAACGGGGAACGACAACGGCGGAACCCCGCCTCAGGGCCGGGGTGAAGGGGGGGAGGGGGAATTCGCTTGACAATGGAAGCCCCCCTCAGATTTTTGGGGGGGAGGGGGCGACCCGGTTGCTTGGCAACGGGAACCCATCACCGGGGAGGGACACACGACACACACAGACAACACACCCCCCCGGACCGCGGCGCTGGGTCTACCTTGTAGACGTCGCCGTAAGTGCCGCTGCCGATGCGCTGGATGAGCTCGAAGTCCTCCTGGGGGTTGCGCCGGGACAGGTCGCACACCCGCCCGCCGCCGCCGCTCATGGTGCCCGGGGGAGGCCCCCCTCGGCCACGGCCCCCGAGGCTGGGGGAGGGGAGGATGAGTAAAGGGGGAGGGAACACAACACCGGGCCGCTCACCACCTCCCCCCGGCCCGCTCCGGCAACATGGCGCCGGGCCTCCGCACCGCGCAGGCGCAAGGAGCGCCGCCCCGCCCCGCTCCCCCGCGGCCACCCTTGCGCCTGCGCCGGCCGGCACGCAGGCGGGGCGGCCCCTGCTGCGCATGCGCCCAGTGCACTGCACCGCCCCGCCCCGCCCCGCCCCGCCCCGCCCGGCGTGGGGGGGGGTCCCGCCTTGCCGGCCACGCCCGCGGGGGCCAGCGGCACCGCAGGCGCGGCGACTCCGCCCTCCCCGGGCTCAGCCCGGCTGCATGCGGTCGGGAACCCGGGAACTGGCGGGAGCCGCGATCCGCCCGCGCAGCCCGCGTCTGCAGCCGAGGACCCGCAAATTCACCTGACCCTGGGCTTGGGACGGGGCACCTCGGTGCGCGGTGACCCGGTGCTCCCTACCCCACTACGCAGCACTGGGAACCTGCTGGGATCCCAGAGTCGCCCCGTCGCCCAAACCCTCCAGTAGGGTCTGCTAGGGCCCAGGAGGGCTCCTGTGGGGTGCCTGTCCTTCCCCGCGGGTCACAGAATCACAGAACGTTCGGGGTTGGAAGGGACCTCTGTGGGTCATCTAGTCCAACCCCCCTGCCGAAGCAGGGTCACCTACAGCAGGCTGCACAGGACCTTGTCCAGGCAGGTCTTGAATATCTCCAGAGAAGGAGACTCCACAACCTCCCTGGGCAGCCTGTTCCAGGGCTCCGTCACCCTCAGAGGGAAGAAGTTCTTCCTCATGTTCAGATGGAACTTCCTGTGCCTCAGTTTGTGCCCATTGCCCCTTGTCCTGTTGCTGGGCTCCACTGAAAAGAGTCTGGACCCATCCTCCTGACACCCCCCCTTGAGATATTTATAAGCATTTATAAGGTCCCCTCTCAGCCTTCTCTTCTTCAGGCTGAACAAGCCCAGCTCCCTCAGCCTTTCCTTGCAGGAGAGATGCTCCAGTCCCCTCCTCATCCTGGTAGCCCTCCGCTGGACTCTCTCCAGTAGCTCCTCATGTTTCCTGAACTGGGGAGCCCAGAACTGGACACAGTACTCCAGATGGGGCCTCACTAGGGCTGAGTAGAGGGGAAGGATGAGTAGATGGTCATGGATGTCCCCACACTGGCACCACGCTGCGCACCCACTGGTCCCTGGCACCGCTGGCACAGCCCCCTCGCACACCCACCAATGTCTTCCCCTCACCCATGGGACTGCTTCCCCTGATCTTGCAACTGTTTTTGGAGCGTTGTGCATGCCCACAGGGGACAAAGTGTGCGCCCCCGCTCCTCGCCACACCAATGCTGCCAGTCCCGCTTCTGCTCCCATCTTGCGCGTGGGTTTCCAGCATGGACATGTGGGTGCTTGCCTCCATCCTTGGCCATGCCCCTCCCCAACCTCTCTGCGCAGGGAACAAGTGCCAGACAGCTGTGGGAACCTTTCTCCCCAGATATGCAACCTCCAGAGTGTGGCTCTGCAGCTTGTGGGTCCTTGTGCACCCCTTGGGCTCTGCGCCGGTGAACCAGGCACAGCTTTTCCCGCCACCCTGCTGCTGCCAGGGACTGGTGGGTGAAATAAAAAAGAGTGGGACGAGGGGGGACTTTGGGCACAAAGATGCACCGTCTGCTCGCTGCCCCTGTCTGCCTGGCCAAGGATGCTGGCATAAGGGATCCTCTTCTCGGCTGAGAAGGTGCATGGGGACGGGGAGCTGGGCATGGCCCCATGTCGATGTGTGACTATCAGAGCAGAGAAGGACCTGAGGGGGCTGAGCTCTGGCAGGTGTAGCAGTGATAGCTTGTGAAATTGCATCGAGTCTGTCGGTGTCTTTGCCCCTCCAGCTGCCCCGGACCATGCATCCCTGTCCTTGCCTTCATTTTTATGACTTTTGGTCTCACCAGTAAAACGGTCTCAAACCTGCCAGAACAGGATTCAGGCCGCTGTGATTTTTCCTGGCCTGTGACCAAGGTTTTTGGGGCACGCTGTGCTGTTTTCTGCCGCAGAAGAGCTGGGACAGGCGTCAGGCATAGATTAGCTGGACGGGGCTGCCACAGATGCTCTGAGAGCCGATCCAAGGGGACTGGGCTCTGCGACAAGTTTGGGAGCAGCAACAGCTCTGAATGAGTTACAGAAGGAAATGCCAGGGAGTTTGAGCTCTGTCCGAAAAGGCTAACGGACATCCTGCTGCGGAGCACCGATAACCTCGTCACCTGCCTGCTCTTGCCTCTCAGTCTTCATTTTTATCTCATTAGAGGGGAAATGGGTTATAGTTGTTTCCATGTTATGTCCTTGCCAAGTTCCGCTTAGGTAGAAATGGCTATGAATGAAGCAAGCAGGGTTACTTTTCCCCTTAAATCCTGCTTTCGACGCACAGCAGCTGCCCGCATTTCCTCTGTTCTTGTAAAAACACCCAGGGGTTTTTCTGGAGTGTCTGTGTCTCTTCTCCCTGGTAAAAGAGACAGATGGAGCTGAGAGATGTGCCCTCCGCTGCCTGCAGAAACAGGTCAGGTCAAATGGGTACTGGGCATCATTCGCTTCCCGAAACTTTGGGGTGACTTCTCCTGCTTAGTCTTTTTCCTCCTTCTCCTTAGACATGGCTGCAGTAGAACAGTCGAGCCGTATGCTGCAGGGAGGCAGGCTGGGCTCCTCTTCAGCACTGCTCAAAAAGGTCAAACGAATTCAGTAAAACTGCGTTTGGGTGTTAAACATTTTTGTGACAGTTCAGCCAATGCTCTTGCTGTAAGAGTACTTCTGGTGATGGTGGGGGATTCACTGTGACGTTTGACTTCTGTGCCTCCACAGATCAAGAGCCCCAGCTGTAGCCAGTGGCACCCCACAGCCACAGAAAATACCTTGCTGAGCCTCAATGCCTTGTTCTTTCCAGCCGTGCTCACAACCCACCCATCCTGCTGCTGCTGCTTAGATCGGAAGTGCCACTTTGTGCTCTACAGCCCCAAAACCTGGCCACTGCTTGAAGCAGGAGCACTGTCTCCTCGGCCAGCGTGCGTTGATGGGCTCCAGCTGAGTGACGCTAATGCAGTTTGCCACGGTTGAAGACTTCTTCCCACCCCGGCATCTTTCCACGGCAGGCAAAAGGGCGAGGTGCTGCATCAGCCGGTACTGCGGAGGGAAGGTGTGGCCCAGGGCCAGCCTGTCCCTTTCCCTTATGGGACTGGAGCCACTGCGAGAGGGATCATGTCCTTACAGGGGCCACAGAGCACCTGCTTGAGCCTGGTGGGATCAGACACAGAGGCAGACAAGCGTTCTCTGGAATGCTGAAGGCTGCCTTGGTCAGGGGAAGAGCTGCAGTTTGTGTCAGTCCCAGGGCAGGTTTGTTGTGGTTGTAAGCTGCGCCCCAAAGAAAGCATATTAAGGAAAGTTTAAATATAGAAGGCCCAGTCAGCTTCAGACGTGGGAGGCCCGTGTACCCAAGTCCCATACTGGTATACTCCTGTTGCAGTCACTCCTGATGTCCAGGGAGAAGACCTAAGCCTCAAACTTTTAGGATGACTCTCAGAGTGTAAAAAAGCAGGAGTGCAGCCTGGACATTCTTCCCCTCTCCTCAAACAGGAGGCTTTTTTGTTGTGCTTCACAGAAAAAAGAAAATAAATCTTTGCAGTATGATGTCAACAGTCTGAAAACTTGGCTTCTTCCATGCTCTCTTCCTCTTTAAGTGTAACCAGCAGCTGTCCGTCCCCCAGCTCCTCCTGACCACAGCCAATATCTCTTGGACATCACTTCCTTGTGGCATCCCACGTCAACTCCCATCTGTTCTGGGATGCCTTTCGCTGTTTGCTCCCTGTCCAGCCTCCCAAGCACCCAGCCCCCTGGGTCGAGCGGCACCCATGCAAGATGAGACCCTTTGCCCCGCGTGCCTAGTTTATCTGTCAGTGGCTGCATGGCCCAAGACTGCCTTTTAAAGCAGCCACCTCCATGATGTCACACTGAGGAGCAAGGTGCCAGTGCCAGCTCACGCTAGCACTTGCTGTGCAAAGAACACAGAAGGCAGAAATGCCTTTTTTTAGAGAAATGGTGCCCCAGGGCGGCAACAGCCACAGGGGCGAGGTAGGGCACATCTCTGTGGCATTTGCCAGATGGTGGCCCTTTGGGGATACTGATCAGTGGTGCAGCGTGTGGTAAGTGAAATCCAGCCAGAACACTGCACTGCTTTTTGCCTTTTTATTCCCACCCCTCTTGCAAAAAATAAAGCCTGCGTGAGGTCCACCCCATCTCTCCCCTGGAAGTTCTGTGGCTCAACCAGTGCTGCCACCGGCCAGCACCAGCTGCCTGGGAGAAGTTCGCAATAGTCAGTTGCCAGCACGCAGGGTTCCTGCCCGCAATTTTGCATTAGTCATTGCATTGTTTCTCCTGCTGCAGCACAGACCTTTTCTGGGATGGTTTTGTCTTTGCCAGGAGAGGCACGAGTATAGCGTGAGAGGAAAAACAGATTGCCTTGGCTCAGAAGCCCAGTAGTAAGCATTTCCCCATGTTTCTACAGCTCTGTGTGGAAATACTTATTTGTGTCTTTCAGAGAAAAGCATTATCCTTTTGGAAGGGGCAAGGACGAGGGAATAAGTCAGGCTCACGTGCAATAGATAATGTTTTATGAGTGCTTCTGGCCATTGGTGGTCTCCAGAGGCTCCAGGACATGGGTGCTAGTGCTGAGAGAAGCTGGGCAGAGCTGATTACTCAGGGGAGAAAGGGCAGGCAGGAGCCGAGCAGATGGTAAAAGCACGGGGAGGAGGAGGGCAGGTGAGAAGGACTAGCTGTGGGAAAGGGGGATAATTCCCAGTGCTGGGGAGACCAATGCTGGTTTTGGTTACCTGGTGTGGGAACACCTCATCTTCCTCTCCGGCAGGCATCACTCAGAGACGCACTGCTATCAGGTACCGCTTTTCCCAGCTGGTACACTTGCACAACATCCCGTTCAACCCGACGAAGATGATCCACCAGGACGAATGGCATCTGCTCCCTAAGTGTTCAGCACAGCCCACTCCTTCCTGGTGAGGCCTGTGGCTCGTGCTCTCCCTTTCTCATGAAAAACGCAGCAATGAGACACTAGTTTGCAGAGGAGGGGGCTGAGGCAGGATCCCACCAGGGCCCAGCCATCAGCAATTTTCACCCTCACTTTTACTTGCAGGCTGCTACGGTCAGTCCAGGAAAGTGTGAACACCGCACACAAGGTTTTTTAAGCTTGTTGAATGTAACCTGCTCTCAGCCACCTTTCACAGGCAGATCACCTCTCCCCTTGCCTCTCCAGGGGTCTGCAGACACCAGCTTGAAAACCTGCGTTCTGGTGTCACTGGAAAAGGTCCAGCAGGAGAGGCGTCAGAAGCTGACAACAGAAGCCACGTTCTGAACAATTATGGCAGAACCTGTCTGCATGGAAACTCCCCAGCATTTAGAAATCAGACCATTTCTGTCCATCCAAGTTACTTCAAATTTAAACTCTGGAAGGAAATAGAGAACAAAGAGTGTATAACAGTGTGTCTGCATAAAACCATGCTGCACCCACATCCTGAAGGTCATATGGCTGAAGCCATATGATTATATGGTTCATATGATACCGGGAAGTTTATAGCACAAATACCAACCCACTAGTTTGTAGCAACCTTGCTACAGGATCACTTTCTACTTACAGGTACTCACTCATAGGCCTGGGATTACTCCCACTGTGGGTCTGCCTGGCACGGGCCAGCTGCACTCGTGGCTATTTCTAGGTGTCCTTCCACTTCTCCTGCAGTGGAAGGCTTGTCTGTGGTAACACCCACTCTCAATTTTGTGGGTTTGCTGGAAACAGACTTGAGAAGGATCACGGCCGGATTCCTGGGCATGGCTGCAATTGTTCTTTGCTGCAGGTGCATCGTGCAGCCGTCAGCTTCTTTTGGGAAGAAAGCCTCACCCAGCATGTTGCAGGTCTGCTGTTCCTGACAACAGGTAACACGTCATTCTAGCATGCTAATTATGGATGAAGGCTTCACCAGGTTTCCCTTGGGTAGGCAGCATGCACTGCCAGTAAGCGGAGCACGCCTTTCCTTCTGATCGCCAGTTACTGAGCCTTGTGTGAAGTGAGTCACTTACTCATACAAGTGGAATAACCAATAATTAGAAACAAAAAACCTGTGAAAAATGCTCTAGGCCTCATGCAGCACTAGGAAAGGACCACGGGGCTAAAACAACTGCTCCCTTCTCTTTATGTATGAAGTGATCTCTCTTCTCCAGGACAGAATGGTCCCTTGCTACAGTTTACAGTCCTCGAGGGTGGACTACATATTTCTTTTAACGCTGAAGTAGGAAAGAGGAATACTTCAAGAAAAAGTCTTAGTCATTAAATTCGCGGTTGTTCAGAGGGAGAGGAAAGGTAAAATCCATGAACACAAAGCCAGCATGAGTCTGAACCATTCAAACTCATGAGGCTAAGCACAACACGTTCTCTTGTGCCAGAGGAAATATTTGGATTTGAGCAGCTGTAACGCACAGCACAGCTATATTTTTTTTAATACATTTGGAAAGCACAGGCCTGAAGAAAGGCTCATTGTGCATGGATATTTTAGGCGCTTCATGAAAACCTTAGCCTAACAAAAAACGCTTAAGGAAAAGTGACCCAACAGAAACCCTAGCCTGGGAGAAGGGTGTCAGCAGAGCGCTGGGGAGCAATTTAGCCTGAATGGTTCCTCTGCAGAAGTATGTGGAGGGCCACCCGCGGAGGTAGATTACCTGCTCAATAACCTCCAGATCAGATAACACACAGCACATGCAAAACAATTTCCCTTGCCTGCTCTGATGTGTGCAGCAGGCTCTGCTCCTGCAGAGGGGATTCGGCATCACAACAGGAGCTTGTGCAATGTCATTGCGTCCCGTGGGTCAGATCTGATCACAGATGGAGGCACTGGCTACCTTGCTCTGTTTGCAGGGCAGGCACGACTGAAGTCAGAGAGCAGACTCTCTTACTCTTAAAAGTAGCAACCAGGAAGTTTGCTGGATGCAATTTGCAACCACAGAGCTAGGGCTTAGCCTTGCATAACTGGATAATATGCAAAAACTTCATGAGTGCCGGTAATTATCACCTGTGTGCTACCCAAGATAACTTATACAAACAAAGCTGGGTGCAACTTATTTGATTAGTAAGGCCTAACATTTATTTTGTTATTCACTCACGCTACATCTGAAAATAACAATGTGATTATCTAATTCACAGGAATATTCTGCACTAAAGGTCTATGCACTTATGTAGCCAACATGTCATATGACCTAAACCACCTCCCCACATTCGTCTATAATCTTCCTGATGATGTAGAACATGGATACAGCTGGTCTGTATTTCATCATTGGTGCAGTCTGGGATTTACAGTAGCAACCGGGTGTCTTTGCACATATTACCCATTTGTTAGCAGGGGCAACATTATGCAGCTGAAGCCCACCAGAGACGACTCCGTATGACTGCCCACCTGCCACCAACACCCTTTAGTGGCCGCTGAACAGTATTTTGCAGGACTTGAAGAAGCAAAAGTGAAGGAAAAACTAAACTCAATTATCTCAAGCACAAAAGCCTGATTCTTCAAAATCTGACCATCACGTTTTACTGGCTCAGTAACCTGTTCTTCCATGCTGCCCAGCAGAGAGATTTGAAAAGGAGACAGCTCTCAGAGGATGGAGATGGCTCAGGATCAGATGCTACAGTTCAGCATGCCAAGTCCATGCAGAGGAATGTTATTTGCACTGGAAGGTAATGGGGAGGAAAGTTGCTGTAAGAATTTAGTGCTATTTCTATTTTTTTCAAGGATCTGTACATAAAGAAATTAAGGAAAACTCACTGTTGCCAAATGAATCCTAGCCAGAATTATACCCCCCTCCCCAAAGCATGATCCGTAACATTTTAATTCAGTACCTTCCACACTTGACCCTAAGGGAAGGCTTTGGTGCTGCTCCCCTCCCAAAATGCCCAAACAGACCTTTTTCTTCTAAAACAGCATACACCCGTGTCTCTTTGTGTATCCTTTGTACATAAAGTTGCCATGTCATTTGTAAATAACTAACATTTCCATTCTGAGCACACAAGCTGCACCATGAGGATTAAATTACTCTTGTCCATTCCTGGATGGTCTCTTGGTTACGAGGCATTTGTCAAGCTACAATATCTGTAGTAAAATACTTGCCTCTGTCAAAAGCATTTATGTCAACTGCAATTTCACAGCTTGGAAATGGTGTCTCCTGCAAGGCAGAGAAAGTTCATAAACCAGGATGGTCACAGCCTGGACAGTGCTTGCACCAAGCATCCCTACAAGCCCCCTGCAGCATGCTGGAGTTAGAGCCCCAGAGAACTTCTCCTTCTTGGGCCAAGAAGCCACCCATGGCAACAGAGGGAGGGGGAGAGGCTAGCAGGCTAGTGGCTTTGCATTTTCCAGTGCTTAATGGCAGGGACACGTGAGTTAACAGATGAAAGCACCATGCTGATCTGTCAGACAGCAGTCAAACTGACAGAGCCCATCCCCACAATTAAGAGACTTCAGTGCTATGTTGATGCATCTGTCACAACTCATCCAAAGCTAAAATCCTCTGCCATCACCTAAAAGCCAGTGTTGTCTTTGATGCATGGCATCCATACCATTCACTGCCAGAGCAGTATTTCACACCTGCTGAGCACACAGAAAGAGTTGGCCAGGCCCCTGGAAGGTCCTCCAGGCTGCCTTACAGAGGGCATGTGCTCTGCTGGGAACAAAGCAGACACTGCTGATGGAGCAGAGCGATCAGAGAAGCCAATTCTGCAGCAAGGGTGGATGGTACAACATGAACACAAAGGGGAATGGTGGGGAGAAAGGGTCACATACAAAATATTGTGAGCATAGGGCTGAGAAGAGAAGAAGGGAGATGCAAGAGAAAGGTTGGTAGAAGAGCAAAGCGAAGGAAGGGGAGGTGAGAGGCAAGGGCGGTGGAACAGAAATATTGCCTTAGTGCAATAACCATCAACTAAATGACAGCAGAAAAAGTCAGTGCCAAATTAGGCTAAGAAACACAATCATACAAAGTAGACTAAAACCAAACAGATCAATTAATCTATCTGGGAGCAAACAACATGCCAGGAGAAACTAGCACCAGCACTAAGCACAGCTTCGGGGCCAGCCTTCCCTGCATTTTGGCACTTGGCTTCACCACTGAGCACAGAGCAATGTTTCTCAGCAAACAGTTAGGTCCTGTTGGAGTCAGCTCACACTTGTTTATGTGGTTGTCTCACCATACACAGATCTGGGCAGAAACACTCTCTCCAGATGGTTTATACATCTAATAACACCAAGAAGGTTTAACTTGGTTCCATCTCATGTGAAGGGCACAAATAGTCATAGGTGACACTAAACTGGGGGAGCTGGATACCATAATGAATGGCAGAACTTCTGCCCAGAAAGGCCTCAGTCAACTTGTGAAGTAGCACCTTGTGGTGTTTAAAGAGGAGGTAAGCAGAGCTCTGTGGGTGGGGTGACACAGCCCCATGCGTTCAACCAGGCTGGGAGATTCAAGCTGGGTGGCAGCTCTGCTGAGAAGGGCTTGGGGTTACAGCAGAAAACATGCTGATCCTGAGCCAGAAGCGTGCTCCCATTGCAGGAAAGACAAACAGGCTACACTAGGAGCCACACGGCTAGCAGAGCCAGAAGAGTGACTTTATTCTCTTTCATCAGGGCTGCTGAGGCCTCACCAGGATTTGTGTCCAGTGGTACATCCTCCTGTTCAGGAGGGGCATGGGGAAATAGGAGAGGGGCCAGAAGAGGCTGCAAAAATGGTTAGGGACCTGGAGCACAGTGCCATGAGGGGAGGGAGCCAGGCTTGGGTAGTTTGGTGAGAAGGAGTCAGAGGGGGCATCTACCAGGAGCCTGTGACTGCTTGAAAGGCAGGTACAGGCACGAAAGCACCAAACTCCAGCAGCGAGGGACAACAGCCACAGATTGCAGTCTGGGAGGCTCACACGTAAGGAAAGCTTCTCCCCCAGGAGGGTGGTGTCCCCTGGAACACGCACCCAGAGAAGCAGGGACCTCCATCCTTCGAGGTTTAAGACTTGGGCAGACAAAGCCCCAGCTGATGTGCTCTAGCATTGGCAGCAGACCTGCTCCAATGCGGAGGCTGGAGGCCACCAGAGGCCCCCCTCCCACAGGCATGACAACTATATTGAAAAAGACACCTCAGCGTTGTATAAAGGTGGGGGGGCTCCACAAGCAGTTCTCAACAACAGTAAGTTTTCGTCTCTTGAAATACAATTAGCCTTAAGATTAAAGTCTCTTCACTTACCCAGCCAAAGCACCTTGTCAGAATAAAGAAAAAAAAAAAGTGAAAACCCCAAATCAAACCCTAGACACACTACTAATCGTATCTCCATACTAATCACAGCAGAGGAACACAACACATGAGTCCATACCAGCTTGCCAAGTTGCAAATGCTTTTCCAAAATAGCATCTGAAAGCAATCTGCAGTATTCTCTACAAAAAAAACTTCCCTGTCAGCTCAGCAGCCATGGGAAAGCCTCAAAATTAGACTGGCCTCCCCCCCAAATACCTTTTGCATAGACTAAAAAACACTGCTAAGAACTCTCTCTTTTCAGGAAAATTTTTCCATATGCTTCTTTGCAGGTAGAAGGCACTTCCACTTGCTTAGCCACTTGGCAAGTTTTTCCATCTTCCACACTGTGCCCTTGGAGTAACATTAATAAGTGATGAAAAGCATTATTTTTTATAGAAATAAGTCTCTTCAACCTAAAAATCTAAAGCACACCCATCAGACACATGCAAACGCTGCAAAGAATTAATACAGAAGACAGTTTATTTTTCACCCCCAAGTAATCTCAATAGCAACATTTCAAACTCATCAGAAACCAGCTTTAAAGGCACATGCTAAAGCATACATCCAGCCCTCAAGAATAGCTGGACGCTTCTTCAGACAAGATGTGCTTCTCAAAAACATTGCTGAAGGTGAAAATCCATTTACATTTAACATTACCACATTTGTTTCTGCAGTTCTGAAAAGCAAGTCCGTCTCTCCCAGAGAAATTCCTCCCAGTACTGAGAGGCTTTGCCTAAACAAAGATTTGAGGACTCTGTCTCAATATTACAATTTTTTACAGTAAAAACACTTGAAACAGTAGTAGGCATCTTCCACCGCTCCTAAAAACCAAAGAGAGAAAATCAGCGCCTTAGGACATCCAGAGAAAGTGAGGGGAGCTAACAAACGGCACAGGGTTTGTTCGGATCAGCAGGGTTCCACTGGATCAATGCCATGCTGCTTCCCAAATGTATCAGGAGTCAAGTTCACTGTGGCACAGTGCAAGAAAGCTACCGATTCCCAGCAGCAGAGATCTTCCTGTATTTGTATATGAAAGCGTCCGTCTTTCCAAGACTAACCCCATAGACGCCATCTGGCACCAGAGACCCAAAATGCGTCTGTCTGCTGCCGAGAAAGGATTCTTCAACACCACCCACCGAGGAGGAAGGATTCCCACCAACAGCCGGGGCTTTTGCGGTGGCGGTTTCACTTGCACCATCAGAAACGGCATTAGGAGACTCATTTTCAGCACACTTGGTAATGCCGTCCATGCGCTTATGGAGATCTTGGCTCAGCAGCAATACGACAGTGCCTCCCACACGGACTACCCTGGCAGTTGCAGGAAAAATAAAGGTGAGGTGTTCAGCCTGCCTGGCATTCATTCATCCGTGCAGAACTCAACGCTGCTGACGCTTCAGACACCAGCTGCATGCGACAAAACACCTAAGCACGTTAAGGGTCATGGCTCAACTCAGCAACCTACATCTCCCAATGGAATTTAAATTCCCCAGCTTCTTAACTCTTCCTAAATGGGAGAACTGGGCCCTATCCTGACTCCCAAACATTTCTGACCTCACAAGGTCTTTCCACTGGGTTAGCAGGGAAATTGGACCCATTTTTTTTTCCCTCTTAGTATTGTTCCAAGGATTGAGGGCAGCATCACCTTCAGATCCCATTTCTGGGTCCCATGAGCCCCCCCCACTCTGCAAAGGAACAGCTGCCCAGGGCAGCACCAGCTCTTCAGGTTGGTAAGGCAGTTCTGAAGCTGGCCTTTCCCTTTGGAAACTGCAAAAGGGTCTGTCCTTTCTGTGCTCCACTGAGCCTTAACGGCTTTCAAACCCAGGAAACAGAGGAAAAGGAACCACCGTTTGTCATCCATGTTTCTTAGGACATGAGCAAACATTACACTTGGCTTTGAAAGAGGGGAAAAAAAGGACTACCCTGGCTCTGTTCACAGCAAGGGGACTGAACAGTCTTACCGGTGGGGCTCTCATGGTCATGGTCCCTTTCTCACCTCCACCTCCCCAAGGAAATACTCTGCTTACAATGGCCCAACAGAGCAAGTGACACAAGAAGACAAGCACGGGCAAAGGGAGGGATGGTCAGCACAAGCTGACGTAAGATTGCCCTGCCACTCTCTGCAGCTACCTCACCTTCCTCACCATCTTCCCACCGCATTCCTGCACTGGGTGAGCGAGACCAACACACGCTGAAGCCCAGTCCTACAGAAAGGGCTTGTTTTCAGCCAAGAAAAGAAATACAGGGGCAGATGCTTTGAACTGCCCCTTACAAGCAGCCCGCTATTAGCTTGGCTCAACCCTGCCACAAAATGACAGGGTGAGAGATGAAAGGAGGCATCTAAAAGCAGACCAGGTGGGTAGCTGGACCTTCCAGTACACCCTAACAGAAAGGAAAACGCATACCACCACTTTCTGGTCTGAGATCCTTCCTGCCAAGGCAGGAAGCTTGGTAAAAGCTGGGTTGTGAACCCAAAAGGAAAGCCTATGATTTTATACAATCAGACCTCAACTGAGAAATGACTGCTGCTTTATTTGCCTGGTCATGCTTTAAGTTTGCCTAGGTCATTCTCTCCTCTTTCTCCTGTCTGCCTTGTAGAGAACATTTGTGAGTGTGGCTCACACAAGCAGCTCATTCCTTGTCAGCTTGCACTGCCATCAGCGCTTCCACGACAAGCCACAACAGCCTCTAAGGGACAAGGAAAGGACTTGGACTCCCACAGCCTGCACAGGATCAGATGACAGAGCTGGAGAGCGTTGGGAATAAAGCAAACACAAAGCTGACTGAACGGTTAGGATCGCAGACCAAGCATGTCAAAGGCCACACGTACCTCTCCATTTCCTGGAGAATATCCGGTAGGAGCTGTATGTCTTTTGTGATCTTGAACTTCTTCCCAAACGGAATATCCGAAATCACAGCGTCAAAGCTTTCTGAAGGCAACGGCAACGCTGCAGAATAAAGGCAGGTCTTCACATCCGACTACGGGGAAAAACAAACAGCAGCTACGCCCCCATTCACCTTACAAAACTGCCTGGCAGCTCTTTCACAGGTTATGCACTCAGATTCATGGCTCCTTCTGCGCCTATCCTCACCAAAAGCACGAGAAAGCCACCAACCCAATGCAGACTGGGAAGAGACAAATGCACGAGAGCATGGTTTAGCTTGCAGATTCCCTGTTACTGGTGATACGTTTGCCCCAATAGCACAATTCTCCAAACAGGGGACTGCATGGGTCCAAACCAACTGCCTCTTCTCAACACACAGCACATCTTCACAAGCAAAAGGCAAAAGAAGAGCTAAGCTTGCAAGCAACTTACTTATTCCAGATGTTCACATGCACCCATATGAATGGCAAGGAACCACATGTTAAATTCCTCTCTGTCCCCCTTTTATCCCCCCAAGAATCTGGTTACAGCCAGAATCACTTCGATTCTCTCCGAGCTTGTGTCTCTGAAGCATCTCCCCAGAGTCTGTGCACCCTGGGAGCAGTCAGTTCTCTTGACCGTGAGGCAGCACTGCACCCTTGTGGTGATGAAGGCCGGTCACATACCAGGCTGTGCTGGCCAGAGCATAGCCAGCATGTGAAAGGATGAGACTATGGGTTCTCCATCCCTCAGCATGCTCAAAACTCGACAGGACAAGGCCCTGAGCAACCTGACCCAGCTTTGGGGTTAGTCCTGCTTCAAGCAGATGACAGGACTGAAGACCTTCGGTGGTCCCTTCCCACTTAAACCCTGCTGTGATTCTATGCCAGCCTTTCTAGAACTGGATGGACATGCTTCTTGGACCATCCTTGGAGCACCACTTGCAGCATAACAATTCTGTAACAATTTTATCTACAAATGGAAAGACAAGTTACCTACAGTCCTTCTCAAAATATGCAGAAATAACAACAGCTTTTGACCAGTGACAAAGACACCAATTACTTGTTCAGTATTAGAAAAGCCTGACATCAAAGCACCTTTCGTTATCCTAGAAGCCTAGGCCAATCACAGCTTTTCAGTATAGAAATAAAGCACTATATATTTTCTTATTGATAAGAAATAATATTTCTTACCATTCTGGTAAGAATAAATATTGCAAGGTGAAAAAAAAAAAAATGTATACTTCCATCACTCATGCAAAGGGAAAAACACCCCGCTTTTGTCTGTCAGGAATTTCATACAGGACTAAAATAGACTCAGGCTTTGAGGTCCCCAGTAAGGTCATAAAATTGCTACTTTCTTCCCAGACTAGCTCAGGAACTGAGAGTAAACACATTCTCTCACATCCAGGAAAAAGTCACTGTCATTTAATATACTCCTACTGCAAAACATTAACAATTTAACACTGAGCTGAATGAGTCCCTGCTATTCTCCTCTGGTAAATTTAAGTTACAAGCCACATTTTATCTGGATTTGTCCTTGCTGTGTTCCCCTAAGACACAAAAAACTCTCACGTGGTAGGTGCTCGTAGTGGTATTCCCACATTTACCATCAAGACAGACAACTACTGCCCATGTCTGACAATTATTTTCATTGTCTTCTGCTGAATTTATTCTTGCCAAAGTTCAGAGGGGGAGAGAACAAATAATTACCCGTTTGCTAGCGCTACAGCGTCACTACTCAGGCTACTGGTTGAGAGCTAGCTCTACCACACATCGCCTCAAGAGAACCTACAACACCTGTATAATCCCAGAACCACAAAAAACTTCCAACATGTCTTGCTTGGAAAGCCTACAGGCATACCTTTCACAGAAGCTTTAAGTAACTCAATCTTATCCATCAGGCCTGCAGTCCTTATATTCACATCTGCGCCCTCTAACTGTGAATCGCTTATATCAGCACCCCAGTAACAGGCTTCCTGTTCAGAGAAAAGAAACCAGGAAAGTCATCTCATTGCCAAACAGGTGTATTCATTTTATAAACCCTTCTCAGAACTGCCTTGTTGCACAGCCCTTCCACCACAAAATCCTCGCTGGGAGATCCACTACCATTACACAGAGCAATCCATAGACCCAGAGGACAGAAGAACGGGGGAAGGCTGTGCTATCTTCACTCCTTCCATGCTCTGGTCTGCTCAAGACACTTGTAACTTTCAGAAATATTGAGGCTATGTCCTAACAGCAAGACCCCAGCTAGCTATAGACAGCCACGCTGCCTCTAATACTGACAACCGACCGTACTGTCCCACTGACACCTCCGTTCCCAGGATAAGCCCAGGCAGTTCTCAAAGTCCATGGCTGCCTCACACAAACCCTGCGGTATAAATCCAGGGCTGCCAGCACCTGCCTGCACAACTGCGCAGGACCTTGGTTTACGTTCCTGTGGAGGAACATTTGTACTAGGACACTTCTAACAACTGTCTAGAAAGATCAGTTTGGTTCCAGCTTTCCACTCACGCACTCTGGTATCCCTGTGGTACAGATTTCTCTTGATGCAAGTACAACGCGTCTTGCAAAGGTCCTGCCTGTGCCACTGCGATACTCACGGGCCACTCTTTGGCAGCTTCCAGCAGTATCGTCCCCAGCCCACACATGGGATCCAGCACAAAGGCACCCGCCTGCAAAAACAAAGGGGTTATGGCATCCCACGCAAGACAGACTCCTCTCCCGGGACAAAGCCTCCTCAGGGATGCACAGATCACCTACAAACTCCCACTGAATCCAGTCTAGGTAACAATAACCACTGGTTTACCAGGCCAAACCTGCCTGTAAGAGAGCAGAGTAGAAAGCATCGACAGTTTCGCTGAAGACAATGCATCAATACATCTAGCCTTGAGGTGACATTTAGGGAAGCAACTTGTGAGTGGACTGCAGACGGGTATTGGTACCAACTTAATCTGTGGAAAACATCACACTTGCTTCTGTTTTCTTTTGGGAGAACAATCCCAAACAAGGTTTGAAGCCCGGACAGTGAAAAAATCTTGCTCTTTAGACATATATCCATACAAGGAATAACACCTCTCCTGAGGAGGACCCAGGAATACAGCAGATACCTGGTTGAACAGCAGGTGACAGCGCACTCTGACCACAGATAAGGCAAACCCTGCTCACATGCATTCAAGTGTGGGGCATTAAAATCACCACACTTCTCCCAAGCTTCCAGTGCCAGCTCTGACAAGCAGCAACCCCCTCCTTCATTCAGGACTCCACATCTTTGCCATGAACACCCACTTACGCTGATTTCAGCCAGAGATGCCATGGCCCATGCAACTGTGGACCGCAGCCCTGCGGTTTTGATATACTCTCTGTTTGCCAACGGAAGCCTGCAGACAGCAAAAAACCAAGGTAAGATAACGGTACAACCACCCAGAAAAGCCCATGTAATAAGAACAAACAAATGAACTGGACAGATCTACAGACAGACAGATAGAAACCACAGTCTGCTTTTATCCATAACTCACTGCAAAGTCTGGCCTACATGCTCAGATCAGCTCCAGACAGACCACAAGACTAGTGTGACGGTCCAGTGAATATTAAACCAGAAGACAAAAACTCACAGTGGACAGCAAGAGCATTTAGGAATTACGCCTGTTCTGACGCTGCCTAGACAAATCCGGTGAGGAGAATGCCTACCTGAAAAGAGGAATCCCCACCACAGAGTGAATGTCATTAAGATGTACAAAGATCTGAAAGAGGAAAAAAATTACATTAGAAACCCTCAACCTGAAACCACAATAGCTTTAACTCATTTAAACCAGACACAGAAGACGTTTCTACAAACTTCTGATCCTAGTTTTTAAGAACAAAAATGCATGCTGTAGACAATTATGATTAGTTGGAAGAAATCACACTAGGTTATCTGAAGGCCACTTCAGAGAGGATTTAATATCCAAGCAAGCAGGGAGGGGAATTTTGTCAGCCAGGAGTCCATCAGCAAGCACTTGAATCTCTAAGGGAGGCAAGTTTTGTAACACCAAATGGGTATTAATTATAAAACCACTCACTCTATGCAGGAGAAGATTCTTCACAGTATGCTAGCTACTGGCACTGAGCTGTTCACACATACACCTCCTCTTTAAAAAAAAAACAAACAAAAACCCAAAACAAACACCCATCAAAAAATGAGTGCCACCAAGCCATATTTCAGATGGAAGGCAGATGTGGGTAATCCTTCCAGAAGTACAGGCACCTCAAAGAAATTGTCCTCCTGTGCCATTCAGAGCATCCCAAAAGCAGACTGAGCTCCCCAAACAGGTCTTGCATGACTGCATTCCCTCCCCGGGAAGCCCACAGAGAAACATGATGCTTTTGAAATATCCCAGTCCTCAGCACTTGAATGGTTTCAGAGCAAAAATGTCAACAAGAACAAGAGCCCCACTTGAGGCTCAACACAGCCATATTCAATGCAGAGCCTGGGAAAACCGGAGCCAGTGGATGAACTCGGAGCTTTCACAGAAGGCCTCAGCATCAGCGCTGAGAGCAGCTTCCATACACCAAGCACAGGCATGGAGAAACAGCTTGTCACGATCAGCCAGTCCTTTCCAAGGTCTCCAGACACCTTTCCACCATGGAGGGTTCCTTAAGCAAGCTCCTTGTCAGGGAGAAGGTCTAGGAGGAGGCTCTCCCATGAAGGGCATTCTCAAGTCCACTTCTTTGAGAACACGGCCTTGCTGCATGCTCTTCTCCCCTACAGAGGCTGAACCAGCTGCCCAATGGCTCACGCAATGTCCGTTTTCAACAGAGCCCAGCAGTCTGTAAGCGTGCCGGATCCTGAGGCATCGCCTGTGCGGATCCTGCCCCTCTCGTACAGGCCCATGCTGGGCAGTCTGGTATTTATTGAAGTGCTCTGGACCGCACGCACACAGTGGCTACCACAAAGCTTTGCTCAGCGCTACCAGATCATTTCTAGCTAAACTCAGCGGCAGAAAGACAAACAGGGAGAGGCCACGGTCCCGCGTGCAAAGGGAGCAGAACACACAACAAAAGATGTCGGGGGCAACGCTGGAAGCAGCCACAGGCCGTCCGGCAGATGAGCACCACTACCTCCAGATCGGGGTCCCGCAGGTCAGCCCGCCACCCACACTGCTTCATAAGCGCTACGCCAACAGCTCTTCCGATCTCCTGCAAGGGGGGAGAACAGTCACAGGCAGTAAAAATAACAGGATTAAGAAAACTACAGATCACAGCCTTGACTGCACAATCCTCATAAATACCTGGGGAAAGAAAGTCTCTTATCCCTACAAGAACAATTCGTACAAAGACCAGAAGAGGCACCACAGGGCACAGCGAGCGAGCGAGGGGCAGAGCAGACGCACGGCAGGACAAAACGACTATCACTCAGCTCGAGTGCAGGAGGCTGAAGTGCAAGTCCTGCCCAAGCTACAACAAAAGTTGTCATCATTTTAGAATTGTATATCGCACACAAAATATTTCTGACGGCTGTAAACTACATAACCTCAGAGCAAACTTGTGAATGCACAACTGCAACTCACAATTTCAATGCTCTTACGGCATCTAGAAAGCTCTGAACACCTTCAGAGTATGAGAGTTCAAACGCACAGCACGAATTTAAGCAAACATTCGTGTTGGCAGGCTGATGTGTCCCACCTTCCCAAGGCACTAGCTTTAGCAGGAAAAAAAGAAGTATCTAGATAAACTACTGTTATCTTCAAGTCAGAAAAATCTGCATAAATTGCAGCTACACAGGGATTCTTTTTGAAATTTTTTTTTTATTTTCCTCACAGTAGAAAGATACTGTAGATCGGTGAAGTGCTGCATGGAAAGGGCCCCTGGAGGTCTCTGTGCCACCACCCTCTCCCAGGGACCAAGATCCACCCCCCAGGACATCTCCCAGGGCTGCACCTCCCTCCTGGGAAACAAGTTCTCCCCAGTACCCAACCACAGCACAAAGAAGCTGTAAATTCTGGCTTTTGCCCCATCTTCTACATTGTCTGCCACAACTGAGAAGAGTCTGGCTCCACTGTCCTTGCAATGGCCCTTTAAGCAGCTGTAAACCACTATCAGATTGCTCCTCAGGCTCCACAAGCCCAGCTACCTCAACCTCTTGCCTTTACTTACCCACAACAACAGGCATTGATTTGAAAAATATTCAGGGTAGCAGTGCCCACAAATTAACAACAGCCCTTGTATCTCTACTTGTTTAAGGTAAATGCAGGTTAAGGCCTTTTCTGAGAAAATACAGAAAAAGCTTCAATCCGTTTGCTATTCTAAAACAGACAACACACAACTGAAATGACAAATAAACTACACATCTCTCTTCACCTTCGCTAACTTCTTCTAAAACACAGATACTTCAGCACATAGCATACCTGCGAAGGAAGTATTCTGGCAATCGCTCCACTACAACGACAAGAAACTCTGAAACTGAAGCTAAGCTGCTCATTCGCCACAGGTTTCTCCCCACTGCTTTTGGGAGGGTCTTCTAAGGAAGTCTTGCTTTCAGTCCAGCAGTCCTGATTGCTCTTTCTCTCCGGTACCACACACCTCTCTCCAGCTTCCACTCGACACTCCTCAGACACAGGCTCTCTCACTTGTTCCGTTTTCTGCCTTTTCGTTGCAGTATTTGCCTCTTCTTCTGATTTCCTCTTCAGAGGCAATCGGTCTTCTTGAGAGACATTGCCTTTCTTCCCCTCGTGCCCATGAAGGTTTCTCCAGGTGGAGAGAACATCCAGCCAATACTTTGGCTCCTCAGTGACAAGGCTTTTAATCTCATGCAGCATTTTCCCTGGGAGAAAAAGCAGCTTCGGATTAAATAGTTCAGTCTCAGCGTTTGGTTTTCCTACAGACTGAGAACAGCTGTTAACAGAGACTGTGTTCAGATTTCATTTGTGTGTGAAGCCAGGAACCACAGCAGCAGCCATCACAGGCACACCTGAGCTCTCAATGCCCACCTACCCCACCAGCAGAGACCCAGGCCTCCCTCTGATTACGAGCTCTGCAGAACCAAGAGTAAATTGTGCAGGGGTGGAAGTCTGCAGAAGAATTCAGCAGCCCTAGAAAACCAGACCACCCCTGAGAGTCATTCCCAGGGACGGAGGACCAGCCTAACACGCCATCCTCCCTGAAAGCCCTTGGTCCGGGATGAGAGATGTGGGACACTTTCCAGGACTGAAACACAGACATGAACGTGAATCACACTGATTCAGCTCAGAACAAAGGCCACAAGTTTATAAAGGAAATCTCTCCTTGCTCTTCATCAACCTGCCATCAATTCCTCAAGGTCTCCGACACATGCCTGAACTTACACCCGTGAGTAGTCCTCTCGACCTAGCTGTGACAAGAGAGGCACAAGGAGTACACAGGAGAGGCACGAGGAGTATACGGGCCAATGCACTTAAAAACCTGGCAGCTGGTTCAAGGGGGAAGTAAAAAAAAAAAAAGGTAGTTCTAGTTCTCATTTAGACTCCTAGTTAAATTTGATCCTCAAAGATGAAGGCCATCCGTGATCTCCCAAATAAAACCCCACCAGCATGCAGGTATCAATCCGTCTTACTTGAAATTCTTATTCCAGCACCGACCAAGAATGCGACCCGAGTAGCTGAGGTTTACAAGAAATCTGTGTACTGAGCAGTTCAGTGACACAGGACCCACTTTGCCTAAGGAAAGGTGAGTCGTCCTTAAAATGCACACCGGACTTCAGTTTCGGGGTGGGATGGGTGGGTTTTGTTGTTTTGGGTTTTTTTGTGGTGCGGGGGGGAGAAGGTGGCAGGCGGGTGGTGGTGTTACACACACACACACACACGTGTACAGTGCCAGCAGAACCCAAGCTGGTAAGGTATCCATTTCAAACAGTTTTAAAGCCATTTTCAGCACAAAAGAGAGCACTGAAAACAGGCCTGCGCGAAAGCGCTTCAGAACTGGCCGCCCCTGCGCCCACCCCGCCAGCACACCGGGGGGGTGGGGCTGCCCCGAGGGAGGGAGGCAGGGCCGTACCTCTGCTCCCGGCCACCGCCAGCGGGGGCCGTCTCTTCAGCAGCAGGAACAGCCGCTCTCCGGACTTGAGTTTCCTCAGCTCGCCCGGCGCCGCCCCCGTGCTGAAGAAGACCTTTCCCGAGACGCAGTCCACCTCCGGGGAGAACCAGAAACCGAGCCCCACCGCGAAGCCGTTGTGGGCGGGCGCCTCCGGCAGCCCCGCAGCCCGCGCCCCCGCTCGCACCCCGCGGGGAGGAGGGCGGCGCGGCCCGCGGCTCGGCCGAGCGGAGACGTCCCGGCCCTCGGGGGGCCCTTCCCGCCCCGGCCCCCGCCCAGGCCAGACCCGCGGGGCCCCACGCAGGCGGCGGCACAGCCCGCGCCGCGCCCGCCCAGCTGCGGGCGCCAGGCGAACAAGGCCGCGTTCCCCGCCGGCCCGCACCGGAACGGACCGAGCGGGCGCCGGCTCCCCCCTCACCTCCGTGGCGCCGAGCCGCGCCCGCACCTCCCGCGCCAGGAAGGGCTCCAGCCCGCCGCCCGCCGTGCAGAAGTACCGCTCGCCGCCCGCCGCCATCTTGGCCCGCCCCGCCGCCCTCGGCGCGGCCCGTCGGCCCTGGCGGGACCGGCCCTGCTCGGCGGGGCCGCTCCTCGGGGGCGGCTCTCCGGCGGTGAGCCCGCCCTAGGAGCGGCCGGCGGGGCGCAGCGCCTGCGTCGGGACCGGGGCTGGGATCAGCAGCAGCGGCTCCATGGCGCAGAGCTGGTGCTGCACCCACGCCGCTGGGGAGGGCGATCCGCAAACCCCCCCCGCCGGGAGCGAGTCGGCAGCCGCAGCCCGGGGGAAGCGCCGGGAGGGCAGGTGGGGGCCGGCAGCTGCCCCCCACGGGCGACCTTCTCTGCTGCTGCCGCCCCCGGGCCTGCTCAGCCTGGAGAGGACGAAGGGGGCCCCGCACGGAGGGGGAGGGCGGCAGCGGCGCGTTCTCCGCGGGCAGCTTGGGAGTCGTGGCCGTGGGGGTTCGGGTGGGAATTGGGCGAGTCTTTCTGATCGCACAGAGGAGGAGGGTCTGGCTGTTTTTGAAGCAGGCGAGAGAAAGGGGTTAGCACTGGTAACACGGGGAGGGGGGCTAGGTGACTTTTCCCTGCTCTTCGCTTGGTCTTCGGTCGTTTTACTGTCGTTGCACCAGTGAACGTTTCCCTTGGCTTGGTAAGTCGCCCACCACCGACCGAGCCCAGCCCTGGGCTCTCCCGTGGGACACGCTGTGAAGCGGCCAGACGCAGGACCGGCAAGCCAAGTGTTGCTTCTCTCGTCTGAAATGTGGAGCCTCGTCCACCATAAGGGTCAGGCGTTAGCCCCTCACACGCAGTCCCGTGGACGGCAACGAGGAACGGCGTGAGAGCTGCTGCTTTGCTGGGGGCCAACCACAAACCGCAGGAGGAACAAGGGATGCCCACGCCGCAGCCTCCAGCAGGTACCTGTGATAGTTTGACTGGGGGCAATCGGTGGTTTGAAACCCGAAGGAACAGCCGCTGGAAGTGAAAAAGCAGGGGATCCGCATGCAGGGCAAGCACCAGCACATCCGTCAGCAACAGATAAACACCATGAGCTGCATCAGTAGTAGCCTCCTATACAGTGATGGGTAAGCCACCATCCCTGGGGCCAGATCCACTCCTGCTACTGCGGCAGAGCTGCTCAAGGAACAAATTCAGCTCCCTTGGCCAGCAGGGGAGTTGGGTGTGAAAGTGTGCCGCGGCTCACTCCTCATGTCTTTAATACACAAATTTCACTCCCTTCCCTGCACCCAGCTCTGCCGCGATTGAGAGACGGGACACCGCTTGATGCAAGCAGGATGATCGTTTTATTGTTCTTACACACATACATTTATACAGATCAGAAGGTAGCGTGTTTTAAACTGATTGGTTAAGTTTCAAACTAGGCACCTATTGATTGGTTAACACAGTTGCTAATACAGACACATTCTTTTCCTAAGCTCATCTAAACTAAGGCCATGCAGACACATTCTTTTCTTATCTTATCCAAGGCCTTGCTTCCTCCCTCAGGATGGCTCGGCACTATCTCTCTTCTTCTCAGGGTCAGGATGGCTGGGCACTAACTCCCTTCTTCCCAGGGTTTATGGCCCACAAGTTCCAACACATCCTCCCTCATCAATTGCACCGCACTGGGGGCCCTGCTGAGGCCCACATCTCCCCCTTCCTGTTGTACAAAAAGAATTCCTTTTACTGAGTGTGTTATTAGTTTTTGTAAACACTGCAACAGGCATGGAAGGAGTAATAACAGAAAAATAAAAACAGCTAAAGCATACACTGCTGTCTTTATAGCATGTACACAAAACCCATGGTTTGCAAGTGTTACAGAAAAGACACGAAACTTTCGTGACTGGTGTTTCTATATGCTGGTTCATACAGTCCTTCTATGTTTATGATTCTACCGTCCTGATTGTCCCGGTCCTCTGGAGGAGGTTCACCAACTTGCTGCTCTGAAGGTTGGTCCCGGGTGCGATCCGATTCGTCCTCAGACGGTTGTGGTAACGATTCACGGAAAGGCCGCACACTTTTTGCTGGAATCCATTGTGGGCCTCTTTCTGTGGAAACACAAGCATAACCTCTGCCCCACGTGATAAGGGGGTAGGGTCCCATGATCTTACCTGTTTCAGGATCTCGAATCAATACTGGGGCCTTGATTGTTGCTTCAAACGAAGCGTTTGTATTAAAATGACGAACTATCGGAGGGTTGCTGTCTAACAGAGAACAATTTAAAAAATTAAAAACATGTAAGGCTTTCTGTAGACGCTCCTCAGGGGTAGCAGTCCCTACTCCCTCTTTTTGTTGTTGTAATAAACGTTTCAGAGATTGATGAGAGCGTTCAATTAAGGATTGGCCTGTAGGGGAGTGAGGAATGCCAGTAACGTGAGTAATCCCCCAGGAGTTAAAAAAGGTTTTTGTTGCGGCGGACACGTAGGCAGGGCCGTTGTCCGTCTTGATTTGAGAGGGTATACCTAAAGTGGCAAAGGCACGCATTAAATGTTTTTGAACATCACGTATCTTTTCTCCTGTGTGGCAGGAGGCAAATAGGGCACCAGAAAAGGTATCAATGGAAGAGTGAATAGATTTTAGATGACCAAATTCTGAAAAGTGGGTTACATCAGTTTGCCACAGTTGTAAGCTCTGCAGTCCCCTAGGATTAACCCCTCCCGCTACCGACGGAAAGGAGTGTTTTTGACAGTCAGGACACACGGCGATAATGTTAGTTGCTTGCTGGGTAGTGAGGTCAAATTGCCGTTTAAGACCTCCAGCATTCTGGTGAAAGAAAGAATGGCTGAGTTTAGCCTGTGCTATGCGATCCGGTAATACTTGCACTGGTAATGTAAGTATATCAGCTCGTCGATTCCCTTCTGCAATAAAACCAGGTAAAGCAGTATGTGCCCTGACGTGCATGACAAAATAGGGATGAGGGCGCGAGTCCAGGAGGAAAATAAGTTCCTGCAATAAAGCAAACAATTCAGAATGTGAGACATCACGTAACACAGATGCTTCAGCCCGTTCAACAATTCCTGTAACATAAGCTGAGTCAGTAATTATGTTAAGCGGTGTGGACCACTTTCGGAAAACTCGAACAACCGCGTTCAGTTCTACTATCTGAGGAGAACCAGGCACAGTCTCTATATCCGAGTTCCATTGTCCACACTGGTCATCCCACCATAGGATGACCGATTTATGCGACTTTCCAGAGCCGTCCGTAAACACGGTGAGGGCCTGCAAGGGTTGGTCGCTTCTTTTTGGCCTGGACAGAAGACGAAAGTCAGCATTGAGTAGCTTATGAGATGGCGGGTGAGAAGTAAGTTGTCCTGTATAGCCAGCTATTGCTATACTGAAGGCATCGGATTGTTGGTGGAGCCACTGTAAGTAAGTACTTGCCACAGGCAAACAGATGCAGGCAAAGTCCATTCCTGATAGTGTCAGCAAACGTTGTCGGGCTCTAATGATTAAAGATGCAAACATCTCGTGCTGTGTTGAAATAGTCTTTGAAGACTGATTCGGTAAGAAAACCCATTCAATAATCAGCAGTGGGTCTGATTTCTGAGAATCCCACTGAAATATTAGCGCATGCGGTTGTCGAGCGGGGTTCAGAATAATCAGAAAAAAGGGTAGCTCGGGAGCCCATCGATGTGCTTGTCGAAGACTAATTGCTGTAGCAACCTTTTGCAGGGAAGTAGTGGCTTCAGGGTCAAGACTGCGGGGGGAGTGCAAGTCAGTGTCCCCTTTTAGCAGTCTAAATAAAGGACTTAAATCTGCATTAGAAATCCCCAACAGTGGTCGAACCCAATTGATTGTTCCCAATAATTTCTGTGCATCATGTAAATTTTGTATGTCTGTCTGTATCTGCAGAGGTTGGGGAATTATAGTTTGGGCCCTGATGTGCCAACCTAAGTATTTCCATGGAGATATTTTTTGAATTTTTTCTGGCGCAATACAGGGGCCTGCCGAGTTAACGGCAGCCATGACAAGAGCTACGGCTTCCTCCATGACCTCATGGAGTTGTGCAGCCACCAGGATGTCATCCATATAGTGATACAACAAGACACTAGGCATTGTAGTTCTAACAGGGGTAAGTACTTTAGCTACGTACCACTGACAAATCGTAGGACTATTCTTCATTCCCTGTGGCAGCACAGCCCACTGGTATCTTTGCAATGGGGCTTGCATGTTGACGCTTGGAACTGAAAAGGCAAATTTAGGAGCATCGTCTGGATGCAGTGGGATATTAAAAAAGCAGTCTTTGAGGTCAATAACAGTCAAGTGCCAATCTCGAGGGATCATAGTAGGGGACGGGAGTCCTGGTTGAAGGGCTCCCATATCTTCCATAGCGTCATTAATTTTTCTAAGGTCATGGAGTAAGCGCCACTTGCCAGTTTGTTTCTTGATGACAAAGACAGGTGAATTCCAAGGGCTAGTGGAGGGCACGATGTGCCCTTTTGTTAACTGCTCCATGACTAATTCCTGGAGGGCGCGAAGCTTTTCCAGAGGGAGGGGCCATTGATCTACCCAAATAGGGTCATCGGTTTTCCAAGTTAATTTCAGGGTGTCGCGCACTTCAATGGCCCCATCTAAAAATGGGTCCGAATAGACATTCCCCACTGAGACAGTACGTCGCGCCCCCACAGGACCATAGGAACAGGTAACACAAAAGGCTTAACAGAAGCTGTATGCCCTTCCGGACCTTGGATTTGGATTAATTCTACGCTTTGGTGGCTTTTACCAGTTCCCCCAATACCAGCCAATGTCTGGGAAACGTTAGCCAGAGGCCATTGTGGAGGCCACTTGGCCTGGGATATTACTGTGACATCAGCTCCAGTATCAATAATCCCATTTAATATTACTTGCTGCCCCCCACGAATAAGGGTACATTGGTACACAGGTCGTTTTTGGGAAATAGACTGTACCCATAAAATTTGTGGGTCCCCCGTAGATTTAAACCCTCTCTGCCTTTGTTGAGGCTGGTTAGGAACTGGGGAGTCCGTCACTGTGGGAATCAATATCAATTGTGCTATACGGCTGCCTTCTGGTACCGTGCAGGGAGGAAACGGGGTCCATGCCATGATTTTAATTTCATCAGTACTGTCAGAATCAATAACCTCTGGTAGTACAAAAAGTCCTGACAAGGTGGTAGATGATCTTCCTAACAAAAGCGCTTGAGTTTTTGGGGGTAGGGGTCCCGAAACGTTTGTTAACAATAAGTGAACCGAGGAACCGAGCAACGTTACTGTGTGGGAGGTTGCCAGGTCCAATCCGGCGCTACCAGCTGCTGTTGGGTGGAGACTTGAGACACTGCTGGTTCCCTCCATAGGGGTTGAAAGGTCGGCTGCGGTACTTGTGTCTGTGCGCGTCGCTGCCTCACGCTCCGCGATCGGTTTCCCTGTATCGGTTGACCCTGGAAATCATACTTAGACCGACATTGATTAGCATAATGACGCCCTTTTCGGCATCTAGGGCAGACCCCAAGGGCCTGGGGCCTGGCACCAGCATTGGTAGCCAAACAGTTCCTTTTCAAATGACCTGGTTTGCCACAACCATAACAATTCCCGGGCCCCCCAGAGCTGTGCAGGGCCGCAAAAGCAGCGGCCATGGCTTCAAATTTATGATCCATAGTGCCAATTCTATTACAAGCCTCTACCATTTCCACCAGTGTGGGGTTTGGATTTGGGAGAGATTTCAGTAACTTTTTACAATCCACATTAGCATTTTCTACAGCCAATTTTAACAACAAAATCTCCCGCGCTTCCGTGTTGTCTATCTGACGCTCCAGAGCTTGCTTCAGCCTGTCAATAAACTGCATATAAGGTTCCCGGGGGTCCTGGGTAATCGTAGTGAAGGTTTTTAGCAGTTTTTGTGAGTCAGGGACCTTAAAAAGGGCCTTGTTTAGCTTTTTCGCGAATCACTTCAAGAGCTTCCCATGGGATATCCCGGGGTTGAGCCACCGGATCAGAATACTGACCCATGCCAGTAAGGTGCTCGATAGTCAGTGCAGCTATAGCTGCATTGCCATGACCCACGTAAGTCATGAGAAGTGCCTGGAGTCCCCCCCTCCAGTGTGACTCCCACAGGGAGTACTGTGTCGGAGTCAGTAACAGTTGCGCTAAAGATTTTAAATCATGCGGAGTCATAACATAAGTGTCGAAAACAGAAGACAGCAAACTTGCAAAATACGGAGACGAAAGCCCGTGCTCAGTAACAGTACGACGCAGTTCCTTAATTACTGAGAAAGATAAAGCCTCCCACTGAGCCCCCCGACCCTGATAGATCACAGGGGCTACAATTGTTTTAGCAATTTCTAACTCCCCCTCCTTCAAGGCTTGGCATTTTATATTAGCCCACACATCGCGCGGGTTAGGGGGGTAGAGATCCGGTTCTTTTTCAGGATCCACCGGACCCGGGTCAAAAGGATCCCCCCCCGGGGGGTATCCTGCAGCACACACTCTTAAGGGTTTGTTCTCCGGCAGCACCGGAGGCGCCATGGGAGAGTTATCTTCCTCCCCTGCTTTGTCTTTATGATTTTTCTCTTGCGCTTTTAAAGTCTCAAAAACACTCCTCCACCAGGGGAGCATACGCTGGGCTTCGGCGTTGCCTGTTGTTGCCGCGTCCCATAGTTTCACCCCCACATCGTCCCAAAGTTCCCGCGTAAAGATAGTAGACGCAGTTACGGTGGGCATCTTCACTTGTACCCATTTAAGCATTAGTTTAAGATCATGCCCAGAAATATTCTTTCCATGTCTTTTAAGGAGAGCTTTCATAAGCTCATATACATCTCTCTCTGGGGAAGACGTCTGACTTCCCATGTTTCCCACAGCTCACCTCTCAGCTCCGGAGGGATTGTTTAAGCCGGCTCCTGCTTCCTTTCAGCAGCTCATTCAACGTCCTGTGGGACTCGCAGCATGCCACGCAGATAGGTGGTTTTTCTCCGAATCACGTCGGGGTCACCAATTTGCCGCGATTGAGAGACGGGACACCGCTTGATGCAAGCAGGATGATCGTTTTATTGTTCTTACACACATACATTTATACAGATCAGAAGGTAGCGTGTTTTAAACTGATTGGTTAAGTTTCAAACTAGGCACCTATTGATTGGTTAACACGGTTGCTAATACAGACACATTCTTTTCCTAAGCTCATCTAAACTAAGGCCATGCAGACACATTCTTTTCTTATCTTATCCAAGGCCTTGCTTCCTCCCTCAGGATGGCTCGGCACTATCTCTCTTCTTCTCAGGGTCAGGATGGCTGGGCACTAACTCCCTTCTTCCCAGGGTTTATGGCCCACAAGTTCCAACACATCCTCCCTCATCAATTGCACCGCACTGGGGGCCCTGCTGAGGCCCACACAGCTCCACCTGAACTTTACCAGAGGTTTATCACAGCAATTAAATATGTTGTTACCCAAGCACTCATCTTCAGGAACTTTTATTCTCCAGACTACTCTGTTATATGGGGCAATGTTCTCATCCTCCTTCCCGCTTATTTACAGGGGACAGAGCCAGAATGTGAAGTAAAATAGGTTTCATGAGTCATGTATAGTCCAGTCTTTGGGCCCAAAAGGAAATGCTCCAACAGCAGAAAAAGTGAAATTCAGTCTCACCTACCACAGCTCGTGCATCTCTGGATTAATTAAAAAACTCTAGCGGTCCTTTGGCTTGAGATAAGCATCTGTGCTCCAGACCATGCCAGTCTCCAAGAAGCGCTCGAAATCCAGAGGCAGGCAGAGATAACATTTCAGTAGAAAATGCAGACTTAAAGCTACTTGTGGTCTTTGTTCCCTTCCCTCAATCAGCTGGGGATCACAGAATCACGGAATGGTAGGGCTTGGAAGGGACCTCTGGGGATCATCTAGTCCAACCCCCCTGCGAAAGCAGGTTAATCTAGAGCAGGCTGAACAGGAACTTGTCCAGGTGAGTTTTGAGTATCTCCACAGAAGGCGACTCCACAATCCCTCTGGGCAGCCTGTTCCAGTGCTCCATCATCCTCAGAGTGAAAAAGTTCTTCCTCGTGTTCAGATGGAACTTCTATGCTTCAGTTTGTGCCCATTGCCCCTTGTCCTGTCACTGGGCACCACTGAAAAGAGTTTGGCCCCATCCTCCTGACATCCACCCGTAAGATATTTATAAACATTTACAAGATCCCCTCTCAGCCTTCTTCAGGCTAAACAAGCCCAGCTCCCTCAGCCTTTCCTTGCAGGAGAGATGCTCCAGTCCCCTCATCATCTTCGTAGCCCTCCACTGGACTCTCCAGTAGTTCCTCATCTTTCTTGAACTGGGGAGCCCAGAGCTTGAACGCAGTACTCCAGATGGGGCCTCACCAGGGCAGAGTAGAGGAGGAGGATAACCCCCCTCAACCTCCTGGCCACACTGCTGGCTCATCATTAACTTGTTGTCCACCAGCATACCCAGGTCCCTCTCCGCAGAGCTGCTCTCCAGCAGGTCCGTCCCAAGCCTGTACTGGTGCATGGGGTTAGTCCTCTCCCGGTGCAGGACCCTGCACTTGCCCTTGTTGAACTTCATCAGGTTCCTCTGTGTCCAGCTCGCCAGCCTGTCCAGGTCACGCTGAATGGCAGCACAGCCTTCTGGTGTACCAGCCACTCCTCCCAGTTTTGTGTCATCAGCAAATTTGCTGAGGGTACACTCTGTCCCTTCATCCAGGTCATGGATGAAAAAGCTGAACAAGACTGGGCTGAGCACTGATCCGTGGGGAACACCGCTAGTTACCAGCTTCCAACTAGACTCAGCGCTGCTGATGACAACCCTCTGAGTTCTGCCATTCAGCCAGTTCTCTATCCACCGCACTGACCACTCATCCAGCCCACACTTCCTGAGCTCCCCTATGAGGATGTTATGGAGACTATGTCAAAAGCCTTGCTGAAGTCAAGGTAGACAATATCCCCTGCTCTCCCCTCATCTACCCAGCCAGTCACACCATCATAGAAAGCTATGATCTTGGTCGAGCATGATTTCCCCTTGGGGAATCCATGTTGACTACTCCTGATAACCTTCTTTTCCTCCACTTGCTTAGAGATGACATCCAGAATCAGCTGTTTCATCACCTTTCCAGGTACGGAGGTGAGGTTGACCAGCCTGTAGTTTCCTGTGTCCTCCTTCTTGCCCTTTTTGAAGCCTGGAGTGACATTGGCTTTCCTCCAGTTCTCAGGCACTTCTCCTGTTCTCCAGGACCTTTCAAAGGTGATGGAGAGTGGCTCAGCAATGACATCTGCCAGCTCCCTGAGCACTCGTGGGTACATCCCATTGGGGCCCATGGATTTGTGGGTGTCCACTTTGCTTAGATGATCTCTCACCTGATCTCCCTCAACCAAGGGAAGGTCTGCCTCCAGGGACTGGGATGCCTGAGGGCCAGCCTTAGCCGTGCACACTGAAGCGAAGAAGGCATTCAGTAACTCCGCCTTCTCTGTATCCTCCATCTCCAGGGCACCCACCTAATTCAGCAGTGGCCCCACATTTTCCCTTGTCTGCCCTTTGCTGCTGATGTACTTGAAGAAGCCCTTCTTGTTGTCTTTGACATCCCTTGCCAGATTTAATTCCAGGTGGGCCTTAGCCTTCCTTGTTGCTTCCCTGCATGCTCTGACAACATTCCTGTATTCCTCTCAAGTGACCTATTCCTCTTTCCACATTCCGTAGACCTTTCTCTTCCATTTGAGTTTCACTAGAAGCTCCTTGCTCATCCATGCAGGTCTCCTGCCTCCTTTGCTAGGCTTCCTACTCATGGGGATGCACTGATCCTGAGCATGGAGGAAGTGATGCTTAAATAGTGGCCAGCTCTCTTGGACCCCCCTACCTTGTAGAGTCCTGACCTGCGGGATTCCTCCAAGTAGGTCCTTGAAGAGGCCAAAGTTAGCTCTCCTGCAGTCCAAGGTTGTGATCCTACTTACTGCCCTGCTTCCTCCATGTAGGAACCTGAACTCCACCATCTCATGGCCACTTTACCCAAGGCTGCCGCCAACCTGCACATCCTCAACCAGTCCATCTCTATTTGTCACCACAAGGTCCAGCAGCACACCACTCCTTGTTGGCTCCTCGACCACCTGCGTCAAAAAGTTGTCATCAATGCTTTGCAGGAACCTTCTGCACTGTGTGTGCCTGGCTCTGTGGTCTTTACAGCACATATCAGGGTGGTTGAAGTCCTCCATGAGAACTAGGGCCTGTGGAGTATATGCGAGGAGTATAGTCAGGACCCTAAATTCTAGGAAAGCCAACTTCCAGCTCTTCAAGGAGTTAGTCAGTAGGACCCCCTGGGAAACGGTCCTCAGGGACAGGGGGGCAGAACAGAGCTGGCAGATCTTTAAGCATGCTTTACGTAGAGCGCAGGAGCTCTCAGTGCCCAGGTATAAGAAGTCAGGCAAGGAAGGGAAGAGACCAGCATGGCTGAGCCGAGACCTACTGGTCAAACTAAAGGGCAAGAGGGAACTGCACACACAGTGGAAGCAGGGACAGGTATCTTGGGAAGACTATAGAGACGCTGTGCAATTGTGTAGGGATGGGGTCAGGAGGGCCAAGGCGCGGCTGGAGCTGAATTTGGCAAGGGATGCAAAGAATAACTAGAAAGTCTTCTACAAGTATGTCAGGCAGAAAAGGAAGGTTAAAGAAAGCTTGCCCCCCGCCCCCGCCCCCCCCCCCCCCCCCCCCCCCCCCCCCCCGACGAACAAGAATGGCAACCTAGTATCAACAGATGAGGAGAACGCTGAGGTACTCAACAACTTTTTTGCCTCACTCTTCACAGTCAACCTCTCTCCTTGCCCTTCCCCTGTTGATGGACTGCAAGACGGGGTCCAGAGGGTCAAAGCCCTTCCCACTGTAATGGAAGACCGGGTTTGGGACCACCTGGGGAACCTGAACATGCAGAAGTCTAGGGGACCTTATGAGATGCATTCTAGAGCCGTGAGGGAATTGGCTGATGTTATTGCCACTCTCCATGATACTTGAAAGGTCATGGCAGTCAGGCAAAGTCCCTGGTGACTGGAAGAAGGAAAACATTATGCTCATTTTTCAAAAGGATAGGAAGGAGGACCCTGGGAACTACCGACCTGTCAGCCTCACCTCTGTGCCTGGGAAGATCATGGAACAGGTCCTCCTAGAAGCTGTGCTAAGGCACGTGGGGGACAGGGAGGTGATTCGAGACAGCCAGCATGGCTTCACCAAGGGCAAGTCCTGCCTGACCAACCTAGTGGCTTTCTATGATGGCGTGACTAGATCAGTGGACAAGGGAAGAGCTATGGATGTCATCTGTCTGGACTTCTGTAAAGTCTTTGACACATTTCCTCACAACATCCTTCTCTCTAAATTGGAGGAACATGGATTTGATGGGTGGACTATTTGGTGGCTAAGGGATTGGTTGGAAGGGGGCAGCCAGAGGGTAGTGGTCAATGGCTCAATGTCCAAGTGGACGCTGGTGACAAGTGGTGTCCCTCAGGGGTCAGCACTGGGACTGGTGCTGTTGAATATTTTTATCAATGACTTAGCGAGATTGAGTGCACCCTCAGCAAGCTTGCAGACAACACAAAGCTGAGTGGTGCAGTTGACATGCCAGAAGGATGGGATGCCATCCAGAGGGACCTGGATAAGCTTGAGAAATGGGCCTTTGTATACCTCATGAGGTTCAACAAGATGAAGTGCAATGTCCTGCATCTGGGGCGGGGCAACCCCTGCTATTAATACCGGCTGGGGGATGAGGGGATTGAGAGCAGCCCTGCTGAGAAGGACTTGGGGGTACTGGTGGATTAAAAGCTTGACATGAGCCACCAATGTGCGCTCGCAGCCCAGAAGGCCAACCATATCCTGGGCTGCATCAAGAAAAGCATGGCCAGCAGGGTGAGGGAGGGGATTCTGCCCCTCTACTCCTCTCTGATGAGACCCCATCTGGAGTCCTGCATCCAGCTCTGGAGCCCCCAGCACAAGAAGGACATGGACCTGTTGGAACAGGTCCAGAGGAGGGCCACAAAAATGATCTGAGGGCTGAAGCACCTCTCCTGTGAGGAAAGGGTGAGAGAGTTGGGGCTGTTCAGCCTGGAGAAGAGAAGACTGCGGAGAGACCTTATTGCAGCCTTCCAGTACCTGAAGGGGCCTGTAGGAAAGATGGGGAAAATATTTTCAGCAGGGCTTGTTGCAATAGGACAAGGAGTAATGGCTTTAAACTAAGAGAGGGTAGATTTAGACTAGATATAAGGAAGAAGGGTGGTGAAATGCTGGGACAGATTGCCCAGAGAAGTAGCGGAGGCCCCATCCCTGGAAACATTTAAGGCCAGGTTGGATGGGGCTCTGAGCAACCTGGTCTAGTTGAAGATACCCCTGCTCATTGCAGGGGGGCTGGACTAAATGACCTCTAAAGGTCCCTTCCAACCCAAAGCATTCTATGAAGCTATGATTCTATGGTTTGTTACCTGTTGGTTTTGCTGCACCCCATGATGCAAGTACCAGCCCCATCTTGGTCGCTGCTCCCATGTTGAAAGTTTATTACAGCACAGTGAGAATTGTTAGCAGCACTGTAAGAGCAGTGAGGGGTTGAGATTTTATAACGAAGCAAGCTGGACTGTGTGCATATCTAAAGTCCTTTTTACTCTCAGTCAAGATCTTGAAGGTTTTGTGTTGTAGCTGTGCCTTTCATAGGAACACCTTCCTTACCTGAATGGTAGATCCTGCGTGTACGGCTCATGGCAGGTGGTCAGCCAAGCGTGACTATGGATGGAAAAGTGCTTCTCTTGTAAATGCGTAGAACTTTAACATGGAGGTGAAATTCAAAGTGTCGATTTCAGTTCCTCTTACTGAGTAAGGACCAGAGAAAAAATGATATTCTGTGCACAGGGGAAAGAAGGGAATTCATTAATTAAAGTTCTGTTCATATTTGCTGATTTTTTTTTCACCATCTTGTTGACTGGCTTGCTTAATTCTCTTGAGGGCAAAGCCTATAAAAGGTTGGGCCCAGCAAGTTCACGTCTGAGGCAATTGCACCAAGCTGTGCAAGGTCGCACAGCCAGACAGGGATCCATTAGCCCAGATTTCATGCTGTTTGCCATGACTGTGCTGCTAAGCACAGCAGGATTAATTTCCATGCAAGTGTATTTAAACTCCACCAGCCAAGAAAAGAACGGTACAGTCTACACGACATTTGACTTGTTTGGTTTATAACATCTTTAGTCTGAGTGCTACCGGAAGGTTTGCAAATTGCATGTGGTGGATGTGCTCTATGTTCTGAGAAACCAGCTAAGGCTAATTACTGGGGGAATGGTTGTACGGGAGGAAGCAAACGAAGAGGTCAGAGTTACGCTGTCATCAAACTTTAAGTACTGAATGACCTCACTACATTGTTGCTACCTAGATGAATGACCTGCTGCAGCTAGGGACTACGCAGGATTCTCCTACACAGTTCTTTGTAGGTTTTCCAGCAAGCTGATCAGCTCACTTCCAAACATCACTCTTTGAAAGAGGTGGTCAGCAAGCTTTTTCTCCCCACATGGAGCAGATAGTTTCAGAGAAAGTTTCAAGGTCATCTTGACAAATATGGTGCCAGAGAAAAGGCAGAATTGTGCTTAATGAGCAGCTTTAGAAGCATTGGAGCTGAATTAAACTGTAGCAGAAAGAGGTGGAGTGGGAAGACATGGAAAGAAGTGCATAATTCACTGCTGGAATCTAAAAGCATTGATATACGGAGAGGAAACATATAGTATGTTCCTCCAACATTTCTAGGAAAACAGATAAACAACTAAAAAACTAACTAACTAACTAAAAAAAAAACCAGTTTGACGGAAGTATTTTGCCAGACTTCCTAATTCTGTTATAAAAATACCACCTACAGTGCTGTGAAAGTGAAGAAGAGCTTTTCTTTGCTAAGCAGGTCTTGAGCTTATTATTCGTGTAAGCTTAGCCTAAGAAAAGGGATTTTGTTCTTACCACATTTAGCATCTTTGTTTTCACCTCTCCCCTCCAAGACACCACTCATTCTGCAGGACCACAGTCTGAGATTCTGATAACAAATTCTGCCGGTACGGATAAATGGAAGTGATTTCCTCTGAAGTCTGATAAGAAATAGATAGGAAGCATAACTGGATTATAGCTCCAAGTGGCAGTTGACATTTTCAGGATTTTCCACTAGGTGGTGCCCAGTCAGTCCTTCAAAGAGTATCGATTGCCACCCAGAGGAATCGTTTCAATTCTGTTATTGCCTGCGTCACACGTGGCTGACGTTATTCTAGGAGGAGGTCGTTCAGTGTCTCTGTAGCACAATTCACCCATAAAATCGTTTATCTTTGAGAAACGTGGCTAAGGCTGTAGATGTGCTAGAAAATCTTGGGTGAGTGTTGCTGTAGAGTATAAAATGTTAACCCAAGCATAAGATAATTTTGGAATTCAAGTTCAAGCTAATGGAAGAATGTGACAGATAGAGGATATGATGGGACCACATCAGTACTGGTGTTCTTGTTTGCTCACCCCATGCATAGCTTGAGTGCCTGGGGCTCTGACCTGAGGTTGCTAAGAAATACTTATGGCTAATACAAAAGCTGATGATTTGGACTGGGGTCTGTAGCTGAGGAAAAACATATGTTTATAGTTTCATATGAAAGATGACGACAAGAATTGCTCAAAAGATAGATTATCTATAAGAAATCACTGACAGGTTATCTCCGGATGAGGTAAGCATGCAAAAATTGGAGACTTGCAAGAAGACGAATGATCATGGTTTTACTCAGAGGTATGACTTAAGGGAAGAGTAACATGATTGGAATGTTAACAGACTGTGGCTAGTTAGGAATTGTGAATATGTAAGAAAAAGGGAGATAGTGTAAGCTTGTAGAGCTTATCCCAGCTGAAACTAGGACAATGGCTTACCTACATCATTAATGCCAGTGGCAAAGGGGTTGGGACTTCCAGAGGAACACAGTCTAAGGAGCACTTGGAACTTTCCACATACTGAAACCCAGACTCAGGGTCTCTCTTGAAAACCTTGTCTACCAGATGTGGTCCTAGAGACAGGAGAAAAGAAGTGAAGTTCTTGCCTTCAATGAAGAAACCTGGGAGTTGTGTACTAATCAACTTAATCTCTGCTTTGGGGTGGGAAGGTCTGATACTCTTTTCCAAGCGCTAACAGAAAACGTGGCCTGTGCTTGCAGTTGAGTGAAACAAGCATGGGTTTGTGACAGTTCATGAAGAATTCTGCTTAGAGACGAGCTGAACATCATGTCGGATAATGTGGCATAGGGAACGGTGAGTACGGCTGTTACACTGCTATTAGAGTCTGTGGGTGGGAGGAGTCAGAGTGCCCCAGAGGGGATAGAGTAGGGACTTGGAATGATCTCAAGTTGGAGAAATAATCTAAAATAAATGTAGATGAAGGGAAGTGTAAAGGTAGTGTAGTCTAGGCTGGAGAAACTTTGGGGAGAAAGAGGAAATAGAAACAAAAGGTGCTGCAGAGAGACAGGTAATCACCTTGTGCATCCTCTGTAACGAGTCTGGGATTAAGGCCAGGAAGAAAAACTTTCTGAGTGATCAGACAGGTAAGCGCTGCAGGAGGGATCAGAGAGAGATGGCAGAGCTTTTCATGAGAGTCTTGAACATCAACACCCAAATTGTCAGCATTGTGTGGGGGGCTTTACTTGATCCTCTCTCCTCTTGAGGAGAGAGACCAACTCAAAGGTCTCGGGAGGTCTCTTTCATTCTATATTTACGATTCACGAATAGATCACATTTTTATCCCTACAGGAAAAAGGGCTGTGAAGAAAGACGGTGGGAATGATGATGATGATGAACCCAATGAATAGAACATTAATGACAGCTTGATAGGTGATGAGGAAGAGGAGCATGAGCCTACTAATGGAGACTCTGACTGGAAACCAAGTTCAGAAGACAAGAATAACGAGGATGTTTACGTGCTTTTGCAAGGAACACGTAGATTTGTTAAGACCAAAAAGGAGCTACATGGAGCAACACTACGATCTGTTGTTCCTACGAACACAGGTCCGATCTGGCTGTGTAAGACATGGATGCGCAAGGGGAGGAGCTGCTTTGAAAACTGTATTTTCCTCAGTGATGTAGGCACTGCAAGAAGATTGTAATGACGGCGAGGGGATTCAGCAGTGCCTTTCTTGTCCATATGTATTATTTCAGTGTTTTTTTTTTTTTTTCCTTAAGTGGCAGAGCCAGAAGATGGCGCTCTGGAAATTTTTTTCTGGGCTACTTTATTTTCTAGCACCCTTGGTGGGTCATAGTTTGAACTAGTATTTTAAAGGTTGTTAGTGCTTCATCTTCTAGTGCTTGAAATAAAGGGAAGTCTTTAGTTTTGCTGAAACACAATATATACTCTGTTGACTGCAGAGGAGTTACACTTCACACCTGCAGTCTCGCAGACTAATTCTTGGCCCTCACTGGGGAATCATCTGTCTAAAAGATTTTGAAATGTTGTTCCGAGTTAACGCAATCTCAAACTTCATTAGTCTGCCAGCAGCTTTCCTTTCGGGGGTATGTCCTGGGTTTGGCCAGAACAGGGTTAATTTTCACCGGAATCCAGGAAGGGGCACAGCCGGGGGGTGGGGGCTGACCCCACCTGGCCAAACAGAGCCCGGTATTCCATACCATGTGACGTCACGTTGGGTTCCGGTGGGGGGGACAGCGCGGCGGGAAGGCACTCGTGGCTTGGGGGGGCGCGGCGCCGGTCCTGTTTCGGGAGAGCGGCTGTCTGGGTCGTTACGGTTCGTTGTTGTGTTTTCTCCTTATTTGTATCGTTGTTGTTCCTGTTTCCCTCTGTTTGCTGTTCTGTTAAACTGCCCTTATCCCGACCCACCAGTTTCTGCCTTTTTCTTTCCATTCTCCTCCGCACGCCGGCGGGGAGAGGGGCGGCCGCGTGGTGCTTTTGTTGCCGGCGGCAGCCGAAACCGAAACATTTAATTGGCGCCCAACGTGGGGCGGGGATAACGGCAGGGCTGAGCAGCGGGTGTTAAAACTGCTTACTTAGATTTTGTTAAATTTTGTTATAGGCATTTTTCTGTGTTAGTTAAATAGTCGCCGGTAAAAATGTTGCTGACTTTGTTTAGATGGCTGTGGTTTTTGAACCCTTATTTGCAGTATGTGTTTACTGCCATGCTGTTCATCATCAGTGGAAAAAGGATTAAGATGATGATTTTGCTGTACTGTACGATATCGACTTATGATAACATCACTGTGCATGAAATTAGTCTTGTATTTGCATGCGGCACTGCGGTCATTTCCATACCTCGGATCCTATGTCTTAGAATTTGTTAATAATCAAACCCAGTCTGTGGGGAAAACCGAAGGGGATACCTTCCCCCACTCTTTCGCCCCCCCTCTCTTCCTCAGGCTGGTCCTAACTGCTTTTGAGAATTTCGAGTATCCGTGGGATGCTCAGGGCAGGACTCTCCTTTTGTTATGCCTCCTGAACGGGTTCTGGGTTTTGTTTAGGGTTAAGCAAGTCATTAAGAACATCCTGCAGAGACCTGCCCCGGGGCTGGATAGCTGTGAGTGGCTGGGTGTGTGGGACAGCATGGGCAGATGTCTAGAGCAGTGGGCACCTGCGGTGTGTTTTAAACTCACCCCTGAACAAATACAGAATCCGGACAATCTGGTAAAATATCTGAAAAAAGTGTGCTGCCACCCTGGGAACTCCAGAGAGACACAGATCACCACAATGTGCTGGGGTCTGGCCCATGCCTACCGAGCCATGTTCAACACTGTTCAGTGCCTTAAAGGGGAAAGGGGGGGAAGCGAAGCGGCAGGCACTGCGGCTGGCGCTGCCCCCCCAGCCGACCCTGCAGCCCCTCCAGCCCAGCAGGCAGTCACAGCCCCCCCGACCGGCACCACGGCTGCTGCAGCCACAGCTGCAGGGTCTGCCTTGGTTTCCCTGGCAGGCACAGCAGCTGCTCCAGCCCCAGCTCCAGCTGCAGGCATCGCGGCTGAGCCCAATGACCAACCTGTGCCGGTAGCAGTCGCCCCCGTAAAACTAAAGAAAGACGCAAAGAGAGCAGATCGCTCCGGGAGGGATGACGATGAGCCAGGGTCATCGCGGGAGATAGAGACAGAGATCATCACCCGGTCCCTGTCCCTGGGCGAGCTGCAAGACATGCGGAAAGATTTCAGCCGCCACCCAGGCGAGAACATTGTCACCTGGCTGCTGCGGTGCTGGGATAACTGGGCCAGCAGCTTGGAATTAGAGGGCAAGGAAGCCAAGCAGCTGGGATCCCTGGCCAGCGATGGGGGCATTGACAAGGCCATTGGGAAAAAGAAACAAGTCCTCAGCCTCTGGAGGAGACTTCTCTCAGGGGTGAGGGAGAGATACCCCTTCAGTGACGATTTTGTATGTCATCCTGGCAAGTGGACCAATATGGAAAAGGGTATTCAGTACTTGAGGGAATTAGCTGTGCGGGAGCTGGTTTACTGTGACACAGACGATGAGCAGGTACCCACAGACCCAGATGAAGTCCAGTGCTCACAATCCATGTGGAGGAAGTTTGTGCGGAGCGCACCCTCCTCATATGCCAACTCACTGGCAGTTGTAAACTGGAAGGGTAAGGAGGCACCAACAGTGGATGAGGTGGCTGTGAGACTCCGGCAATATGAGGAAAGTCTCTCTTCCTCCCTTGTCTCAGCTGTAAATAAATTGTCCCAGAAGGTCCAGTGACTCGAACAGAGTATGTCCTACTCCCCACCTGTGCGGGCCCGCGTCTCAGCTATTAGGGGCAGGCGTTTCTCTGCTCAGGAGAGTGCCCGGGGCACCCTGTGGTTTTACCTGCGTGACCACGGAGAGGACATGAGGAAGTGGGATGGAAAACCCACCTCAAGTCTAGAGGCACGAGTCCGTGAGTTGCGAGGTAAAACAATCACAAAAGGGGATTCTCTTAGGAAAAATGCCGCTCCAGTTTCCAGAAGCCAGCTCTCCAGACCAGGTAGACAGTTTGACCTTGATTCCGATCCTCTGGAGGGGACCTCCAAGTCATTTTTACAGCAGGTGAGCAGCAAATTCTCTGACGAGGATTAGAGGGGCCCTGCCTCCAGCCAGGTGGAGGAAAGGGACAACCGTGTCTATTGGACGGTGTGGATTCGGTGGCCTGGCACGTCAGATCCACAAGAGTATAAAGCTCTAGTGGACACTGGTGCACAGTGTACTTTAATGCCATCAGAGTTCAAAGGGTCAGAGTCCATTTGCATTTCGGGAGTGACAGGGGGGTCCCAAGAGCTGAGTGTACTGGAGGCTGAAGTGAGCCTCACTGGGCAGGACTGGCAGAAGCACCCCATTGTAACTGGCCCCGAGGCTCCGTGCATCCTCGGGATAGACTATCTTAGGAGAGGCTATTTCAAGGACCCAAAGGGGTATCGGTGGGCTTTTGGCATAGCTGCTGTGGAGACGGAAGAAATTAAACAGCTGTCCATTTTGCCTGGTCTCTCGGAGGATCCTTCTGTTGTGGGGTTGCTGAGGGTTGAAGAACAACAGGTGCCAATCGCGACCACAACGGTGCACCGGCGACAGTATCGTACCAACCGAGACTCCCTTGTCCCCATTCATCAGCTGATCCGCCAGCTGGAGAGTCAAGGAGTGATCAGCAAAACTCGCTCACCCTTTAATAGTCCCATATGGCCAGTGAGAAAATCTACTGGAGAGTGGAGACTGACAATAGACTACCGTGGCCTGAATGAAGTCACACCACCGCTGAGTGCTGCCGTGCCAGACATGCTAGAACTTCAATATCAGCTGGAGTCAAAGGCAGCCAAGTGGTATGCTACAATTGACATTGCTAATGCATTCTTCTCCATCCCTTTGGCAGCAGAGTGCAGGCCACAGTTTGCTTTCACCTGGAGGGGCATCCAGTACACCTGGAATCGACTGCCCCAGGGGTGGAAACACAGTCCCACCATTTGCCATGGACTAATCCAGACTGCACTGGAAAAAGGTGAAGCCCCAGAACATCTGCAGTACATCGACGACATCATTATATGGGGCGACACAGCGGAGGAGGTTTTTGAGAAAGGGGAGAAAATAGTTCAGATCCTTCTGAAAGCCGGTTTCGCCATTAAGCGAAGTAAAGTCAAGGGACCTGCGCAAGAGATCCAGTTTTTGGGAATAAAATGGCAGGATGGGCGCCGTCAAATCCCAATGGATGTCATCAACAAAATAGCAGCTATGTCTCCACCAACCAGCAGAAAGGAAGCACAGGCCTTCCTGGGTGTTGTGGGTTTTTGGAGGATGCACATCCCAAATTACAGCCAGATTGTAAGTCCTCTGTACCACGTGACCCGGAAGAAGAATGATTTTGAATGGGGCCCTGAGCAACGACAGGCATTTGAACAAATTAAACAGGAGATAGTTCATGCCGTAGCCCTTGGTCCAGTCCGGTCAGGGCAAGATGTTAAAAATGTGCTCTACACCGCAGCCGGGGAGAATGGCCCAACCTGGAGTCTCTGGCAGAAAGCACCAGGGGAGACTCGAGGTCGACCCCTGGGGTTCTGGAGCCGGGGATACAAAGGATCCGAGGCCCGCTATACTCCCACTGAAAAAAGAGATTCTGGCAGCATATGAAGGCGTGCGAGCTGCTTCAGAAGTGGTCGGCACTGAAGCACAGCTCCTCCTAGCACCACGATTGCCGGTCCTGGGCTGGATGTTCAAAGAGAGGGTCCCCTCTACGCATCATGCCACCGATGCTACGTGGAGTAAGTGGGTCGCTCTGATCACCCAGCGCGCCCGAATGGGAAACCCCAGTCGCCCAGGAATTCTGGAGGTAATCATGGACTGGCCAGAAGGCAAAGATTTTGGAGCATCGCCAGAGGAGGAGGTGACACGTGCTGAAGAGGCCCCACTGTATAACCAGCTGCCAGAAGATAAGAAACAGTATGCCCTGTTCACGGATGGGTCCTGTCGCACTGTGGGGAAGCAGCGGAGGTGGAAGGCTGCTGTATGGAGCCCTACACGACAAGTCGCGGAAACTGCCGAGTGAGAAGGTGAGTCCAGCCAGTTTGCAGAGGTGAAAGCCATCCAGCTGGCTTTAGACATTGCCAGTCGAGAGAAGTGGCCACTGCTCTATCTTTACACCGACTCTTGGATGGTGGCCAATGCCTTGTGGGGGTGGCTGCAGCAATGGAAGAAGAATAACTGGCAGCGCAGAGGCAAACCTATCTGGGCTGCCCCATTGTGGCAAGATATTGCTGCCCGGCTAGAACAGTTGGCTGTAAAAGTCCGTCACGTGGACGCCCACGTCCCTAAGAGTCGGGCCACTGAAGAACATCAAAACAACCACCAGGTAGATCAGGCTGCTAAGACTGAAGTGGCTCAGGTGGATCTGGACTGGCAACATAAGGGTGAACTGTTTATAGCTCGGTGGGCCCATGACACCTCGGGCCACCAAGGAAGAGACGCGACATACCGATGGGCTCGTGACCGAGGGGTGGACTTGACCATGGATACCATCGCACAGGTTATCCATGAATGTGAAACATGCGCTGCAATCAAGCAAGCCAAGCGGGTAAAGCCTCAGTGGTATGGAGGACGATGGCTAAAATATAAATATGGGGAGGCTTGGCAGATTGACTACATCACACTGCCACAAACCCGCCAAGGCAAGCGCTATGTACTCACAATGGTGGAGGCCACCACTGGATGGCTGGAAACCTACCCTGTGCCCCATGCCACCTCCTGGAATACCATCCTGGGCCTGGAAAAACAAGTCCTGTGGCGACATGGCACTCCCGAAAGAATCGAGTCGGACAACGGGACTCACTTTCACAACAGCCTCATAGACACCTGGGCCAAAGAACACGGTACTGAGTGGGTGTATCACATCCCCTACCATGCACCAGCCTCTGGAAAGATCGAACGTTACAATGGGCTGCAAAAAACCACTTTGAGGGCAGTGGGGGGTGGGACTTTCAAAAATTGGGATACCCATTTAGCAAAGGCCACCTGGTTGGTTAACACCAGAGGGTCCACCAACCGGGCTGGTCCTGCCCAGTCAAAACCTCAGCGCCCCGTGGAAGGGGATAAAGTTCCTGTAGTGCACATGCGGAACATGTTAGGGAAGGCGGTTTGGGTTAGTCCTGCCTCGGGCAAAGGCAAGCCCGTCCGCGGGATTGCTTTTGCTCAAGGACCTGGGTGTACCTGGTGGGTAATGCGGAAGGATGGGGAAGTCCGATGTGTACCTCATGGGAATTTAATTTTGGGCGAGAATAGTCCATAAATAAATTGTATAAAGTTAGTTGTTAAATAACCCTGTCACTGTCTGTTATCACTGTTATAATTGTTATATTTTGTACCAGTAGTAGCATAGTAAGAATTGTCCAGATTAAAGAAGGATGAACTTTTTCGATGAAAACCTAGCAGAGCACAGCGATGATGGAACTGGACCTGGTTTTCAACAACTGGCATCCAGCAACTTCATCAAGATCAACATCTCCTGCAGACTGTGGGCACGGGCCGCACCAGATACATCAGCCGTGAGCTCCGGATGCAGCAAGTGACCGCCCACCACCACACATCACCTCTCCTGCCACGGAAGACCATTATGACAGATGGAGCCTGAAGTCATGGATTAAATGAACTCAACGGACACTTTAGAGTGATGATCCATAGACTAAGGGAATGATATCTGGAGACAGGAGAAGTGGTGGTGATCAACTGGACAATGGGGGACCTGGGCATGACGTAGATGGTATGGAATAAGGGGTGGATAATGTCCTGGGTTTGGCCAGAACAGGGTTAATTTTCACCAGAATCCAGGAAGGGGCACAGCCGGGGGGTGGGGGCTGACCCCACCTGGCCAAACAGAGCCCGGTATTCCATACCATGTGACGTCACGTTGGGTTCCGGTGGGGGGGACAGCGCGGCGGGAAGGCACTCGTGGCTTGGGGGGGCGCGGCGCCGGTCCTGTTTCGGGAGAGCGGCTGTCTGGGTCGTTACGGTTCGTTGTTGTGTTTTCTCCTTATTTGTATCGTTGTTGTTCCTGTTTCCCTCTGTTTGCTGTTCTGTTAAACTGCCCTTATCCCGACCCACCAGTTTCTGCCTTTTTCTTTCCATTCTCCTCCGCACGCCGGCGGGGGGAGGGGCGGCCGCGTGGCGCTTTTGTTGCCGGCGGCAGCCGAAACCGAAACAGGGTACCTTCTTTGATTCTCTTGATGTATAGTAGCTAAATACGCATTGTCTAAATCACTTGAGAACAGGCTCTCTGTGTACTGAACCACAGGTAATGTCACAACAATTACGGTATATTTGCTCTCATTACAGTAGTACCTCTTTCCATGCACATACATTGCTGGAATTGTGTTCAGTTCACAACAAAGCTGAAACAGGGCTGAAATATAGCTGATGGCTGTATTTTTTCACACTTAAATGTGTAACAGACTGTGGGAAAAACTTGTAACTATGTCTCTGTCATTTCTAAAGACTTTGTTGGAAGATCTTGCCTTCACTTCCCTGAGCTTTCTAGAAAGAAATTTGGTCTGCCTTGAGTTAAAATGTTTTACTCTGAGTGCAGATGACTGGAGCCATGTGAATTTGTCACTCTTTTCGCCACTCAAGCTTTTCAATTCCATGCCAGATGTTCTCTGCTTAAAATAAAATGGACATTGCTGAAAACTGGCATTGGGCTGCTTTTGGCTGCAGGATAAACTTTTGTCAATTGTGTGTCAGACGTTTCTCTCAAAAATTGTACGTATTGAAAATCTAAACATTCACAATGGGCCACTGTTCCGCATTTGGAGAACATAAGCTTCTGTTGGCCAGTGGCTTACTGTTTGCCAAACCTATTTCACACAGAAAGATTCTAGCTGGTGTTTTTTACAGGCTCTGATGATTTCTATGACTGTAACCTTCCTCAAGCAGAAACACTCTGTATCCTGTAGTGGTATCCTGTGGATGGCTCTTTAAGCTGCTCTCAGGAGCTACCAGCCTTTACTTTGAAAGCAGAAAGACCTTTTTACCACTGGGGGTTCCCAGTCAGATACGTAATCACAAAAGCAAGGTAACCTATATTCGCACGTCCAACTTCTGCAGTCGTTTTCCACAGCTCAACTGCATGAGGTGTGAAAAACCATATCCGTTTTTTCTTTTTGATCTGCCAATGGATAATTTCATTTAAAGCTCTCTGTTCCTTGCATGATGAAGTACAAGCCATAATTCCTTCTTTTCTCCTTCTTTTAAGTCATGATACAGTAGATGTCTTTCAAATTGCCTCTATGTTCTCCTTCCATAACACCTCAACTGCATTTTTCTTGTCTTTGTCATTATTGCTTAAGAGGTGCACTGACACTACATGCTTACTCCTCCACGCAATCCCCAGTTCAGCACCATCTCCTTTGTATCTTAGAATCATAGAATCATAGGTTAGAAAAGACCTCTAAGATCATCAAGTCCAACCATCCACCCAACACCACCATGCCTACTAAGCCATATCCCCAAGTGCCACATCTACACATTTTTTGAACACCTCCAGGGATGGTGACTCAACCACCGCCCTGGGGAGCCTGTTCCAATGTCGGACCACTCTCTCAGTAAAGAAACTTTTCCTAATATCTAATCTAAACCACCCTGATGCAACTTGAGGCCATTGCCTCTCAGCCTATCTCTAGTTACTTGGGAGAATACCTGCCTCACTACAGCCTCCTTTCAGGTAATTGTGAAGAGCAATAAGGTCTCCCCTCAGCCTCCTCTTCTCCAGACTAAACAACCCCAGTTCCCTCAGCCGCTCCTTGTAAGATTTGTTCTCTAGACCCCTCACCAGCCTTGTTGCTTTTCTCTGGACACGCTCCAGCATCTCAGGGTCCTTGGTGTAGTGAGGGGCCCAAAACTGAACACAGTACTTGAGGTGCAGCCTCACCAGTGCCGAGTACAGGGGCACGATCGCCTCCCTGCTCCTGCTGGCCACACTGTTCCTGACACAAGCCAGGATGCCGCTCTCCTGCTTGGCCACCTGGGCACAATGCTGGCTCGTGTTCAGCCGGCTGTCGACTAACACCCCCAGGTCCTTTTCTGCCGGGCAGCTTTCCAGCCACTCTTCCCCAAGCCTGTAGCGTTGCATGGGGTTGTTGTGACCCAAGTGCAGGACCTGGCACTTGCCCTTGTTGAACCTCATACAGTTGGCCTCGACCCATTGATCCAGCCTGTCCTGATCCCTCTGCAGAGCCTTCCTACCTTGCACCAGATCAACACTCCCGCCCAACTTGGTGTCAACTGTAGACTTACCGAGGGAGCACTCAATCCCATCATCCAGATCGTTGATAAAGATATTAAACAGGAGCGGACCTAAAACTGAGCCCTGGGGAACACCACTCATGACTGGCTGCCAGCTGGATTTAACTCCATTCACCATCACTCTGCGCTCCGCCATTCACCCAGTTCTTTATCTTCTGCCAGCTTCCATTAGAATAGAGTCACAGCGCACACTGGTGTCTTTGCTCCAAATGGCACCCCCTCCCGCTTGGGAAGGCTTCTCCTGAAACTCTAATATGAAATGGCTAAGGCATCTCGGGGGCTTTGTTTTCAAGTGGCTCTTGCTTCTGAATTTGTCTGAAAATGTCGGGGAGCACGTGGGTCCCCCAGCAGAGCAGCAGGGCTCAGTTCAGGGTAAGCTCAGCCTCAGGGTGCTGCCCACATGTCTTCCAGAGAGGAACCTCTTGTGTCTCAAGACCATTTCTGGGCAACTTTCAGAGAGGTTTTCTCATGTGCCCGGCGGGCAAGCCGGATTTAATTACCGTGGAAAGTAAAGGGCTCGGCAACTCGTGACTGCAGTGACTCTGTAACTCACGCTAGGCGGGATTCAATCCAGCCCTTTAAATGGACAGGATGTCTACCTGCCACTGGCAGCTACGACATCTGCAGTCCGTTCCGCAGCTCAGGTGTGAAGAATCACATCCCTTTGTTTCTTTTCGATCTGCCAACCGATAATTTCATTTGAAGCTCTCTGTTCCTTGCATGATGAGGTACAAACCATAATTCCTTCTTTTCTCCTTCTTTTAAGTCATGATACAGTAGATGTTTTTCAAACTGCCTCTGCGTTCTCCTTCCATAACACCTCAACTGCATTTCAAACCCATTCCTCCTTGTCCGCAACACGGTGCATGGGGAGAAGTCATGAAGGCATGACTCTGGGAACGGTTTTCCATCAGTATTGGATGATTTCTTTTTTTGAGTATTGCTGCGCAAGTTATGGTTGCGCCCTCAAAAGAAGAGAATACCCATGATTTCCGCTTTGTTGTACGTCCTGTCCCAGTTTGGCAGCAGCCCTGCTGGTCACACTTCCCTACCAACCCGTGTGTGTAGCAACTAGTGGCCAAACTGCCGTAAAGTCCCCCTGCTGAATTCAACCCTGAGGAAGGGCCGTGCTCTTTGCAGCAACCCTTCGGAGAGCCGGGGTTTGCTCCCAGGTTTTCCTCAGGGCTGTTGGACTCTCGGCACTGCCACAGGACTTGTCTGTGCTGGGAAAGAGCAAACCCTGGGAAACAGCAGAATGCGGGAGCCTTCCAGAGCCGCTTCTGGCAGAACGGAAGCTCAAGTCCTGCAAGAAGCTGAAGCCAACCCTGCACGTCGGTGGGGGTTTTGAGCAGCATTTTCCCTGTGTCAGTGCTGAAGGGCTGAGATCAGCTGCCGAAGGGGTGAAATGCTGCACTTCGGTGTTGCGCTGGTGATCAGCAGAGCTCAAAGGTGGCCGACGCAGATCATCATGTCTAGACGTGGGGGGTGTTAGAGGTGAAGAGAGGGCTTCTGGATATGTATTTTTTCCTCTAGCACTGTGACTGGTTATTAGTGTGTCTCCCGAAGAAGGCATCCACGAGACACTGTCCTTGTGGATCCCACAATGGGTATTGTGCCTGTGCTGCACCAAAGTTGTGTGTGGACAGCAAGGGAAGAGGAGATTTCGGCACACACCACTAGGGAGTTTTACCAAGTTTGTTCCCAGTTTATTGCTTGGTGTTTTTGCTCCAGGGAGCCAACACGAACGTTGTTGAGACTGACGTGGAAGAGCGTTACAGGGCTTGGCCGAATCACTGGTCAGGGGCGAGGAGGTCTTTGTGGACGTGGTGTCCTCTGTAAGGCCCAGGCCGTGTTTTGACGGGCTCGTGTGCCCGTCTTGTTTTGGGAAGAGGCTCCTCTGGGGGGGAAAGCCAAGGGGGAACCGAACCTGGCACCGGCTGGGCCTCGCCACTCCTGCACCGGGCTGTGCGGGGGCTCAGCCCTCCCCGCAGCCGCAAGCCCTCCCTCTCCCCCCGTGTCGGGGCTGTGTCGGGCCGGGCAGCACCGGGCAGCTGGGCCGGGCCTGGCCCAGGGCTGGCGGAGGGCCGGGCCGGGCAGGAGGGCCAGGGCCCAGCTGGGTCTGTGGGCCCTGTCGCCTAGCAACGGTCACTGGGTGCTCGCCATTGGCCATGACCAGAGGCGTCAAGGCTGCCGGCCAATGGGGCGGCGCTGTGCCGCAGGAGAGAGAGGCTGGGGCGGTTGCCAGGGCAGTCTCTGCCTGCTCTGCCCTGGGGGAGGGGGCCATGGCTGTGGCAGAGCCCCTCGGGGGAAGCTGCCCTTGCAGCGGTGAGGCAGGGCCCGGGCAGGCTCAGCCCAGCCTGTCCCATTCCGGGAGAGCCGGCCTGGAGGCCGTGCCCGGGGCTGTGTGAGGGCGGAGCCGCCTTGGCGAGCGCTCCCCAGGAGCGGCCAGAGCAGGTCAGCAGCGCGGGGCTAGGGCTTGGCCCCGGCGTGGCTTCAGGTGGGGTTGGGCCGGGGCCAGGTCGAGGGGTCCTTGAGGCCGGCAGGGCTGGGCCGGGCGGGGCTTGGCTGTGCTGCCCTGCCTTGCCCGGCTGTTCCCTGCCCGGCTTTGCCCCCGGGCCGGTCGCTGGGGCGGGCTCTGCCCTGGGCGCCGCTCTCTGCCCGCGGTGCCTGCTCCTGCCAGAGCTGCGGGTGGGCGCTGCCTGGCGGGAAGCTCTGCCGGGCTGCTCTCGCCTCTGGCCGGGGCTATCGGCGCCCCCTTCCCCGGGGCTCCCCCTGCTCCCCTCCCCTCCCCTCCGCTCCGCTCCGCTCTCCCCGGGGGCGGGTGTGCGCTCAGCTTCGGGAAGCTTCGGGCAGCAACGGTCGCCGGCGCGGGGCGAGCGGGCGCGTGGAAGGCAACGGCCGCTGGGGCGGAGCGGCGGTGCTCGGTGGAGGAGGCGGGCTGTGTCGGGGAGGGCGGCGGGTGCCGAGGCGTTAGCGAGGGGGGGAAGCCGCTTCCGTGCGGGGAGCGGGTGACAGGCAGCCCGGCCCTGCCCCCGGCTGCAGGCACACTCGGGGCTGTGGAGCCGGGGCGTCTCGCTGGGTGCTTGGAGCATGAGGTGCCAGCGGTTCAGCGGCTGAACGCTGGAGCCGGAGGCTGGGGGCCTGAGGTGCTCCACCCCAACAGCGAGCAGGACAGTCATGTCATGTGGTGGCCGTCCATGTCTCCCCCAGGCCCTTGGTGTTAGGAAACGAAGAGAGCTGGTTATGGCCTTAGTGTTGACACAAGGGGCAGGCAAGAAGGTTCATAGCCTACAGCTGAGGGGTTTGGGGGGGCAGAACCCAGCCAAGGCCTTTGTGCTTGGGGAGCTCCTGTCGACCTGTGGTGGGCGTGGGGAGAAGGGTCCTGGCTTGGGAAATACCCGTGGCCATGTACATCGCACCCGAGCCAAGCAGCGGCTGCCTGAGCAAGCTTCATTGTGGCACTGCCCTGCTTTGCAGAGCTTGACTGAAAAGGTGGTGTGGAGTCTTCTTCTCGGAGCAGCATCACAAATGCACCGCCTTTGCTCGTGGTGTGGGTGCCTGTTGCTTTTGCATGGCTGCTGCTCGTGGGAGGAGGAGGGGACTGGCTTTCGGAGAGGCTGCCCTGCCCTCATGCTCGTGCAAGTCTTGTAGGGTCTTGTCTAAAGCACATTGGCTTGCACACTGCTTTCCCTGCTGAGTACCCGTTTGCAGAACTTACTGTGTTCAGGTGTCTGGCAGCCGGGAAATGAGTCTTGCTGCTTGGCTTTTCTTCTGTATCGCAACGTCATGATGCTGCTTGTCTCTTGCAGCATCTTCCAAAGAGCTTGCAGCTGAGATGAGGAGACTGAAGCAGACTGGTCACCAAGTCAGCTTCTCAGCGATACACTGCAGGATACACCGCAGGGTCCCGTTCTTGGATGACTTTCAGGCTTGATGGTAAGAGACTCAAGTTGCAGAGAAAGAGTATTCTGAAGGCAAAAATTCATCTCTGTTCTTAAATCAGCCTGTTCCGTCCAAGGCTTATTGCGTTGCTGAAGGGCAGTCTCTTGTTTCCTTGCTCTCTGCCTTCCCAAGGTGAATTCACTTGCCAGGGTGGAGGGTGCCCCCTTGCTGTCGTGGTAAAGACAGTGTCTTGTCTGGTGCTTGTGGTAGCATCTTGCATTCGGGGAAAGCAAGCCAGGAACGTTTGTTCCCTGTGAGCGGGCCAGTAGCAAGGTTTGCAGGTGTGGACCTGTTGTCCCAAAACCTGGGATTTGTTTACCTGGTGTGCAATATGCCAATATACACAGAGAGTGTATATACCAATAGTCTGGTTAATTTCAATTATCGTTTCCCATTTGAATTCCTCTTCTTGTTCCTTAGTGTAACGTTTCCCCCCTTTGAGACTTCTCGAAAACCTATGTTTCCACAAGTCTGACCTTGATTTTGTGCAACCTATACGTAAGACTGAGCTATTTGTGTAGTGATTAAACTCTTCAGACATCTAAACAAGATGGAAACCGTGATTATAGTTATTAGTGAAAGTGTGTAATGGATCCAGGAGTCCACTCTATCTACTTTTACTACGGTGTAACTTTCTTTCCAAGTTCAAATGTAGAGGAGAAAAGACTGGACAGGGGTGTTCAACGGCAGCGGTGTCCTCTGATTGAAGTACCTATTTGCCGAAGATAAAATCTGCGCAAGAGAGATTATATACTCTTAAACTGTTTCCTATCCTCTTTTATTGTGAGTGCATTAATAGGACATGGTTTTCTGTACATTGTAAGATATTCCTTCTGGAATACCAGATCTGGGGGCTATTGCTTTTAACATTACTTTAATTACCTCTCTTCCCTATTGGTGCAGCAGGGGAAAGGTTCAGGCCTGCCAGAAAAAGTATTTACTCGGACTACGAGTATTTATGCTGGTTACATCTGGGTAACTGTGAAGAATCTATTTGCCGATACTGTCTGGGCGTTATTGCTCATTTTACACTTCCTCCTATTGTTTTCTTTTCTGATTCGAAGATCCGGTAGGAAAAACCTAACAGTACAATGTATACTGTTAAGCAGGTATTCTTTATTGCGGCGCCGGGCACACGGGGGATTTCTCCTCCAAACGTGCGCGCCAGACACCCTGTTGCTTCAGGTTAAATACAATCATATGTGTAAATATTCATTATATTTCTAGGAACTAATTAGCATATGTAAATATCTTTCACGCATGTCTGTTAGCATCTTTGGGTGGTCTTCGGGGGTCCCAAGATGAAGGCCCATCCTCTTCATCACGCTGTTCACTGATTGACATTTGTTTCTGCGCAAACTCAGTTCTAGCATCATGTATATCATGTCCTTCAGGTTGTTTTGCTCCGGTCTTGTTGCTCTCTTGGTGCTTCCTTATCTCTGTAGCTTAGCGCATTTGCCCTCCCAAGGTGGAGCTCTCTGGAGTAGAGTTATTTAGGAGTCTCTTTTATCCCTCAATTATCCCAATTATTTTCTGAGAACCAAGACCACTTTTGTTTCACTTAATTATTTTGTCTAACGACTAAGTGATAGCTTGTGCCCATGTCCTTCCACTACATTCCTTAATGAGAAAACAGGGATTAGTTGTAACAGTTACATCGTTAGATCACTATGTATGCAGAAATACAGGTTACAGTACTAAAGACTACTAAAAACTAGAAAATATTAAGGCTTTTTGTTATAGTTTCACATTTCTTACAATCCCCTCTGTCATTTCCACTTTTGGATTGTTCTGCTTAGAAGTCTTCTTTTTTCCAAATTGCCCCATGAGCATGGGCAACTCCAAAAGCGTATCTGGAATGTGTGAAAAATACTTGCTCTTTTTGCAGTAAGCAATCAATTCCGCTTTTTGGGCTGAAGTGTTATAACGTGGTCTCTGGTTACTACTGCATATGCAGCACATCGCTTTCCTCCGGATATGCAACTACTTCTCTCTGTGTATAACTCTAAAGGAAAATCAGAAAGAGGAGTATCCTGTCGATTTGGTCATCTGGAGTAGACGTGCTCGATTGTTGTCAGTAGCTCATTTCATTGTGAGATCAGCAGCAAAGTCTCAGAATTTAACACGGCTGGCACTAAAGGGTGACATCATCCAGCCCCAGCAGAACAGCCTGGTATTTGGCCAGTCTGCTAGGAGAAATCCAGCGGTGTCCTTTGTTTCCTAGGAGAGGGATCACAGCATGGGCTACAAACACAGTGGTAAATACCCCACAGGTCTCTTCCAGCTTCCTAATGTTTGACTTGGGACTCCTAAAGCCAGTTGTTGCCTCTCCTGTAGTCCCTCCGGCCCCTTGATGGCAGCATGTAGTGGTTTAGCGATCAGTCCAAAAGTAGGAATCCCCAGTCGACACCATCCAGCCACATCCAGGAACCCTCTCGGCTGGTTGTTTGTTGTGGGCACAGCAGTTCTCCAAATCATCTCCTTCCGCTTTGTGCTCCGTTTATTTCTTTTCAGAGACACCATGTCCTGCAAGCCCCCAGAATTCAACGGACTAATTGTAGCTTCTAAACGTTCGCTACGATTACTTGAACCAATTAACAGATCATCCACATATTGCAACACCGTTACACGTCCATTATTACCTTGCCATTGTGCTAATTCTTCTGCCGGTAAGTTACCAAATAAGATTGGGCTTTTTTTGAATCCTTGCGGCAATACGGTCCAACATAGTTGAGTCTTTCGTCTGGTGGTCGGGCTTTCCTATCCGAAAGCAGAGATGAGCAGAGTCTGTTCATCCATTGGAACGCAAAAGAAGGCCTCTTTTAAGTCTAGAACTGTGAAATAAGTATTACTGTCAGGGACTGATGCAAGGAGGGTGTATAGATCTGGAAGCACAGGGTGCATGTTTGCAGTTCTCACATCAGCTTCTCTTAATTCTTGTACCAACCGGTGTTCATGGTAGTGACGTTTCTTTGCAGGTAAAACTGAAGTGTTAAATTCTGATTGACAGTCTCTTAATTGTCCGTGCTCCAGGAGGGAGTTTATTACGGGTTCTAACCCTTTTCGGGCGTCCAGATTGATGAGACTTTGGTTTTTTTCCTTACCGGCTGAGCTCCTGGTTTCCATTTGATTTATTTTTTTTACGGGTTGTACGTTTTTTGTTCATCCTGGTGTTCCTGCAGCCCATGCTAAAGGAATGACAGCATCCAATACTTCTTCTGGAATATCTTCTTCTCTGTTACTCTTCTTAGTCAACAAGCGTATCTGAGCTTTCCGTGCATTTTATGGAGGAATATGGAGCCGAACAGCGTTTAGTTTACATAACAAATCTCGCTCCAGCAGTGGGAAGGGACACTGTGGTGTATTGAGAAGTGAATGAGTGACCGTAGTATTTCTAGTAGTACAGTGCATCGGTTGTAAAAATGACCTTAGAGTCCTTTTCCCGGTGACAGCAATTACACGAGTTTTAATTTTACTTATAGGTCCCTTAAAATCACTAAGTACTGTGGGAGTTGCTCCTCTGTCTATTTAAAAAAAACCAAAAAAAACCCCCCCAAAAAATCTGTCGTTTTGCTCCACAGCTTTATTGGAACCAGAGGATGGGCTGGGGAGACTTTGATAGAATCCTCCGGTCCCCTTCAGCCTAAGCCTATCTCTGCCAATACCTCGGCAGCTGCCTCCGTTCCTTTTCCTTGGACAGTTTTTCTTCCAGTGCCTGGCCTGTGTACATCGGGCACACTGGTTTACTCCTACAGGAGTATTAGTATGACTGTCTCCAGCATTTCTTTGCCTAACCTTTCCTAAAAAAAAAAACCCCAACAGACAGATGGGGGTTCTTTATCTCCCTGTCATATTTCATACTATTTTGCCCCATTTGGTGATTTTTGAATTCCATGCTGAATACCATGTAGGATAAAATTTTGATAGTCTTTTAATTCCTTTAATCCTCCTCCAGTATTCGTATCCCATCCCGGATCCCCCGCTGGGAGAGAATTCTTCATGTTAGGCACCTCCCCCATGTTCCTGGGCTACTCCGTTTTTAGTTTTTTCAACAACTGTTCTATTCTCCTCCGTAGTAAACAAATGCTGTAAAAGAGCTGGGTTATCATTACAGTTTTAATTGTACCATACATTCCTTCTGGATTTTCTCGATACAATCCCACGGTTTGTTTAAAATTTAACAAATCTGAAGCAGGAAAAGGTACATGGACATATACAGGGTCACCACCTGGCCCAACAGCTTGTCTGAGATGGGCTTGTCTGCTAGGTTTTTGGCCCCGAGTTCTTCCAGCTACAGGAGCATTAGGTTGATCTTCACTAGAATTCTCATTCTTTTCACGAGGGGGAGCAACTAACAATTGAACATCTTCATCAATTTCCTCCGCACCCTTTTTCTGGGTTCTACGGCCAGCAAAACAAGCATTGTTGTCTTTCCTTTTAACTAAATAAATACCGCCTTGATATTTAGAGTCCATTAATGCACAAGTCTTTCTGACATCCCAATTGTTCCTCAAGGCAAAGAACAAATGCCCATAAGGTAATGCACGAGTCCACCATTTCCAGTTCTTTGGCAAAATAACTGTAATATGGTATTCTACTTAACAGAACCATTTTCATGTCATTTTTACAGCCTTCCAATCTGTATTGTGGTCACTACCGATTAAAATGGTGTTTCAGTTTGTCCTTAGTCATGGAGTCCCCTCCAAAGTTGTTCCAGTTCTTTAGGATGCATCCCAAAGGGAGAGCAAAGGGGAGTCTCCTGAGAAGTAGTACTGTCCGTATCGGCATCAGATCTTCAACTTGCTAATACTTCTGCATTGTTATTCTGTTAAATGATTGGTTAAAGTCTGTTTGTGCAGCATGCAAATTAGTATGCATGTGCAGTTTCTTCACCTTTTGAGTCTGGGGTATAACTGGGGTAGGTGGTCCGTGAGTCAGTGGTTGCGATCTCCCCCTGCCGGAATTGCCTTTCCCCTAGTTAGCTGTTTCTTTTGGCAAGTCTATTTTGTAAGTCTGTAAGTACTGATATCTGTATGTCGATGTCTATAAAATAGATACAAAGACTTTTATATTTAGCAGGGAAGGGCGATGTCTCTGTATGAGACACTGTCCAAGCGTGTGACCAGTTCGTTGGGTTCCTGGGTGCCCTCTGCAGCAGGGTGAAAGCAAGTTTAGCTGAATGTGGTTGCTTCTTCCTCCTGGGGAAGAGAAAGGCGGGTGGAGGAACTTGAGCTGAATAGGGCCAGCTTTCCCCGGGAGGAGCTGTGCTGTGTCTTCTCACATGCCTGCCAGCCCTGTGCTCTCTAGACGTGTCTTACTTGCCGCTGTCTGGCCTCAGCAGGCTTTGGACGGGAAGACCTAGCCTTTAAACTCTGTCTTCCTTTCTGTTACCTGTCTGAAATGGCTAGGCTTGCCATGCTTCAGTTCTCTAGAAGTGATGGAAGGCAAGGGTTGCTGCCTCCAGCAATTTCCCTGATGTCCTAGGAGCAATGGTGTGCTCCGCAAATGCTTTTGTAGAGCTCTTAACATGAGCAGTTGCTGATGATGAACAGGGAGAGTACTGGCGTGACAAGAGAAATCTCTGGTCATTCGTGGAATGGGGTAGGTCGGACGGGTCCTCCCGATGCCTTCTGGTCTGATTTGCTGCTGCGAGCAGGTCCGGTCCGCTGATGTTGCTCTGGGCTGTGTCCAGTCACGTTTGGGGTAGCTGCTAGGATGGAGATTCAGCGTCGTCCCTGGACAACTTGTTCCAGTGCTTTCTTTGTCTGGAGTCAGAACCTGCAACTTGTCTGTTGCCCCTTGTCCGTCAAGCGTGGCCCTCAGGAAGAGTCCGGCTTTGTTTTTGTGAGTCCTGATTTTGTGTAGCTGCTAGAGGTTTGAAAACGGTCTGATTGTAGGTGGACAACAGGTACCCTGAGAATGGCTGGGGAGCACTGAGTTTCACCTTAAAACTACGAGTGTAAGAAAAAGTCTCTAGGGTTTATGCTCCTCCATCTTTTGATATTTTCGTTTTCTTTCTTCTTTACTCTTCACATGAGTCTGTGACCCATGTTGTCAGTCACCCCTTGGGGTTAGGTATTCGGTCTTCTTGGTATTTCGGTTTTGATTGTTTCTTTGCTCTGTTGCTAGTTTACCCACACAGCTAGCCACAGCCCCCTGAAACCAGCCTCTTGCATTTCTGTTGCCAGAGAACCCCCAAGCCTTGGCCAAGGGCTTCTGCTCTGTCTTCCCTCCAGCAGAAGGCTTCACTTTGTTCCTGTTAGTCCCCAAAAAGGGCAGGCTGCTTTGCCCACCTGTTTCATCCAGCTGACCGTAACACCCCTCTTTTGACTGCTCTGTCCCCTGCCAGAAGAGCTGCTTGCTCTCTCTCTCTCTCCCCCTCTCTGTCTCAGGGTTCACAGCAAAAGCCAGTCGATACCCTACCCGTATCTCTTGCTCAGCTCTTCACAGCTATGGACTGTGGAGTTATTGCCCTATTCTGCGAGCACAGAAATAACATAGCTCTTTATTTACCGCTTCAGATGCGTATAAACCTCTGTCCTCTCCCTTCTTGCCTCCCTGTGACCTCCAGTAAATTTATGGATTCACTGCGTCTTTCTGCAAGACGGAGCCACACTGGTCTTTCTATCGGGACAGAACTTGTAAGGACAAGGATTCCTGGCCTGACGTTGGCTGGTTGTTGGCTTGTGGAGTTGTACGCTGGAGGAGACAGAGCTGTAGTAGTTCACACTGCAGAGTGTAGTTCACACTTAGCACTTGGCTAAGATCCCATCAAATTAGGTGCTTAACAAAGGCCCAGAATAAAGCTCTCTTGTAGCCATCGGCCTCACCTGTAGCTTGTAAACATGCTTACTGACAGTGGAAACTGAAAGGCAACAATCCTGAAGAAGCAGTGGAGAAAATGTTAATCTGTTCTTGAACAAGGTCTTGGATGTGTTTTCATAAAGAAGTCCAAGCGCTTTCTCCAAACTGAGAAACTCAGGGAAGCCCGAGAGAAGCGATATCCACTGTGTGCATGTTCTTGCATGAGAACTGTCAGCGTGACACAGATTATCCAGAGATCACAGTCGCTTGGTTAATAGGTTTATGCCTCTTCCAGACTATCACTTACAGACTCGCTCTTCCTTCAAGAGTCGCCTTCCCTCGGGCAGGTAGTGGAAAAGGTGACACCGTGCCAGGGAGGTGTGAATGGAGGAAGAGGCTGTTACCTGCTGGTCTCTGTCCAAGGCGCCTGCTGTGAGAAAGAATGAAGCGTAAGAGTACTTGGTACACTGGCTTCCTCCTGTTCTCCTCCTGAGGCATCACACCTTTGCCTTGCAGAAGTGTCTTGCAGACGTGGGGAACGGGCTCCCTGCACCCGCCATTCAGTAGAGGCTATGAAGATCTGAGGATTTTTTCTGAGTTTTCTTGTCTTAGTTTTCTTGTCTTTGTCATTATTGCTTAAGAGGTGCACTGACACTACGTGCTTACTCCTCCACGCAATCCTGAGTTCAGCACCATCTCCTTTCTATCTTAGAATCATAGAATCATAGGTTAGAAAAGACCTCTAAGATCATCAAGTCCAACCATCCACCCAACACCACCATGCCTACTAAGCTATATCCCCAAGTGCCACATCTACACATTTTTTGAACACCTCCAGGGATGGTGACTCAACCACCGCCCTGGGGAGCCTGTTCCAATGTCGGACCACTCTCTCAGTAAAGAAACTTTTCCTAATATCTAATCTAAACCACCCTGATGCAACTTGAGGCCATTGCCTCTCAGCCTATCTCTAGTTACTTGGGAGAACACCTGCCTCACTACAGCCTCCTTTCAGGTAATTGTGGAGAGCAATAAGGTCTCCCCTCAGCCTCCTCTTCTCCAGACTAAACAACCCCAGTTCCCTTAGCCGCTCCTTGTAAGACTTGTTCTCTAGACCCCTCACCAGCCTTGTTGCTCTTCTCTGGACACGCTCCAGCGCCTCAGGGTCCTTGGTGTAGTGAGGGGCCCAAAACTGAACACAGTACTTGAGGTGCAGCCTCACCAGTGCCAAGTACAGGGGCACAATCACCTCCCTGCTCCTGCTGGCCACACTGTTCCTGACACAAGCCAGGATGCCGCTCACCTGCTTGGCCACCTGGGCACAATGCTGGCTCGTGTTCAGCCGGCTGTCGACTAACACCCCCAGGTCCTTTTCTGCCGGGCAGCTTTCCAGCCACTCTTCCCCAAGCCTGTAGCGTTGCATGGGGTTGTGACCAAAGTGGAGGACCCGGCATTTGGCCTTGTTGAACCTCATACAGTTGGCCTTGGCCCACTGACCCAGCCTGTCCAGATCCCTCTGCAGAGCCTTCCTACCTTGCACCAGATCAACACTCCCGCCCAACTTGGTGTCAACTGTAGACTTACCGAGGGAGCACTCAATCCCATCACCCAGATCGCTGATAAAGATATTAAACAAGAGCGGACCTAATACTGAGCCCTGGGGAACACCACTCATGACTGGCTGCCAGCTGGATTTAACTCCATTCACCACCACTCTGCGCTCTGCCATTCACCCAGTTCTTTATGTTTTGTAGCTTCCATTAGAAGTCCTCCGCAGAGGATTTCTTCGCGTCGTTGCTCCGCAGAGAATTTCTTCGCGTAGTTGTGCCGCAGAGGATTTCTTCACGTCGTTGCGCCGCAGAGGATTTCTTCGCGTCGCGTTGTTACGCCGCAGAGGATTTCTTCACGTCGCGTCGTTGCGCCGCAGAGGATTTCTTCGCGTCGTTGCGCCACAGAGGATTTCTTCACGTTGCGTCATTGCACTGCAGAGGATTTCTTCGCGTCATGTCTTTGCGCCACAGAGGATTTCTTCGTGTCGTTGCTCCGCAGAGGATTTCTTTGCATCGCGTCGTTGCTCCGCAGAGGATTTCTTCGCGTCGCGTTGTTACGCCGCAGAGGATTTCTTCGTGTCGCGTCGTTGCACTGCAGAGGATTTCTTCGCATCATTGCGCCGCAGAGGATTTCTTCGCGTCACGTCGTGGCTCCGCAGAGGATTTCTTCACGTGGCGTTGTTGCGCCGCAGAGGATTTCTTCGCGTCGTTGCGCCACAGAGGATTTCTTCTCGTCGCGTCGTTGCTTTGCAGAGGATTTCTTCGTGTCGCGTCGTTGCTGTGCAGAGGATTTCCTCACGTTGTGTCGTTGCCCCGCAGAGGATTTCTTCGCGTCACGTCGTTACAGCACGCTGCGTTGCAGAGCAGTTCTTTGCGTCGTGTCATTGCAATGCGCCGCATAGAACTTCTCGGTATCGCATCGTGACACTGCGTCGCTGAGGATTTCTTCGCATCATTGCGCCGCAGAGGATTTCTTCGCGTCACGTCGTTGCTCCACAGAGGATTTCTTCGCGAAGCGTCGTTGCGTTGCAGAGGATTTCTTCGCATCGGATCGTTGCTTCGCAGAGGATTTCTTCGCGTCGTTGCGCCGCATAGGATTTCTTCACGTCGCGTCGTTGCGCCGCATAGGATTTCTTCACGTCGCGTCATTGCTCCGCAGAGGATTTCTTCGCATCGTGTCGTTGCCCCGCAGAGGATTTCTTCGCGTCGCGTCCTTGGTCCGCAGAGAATTTCCTGACGTCGTGTCGTTGCTCCGCAGAGGATTTCTTTGCGTCGCGTCGTTACAGCACGCCGCTTTGCAGAGCAGTTCTTTGCGTCGTGTCATTGCAATGCGCCGTATAGAACTTCTTGGCATCGCGTCGTGAAACTGCGTCGCAGAACATTTCTTCGCATTGCGTCGTTGCTCCGCAGAGGATTTGTTTTCGTCGCGTCGTTGCTCCGCAAAGGATTGCTTCGCATCGGATTGTTGCTCCGCAGAGGATTTCTGCGCATCGCCTCGTTGCTCCGCAGAGGAATTCTTCGCGTCACGTCGTTGCCCCGCAGAGGATTTCTTCGCGTCGCGTTGTTACGCCGCAGAGGATTTCTTCACATCGCGTCGTTGCGCCGCAGAGGATTTCTTCGCGTCGTTGCGCCACAGAGGATTTCTTCACGTTGCGTCGTTGCACTGCAGAGGATTTCTTCGCGTCGTGTCTTTGCGCCACAGAGGATTTCTTTGTGTCGTTGCTCCATAGAGGATTTCTTTGCATCGCGTCGTTGCTCCGCAGAGGATTTCTTCGCGTCGCGTCATTTCTCCGCAGAGGATTTCTTCGTGTCGCGTCGTTGCACTGCAGAGGATTTCTTCGTGTCGTGTGGTTGCGCTGCAGAGGATTTGTTCGTGTGGTTGCTCTGCAGAGGATTTCTTCGCGTCACGTTGTGGCTCCGCAGAGGATTTCTTCGCATCGGATCGTTGCTCCGCAGAGGATTTCTTCGCATCGCGTCATTGCGTCGCAGAGGATTTCTTCGCGTCGCATCGTGGCTCCGCAGAGGATTTCTTCACGTGGCGTTGTTGCGCCGCAGAGGATTTCTTTGTGTTGCGTCGTTGCTCCGCAGAGGATTTCTTCGCGTCGTGTCTTTGCGCCACAGAGGATTTCTTCGCGTCGTTGCTCCGCGGAGGATTTCTTCGCATCGTTGCTCCGCAGAGGATTTCTTTGCGTAGTTGTGCCGCAGAGGATTTCTTCGCATCATTGCGCCGCAGAGGATTTCTTCACGTCGCGTCGTTGCTGCGCAGAGGATTACCTCGCGTCGCGTCGTTGCTCCGCAGAAGATTTCTTCGTGTCATGTCTTTGCGCCACAGAGGATTTCTTTGTGTCGTTGCTCTGCAGAGGATTTCTTCGAATCGCGTCGTGGCTCCGCAGAGGATTTCTTCACGTGGCGTTGTTGCGCCGCAGAGGATTTCTTCGCGTCGTTGCGCCACACAGGATTTCTTCGCGTCGCGTCGTTGCTTTGCAGAGGATTTCTTCTCGTCGCATCGCTGGTCCGCAGATTATTTCTTCGTGTCTCGTCGTTGCTCCGCAGAGGATTTCTTCGCATCGGATCGTGCTCCGCAGAGGATTTCTTCGCATCGTGTTGTTGCGCCGCAGAGGATTTCTTCTCGTCGCGTCGTTGCTCCGCAGAGGATTTCTTCGCGTCGTGTCGTTGCGCCACAGAGGATTTCCTTGTGTCATTGCGCCACAGAGGATTTCTTCGTGTCATTGCGCCACAGAGTATTTCTTTTCATCGTGTCGTTGCCCCGCAGAGGATTACTTCGCCTCGCGTCGTTGCTCCGCAGAGGATTTCTTCGCGTTGCGTCACTGCTCCGCAAAGGATTGCTTCGCATCGGATTGTTGCTCCGCAGAGGATTTCTTCGCATCGCCTCATTGCTCCGCAGAGGATTACCTCACGTCGCGTCGTTGCGCCGCAGAGGATTTCTTCACGTCGCGTCGTTACAGCACGCCGCGTTGCAGAGCAGTTCTTTGCGTTGTGTCATTGCAATGCACCGCATAGAACTTCTTGGCATCGCGTCGTTACACTGCATCGCAGAGGATTTCTACGCGACGTGTCATTGCTCCGCAGAGGTTTTCTTCGCGTCGCGTGGTTGCGCCGCAGAGGTTTTCTTCGCATCGCCTTGTTGCTCCGCAGAGGATTTCTTCATGTTGCGTCGTTGCGCCGCAGAGGATTTATTCGTGTCGCGTCGTTGCGCCTCAGAGGAAGTCTTTGCGTCGTTGCTCTGCAGAGGATTTCTTCACATTGCATCTTTGCTCCGCAGAGGATTTGTTCGCGTTGCGTCGTTGCTCTGCAGAGGATTTCTTCACGTCGCGTCGTTACAGCACGCCGCTTTGCAGAGCAGTTCTTTGCGTCGTGTCATTGCAATGCGCCGTATAGAACTTCTTGGCATCGCGTCGTGACACTGCGTCGCAGATGATTTCTTCGCGTTGCGTCGTTGCTCCGCAGAGGATTTGTTCTCGTCGCGTCGTTGCTCCGCAAAGGATTGCTTCGCATCGGATCGTTGCTCCACAGAGGATTTCTGCGCATCGCCTCGTTGCTCCGCAGAGGAATTCTTCGCGTCGCGGCGTTGCCCCGCAGAGGATTTCTTTGCGTCGCGTTGTTACGCCGCAGAGGATTTCTTCACGTCGCGTCGTTGCGCTGCAGAGGATTTCTTCGCGTCGTTGCGCCACAGAGGATTTCTTCACGTTGCGTCGTTGCACTGCAGAGGATTTCTTCGCGTCATGTCTTTGCACCACAGAGGATTTCTTCGTGTCGTTCCTCCGCAGAGGATTTCTTTGCATCTCGTCGTTTCTCCGCAGAGGATTTCTTTGTGTCGCTTCGTTGCACTGCAGATCATTTCTTCGTGTCGTGTGGTTGCGCTGCAGAGGATTTCTTCGCGTCGTTGCGCCACAGAGGATTTCTTCTCGTCGCGTCGTTGCTCTGCAGAGGATTTCTTCGCGTCGTGTCGTTGCGCCACACAGGATTTCCTTGTGTCATTGCGCCACAGAGGATTTCTTTTCATCGCGTCATTGCTCCGTAGAAGATTTCTTCGTGTCTCATCGTTGCCCCGCAGAGGATTTCTTCGCATCGCGTCGCTGCTCCACAGAGGATTTCTTCTCGTCGCGTCGTTGCTCCGCAGAGGATTTCTTCGCGTCGCGTCCTTGGTCCGCAGAGAATTTCCTGACGTCGTGTCGTTGCCCCGCAGAGGATTTCTTTGCGTCGCGTCGTTACAGCACGCCGCTTTGCAGAGCAGTTCTTTGCGTCGTGTCATTGCAATGCGCCGTATAGAACTTCTTGGCATCGCGTCGTGAAACTGCGTCGCAGAACATTTCTTCGCGTTGCGTCGTTGCTCCGCAGAGGATTTCTTTTCGTCGCGTCGTTGCTCCGCAAAGGATTGCTTCGCATCGGATTGTTGCTCCGCAGAGGATTTCTGCGCATCGCCTCGTTGCTCCGCAGAGGAATTCTTCGCGTCACGTCGTTGCCCCGCAGAGGATTTCTTCGCGTCGCGTTGTTACGCCGCAGAGGATTTCTTCACATCGCGTCGTTGCGCCGCAGAGGATTTCTTCGCGTCGTTGCGCCACAGAGGATTTCTTCACGTTGCGTCGTTGCACTGCAGAGGATTTCTTCGCGTCGTGTCTTTGCGCCACAGAGGATTTCTTTGTGTCGTTGCTCCATAGAGGATTTCTTTGCATCGTGTCGTTGCTCCGCAGAGGATTTCTTCGCGTCGCGTCATTTCTCCGCAGAGGATTTCTTCGTGTCGCGTCGTTGCACTGCAGAGGATTTCTTCGTGTCGTGTGGTTGCGCTGCAGAGGATTTGTTCGTGTGGTTGCCCTGCAGAGGATTTCTTCGCGTCGCGTCGTGGCTCCGCAGAGGATTTCTTCGCATCGGATCGTTGCGTCGCAGAGGATTTCTTCGCGTCGCATCGTGGCTCCGCAGAGGATTTCTTCACGTGGCGTTGTTGCGCCGCAGAGGATTTCTTTGTGTTGCGTCGTTGCTCCGCAGAGGATTTCTTCGCGTCGTGTCTTTGCGCCACAGAGGATTTCTTCACGTCGTTGCTCCGCGGAGGATTTCTTCGCATCGTTGCTCCGCAGAGGATTTCTTCGCGTAGTTGTGCCGCAGAGGATTTCTTCGCATCATTGCGCCGCAGAGGATTTCTTCACGTCGCGTCGTTGCTGCGCAGAGGATTACCTCGCGTCGCGTCGTTGCTCCGCAGAGGATTTCTTCGCGTCGCGTCGTTACAGCACGCCGCGTTGCAGAGCAGTTCTTTGCGTTGTGTCATTGCAATGCGCCGCATAGAACTTCTTGGCATCGCGTCTTTACACTGCATCGCAGAGGATTTCTACGCGTCGTGTCATTGCTCCGCAGAGGTTTTCTTCGCGTCGCGTGGTTGCGCCGCAGAGGATTTCTTCATGTCGCGTCGTTGCGCCGCAGAGGATTTCTTCACGTCGTTGCTCCGCAGAGGATTTCTTCTCGTCGTTGCTCCGCAGAGGATTTATTCGCGTTGTGTCATTGCTCCGCAGAGGATTTCTTCGTGTCGCGTCGTTGCGCCTCAGAGGAGTTCTTTGTGTCGTTGCTCCGTAGAGGATTTCTTCACATCGCATCGTTGCTCCGCAGAGGATTTGTTCGCGTTGCGTCGTTGCACCGTAGAGGATTTCTTCTCTTCGCATCGCTGCTCCGCAGAGGATTTCTTCACGTCGCGTCGTTGCGCCGCAGAGGATTTCTTCGCGTCATTGCGCCACAGAGGATTTCTTCACGTTGCGTCGTTGCTCCGCAGAGGATTTCTTCGCATCGCGTCGTTTCTCCGCAGAGGAATTCTTCGTGTCGCGTCATTGCCCCGCAGAGGATTTCTTCGCATCGCGTTGTTACGCCGCAGAGGATTGCTTCGCGTCATGTCTTTGCGCCACAGAGGATTTCTTTGTGTCGTTGCTCTGCAGAGGATTTCTTCGAATCGCGTCGTGGCTCCGCAGAGGATTTCTTCATGTCGCGTCGTTGCGCCGCAGAGGATTTCTTCACGTCGTTGCTCCGCAGAGGATTTCTTCTCGTCGTTGCTCCGCAGAGGATTTATTCGCGTTGTGTCATTGCTCCGCAGAGGATTTCTTCGTGTCGCGTCGTTGCGCCTCAGAGGAGTTCTTTGCGTCGTTGCTCCGTAGAGGATTTCTTCACATCGCGTCGTTGCTCCGCGGAGGATTTCTTCGCGTCGCGTCGTTACAGCACGCCGCTTTGCAGAGCAGTTCTTTGCGTCATGTCATTGCAATGCGCCGTATAGAACTTCTTGGCATCGCGTCGTGACACCGCATCGCAGAACATTTCTTCGCGTTGCGTCGTTGCTCCGCAGAGGATTTCTTCGCGTCGCGTCGTTGCTCCGCAAAGGAATGCTTCGCATCGGATCGTTGCTCCGCAGAGGATTTCTGCGCATCGCCTCGTTGCTCCGCAGAGGAATTCTTTGCGTCGCGGCGTTGCCCCGCAGAGGATTTCTTCGTGTCGCGTTGTTACGCCACAGAGGATTTCTTCACGTCGCGTCGTTGCGCCGCAGAGGATTTCTTCGCGTCATTGCGCCACAGAGGATTTCTTCACGTTGCGTCGTTGCTCCGCAGAGGATTTCTTCGCGTCGCGTCGTTTCTCCGCAGAGGAATTCTTCGCGTCGCGTCGTTGCCCCGCAGAGGATTTCTTCGCGTCGCGTTGTTACGCCGCAGAGGATTTCTTCACGTCATGTCTTTGCGCCACAGAGGATTTCTTCGTGTCGTTGCTCTGCAGAGGATTTCTTCGCATCGCATCGTGGCTCCGCAGAGGATTTCTTTGTGTCGCGTCGTTGCTGTGCAGAGGATTTCCTCACGTCGTGTCGTTGCCCCGCAGAGGATTTCTTCGCGTCACGTCGTTACAGCACGCTGCGTTGCAGAGCAGTTCTTTGCGTCGTGTCATTGCAATGCGCCGCATAGAACTTCTCGGTATCGCGTCATGACACTGCGTCGCCGAGGATTTCTTCGCATCAATGCGCCGCAGAGGATTTCTTCGCGTCACGTCGTTGCTCCGCAGAGGATTTCTTCGCGATGCGTCGTTGCGTTGCAGAGGATTTCTTCGCATTGGATCGTTGCTCCGCAGAGGATTTCTTCGCGTCGTTGCCCCGCAGAGGATTTCTTCACGTCGCGTCGTTACAGCACGCCGCGTTGCAGAGCAGTTCTTTGCGTTGTGTCATTGCAATGCACTGCATAGAACTTCTTGGCATCGCGTCGTTACACTGCGTCGCAGAGGATTTCTTCGCATCATTGCGCCGCAGAGGATTTCTTCGTGTCGTGGCTCCGCAGAGGATTTCTTCACGTGGCGTTGTTGCGCCGCAGAGGATTTCTTCACGTCGTTGCTCCGCAGAGGATTTCTTCTCGTCGTTGCTCCGCAGAGGATTTATTCGCGTTGTGTCATTGCTCCGCAGAGGATTTCTTCGTGTCGCGTCGTTGCGCCTCAGAGGAGTTCTTTGTGTCGTTGCTCTGTAGAGGATTTCTTCACATCGCGTCGTTGCTCCGCAGAGGATTTGTTCGCGATGCGTCGTTGCACCGTAGAGGATTTCTTCTCTTCGCATCGTTGCTCCGCAGAGGATTTCTTCACGTCGCGTCATTGCGCCGCAGAGGATTTCTTCGCGTCGCGTCGTTTCTCCGCAGAGGAATTCTTCGTGTCGCGTCATTGCCCCGCAGAGGATTTCTTCGCGTCGCGTTGTTACGCCGCAGAGGATTGCTTCGCGTCATGTCTTTGCGCCACAGAGGATTTCTTTGTGTCGTGGCTCCGCAGAGGATTTCTTCACGTGGCGTTGTTGCGCCTCAGAGGATTTCTTTGCGTCGTTGCGCCACAGAGGATTTCTTCGCGTCGCGTCGTTGCTTTGCAGAGGATTTCTTCTCGTCGCATCGTTGCTCTGCAGATTATTTCTTCGTGTCTCATCGTGGCTCCGCAGAGGATTTCTTCGCATCGGATCGTTGCTCCGCAGAGGATTTCTTCGCATCGCGTTGTTGCTCCACAGAGGATTTCTGCTCGTCGCCTCGTTGCCCCGCAGAGGATTTCTTCGCGTCGCGTTGTTACGCCACAGAGGATTTCTTCACGTTGCGTCGTTGCGCCGCAGAGGATTTCTTCGCGTCGTTGCCCCACAGAGGATTTCTTCACGTTGCGTCGTTGCACTGCAGAGGATTTCTTCGCGTCGTTTCTTTGCGCCACCGAGGATTTCTTCGTGTCGTTGCTCCGTAGAGGATTTCTTCGCATCGCGTCGTTGCTCCGCAGAGGATTTCTTCGCGTCGCGTCGTTTCTCCGCAGAGGATTTCTTCGTGTCGCGTCGTTGCACTGCAGAGGATTTCTTCGGGTCGTGTGGTTGCGCTGCAGAGGATTTGTTCGTGTCGTTGCTCTGCAGAGGATTTCTTCACATCATTGCCCCGCAGAGGATTTCTTCACGTCGCGTCGTGGCTCCGCAGAGAATTTCTTCACGTGGCGTTGTTGCGCCGCAAAGGATTTCTTCGCTTTGCATCATTGCACTGCAGAGGATTTCTTCGCGTAGTTGTGCCGCAGAGGATTTCTTCGCGTCGTTGCCCCGCAGAGGATTTCTTCACGTTGAGTCATTGCGTCGCAGAGGATTTCTTCGTGTCGTGTCGTTGCTGTGCAGAGGATTTCCTCACGTCGTGTCGTTGCCCCGCAGAGGATTTCTTCGCGTCACGTCGTTACAGCACGCTGCGTTGCAGAGCAGTTCTTTGCGTCGTGTCATTGCAATGCGCCGCATAGAACTTCTCGGTATCGCATCGTGACACTGCGTCGCCGAGGATTTCTTTGCATCAATGCGCCGCAGAGGATTTCTTCGCGTCACGTCGTTGCTCCGCAGAGGATTTCTTCGCGAAGCGTCGTTGCGTTGCAGAGGATTTCTTCGCATCGGATCGTTGCTCCGCAGAGGATTTCTTCGCGTCGTTGCGCCGCAGAGGATTTCTTCACGTCGCGTCGTTGCTGCGCAGAGGATTTCTTCGTGTTGTGTGGTTGCGCTGCAGAGGATTTGTTCGTGTCGTTGCTCTGCAGAGGATTTCTTCGCATCATTGCGCCGCAGAGGATTTGTTCTCGTCGCGTCGTTGCTCCGCAAAGGATTGCTTCGCATCAGATCGTTGCTCCGCAGAGGATTTCTGCGCATCGCCTCGTTGCTCCGCAGAGGAATTCTTCGCGTCGCGGCGTTGCCCCGCAGAGGATTTCTTCGCGTCGCGTTGTTGCGCTACAGAGGATTTCTTCACGTCGCGTCGTTGCGCCGCAGAGGATTTCTTCGCGTCGTTGCGCCACAGAGGATTTCTTCACGTCGCGTCATTGCTTTGCAGAGGATTTCTTCTCGTCGCATCGCTGCTCCGCAGATTATTTCTTCGTGTCTCGTCGTTGCTCCGCAGAGGATTTCTTCGCATCGGATCGTTGCTCCGCAGAGGATTTCTTCACGTGGCGTTGTTGCGCCGCAGAGGATTTCTTCGCGTCGTTGCTCCGCAGAGGATTTCTTCACGTTGCGTCATTGCATCGCAGAGGATTTCTTCGTGTCGCGTCGTTACTGTGCAGAGGATTTCCTCACGTTGTGTCGTTGCCCCGCAGAGGATTTCTTCGCGTCACGTTGTTACAGCACGCTGCGTTGCAGAGCAGTTCTTTGCGTCGTGTCATTGCAATGCGCCGCATAGAACTTCTCGGTATCGCGTCATGACACTGCGTCGCCGAGGATTTCTTCGCATCAATGCGCCGCAGAGGATTTCTTCGCGTCACGTCGTTGCTCCGCAGAGGATTTCTTTGCGATGCGTCGTTGCGTTGCAGAGGATTTCTTCGCATTGGATCGTTGCTCCGCAGAGGATTTCTTCGCGTCGTTGCCCCGCAGAGGATTTCTTCACGTCGCGTCGTTACAGCACGCCGCGTTGCAGAGCAGTTCTTTGCGTTGTGTCATTGCAATGCACCGCATAGAACTTCTTGGCATCGCGTCGTTACACTGCGTCGCAGAGGATTTCTTCGCATCATTGTGCCGCAGAGGATTTCTTCGTGTCGTGGCTCCGCAGAGGATTTCTTCACGTGGCGTTGTTGCGCCGCAGAGGATTTCTTCGCGCCGTTGCGCCACAGAGGATTTCTTCGCGTCGCGTCGTTGCTTTGCAGAGGATTTCTTCTCGTCGCATCGCTGCTCTGCAGATTATTTCTTCGTGTCTCATTGTGGCTCCGCAGAGGATTTCTTCGCATCGGATCGTTGCTCCGCAGAGGATTTCTGCGCATCGCCGCGTTGCTCTGCAGAGGATTTCTTCGCATCGCGTCATTGCGTCGCAGAGGATTTCTTCGCGTCGCATCGTGGCTCCGCAGAGGATTTCTTCACGTGGCGTTGTTGCGCCGCAGAGGATTTCTTTGTGTTGCGTCGTTGCTCCGCAGAGGATTTCTTCGCGTCGTGTCTTTGCGCCACAGAGGATTTCTTCGCGTAGTTGTGCCGCAGAGGATTTCTTCGCATCATTGCGCCGCAGAGGATTTCTTCACGTCGTGTCGTTGCTGCGCAGAGGATTACCTCGCGTCGCGTCGTTGCTCCGCAGAGGATTTCTTCGCGTCGCGTCATTACAGCACGCCGCGTTGCAGAGCAGTTCTTTGCGTTGTGTCATTGCAATGCGCCGCATAGAACTTCTTGGCATCGCGTCTTTACACTGCATCGCAGAGGATTTCTACGCGTCGTGTCATTGCTCCGCAGAGGTTTTCTTCGCGTCGCGTGGTTGCGCCGCAGAGGATTTCTTCATGTCGCGTCGTTGCGCCGCAGAGGATTTCTTCACGTCGTTGCTCCGCAGAGGATTTCTTCTCGTCGTTGCTCCGCAGAGGATTTATTCGCGTTGTGTCATTGCTCCGCAGAGGATTTCTTCGCGTCGTGTCGTTGCACCACAGAGGATTGCTTCACGTCGCGTCGTTACAGCACGCCGCGTTGCAGAGCAGTTCTTTGCGTTGTGTCATTGCAATGCGCCGCATAGAACTTCTTGGCATCGCGTCGTGACACTGCGTCGCAGAACATTTCTTCTCGTTGCGTCGTTGCTCCGCAGAGGATTTCTTCGCGTCGCGTCGTTGCTCTGCAAAGGATTTCTTCGCATCGGATCGTTGCTCCGCAGAGGATTTCTGCGCATCGCCTCGTTGCTCCGCAGAGGAATTCTTCGCGTCGCGTCGTTGCCCCGCAGAGGATTTCTTCACTTCGCATTGTTACGCCGCAATGATTTCTTCACGTCGCGTCGTTGCGCCGCAGAGGATTTCTTCGCGTCGTGTCTTTGTGCCACAGAGGATTTCTTCGTGTCGTTGCTCTGTAGAGGATTTCTTCACGTCGCGTCGTTGCTCCGCAGAGGATTTCTTCGCGTCGCGTCGTTTCTCCGCAGAGGATTTCTTCGTGTCGCGTCGTTGCGCTGCAGAGGATTTCTTCGTGTCGCGTGGTTGCGCTGCAGAGGATTTGTTCGTGTCGTTGCTCTGCAGAGGATTTCTTCGCATCATTGCTCCGCAGAGGATTTCTTCGCGTCGCGTCATTTCTCCGCAGAGGATTTCTTCACGTGGCGTTGTTGCTCCGCAGAGGATTTCTTCGCGTTGCGTCGTTGCACTGCAGAGGATTTCTTCGCGTCGTGTCTTTGCGCCACAGAGGATTTCTTCGTGTCGTTGCTCCGCAGAGGATTTCTTCGCGTTGTTGCTGCGCAGAGGATTTCTTCGCAATGCATTGGTGCTCCGTAGAGGATTTCGTCGCGTTGTTGCGCCACGGAGGATTTCTTCGCGTTGTTGCACAGCAGTTTTTTTTCATGTCGCATCGTTGTGTTTCAGAGGATTTCTCTGCGTCGCGTTACGTTGCTCCTTAACATTATTAACCCTTAGTTTTCACTCTCTCTCCCAGTCTGCCGAACTTGCAATGAATGCCAGTGCCAAGCTCCTGACATGGGGATGTTGCCAGTCTGAAGCTGTGAATCAAGCCCCTTCTGCAACTGGAAGCAACGACTACAGGGAGAAACTGAGATCGCTGAGCAAACAGAGTTAGCTGAAGCGCATTCTCTGTGCACCGCTGAGGTATCCAAAGGCTGCCACAACCACTTGATTCAGCTGGAAAATGCCAGTTGTTTGCCCTATCAGCAGAGCATGAGGGCAAGTTACCTCAGCCGCAGCGCATCCCCCAGCTCTGTCCACAGCTCCGAGAACGCACACAGCACAATTCTCCGACTCCTGCTCAGCACAACCCATACAACGTCTTTCCAACCAAGTCACTTCATACTTTCGAGAGCAGAAGTAGTCAGCGAAGTCAAAAGATGCATCATTTTTAAGGCTGACATCATCTGAGTCTGTTGAGTCCTATGCTTCTTTCCCCACTATGCAAGTCTCCTTCCCGGTTTTATCTTTACAGTTCCACAGCACGGCAGCTCGTCTTAGCTGGACTGGTAACCCACGTCATGCACAGCCAAGCACTCCAGCAATGGGGACTGACAGAAAAAGCCGAAGCAGCAGAACAAGACGAGATAAACCAAGATCGCAACTCTGAGTATGAATAAAGAAGTGTGATGAACACACACTTTTGGAACTACATGGTAACATGCTGTCCTGTCTTGAACTTCTGAATGTGCATGCACCGTGTAAACACATTTCTAATCACTTCCAGAATTGTAAGAGAAAAAAAAAATGGAAGGAACTAGCACCTTCATTTCCATTCTTGCCTGCATACAGACCTTAAGGATCAAACCAGGTAATAGTTTTTTTAGTATTTCCCTCCCCCATAATGTTCTCTTGAAAGGGAACACCAACAGTTATAAGTTAAACAAAAAGTCTGGACATTTTACTTCCTGGATTGCTCTTGTTCAACAAGTCTAGAATAGAACAGCACTTGCAGGCCAATAACTGTTCTGTAGGGTATCTGTACTTTAGGAGATCACAACATAGCACAGTTCAAGCATAAATCTAGCATGCAATGAAATTCTAATTAGAGTCTCCAAGACAATTTCAGGAAACATATTTAATTCCCAGATACTAATGCTCAGCCATAATTTTAGCCTTCCTTCTTTTTATTTCTCCCTCTATACTCTCTCCAGGTGAGTTCTTTTCTGTCCTTGCTGGCTTCCTCATTTGCTTTGTTCTGTACAGGGTTTTGTACCGCATGGGTTGAAAACATAGTACTTAAGACCAAAAAAACCCAGCCCTTGCTAAAGTTTTAATTGGCTTTCCTGTAAGTTTTCTTCAATTATATTTTTTCCTCTCTCACTTTGCTTCAATTTATTTTCTAACAATTAAGCAAGCTAGCTCAAAAAAACCCCGACCGAGCAGCTAATTTGTACTAAGATCTGGAGCTTTAAGTCTGCTCAAGAAACCTTGCACTGCCACACAGCAGTCCTAAATTACACACGTCCTCGGCCAGGCTGTACTTCCGTATCAAAATCCATAACAAACTGACCACTGAGGTACTGACTGCAACGCCGTTACAGCACACGCGATCTCGCAGCAGACAAGCAGGGCCCAGGGAGCATCAAGGGCTGTACCCTGCAGCGTATGTGACTGCTTCCAGGATGCTCACGAGAGCAATGCAACGCTTCCTGCTCATTCACTGCATGCCCCTTGGTCCTCACTCCCTGCCCATGACAGCATCCTCCCCTTGCTGTAAGGGTGCCAGGAAAACAAGCCAGCAACAAAGGAGTTTGAAAGCATTCCCCTCGTATACACAGCAGCTCTGTGCTGAAGCCTAGGTTATACTGAGTAACCAATAAAGTTAAGTATAAAAAAAATAAAAGGCAGCAACATAAAGTATGAAAATAATGATTTCTTTTCTAGAACTCTTGCATTTGACTACTAACTGAAAAGCCAGGAGCCAATTGCCCCGTATTTTCAGGATACTTTTATCCCCCCTTGCCCGCACCCAGCTATGGGGAGAGGGCAGCAAAGCTGCTCCCCAGCGCCAAAGCAGCAGCTCCCAAGGGATGCTCAGCTACAGCCTCTCCTCTGCCCGGGGGAGTCTTGGTACCCGGAGCTGCACTGTGCTGGACCACTGCTGCACTGAATGATGCGCCCGCTCTACACCCTACACAGGGCACAGAAGGTGAGACCAGCTCTGCTTTTGCTTTTTCCCTCATCCACTTCTGAAACAAAACAGGCCAGAACTACAGAATATGATGATGCAGGTATGCAGGTAGCTACCCACCTTTACAGTGGCTAATGTCACTTTGGGAGCCCAAGGGCTCACACCCTTTACTGATTGGCTATGAGACTCACCAAATACTGCAAAGCATTGATTCTTAACGTAGCATCTTGAGAGCTGGTTGTGGAACCACAAGTGGAGGGGGGGAAACAAAACAAAATTTCACTGCGTCTCGGGAAAGGTCTTCTTCAGCACAGGGGCGGCGCCAGGCGAGCTGAGGAAACTCAAGTCTGGAGAGTGGCTGTTCCTGCTGATGAAGAGACGGCCCCCGCTGGCGGTGGCCGGGAGCAGAGGTACGGCCCTGCCTCCCTCCCTCGGGGCAGTGTCCCAATCCGATATCAGGGAGGATATAAAGATGTCCCGATCCAATATTGGGGAGGTTTCGATTCGATCCCAGGAGACGAGATTGAGATGCAAACGCAGTCATATGCCGTGCAACCTCGTAAACTTTATTTTCGGTGAACCGGGAATTGGAGGTCTGGCGGGGATGGCAGTGGGGGGGGGGGGGGGGGGGCGGAGAAGACGAGACAGGAAAAAAAAAAGGGTAAAGTCGGAAAAACCCCAGCGGGTGAGGACAAGAAGTGTGGGGCGGGGAGAGGATCAGTTACCACCACCACGGATTCGACGATGTCCAGCGATGTCCAGTCGGCTCAGTCTCTGTGCAGGCGTGGAGCCCCGGCGAGAGTAGGGCCCAGCAGCCAGGCGGTGAGGAGGAGACCAAGAGGGCGGCGAGGAGAGCAAGAGGGCAAGAGGAGCATGTGCTGCCCTTTTATAGGGGCGTTTTCGCATGCGCAGAGCATGTCTGCATACGTGCAGTTCCTGCCATGTGTGTTGCTCGCTTAGACAAGTCCGTTTTTGCCCGTCCACGGGCTACTCTGTGCGCAAGCGCTTTCCTGCAGGTCGTTGTGGCGGCTTCCTTCCAGAGGCCACCAAGAGATGGCAATAGCGATGTCGAGACAAAACCAGTTTGTAGCGGTGTTCTACAGGCAGCCCCACCCCCCCCGGTCTGTTGGCAGGGAGACCCCGGTTCGAGCCCTGGTTGTGAAGTTAATATTTGATTTGTTGTGTTTATTTACTGAGGGCTGTAGGTTCTAATTGACAGTAACCAGTTCTGAAGCGTCTTTCACCCAGGCCTGTTTTCAGTGCTCTCTTTTGTGCTGAAAATGGCTTTAAAACTGTTTGAAATGGATACCTTACCAGCTTGGGTTCTGCTGGCACTGTACACGTGTGTGTGTGTGTAACACCACCACTCGCCTGCCCCCTTCTCCCCCCCGCGCCACAAAAAAACCCAAAGCTGCTTTTTCTCCCAGGGAAAATGCTGCATGAGATTAAAAGCCTTGTCACTGAGGAGCCAAAGTATTGGCTGGATGTTCTCTCCACCTGGAGAAACCTTCATGGGCACGAGGGGAAGAAAGGCAATGTCTCTCAAGAAGACCGATTGCCTCTGAAGAGGAAATCAGAAGAAGAGGCAAATACTGCAACGAAAAGGCAGAAAACGGAACAAGTGAGAGAGCCTGTGTCTGAGGAGTGTCGAGTGGAAGCTGGAGAGAGGTGTGTGGTACCGGAGAGAAAGAGCAATCAGGACTGCTGGACTGAAAGCAAGACTTCCTTAGAAGACCCTCCCAAAAGCAGTGGGGAGAAACCTGTGGCGAATGAGCAGCTTAGCTTCAGTTTCAGAGTTTCTTGTCGTTGTAGTGGAGCGATTGCCAGAATACTTCCTTCGCAGGTATGCTATGTGCTGAAGTATCTGTGTTTTAGAAGAAGTTAGCGAAGGTGAAGAGAGATGTGTAGTTTATTTGTCATTTCAGTTGTGTGTTGTCTGTTTTAGAATAGCAAACGGATTGAAGCTTTTTCTGTATTTTCTCAGAAAAGGCCTTAACCTGCATTTACCTTAAACAAGTAGAGATACAAGGGCTGTTGTTAATTTGTGGGCACTGCTACCCTGAATATTTTTCAAATCAATGCCTGTTGTTGTGGGTAAGTAAAGGCAAGAGGTTGAGGTAGCTGGGCTTGTGGAGCCTGAGGAGCAATCTGATAGTGGTTTACAGCTGCTTAAAGGGCCATTGCAAGGACAGTGGAGCCAGACTCTTCTCAGTTGTGGCAGACAATGTAGAAGATGGGGCAAAAGCCAGAATTTACAGCTTCTTTGTGCTGTGGTTGGGTACTGGGGAGAACTTGTTTCCCAGGAGGGAGGTGCAGCCCTGGGAGATGTCCTGGGGGGTGGATCTTGGTCCCTGGGAGAGGGTGGTGGCACAGAGACCTCCAGGGGCCCTTTCCATGCAGCACTTCACCGATCTACAGTATCTTTCTACTGTGAGGAAAATAAAAAAAAAATTTCAAAAAGAATCCCTGTGTAGCTGCAATTTATGCAGATTTTTCTGACTTGAAGATAACAGTAGTTTATCTAGATACTTCTTTTTTTCCTGCTAAAGCTAGTGCCTTGGGAAGGTGGGACACATCAGCCTGCCAACACGAATGTTTGCTTAAATTCGTGCTGTGCGTTTGAACTCTCATACTCTGAAGGTGTTCAGAGCTTTCTAGATGCCGTAAGAGCATTGAAATTGTGAGTTGCAGTTGTGCATTCACAAGTTTGCTCTGAGGTTATGTAGTTTACAGCCGTCAGAAATATTTTGTGTGCGATATACAATTCTAAAATGATGACAACTTTTGTTGTAGCTTGGGCAGGACTTGCACTTCAGCCTCCTGCACTCGAGCTGAGTGATAGTCATTTTGTCCTGCCGTGCGTCTGCTCTGCCCCTCGCTCGCTCGCTGTGCCCTGTGGTGCCTCTTCTGGTCTGTGGTAGTGGTGCTCGTCTGCCGGACAGCCTGTGGCTGCTTCCAGCGTTGCCCCCGACATCTTTTGTTGTGTGTTCTGCTCCCTTTGCACGCGGGACCGTGGCCTCTCCCTGTTCGTCTTTCTGCCGCTGAGTTTAGCTAGAAATGATCTGGTAGCGCTGAGCAAAGCTTTGTGGCAGCCACTGTGTGCGTGCGGTCCAGAGCACTTCAATAAATACCAGACCGCCCAGCATGGGCCTGTATGAGAGGGGCAGGATCCGCACAGGCGATGCCTCAGGATCCGGCACGCTTACAGACTGCTGGGCTCTGTTGAAAACGGACATTGCGTGAGCCATTGGGCAGCTGGTTCAGCCTCTGTAGGGGAAAAGAGGATGCAGCAAGGCCGTGTTCTCAAAGAAGTGGACTTGAGAATGCCCTTCATGGGAGAACCTCCTCCTAGACCTTCTCCCTGACAAGAAGCTTGCTTAAGGAACCCTCCATGGTGGAAAGGTATCTGGAGACCTTGGAAAGGACTGGCTGCTCGTGACAAGCTGTTTCTCCATGCTTGTGCTTGGCGTATGGAAGCTGCTCTCAGCGCTGATGCTGAGGCCTTCTGTGAAAGCTCCGAGTTCATCCACTGGCTCCGGTTTTCCCAGGCTCTGCATTGAATATGGCTGTGTTGAGCCTCAAGTGGGGCTCTTGTTCTTGTCGACATTTTTGCTCTGAAACCATTCAAGTGCTGAGGACTGGGATATTTCAAAAGCATCATGTTTCTCTGTGGGCTTCCCGGGGAGGGAATGCAGTCATGCAAGACCTGTTTGGGGAGCTCAGTCTGCTTTTGGGATGCTCTGAATGGCACAGGAGGACAATTTCTTTGAGGTGCCTGTACTTCTGGAAGGATTACCCACATCTGCCTTCCATCTGAAATATGGCTTGGTGGCACTCATTTTTTGATGGGTGTTTGTTTTGGGTTTTTGTTTGGTTTTTTTTAAAGAGGAGGTGTATGTGTGAACAGCTCAGTGCTAGTAGCTAGCATACTGTGAAGAATCTTCTCCTTCATAGAGTGAGTGGTTTTATAATTAATACCCATTTGGTGTTACAAAACTTGCCTCCCTTAGAGATTCAAGTGCTTGCTGATGGACTCCTGGCTGACAAAATTCCCCTCCCTGCTTGCTTGGATATTAAATCCTCTCTGAAGTGGCCTTCAGATAACCTAGTGTGATTTCTTCCAACTAATCATAATTGTCTAAAGCGTGCATTTCTGTTCTTAAAAACTAGGATCAGAAGTTTGTAGAAACGTCTTGTGTCTGGTGTAAACGAGTTAAAGCTATTGTGGTTTCAGGTTGAGGGTTTCTAATGTAATTTTTTTCCTCTTTCAGATCTTTGTACATCTTAATGACATTCACTCTGTGGTGGGGATTCCTCTTTTCAGGTAGGCATTCTCCTCGCCGGATTTGTCTAGGCAGCGTCAGAACAGGCGTAATTCCTAAATGCTCTTGCTGTCCACTGTGAGTTTTTGTCTTCTGGTTTAATATTCACTGGACCGTCACACTAGTCTTGTGGTCTGTCTGGAGCTGATCTGAGCATGTAGGCCAGACTTTGCAGTGAGTTATGGATAAAAGCAGACTGTGGTTTCTATCTGTCTGTCTGTAGATCTGTCCAGTTCATTTGTTTGTTCTTATTACATGGGCTTTTCTGGGTGGTTGTACCGTTATCTTACCTTGGTTTTTTGCTGTCTGCAGGCTTCCGTTGGCAAACAGAGAGTATATGAAAACCGCAGGGCTGCGGTCCACAGTTGCATGGGCCATGGCATCTCTGGCTGAAATCAGCGTAAGTGGGTGTTCATGGCAAAGAATGAAGGAGGGGGTTGCTGCTTGTCAGAGCTGGCACTGGAAGCTTGGGAGAAGTGTGGTGATTTTAATGCCCCACACTTGAATGCATGTGAGCAGGGTTTGCCTTATCTGTGGTCAGAGTGCGCTGTCACCTGCTGTTCAACCAGGTATCTGCTGTATTCCTGGGTCCTCCTCAGGAGAGGTGTTATTCCTTGTATGGATATATGTCTAAAGAGCAAGATTTTTTCACTGTCCGGGCTTCAAACCTTGTTTGGGATTGTTCTCCCAAAAGAAAACAGAAGCAAGTGTGATGTTTTCCACAGATTAAGTTGGTACCAATACCCGTCTGCAGTCCACTCACAAGTTGCTTCCCTAAATGTCACCTCAAGGCTAGATGTATTGATGCATTGTCTTCAGCGAAACTGTCGATGCTTTCTACTCTGCTCTCTTACAGGCAGGTTTGGCCTGGTAAACCAGTGGTTATTGTTACCTAGACTGGATTCAGTGGGAGTTTGTAGGTGATCTGTGCATCGCTGAGGAGGCTTTGTCCCGGGAGAGGAGTCTGTCTTGCGTGGGATGCCATAACCCCTTTGTTTTTGCAGGCGGGTGCCTTTGTGCTGGATCCCATGTGTGGGCTGGGGACGATACTGCTGGAAGCTGCCAAAGAGTGGCCCGTGAGTATCGCAGTGGCACAGGCAGGACCTTTGCAAGACGCGTTGTACTTGCATCAAGAGAAGTCTGTACCACAGGGATACCAGAGTGTGTGAGTGGAAAGCTGGAACCAAACTGATCTTTCTAGACAGTTGTTAGAAGTGTCCTAGTACAAATGTTCCTCCACAGGAACGTAAACCAAGGTCCTGCGCAGTTGTGCAGGCAGGTGCTGGCAGCCCTGGATTTATACCGCAGGGTTTGTGTGAGGCAGCCATGGACTTTGAGAACTGCCTGGGCTTATCCTGGGAACGGAGGTGTCAGTGGGACAGTACGGTCGGTTGTCAGTATTAGAGGCAGCGTGGCTGTCTATAGCTAGCTGGGGTCTTGCTGTTAGGACATAGCCTCAATATTTCTGAAAGTTACAAGTGTCTTGAGCAGACCAGAGCATGGAAGGAGTGAAGATAGCACAGCCTTCCCCCGTTCTTCTGTCCTCTGGGTCTATGGATTGCTCTGTGTAATGGTAGTGGATCTCCCAGCGAGGATTTTGTGGTGGAAGGGCTGTGCAAGAAGGCAGTTCTGAGAAGGGTTTATAAAATGAATACACCTGTTTGGCAATGAGATGACTTTCCTGGTTTCTTTTCTCTGAACAGGAAGCCTGTTACTGGGGTGCTGATATAAGCGATTCACAGTTAGAGGGCGCAGATGTGAATATAAGGACTGCAGGCCTGATGGATAAGATTGAGTTACTTAAAGCTTCTGTGAAAGGTATGCCTGTAGGCTTTCCAAGCAAGACATGTTGGAAGTTTTTTGTGGTTCTGGGATTATACAGGTGATGTAGGTTCTCTTGAGGCGATGTGTGGTAGAGCTAGCTCTCAACCAGTAGCCTGAGTAGTGATGCTGTAGCGCTAGCAAACGGGTAAGTATTTGTTCTCTCCCCCTCTGAACTTTGGCAAGAATAAACTCAGCAGAAGACAATGAAAATAAAAATTGTCAGACATGGGCAGTAGTTGTCTGTCTTGATGGTAAATGTGGGAATACCACTACGAGCACCTGCCATGTGAGAGATTTTTGTGTCTTAGGGGAACACAGCAAGGACAAATCCAGATAAAATGTGGCTTGTAACTTAAATTTACCAGAGGAGAATAGCAGGGACTCATTCAGCTCAGTGTTAAATTGTTAATGTTTTGCAGTAGGAGTATATTAAATGACAGTGACTTTTTCCTGGATGTGAGAGAATGTGTTTACTCTCAGTTCCTGAGCTAGTCTGGGGAGAAGGTAGCAATTTTATGACCTTACTGGGGACCTCAAAGCCTGAGTCTATATTAGTCCTGTATGAAATTCCTGACAGACAAAAGCTGGATGTTTTTCCCTTTGCATGGGTGATAGAAGTATACTGTTGTTTTTTTTTTTTCACCTTGCAATATTTATTCTTACCAGAATGGTAAGAAATATAATTTCTTATTGATAAGAAACTATATAGTGCTTTATTTCTGTACTGAAAGGCTGTGATTGGCCTAGGCTTCTAGGATAACGAAAGGTGCTTTGATGTCAGGCTTTTCTAATACTGAACAAGTAATTGGTGTCTTTGTCACTGGTCAAAAGCTGTTGTTATTTCTGCATATTTTGAGAAGGACTGTAGGTAACTTGTCTTTCCATTTGTAGATAAAATTGTTACAGAATTGTTATGCTGCAAGTGGTGCTCCAAGGATGGTCCAAGAAGCATGTCCATCCAGTTCTAGAAAGGCTGGCATAGAATCACAGCAGGGTTTAGGTGGGAAGGGAACACCAAAGGTCTTTAGTCCTGTCATCTGCTTGAAGCAGGACTAACCCCAAAGCTGGGTCAGGTTGCTCAGGGCCTTGTCCTGTCGAGTTTTGAGCATGCTGAGGGATGCAGAACCCATAGTCTCATCCTTTCACATGCTGGCTATGCTCTGGCCAGCACAGCCTGGTATGTGACCGGCCTTCATCACCACAAGGGTGCAATGCTGCCTCACGGTCAAGAGAACTGACTGCTCCCAGGGTGCACAGACTCTGGGGAGATGCTTCAGAGACACAAGCTCGGAGAGAATCGAAGTGATTCTGGCTGTAACCAGATTCTTGGGGGGATAAAAGGGGGACAGAGAGGAATTTAACATGTGGTTCCTTGCCATTCATATGGGTGCATGTGAACATCTGGAATAAGTTGCTTGCAAGCTTAGCTCTTCTTTTGCCTTTTGCTTGTGAAGATGTGCTATGTGTTGAGAAGAGGCAGTTGGTTTGGACCCATGCAGTCCCCTGTTTGGAGAATTGTGCTATTGGGGCAAACGTATCACCAGTAACAGGGAATCTGCAAGCTAAACCGTGCTCTCGTGCATTTGTCTCTTCCCAGTCTGCATTGGGTTGGTGGCTTCCTCGTGCTTTTGGTGAGGATAGGCGCAGAAGGAGCCATGAATCTGAGTGCATAACCTGTGAAAGAGCTGCCAGGCAGTTTTGTAAGGTGAATGGGGGCGTAGCTGCTGTTTGTTTTTCCCCGTAGTCAGATGTGAAGACCTGCCTTTATTCTGCAGCGTTGCCGTTGCCTTCAGAAAGCTTTGACGCTGTGATTTCGGATATTCCGTTTGGGAAGAAGTTCAAGATCACAAAAGACATACAGCTCCTACCGGATATTCTCCAGGAAATGGAGAGGTACGTGTGGCCTTTGACATGCTTGGTCTGCGATCCTAACCATTCAGTCAGCTTTGTGTTTGCTTTATTCCCAACGCTCTCCAGCTCTGTCATCTGATCCTGTGCAGGCTGTGGGAGTCCGAGTCCTTTCCTTGTCCCTTAGAGGCTGTTGTGGCTTGTCGTGGAAGCGCTGATGGCAGTGCAAGCTGACAAGGAATGAGCTGCTTGTGTGAGCCGCACTCACAAATGTTCTCTACAAGGCAGACAGGAGAAAGAGGAGAGAATGACCTAGGCAAACTTAAAGCATGACCAGGCAAATAAAGCAGCAGTCATTTCTCAGTTGAGGTCTGATTGTATAAAATCATAGGCTTTCCTTTTGGGTTCACAGCCCAGCTTTTACCAAGCTTCCTGCCTTGGCAGGAAGGTTCTCAGACCAGAAAGTGGTGGTATGCGTTTTCCTTTCTGTTAGGGTATACTGGAAGGTCCAGCTACCCACCTGGTCTGCTTTTAGATGCCTCCCCTCTTTCAAAGCCAAGTGTAATGTTTGCTCATGTCCTAAGAAACATGGATGACAAACGGTGGTTCCTTTTCCTCTGTTTCCTGGGTTTGAAAGCCGTTAAGGCTCAGTGGAGCACAGAAAGGACAGACCTTTTGCAGTTTCCAAAGGGAAAGGCCAGCTTCAGAACTGCCTTACCAACCTGAAGAGCTGGTGCTGCCCTGGGCAGCTGTTCCTTTGCAGAGTGGGGGGGGCTCATGGGACCCAGAAATGGGATCTGAAGGTGATGCTGCCCTCAATCCTTGGAACAATACTAAGAGGGGAAAAAAAATGGGTCCAATTTCCCTGCTAACCCAGTGGAAAGACCTTGTGAGGTCAGAAATGTTTGGGAGTCAGGATAGGGCCCAGTTCTCCCATTTAGGAAGAGTTAAGAAGCTGGGGAATTTAAATTCCATTGGGAGATGTAGGTTGCTGAGTTGAGCCATGACCCTTAACGTGCTTAGGTGTTTTGTCGCATGCAGCTGGTGTCTGAAGCGTCAGCAGCGTTGAGTTCTGCACGGATGAATGAATGCCAGGCAGGCTGAACACCTCACCTTTATTTTTCCTGCAACTGCCAGGGTAGTCCGTGTGGGAGGCACTGTCGTATTGCTGCTGAGCCAAGATCTCCATAAGCGCATGGACGGCATTACCAAGTGTGCTGAAAATGAGTCTCCTAATGCCGTTTCTGATGGTGCAAGTGAAACCGCCACCGCAAAAGCCCCGGCTGTTGGTGGGAATCCTTCCTCCTCGGTGGGTGGTGTTGAAGAATCCTTTCTCGGCAGCAGACAGACGCATTTTGGGTCTCTGGTGCCAGATGGCGTCTATGGGGTTAGTCTTGGAAAGACGGACGCTTTCATATACAAATACAGGAAGATCTCTGCTGCTGGGAATCGGTAGCTTTCTTGCACTGTGCCAAAATTTGAATTTGATTTAAGAGCCCATGGTGTGGCCTGAACTAGGCAGCCTCGAAGGGAATGAGGATATGGGTCAGACTGATACGATCTGGCTGCGGTGAGCCCTGCCGTTTAGCTGGTACCTAGAAACATGCTAGCGCACTGCAAGTATGGAGTTTTGGCTTGAACCAATATGATATAATTCTCTTGTGCTCCCGCTCAAGTTCAGCTTTAAAAGAGGCCTTGGTGAAGACAATAATGAATTCATCACAAGAAAGGTAATGAGTAACTTGTTCTTGAGAAGGGATGCCATCCAGAGGGACCTGGACAGGCTTGAGAGGTGGGCCTGTAAAAACCTTATGAGGTTCAACAAGGCCAAGTGCAAGGGGCAATCCCAAACAGAAGTACAGACTGGGTGGAGAATGGATTGAGAGCAGCCCTGCCAAGAAGGACCTGGGGGTGCTGGCTGACAAGAAGCTCAACATGACCTGGCAGTGTGCGCTCACAGCCCAGATGGCCAACCATATCCTGGGCTGCACCAAAACCATGGTCAGCAGGTCGAGAGAGGTGATTCTGCCCCTCTACTTTGCTCTAGAGAGACACCACCTGGAGTCCTGCATCCAGCTCTGGAGCCCTCAGCACAGGAAAGACCTGTGGAGCTGTTGGAACAGATCCAGAGGAGGGCCAGAAAAATGATCCGAGGGCTGGAGCACCTCTCCTGTGAGGAAAGGCTGAGAGAGTTAGGGCTGTTTAGCCTGGAAAAGAGAAGGCTCCAGGGAGACCTTACTGCAGCCTTCCCGTGCTTAAAGGGCGCTTGTAAGAAAGATGGGGACAAACTTTATAGCAGGGCCTGTTGTTATAGGACAAGGGGTAATGGCTTTAAACTAGAAGAGGCTCAAATCAGACTAGATGTAAGGAAGACAGCTTTTAGGGGACCTACAAAAAAGCTGTAAAGGGACTTCTTATAAGGGCCATGCAGTGATAGGATGAGGGGTAACAGCTTCAAACTGAAAGAGGGTAGGTTTAGATTAGATATAAGGAAGAAATTCTTTACTGTGAGGGTGGCGAGGCACTGGAACAGGTTCCCCAGAGAAGCTGTGGCTGCCCCCTCGCTGGAAAAGTTCAAGGCCAGGTTGGATGGGGCCTACTGGAAGGTGTCCCTGCCTGTGGCAGGGGGGCTGGAACTAAGGTACCTTCCAACCCAAACCATTCTAGGATTCTGTGAATCCGTGTTCAACATCTCTGTGGATGGACTGCCCAGCATTCATCAGCAGTGCCACACATAGTAATGCTGGTAGGGTTTGCACATCTGTTGGCAAAGCTTTCACGATCTGTCAAGAGAAGCCTGCAGGAGTATACAAATAAGAAAAAAATTCAGTCACACAGGTCAGGAAGCTGTAGTTACTGTGTCAGACAACAGCCACAGGATCCTTATGTCCAAAGTCAGCTTCAGTGCTCCCTCCCAAAAAAACACAGCTCACATACTTTCAAAGTTGGGTTTTTTTGTTTTTTTGTTTTTTTTTTAATAAAAGACTGCTTCCAGATACGTAGTAATTTCTGTGCTGTTTGTGCAGGACGAACAACCCTTAAATACTAAAATGCACAAGGCAAGTCGAAACAAGCTGTTTGTTTCAAACTGCTCAGCAGTGCAGGCTCAAGCACTTACTTGCAATGGCTTTACTCTTTGTACAATCAGTTCTATGTAGCAATGACTGTATATAAAGAATATAGTACACACTTGTTTTCATTGTCAATTTACAAGGAAAAAAATAAATATTTTCCATTCTTATTATACATTAACACTTCAGTAGAAAGTTACAGCAGTTGTGTTGGCATGACCTGCAACTTCAGGAGGAAAAAAGGACATGCATACATATCTATTAAGAACTACAAACTATGACTTTGTAATAAATTACAGAGGATAGACACCAGCCAACAGAACATCGATTATCTGAATTCAGTACACTTGTGATTCTTGCTCTGAGGGGAAAAAAAAAAATCTTGCAAAATACAAAAGCTAGTAGCTTGTACTATGGAAATAAGACAAACCATGTATGGTATAGCCTTTGCTTCCAATGTTTGTGAACAACAGGCTTGTGGTTTTAGGCAAAGAAGACTAAGTAGTTGAGCTGGTCCTTGCACCCTTCACACATAACTAGCACCGTAAAGATGCAAGGACCTCAAACACCTAAATTTCATGCTTAATAACTAAAGCATGCATTTTGTTGAGTTTGTGCATGTTACGTATTAAGGTTACCGTGCAAAAAAGGTTCTCAACCACTGAAGATGTTACTGTAATTCTGTTAAAATTATCTGCAACATTTCTAAAGTTTAGCAAGCCCGTGTCAGATGAATGAAAAATAAAAAATCATACTCATGGTTCACCCTTGACTGCTATACAGACACTGTACCAATGAACTGGCAAATCAGAAAGTAATGGCAGCAGCCTAAGTGTCCAATGAAGTGGGGAAAAATGAGTTAATATGCATTGCAGTTTACTTAAAAATATATAGGCATTTTAAAATGGCACAAAGCTTTGTACACGTGGATCTATCAGTGCAAATACATAGGAGGTATGAATTTATTCAGGCCAGATCTAATTACATGTATCTTACAATCATTCTCTTCATTTCCTGTTGTCAGATACAGACTGACAAGCTCTAGCACTGAAGTAAAAATCAAAGTCAAAACAATGTTTCAGCATATTCAGTATCAGATCATTGTAATTTCCCTAGAATTTAGTTTCTGAGCTTCCACTCCTCAGACTGCTTAGTTTTTTTATTTTGAAAAACACACTTAGTGTTAGTACTTCATTTTATTTTTCAAGATTTGAGACAATTATAGGAAAAAGTTAAAACTGCATATGCAAATTGGAACAGTAACTGGCTGAATATTTTAACATTATTTGAAATTTTAACAAGTACTGTCAGGAAGGAGGAACACAGTTATTGCTATTTGGGGACTTAAAAATAAAACAAACAAACCTGAAGGCATAGACAGCACTGTTCCAAGGGTGAAAGTTAAATAGATACAAAACAGCATTCTGCCTAGAATCAGTCCTTTTGCATCTGAACGCTCTTCAAGTTATCTATGGCCTTCTCTTCCAGACAACTATGATGGCATTTACATGGAGATATGGATTTAAAGTGACTAACTGTGGGACACACACAGCTTTTCAACTCTGGTAATTCTTTCTTGAGACGTTCCAGCTGTTCCACCTGGAATATATTTGGCTGTTCAGGATTCGAGTCATATATCCTGAATAAATGAGAAAAGAAAAAACACTGATCAGTATAACCTGACAGCTCACAGAAACATAGACCTGATGAAGCAACTGCATCTTTCTCCTACTAGAGTAAAAGTAGGTATCTGCAAGCCTATAAAAACGGTATGTTCGAGATTAGTACCCTAAGTTTTGCTACTCATCTTACAATACAAAATGTTACTCCTTTTACACAATGGTAAATATTTAATTGGATATACTTAAAAGCTACCCACTGGCATTTGCCTTACTTCTTGAAACAGCAAGTATAAACTCCATTCAGCATTAGGTAAAAGTACTGTATCACTGTCTGTTCAAATAACCTCAGGGCTCTGAAATTTCTTACGCTTTTAAGTTTGAAACCTGGCACTCTGCTCTTACTTCACTGCTTCGTGCCACCTGTAAAATCATATTTTTCAGGAAAATATTTCACATCCCTCCAGTTCAGAACCATTGTTTGAAACTACTATTACAATATTAGGTGAAAAGTGAAAAACAAAATCTGATCTTTATTCATACTTAATGCAAATTTAACTATCTATACTATTTTAAATAATATATCCTTTTTTCACTTTCTTGTTTTCACATATGTAAACAAAGCTGCAGGATTTGAATTGTCAGTGTACCAGATTGTCCAAATCCAAAACATTTTGAGTTTGACTGTGTAGGCACTGAACATAACTCAAATACTTATCTTGGTGCAATTCATTACAAAGCAAAAGCATTCATGTTCCTGTAACTTAACTGTGGTACAACACTTACTGTGACAAGGATACATTCTGGTCTCCAAACATTAATTTCTAACACCAGTACATTATTTATATCCAAAATTTAAATCCTGGCATGCAGTTCCCCTCACTTGTAGCTATTGCGCATATTCAGGTTCAGGTGTTGCAGGTCTCCAGGCTCATCTCCTTCAAATGAAAACTTCTGGAAGGAATTACCATGGCTTCTGCCTCAGTCTTACATGACTATTCATACTTACACTTACGATTCCTTCAAGAAAGTGGTTTGTTTTTATTGCATCATCCTTTCTCTTTCATACCATAATTTCAAGGTATGTCCAAAAGGACCGCTATGTCACAACTGAAACAGAGTGCTGCATGATACAGCACCAGGTGCCTTTTTACCCCGGCAAGACAACTTGTGAACTGTTGTGTTGGCAAGTCCAAGATATCAAAAACAACATGCAGCTCAGAGTGATACAGTACACAGGATTCAAATGAGGAGAAACTTGTGCAGGAAACACAGATATGGATCACGTTCCCTACAGTAAGATCAAAGAGTTTCTGTAAAGAAACTGATAGAAGTGAGGACAGACGCTGCCCAGTTTTATGGAATACAAATAGAAGGCGCAGCAGTTAAATTACTTGCACAGCACCTAGAATCCAATACTGGCCTAAGATATGACCCAGAATTGCCTAATAGAAACTATCTGCAAAATAAAAGCCTTCCTCCCTTCCAGGATGCAGGTACGACCTGTGCTTTCTTCAGTTAAGTTAGCTTACATATTATAAATTTCTCTACACATTCAAGCCAACACACTGAAATAAGAAGGTAGTCTTCTATATAGCAACACACCTTAGGAACCGCGAATCTTAAGTCCTTCCCATCAGTCAGGCACTAGAAGAGCAAAGGCCTGTTTCTAAGTCCCTTGTTCCTAGAACATGGCTAGGTATGTTTCTAAGCAGATTCTGGCAGGTATTTTATTAGTTCTTTACTACGCCAAGCACAAATTCTGTAATTCTTGCTTCATATTCAGTTCTTTTCAATTGAGAATTTGGACGAGTCAATCCCTTACAGCTCCTTTCAGACTGTCCACTGGAAGGAGTCTGCTTCAATGTGTATATAGTGTTTCTTCTAAACCAAAAGCACAGAAGACAATTTGAAGCATGGCTACCCTTGCACCTCAGAATTTCTTGTCCACACTTCTTGCTTGGATCTACAAAAGTACACCAGCAGCTGTAAAAACAGAGCATAGCTCCAGGACTTCTTACAAATTATTTCCAACATCAACATCAAACTAAGGAATAAATTCTCATCTCCCTATCCTTCCTTCTTCAGCAGGACAACTATTCATAAGGATCTATGCACCAAAGTTCCTCCATTCAACTTCCCATTAACAAGCAAGCCTGCAAAAGACTGGGAAACCCTTTGACTATTACTTTTTTAAATTAGCACTTCCTACAACAAGCTTTGCAGGACATTCCAGGGTTACGCAGCAGGCATAGAACTGATGTGCTTAGCTCCTGTCAGGTGTTTCTGCAGCCTCTGAAAACACATACATCCAGCAAGTCTCTGTCACAGCTGGTTTTCTTTGTTATTGCTCAGTCCAAAACCAGAGTCAGCAGCACCAAAATACTGTTTTCATGATAAAAAGATTTCTGAAACTTTTGATTTAAACTTCTCATTTTTCTTTACATGTCAAGGTAAACTTGAGTTTACTTTGCAGTTTGCAAAACAGAAGAGACTTAGATGGCCGCTGCATAACTTCTTAATTCAATCATTGAGCAGATTAAATTACAGATCAACTAATACTAGTTAACTTCCTATATATATCCATGCTGTTACATATGTAGGTAACATTCGGTTTCAGGCAAATAAAATGGTGCAGATTTAGACAGTCTTGTTTTGAGAAGCGTTTTGAATGTTTTTGCCTTTATTGCCAACTACATTTAAAGTTACTAATGGTAAGAGAGCAGAGAGCTCTTGTCTGAAGTATGCAAATACACCATGCAGCCATAAGGAACTGCAGTGTTTAGAGAGGAAACAAACACACTGAAGGTTCTCAGGGAAAAGCTTTCAGCATAAATGTTTGAGGCTTACTGATTTAATATTTTCATGCAGCTGTGTGTATTATTCAACAAACAGAACTCAGATCATGTAAAGTGAATTTAAAAAAAGAGAATGCAAGTCTAAGTTAGCACCCACCCTCTCTCCACATTGGTATTGAAAACATAGCCAACTGGTGTAAAAACATAGACTGCATTATTCTTACTGAATTATACTGATACACAGAAATATTTCCTGGACTGTTTACAAAGCTTATCCAGGAGAGAAATACCAGATAAATCACCCCACAAATCCTGCTTTAAAATTCATAATTTTTGCCAATCCAGCGAATTTCACTACAACACGTTCAAGTTTCTTCTCTAAATAAAATCTAAAACATCAAACTAATACAGCGTTTTAAGCATGAGATGTAATTTTCTGTGTGAACGGAAGATATGCAGTCATGCATTTAAAGTACTTTTCTGGATGAGGGCCCAAATAGAAGCCCAGAGGCAGAGGTGGCACTTGTTCTGTAGGTTGCCCTTTTAATGCAACTAGTTTGGATATTTTAGATGCCGAGATCAATGTTAGTTGAACACGGGGGAAAAAAGCAGAATATTGTCCCGGCAACTGCATTAGACCATCCATTTGTTGTAATGACTTTGGGTATGTCTAACAATCTGCAGCCCAAGTGGAGAAAGGACTGGATGGGGAGGGGGCATTCTTTCCCGTGCCCCAGCAAGATCGTTCTTTCAATAACGTTGGCATTTCTAAGCTTCCCAAATTTAGTCTTGCAGCTTTTTCTCCATGCAAAATAAAGTCAGACCCCCTACCTGCATTTTTTTTGCCCGACACTTGATATCAGCAACTTTTGGTACTCAGGACACAGTTTTTCTGCCGTCTTCACAAGTGGCTACAATGTTTTGCTCAACTCTATATGGACAATTAAAGTTTGGAAAAAATAGCTTATAGAAATTATCTCTACCCAGACATTTGATAATCTTTGAAATAATTACTGCATGCAGTAACAATAACGTAGGGCCATATCCAAGCAAGCTAAAAATCACTAAAATTCTTGTATTCACTTCCTGGCTTATTCAGACAAATAACTTAAGACGGTTTAACTAAAGGTATAGTAAACAGCAAGACAAACCACCAGGCACAGTGATTTTTGTTAAATATCTGGACTTAGCCTTAAGTCCAGAGAACAAAAATTCTGCAGAAGCCATGGAAGAAGCATATCTTGATTCAGCCCTGGAAATACGTTGAAATCTGAAGATGCAGCCATAGCACAAACTGGCTTTACGCTAAAATGGATTACTGCAGTCCCTACTTATTTTGAGACCTTGAAACAGGCATGTACATCTCTCTCTCTACTGGAGTTCTGCTTCACAGTAGTTTTGAATTTATCTACTCCTAAACTTCAAACAGCACAGAACGTGGATGCTTACACCATACCTATTTAAAATTTTGACAGTGTAAATTCTTGATATTAGCTTCATACTCTCAAATGATTTGAAAGACTGCCTCTCTACCGAGCAGCTACAACTATGAAAGGAAACACTTGCTGTCAGGTTCTACATTTAGACATGTCATCCAGGACTTGCAGGTACCACCTGCATTTCAAAATGCCCAGCTGGAGAGATCTGATGCAATTATCAGGAAGTGTCATGTTCCTTCTACGGAACCTATATTAAGATTAAATTTAATTCTACTCAGACAATTAGTAAATTTTGAAAAATTAAGAACTGTAAAGGAACCTTCCAGTATTTGTTTTGGCCTACAGGAAAAAAGTCAATAATATTTAAAAATTAGAGTTAACAAGCTTGCAACAATTATACTGGAACCAGATAATTGTCTGCTACTCAACTGCAGTTTGTAACTTGAAAAACAAAGAAAAAAATGCAGCACTGAACCTAACTTTTTTTTAAACAGCTTTGGAAGTAATATTAAGTTTGAGGTTCCTCTCAATAAAGTGGAAAGATGTCAAGGTGGAAGAAATACAGGGGGCAGGCAGTGAGGAGAGATGAATACTATTAAGAATCCAGATGGTCTAAATAGTGCAGGAAGGTTAAGAACTTTTTGTTCAGTTAAGTCCACAAGGCATTCCTATGAATTGGTTAGTCACCAAAAGATGAAATAAAAGGTGTTTTGCTATCATACTGCACTTAAAACACCCTGAACAGTACAAAAGGGAACAGAAGACGACACGTAGCAGACTTGCAGCCTTGACATAAATGCAACATCATTTAAGCAGTGTTGAGCAATTAAGTATCTAAAGTAATAAAAGCAACATGAAGTCAGAAATAAGGCTGTCACCTGCTTCACTATTTTACCATAGTAGTGCACATCTATTACATCCGGAGTAATTAAGAACTCTAGAAGCCTGGATTAGTAGACATCAGATGAACAGATATTTTGTAACAACACTTTATGCAGTAGTATTTGATTAAAACACCCTGCCTGTCTATAGACCAATAATTTATCACTTCAAGTTATGCATACCATAGGATCAAATTTCATAACAACCCTATGACTGTACACTAAAGAGTCAGAGTACCATTCGTACTAGTCCAGAGATGTTTTTCATCTACTGAAGGGGCCTCAATCTGGAGTTGTAGGAGAGGTACAACATGTAGCACTGCTGTAGCAGGGAAAAGGACTTATGTTTCAATTGCTTCAGTTGGAAACTGATCCCTAATGTGAAAATCTTGTTATTTTTTTTTACCACCAACGAGAAGGAGACATTGTATACGGTACAAGAAGGGAGACCTCCACCAAATCAGAGAAGCACTGGACCCACCACTCTGGAAGGACTGAAGAATAGACTGGAGGAAGCTAACTGCCTTTTTTTTTTTTTTTTTTTTTTTTTTAAAACACTGGGAGCCTAGAACTCCAAGAGCATTTCTTGCCTCTAGGTATGTTAACTTGACTCAGTTTTCACTTCATAAAACAGAGCCCTTGACGATTACTTGATTCCACCACCAGCCCCACCCCCCTTTTTGTTTTTTCAGGTAAAACAACGTGCAAAGCAATGCCCTTGCTAAAGCAAAAGATTTGAAAGTCTTCCATAATTTGACACTTCGCTTACACTTAATGTTTTCCTAATTATATATTATTCGTAATCTACCAGAAATTCTAATTTAATAGAGCTTCCCAAATTAATCCTCATCTTGTAATAATGAATTTCACATCTTTCACAATAAAAGAACTATAATATTTGGGTTTTGGAAGGAACTAAAATAACACTTTTGTTCAAAGATATACCATGGTATTCTGATGTCTACCTGAATCGTATGGATATAAATACCTGCTTTCTGAAGCTAACTTTAATAGGAAAAATGGTGAATTCACAGCTTTGAAACACAACAGAATGTTGGCAAAAAAGAAGTTAAAATCATCCATTTAAGCTGTGTTAACCATTTCTGCAAGTAAATGTAGAAAGCTGATGATTTCAGCCAAACAGTTAAATAACATTGCCCTCACCATGTCATGTACAAATTACCATCAGGAATGTTAATAGCATGTTAAACGTGTATGCCACGCACTAGTTCTTTCAAGAATTAAATTACATTTACGTTAACCTCAGGAGAAACAGAAGTTATTCTGCTTCATATACACAGCTGAAGGAGTCAGGATTAGCGTTAAGTCTTGAGCTTGGTTTATGGGCTTCCTGTACTTATAGTACAAAAGGAAGATATTCTGCACCCACTCAACCTAAAAGTAACATAAAATCTCACAAGAATCAGGACACAATAGTTTCTCAGCTTTATTATTTTTAAAACACGATTAAGTACCTGTCATATATTAGCCCATGAACACCATATTCTCTCAACTTCTTCCTGTTATCTGGGTCATTTGCATCATCACCCCATGAAAAAATAACTAGGCCTTTAGATTTGGCCCTTTTAATAAATGATGGATTCCTCAGCAGGTCTTCAGAGTGCACATTAATTCCCTGAAATGCAAAAGACTTCAATTAAAATCCATGTTTCTGAAACATCCTCACATCAGGATTTTTAATCTTTTGACACTTGTGGCTTCTTAAAATTTCATCCATTATAATAAAAAATAATATAATTAGTTTACTGATGGCACTATTCTTTAAACAATGTATTAAACAGACATTTAAAAAAAGGACATTATTTTGGCAGTTAACGTAAGTTAGCATATTTCTTTCACGAGGTTAGTTGTAATTTGAAGCATTAGTGTCAAAAACTATAGATTTACAACAAGTGGTAATAACAACTTAGTTTCATTTTATATTGCAGAGTAATACCAGAACTTGTCAGCTTACCAGCAAGTTTTCAAACTGTGCAAAAGTAATGGCGATTGGAGTTGTACGAGACCTAAGATCCATAAGTTCTGGATAAAGTTTAGATTCTCCTTGGGTGAGAAATAACACAGGATACTTGTTTTGCTTATGCCGAACCCTGTTAGAAGAACAAGTTCACAAGTAGCAAATGTGTTAAAAAGTAGGGGAATTCAGTCTTACTGTTTAAGGAGAATTATGCTCTTTACTGCATATTCTTCTAGTTCCTGGCTGGTGCAGTGAGAAGGTACTACAGCTTAGTATCAAACTGTGTGACAAACTGCTCCCTCCAACCGTTGCTTTTGCCGCTATTAGAGATTAAGATACAGTTTAAGGGAAGCTAAACTTCAGGTTGAACTCAGATCCACATCCTCAAAATGTTTATATAAAATCCTTGAAAACTGTTCAATTCTGTAATTTTCTTCTTAAATGCATGTTAAGACTAAAATGAAGATTCACGATAAGAGTTTGTAAACATGGTTAATATGCAACATTTAACTTTACTAACATATTTTTCGAGTCGGATACCAGTACAGTGGTCTGAAATGACAACAGATGGAAGCAAAGTTTTGGGATTAGCGCATTACACACTCTTACACATTTGCTTCTTAACTCCTACCAGTACCTTAATTTGGTTTTTTTCGCCCATTTACCCTTCAATAGTATTTTATCAGTTCAGTCTCCCATCAAATGAGGTGTCCATAAGCCTTTCACTGACAATGCTAAATCCCTTCTTGTTACAAAGTACTACAGCACACTGTTAGTTCGTATGTATCCCAACTGTTCCCCAGTTTGACTCCTAGGCTTTTTGTGTACCCCAGTACCTTCAATATAACATTCCACAAGACGAAAGCAAATCACTTCACCAAAAAAAATGCCAAAAAGCCCTTGAAAAAAACCCACCACAAAAAACCCAAACCAAACACAGGTAATCCAAAGCTGTTTCATTGTCTGTCCTTTTTAAAAGGCAGATATAGCAAAAAAAATTGTAACAGGATGATTTTGGTTTTAAATTAAAGCTTGCACACCCCTGAACTAGGACTGAAAAAGACTTTGTGATACCAGAAGTCTTGACCTTTTTTGTTGTGTCATGAAAGACTGAAGCTTTCAGGAAAGCACTTGACCAAAATCTAGTTTGACTTTGTTCTTCTATGTTATTTTTGGCACAGCTCAGATGGCAAAATGGTCTCGTTTCAGTTCCCAACTGTTATGGCACCCAAAGTTTAGGTACAATCAAAACATGTTATTTGTTTCCTGTTGGGTATTCTTACATTCAAAGTAAATTTTACGAAATTAAAAAAGCGTGTGTTTTCTTCTCATCTCCTCTTAACTTACATTGTACAAATATCTGCATTAAAAGAAGAAAATACAATTCTTCTTGTTCCAGCGTTCATCAAAACGGTTTTTAGAATAATATCTAGAAAGAGGTTCATATCAAAGTAAGTTGACAAGTTGCCATCCCACTGGCCATCCTAGAAAAAGAAAGAAGTTTCAGCTATTTAAATTAACACTTACTAAAATTATTTTAACAAGCAATGGCCCGTCATTCAACCTGAGCAAAATGAGAATTCAGTTTGCAAATCTGAAGACAGAAGTCACTCCCTTCAGTCTATTGAATGCTCATTACATCTCTACAAGACTGTCAGTCTGTGAGGTGCCGCTGAATTCTAACAGCAGTACAATTCACTGAAAAATTCACTGTCTTCCTGTCCAAGGAGAGAGTTTCTATGAAGTCTTTTCTAATTTTGAAGACACAAAGGAATTCAATGAAAGATCACTAAGAAAATATTACAGATATTTTGTGTTCTATTTCTAAATATAAATAGACAGCAATAAGATTTGTAGAAAATAAAGCAATATCCTTTTTGAGAACAGCAAGTGCCAAGCCTTCTGCAATTGACCTGTCTCTGAGAGCATTAGCACATCTCTATGCATACGGACTACCACCTACCACTCTACCTAGTTCCTCTCCCCCACTCCAGGCTTCCTGTCCTAGCCGTGACAACCACTTCTTTCTAGACCGAGCACTACGCAATCCAGCTGAGTCCGCAGTACTGCAGACTAGAAGGAAACAGCATTACTGCACCGTGTTGTGGCTGCTCCTGCACCAGGCCAGGAGAAGAGTTTGAATTCCCTGACACTTTTCCCATGCATGGCATGCCTGACCTGTTGTCATCCATTGACTTTAAAACGGGTCTTCTACTAAAAGCAGTCTGAGCTGCATTATGAACGCAATCATTTGCTAGTGTGGTGCTATTGTACTCCCAGTTTTAAAGACAGTGGGTTATAATAAAACAAAAGTCACATAAAACCCCAAACTTATGCCTTTGTAGCTCATAAGTCACTATGCCATTCTCATGGCTGAAGCTTGTAATTTGACAAAGTACCAAAGTAAATCGCATGTATGTTTACTTACCCTTTGTTGGCAGATCCATTTTATTTCTATGTTGAACCCAACATCTTCAGAAACAGACTCCAGGACCTGAAAAAATTTCATTATTAAGAGACCCCACAGCAAAGGAGGACAACTAAGCATTATGAGGATAATTACTGAGACAACTCCTTGGAATTTAATGCCAATAGGTCTAATAGTGGACTAAAAACCCAAGTTTTTAACATGTAACACAAGATACACATACACCTTTTTCTACTTCAGTTTAAAGTTAGGAAATACATAAAAATTGATAAAATCTTAAGGACAAAATTTTGACAAGGTACAAACACAAGTCAATTCACCTGAACATGTGTAAGAAATGTCCCATTTGCGCTCCTAAAGAAGGAATGTTTTTTACTTCTCCAGGATGTTTTTTTTAATGCAGAAAGTACCTTAAGTAACACATAGTCCTAAGTATGAAATCCATGAGCTTGACATTACGATGATAAGAACAAAAGCATGTGAAATTCTTGTAAAGAATTATTTGTAAGGTGACTTCAAATCAAAAGGTGAAGCTAACAGCTAATGAAATCAAGGAAGTGTTGGTAGATGATGATGCTTTAACCCTATAAAGATGACAGGTACAGAAGAAAGTAACATACCCTTTCTTACAGGAAGAAAATTAAATCTGGGGAATCAAAACACGTAGAGGAATTGAACCTCAGTAGTTTAGTCTATTACACAAAGTTCTCCATTTTCTGTAGTTATGCAGTAATCTGATTACACAGTAAAAAAATAGTGGGGCATATGACCTGTAACTGATGGATATTTTTATATGCTCTGACATAAGCCTATAAATAATTGGATATTAACCATCTCCATAATCCAAATGAAAAGCAGTATTATTGTATAAAACAAGTCCCTAACAGGCACGTTAATGAGCAGTTCAAATATTAGGAAAAACAGTAAGGCAAAAAAAAAAAATAATAGTTCTAGAAAAAAAACACACTGTAAACAG